>NC_139778.1:7358166-8021166 GCF_965231275.1 Zosterops lateralis
TGTTGTTATCTTCCAATTTTAATTTACCTTTCTATCATTTGCTAAAATCTGTTGCAGTCTGGAGCTGATTTGCCAGCTGGTCAGACATCCCAGTTATGTGTTTCTCAGAAATGTAGAAAAACGTGTGTTAAACATTCCAAACACTCTGTTCACACCCTGTCTCTGTGTGATCCATGGGAGGAAAATTAACAGAATAAAAGCCTTAAAATACCTTTCCCAGGAGAACATTCAAGACTTGAGAAAGAGGGTTACAGTGCTTGACTGCCAGCTGCGGAAATCAGAGTCAGCCAGGAAGACCTTTGAGGTGGCCACTGAGAAATTGCTACAATTTGTAGAGGTAACTTTGCCTTTCATTTCTAACAATGCCTTATTTGGGAAAGGTTTGTGTTGATGGTTGTGAGGAATGAGCACAGTAAAATGGCCATAAATTAGTTCGCAGAAATTAGTTCATTCCTAGAAATACAGAGTATGTAAAAGTGCACAGGTGCAGAGGTTTAAATAATCTTTGTGTTTTGCTATGGTGGACAAATGAAAATGATCAGATAATTTTTTTCCACATAAACTCTTATCAGTTTCTCTGAAACTCCTCAGAAGAAAAAGGCTAATATTTGAAAATTCTTTGGCATGTTATGAAACAACAAAAGTGATGTTGTTATATTTACTTTGTTTAAAGGGGTTATAATATTTTGGTTTTTGCTTTTGCACTTCTAGACACTAGACTCTTTAATTGCAAATCAAATCCCCCACCCCTAAATAGAACATCGAACTAAGGTATTAACTTTTTCACTATGTTGATTTATAAACTGTTAACTTCTTGACTATGACCAACAGGTTGTGCATGAAATACTTTCAGATAACTCTACTTCCTCAACAGTTTTAAGGTAATGAAATGGCAAAATTAATAGTGAAAAACTCTATTATTGTTTCCAAGTCTCAAAAAACTGCCTTTTTTTTTCCTATACTTTTGCAGTATAGTTCTGAGTATCATTTTATTGAAGGAGAGGGAATGGCATGAATTATAAATTAGGTTTTCAGGATACAGCCTCATTAAAAACCTCTGAATTAAATTAAAACAGTTAGTAATTACATAGCTATGATTATCTGGATGTTTCCATAAAGTAATTATAATGTACTAAGGATTAGTTAAAATGCAAGGAACTTTAACAGTGAGTTATAATTTTTTAAATTTTTTTTAGATTCTCCTAGATGATTTTGCATCACAATGAATCTAGCAGCATATAAATAAATTGATAAAATGTGTATCCATTTACATTTTATTACTTTTCTTGTTTAAAAAGCTGCTGGGAATATACAAGAAGATTTAAGCAGCCTTTAGTCCTTCAGAAAATTGGCATGATTGTGCCTATATATCCCAGATAGCATTCCATTAATATTTATGTAACAGTAAAATTGTTCAGTCTCTTTCCTGCAGTTTTTTTTCAATACACCTCTCAAGGAAATCAAATGTATTTAAGTGAAGTGAACTGGAACTTTATTTCAAAAAACCTATGCAGACTCAGACCAACCAGGTTATCATAAATAATCAGTGAGATGCAGTTCCCATTGGCACTGCACACAACAATGATGTTGTCTGTTTTATGAAATCCATAGAATTTATTTTAGTGAATGGATTAATTAGTATCAAATACTAAGCCAAGGTGACAAACTGACTCACTAACAGCAGCGCAGATAAGAGTTGGGTCCCATGGAGCAGTGTCCCTTCTTAAATGCTGGTATGAAAATTCCATTCAAGTTCCTTTCCTGACACCCACTGAGTCCTTTACACTGCATTTTGAGTTGTGAATGTTATTTGAATTGAACTTTCCAAATACTTTCATTGTTCAGCCAGGACTGCTGCTAGGGCAAACCCACTGATTTGGGAGCGTGAATCTTTTTTGTTCATACAGTGAGAACAAAACCACTTTAGAAAAACAAGTTTACCTTATTAAAATGAGCAGTTTCCTTTTATCATCTTATAAATAAACACTTATTTATTTTTATTATCTTAGTGACAGAAGAACACTATCCACTAAAGCACTTCTGGCTCGTCTGGGAAGGGTTGGACCTACTGTCACAGCAGCTCTTGCAGCAGAAGCCAGGGACCTTGCCAAGTCTCTCCGTGCCATTTTGGAAGTAGATTGTGAGTGAGTGTGTCCATCTCTGTGTGCGTTGAAAGCTGGTATCAGTTCATCAGCCAAGAAGATGGATAATTTTGTTTAAAATTGGATGTGAGCTGGCAGAATAAATCATTCCTAGCGTGTAAGGACAGAGGAGGTTCAGTGTCAGCTCAGGATGCATCTTCATCAAACTATAATTTGGATATAAAGTGATTCCAGAGTACATTTCTTCACAGGAAAATTTAAAGCACATAATTAATGCCAAAGTAAGGAATATGAAGATTACCAGAATCATGTAAAACTCGCAGAATTTCATAACTTTAATGCTCTGTTTTTCATACTGGAATATTTGCAAAATGTTATTCTGCTGGATTTACATGAACATGTATGAGAGTGTTTTAATGAAGATGTTGTTGCTGTAGGGAGTGAATGTAGGCAGCAGTTCCATTTGGAGATATCTGTGTATGTCCTCAGGTCATGAACAGAAATCTGTTCCCATTGGTGAAAAGGATGGTAGTTCATGAGAGTGACTGTAATAAACTGCATCAGTTGAAAATCTAAGAAACAGCTTTGAATTATCACATAATTCCTGTTTCAGATCATTGAAATGATTGTGCATTTTTAATGGTATTTGCCTATAGTTGAGCAGGCATGTCAGTTCTAATCCAGCTTAAATGGACTGATTTACAAAAATGAAACAGAAATGGTACATCACAGGAGGCTTTGGAAAGGTGGTTTATTATGGTTGCCCATAATTATTGTATCAAATATTAGAATAGCTTTGACTGTTTAGGAGTTAATATAGAAAGAGACTGAAGAAATGGTCATTGAGAAAATCAGATGTGCAAAACAATTTTTTGACGTTATTTACGAAGCATTTATTTATTACTCTGTGGCAAAGAAAGGAAAATAAGAAGACAAAATTTGTTCAAAAGTGTCCAGAATATTAGATTTAGAGTTACTGATGGAGTGAAAAGAATAACAGCGACCAGGAGAGGAGATAATTGGTTTTCCACCAATGACAATCATAGTTCTGTCACACTGAATTGGTTTTATTACACTGCACTGGAAATTGTGCAAAGAAAACTTTTGGTTCTAAATGCAGCTGAATTCTAACATGTTGTTATGTCAAACATAATAGGTAGAGTATATGTTAGAAAGCTCTGGAAGGCACAGCAGGGATCCATTTTATGAACCCAAGGATTAAAAATAGGTCTGCAGAGAAGGATTTAAAGATTGAACGTCATCTTTCTGAGTTCATTCTGATTTGGAGAGCATTACAGATAGATTTGGGCTCTGCCAAGCTTGGGTATGAGATTAAAGCTTTAAACCTTCACTGGCTTTTTCTCCTTCTCCCTCCAAAAAAAAAAGAAAAGTAGTTAAGGCAGAGGAGCTATGTAATAGCATCCTGTTTGTAGTGTTCTCTGCCAGCTTCTCACTAAATGTTTTCCATATGATCTGAAATTTTCTTGCAGATGGGCTGTCATAGAAAGGGGCCTCTTGTGTTTGTGGCATTTCATAAATATCATCTATCAAAGAGAAAAGTGTAATAGTGACTACAGTGCAGATTGAAGGGTTTCCTTTTTCCAGGAAGGTGTCCACAACATAATCATTTGTTATTGAATTCTTAGAGTGAGAACTGGAGTTAATATTTTTGAGGTTGCTCAGTGGATCAGAATGTGTGGCTGGGCAAGCTTTGTGATACGTTTTACCTTCTAAATAGAACTTCTCTTTCATTATTTGCTTCGTTCTTGTAAATACAAAGTAATGGAGCCCCAGCCAAAATTCTTCTTTGATTCATTTACAATACATGTGAAACGAAGTCTGGGTGCCAAGACAAGGTTGTAGAGTGTTTTTCCAACAGAAAACTACTTCCTTTGTAAAAACCTTCCTTGACAGCCAGGTCAGGATGACATATTTATGAGTTATCCGCACAAACTATCCCCTTCCTCTGTAATAACCTGACATTTTGCCTGAGGGAAGAGGCTTGAAGACATTCAGTGTATTCCTGAAAATCTTCAAGTACATCTTGCCTTGTGATACTGCTGCAGATCAGCTTCCAGCTCTGCAGGCTGACTGACAGCTCTGTGAAGGCTCTTTGGTGATTCTTCAAGTGAAGACGCTGAAAAAAACCCAGCAGCTTGTTTTCCAGGGCTTACTAGTCAGGACCCTCCAGTTCCCAAAAATGCAAATAATGAGCTAATAAACAGAATAATCAAGCTCATCCCTTGAAAGAGCCATTCTTCATCTTCTTTAAAGACTGTAAGCTATTTTTAGAAACCAAGCCTTGAGAGGCTGCTCTGCTTTACAGAATGTTAGCATCTCCTGAACACTTGAAATTACTTTCATCATACAGAGGATAATAATGCCTCAGTGAAGAACTGCAGCATTTAAAAGCAGTTGCTGCCTGCACTTAGTAGACCATATGGTGCAAATCATGCTAAATAGAATAGAGATAGCATTTTCTTCTTTTCTATTACAAATTTAGAAGAGGAATATACTGGGTACTGGTAATGACCAAAATCTGATTAACCCTGGAACATACTTATCTCCTCATCAAAGACCAGGCAATCAGCATTTCAAAATGGGCACTCATATAACACAGCTTTCAAGTATTTTGGCTGCCAATTTCCTCCCTCTGAAACTTCTGTCCAAAAATACAGTCTTGCTGTAGTTGATATAATCTCAACCATCCATATCCAGGAAGTGCTCTGAAGCTAAGTTGTCCAGGGAGCTCAAGCAGTGAATTTTGAGCTATTTATCCCATCATGTTCCTTTAATTTGCTCTCAGCCTGGGATTTGACGCAAGGCAATCATGCTGGACTTCACTCAAATGATCTCCAAATTAATACAGATTTCAAAACCCCTACTTAATTTACTCATATTGAGCTTGCCAGTCACTATGCATTTGATTTTGAAGATCCTACAGGCAGAAGTTTAGTTGCCTGGGTTTTATATTCATTTTCCTTGAATGCTGTCTAGATAAAAGAAGAGACTAGAAATTGCTGCTGCTCAGCATCCATTAGTGCTTGTTCTCCTGATGGTTAAATTGCTTTTGATTTTTGGGCAATGCCTTACATCTTTGGCATTAAAAGCTGAAATATTGGATCTATCCATATCTTCAGTTTAGGGATTTTTCAGCTACATTGTGTTCAAATGCCAAAACCATCCTGTAGTCAGGAAAGTGTGAGTTATCCCTTCCCATTCTTTTGACAGTGTGGGTGGAACTAAGCTATAAAGTAGAGTAGCAAGGCTTCACAAATAACAATTTTGCTATTTTGAAAAGAGCCAATATTATTAAGTATTCATATTTCTTTTGTTTGTTTAGTACAACAGAATAAATGCTATTTATTTATACATTTATTATACACTATTTATTTATACAATTTTGCTATTTTGTTCTTGAATCTTGTATGTTATGTACACACTTTACCTTATGTCTGCACATCAAAATCCAGCTGTAACTCTGGCATGGACAGGCATGTCCTGGTCAACTTCTGTTAGTTTGGCTCCTGATGTTAAAGATGCTGTATCTTCTTGTATTTTAGTATTAGGTAAAATTATTTCAAGCAAGGTGCAGTTTGTGGGAGGAGTGTGCATTGAGGGAATGCCTCTGACATTATTTCAGCTGATGAACTAGAGCTGTGCCTTTCCTTCCTCACTGGAAGAGCTGCTTGGGAAGGAGCAGCATAATGATAACTAAAGAGATAATTCAGTGTATTCATTGTTTTGGCAAGGCCACAAATATTTCAGTGAATTACTGAAATCAGAAATAGAAGAGACTTAATAAATCATACAGAGTATATCCTGAACGCAGCTGTACAGCTCCCTTTTTAATAGTTTTTGCTAGCAAAAGAATTAATATCAGTGCTGTGTGCTTTAAAGGGAAAAAACTTTACAAGAAATACTTCAAAGGAGAGGAGAGAGGTGTTTTTCAGTGCATAATATAATTAAAATGTATCACTTCTGTGAACACAAGACATAAAAATGCCTTGCAAATGGGAAGCAGAACAAATGTCTGCATGCAATGTAAATTACACAAAAGTGTACCAAAGTAGCATTCAGTAATTTGCCACCAAGGCATCAGGAAAGATTTATCTGGGCGGGACCTCCAGCAATTAGACTGTCCATCCATGTGCCTCCAGCAACACAAATTATTATTAGCTCAAACAAACAGTTATTTGTCCAGCCTATCCCACTGCCTCTGTGGGCCAACTATTGCTATCCTTAATTATCTTTGCCACCAGAAACCTTTTCCTTTGGCTTAAATCCTCCTCACTGTGGTTAAGGCCTGTTACTACTTGTCTTGCCCCCTGTAATTGTTAAGAACACCCCACTACTCTTAGTGGCAGCTTTTAACCTATTTGAAGACCATGTAGCATCTCCACCCTGTTTGTTGTTCCCCAAATAAATGACACCAGTTCACTGAATTTTTCTCTACACCACATCTCTCCTGGCCACTTCCTTACCTTTGTATTTCTCTGACTTCTCTCCAATTCATCAAACTTGCATTAAGTTCTGTACTTGAGACAAAAATGCAATAAGCTTGGCTGCTTTAATATGAACTCACACCAGGTCCCAAATGGTGCTTCCTTTCCCCAGTAGCTCCACGCTACTGGTTTGTGTGAAGTTTGGGCTTTCTTCTACTCTCAGAACCAAAGGCATATGGGTGTGCCCACTTCCTTCTGGGCAGCTGATTATCCTCACCTTGAATACAACTTGGCTGTTGTCTTTATTCAGCTGCACCCTCTTTATTTCAGACATTTGATCCAGCTAGTCAAGCCCTTACAAAATTCTAATCTTGTTTTTCAGTGGCATTTCAAAGAAAGGTCCTTTTACCAATGGGTTTTAAATCCCTGAGTTATCCCCAAACTCCCCTTCCTTGGAGTAAACCCACGTTTTGTTGAGTGTGAGTGAGGAATGACATTGTTTTCACCTAACTGGCCTTACTTGAGGGTGTTGTTACAGGACCCAGGAACTAGACCCTGCTTATTTAATTTGGTGTCTGAGAATCAGAACATTACAGTAATTATGGACAAGCAGAGAAGCCAGATAAAAGCTGACACTAATAAGGACAGAATAATTTCAGACCCTGATCAAATCAGAAAATACATTTAAATAGCAGTTATGAACAGTTTGCATGCTGATTTATTGGTGATTGAATGTGCATGTTAATCCCCATGTTTCACAGCAAGGAAAAACACAATTCAGTGTCTAAAACTTGTTTTTCAAGACAGTTCTTTAATGTGACCTAGATTTCAGAACTCTGTTGTTGCTGCTAGAAAAGAAAATTATTCTCTCTCCATTCACTTACCTTTAATGAGAAAAGATGAGTCAGCTTTTGAATAGGCACTGCCTGTCCTGACTTTCAAATCAAAACATTTTAATAATGAAAAACAAGTGATATTATTATATCTTAAAATACAGATGACCTAACAAGATTAGTGCAGTCTCATTAGGATAATTTCCAGCATCTCTGAAAAAAAAAACTTCACTAAAAGTCTGTGGACTTTTTTAGTTCAGACTGTGACCCCTCTATGAAAAAATTAGTTGTCTTTGTGCCTCTTCCCATACAAGTTGTATTTGCTCTTGGTAACTATGGAGACTGAAGTCAAAACTCTCAAGATTCAACAATTTTACTGGATGGTAAATACTTCCTAAACTGTCTCTCTGTTAATGTCTGTTGACATAATGCTTAGAAATTTGATATATTAATCCCTCATTATAGCATGGTGTTTTGACATATGGGAGGAAACAAACTTTGAAGTTCTGTGGCACAGAGATGCGAATTGTTCCCAAGTCAGAGAAAACACACAGGGGAGGCAGGAATTGGTCTCAGCCCCAGATCAGTGTCTGAAAGACAGAAAATGCCCTGGTGAGACAGGAGGAATCAGTCCCACATCCAAGTCTTGACATCCTTCTTTTTTGACTGGCAGGGGCAGCTCAGGTTCAGCCAGCTGGTTGTGGGGAGAGGTGATACCCCAGTGCCTCCCTGTGGGTCTAGGTGTCAGGAAATCACCATTTCGGGTGACCAAACCCAAAGTGACCATTGCAGTGATGCTGATCCAAAGCAGAGTGAGTGTGTGTGTGCTTTTGGCAGTCAGTGCTGAGTTAATTTTCTTTGAGCATCCTGAAAGATCTGGATTCATGCTGACAAGGGGAAAGGGGGATGAGCAGCATTCCCTTTGTTAGGAATCAGTGTGTGCTGAAGCTGTCAGGCCTCATCTTGTCTCATAGGGCTCGTAGGCTTTGCTGTCAGCTCCTGCAGTTGTCACATTTTTTCACTTCTCCTCGGTAGGTAGGAGTGAGAAGCTGAGGGCCAGCAGAGTTCTTCAGACATATACAGCACACAAGTGTGTGCATTTAAATGGGGAGAAGTACAAGGAAAGTTGATTGCCAAGAATGAGAGAGGAAGCTTCTTTAAAAGTGTGTTTTAAGGAGAATTTGCCAGAGGAAGACGTAATTACTTGGTGCTTGTAAAGGAGACCTAAAGGAGGTACAGAATTATCTATGGCTCACAGTAGATGAGTTACCTCGTGGCATGAGGCATATGGATCATTAACTGGGAGTTGAGGGAGATTTTTGCCTTGCATTAGTGCTTGCTGTGGGTATTGTGTTTGGTAACAGAAATTTTCCTTTCACTGTAAATTTTACTTTTATACTTCAAGTGAAGTTCAGTATGCTAAATGGAGGCACTTTGTGATTTTTTTCCCCTTTGGATTTATAACAAAAAAGGAACTCTATCTTAGATTTTGAGAACTTTTTAACATTATTTCTAAAATATTTAAAATTATTTCTAAAACCCCATCTTTTACCTATTTGTAGCTACAGGCTTTTTTATATCAGGCTAAAAGGATGTCTTTTTATATCAGGCTAAAAGGATGGTATTCTTACAATTGCTTCAAAAGGAAAAAATATTACTTTGGTCAGTCCTTTCTGTGAGATGAGCTGAGCAGAGAGTGGTTCTGTCTCTCAATTGTAGGTGGTTCGTGCCAGCCCCTTCTGCAGTTTAATTTCATCATCAGTGCAAAAAAAAGTGAGATATTACTTAGCAAGAAAGGCATATCATGTAATACTATTACTTTTTAAATCTCAGACAATTTCTGCTCAATTCTAATTTTAGGCAGTCATTTTAATTTGTTACCAATGAATGCTCTCTAATTAAACTTGCATTTAACGATCACATGCGTCAGTGAGCAATGGGAGCTGACAGTGATGGAAGTGGGTGGATAACACAATAGATGCTGACAAGGGAAGTTGATCCAGTAAGGAAAGGAGATGGTTGAATTCCAGAACAGAGGAATCAGGGGAGCAAGAAAGGAGGGAAACTAGGAAAAAAAAAATATTTCTTGGGACATACAGGGAGGTATTTCCAGGCTCTTCCTAATTACCTGGTGCTGGTAGTGAATGCCCTGTGTGCAGAGACTTGTATTTCTGGAATAAGAATGGGTTATTCCAGGTTCTTTTTAATCAGCTGGAAGTGGCTTGTACCAATTCAGAACAAGAATGTCCCCCAGAGAGTACTTCCATGAATTTAACTTTTTTTAGCCTACATGGCATTCGGTGTAAAATTCCCCAGTGAAGGACTGTTCCTCTAATTTAAGAATTAATAATGTATTCCCTGTTCTTCTCTTCAGCAGTTCAAGATTCAGAGGTATAAACAAAATTAATTTAAATTTAATTTATGCAAATATTCTTCAAAAATTAGTCTGTAACTTGCAGTGTATTCAGTCAGCAGTGGAAGCAATAATGCATTCTTGACTCATCCCAAGTGGACAGCATCATGTTAACAATCAGTGGTGGGAAACTGCAAAAAAAAGTCTGCAATTAATTAATAGGAAGGAATATTTAAAAAAAAAAACTGGAAGGGGCTGGAAAAATGTAATGGGGACATCCTTTTACCATTTTTCAACCCTAGCAGGGAGCACTACCAGCCCTGTGATCCTCGGGTACTGCATTTCTCTCACTGTGTCACTGAGACTCAGCTACAGAAGCCTTTAACACTAAAATAAAACAAAACATCTTTAACTTGGCAAACTAAACAGATAGGAGATAGGAGCCACTGGAGGATATGGAACACTGGTATGATTTTTTTTTTTTTTTTTCAGCCTTTTCTGTGAAAAAGGTGGATTTCTGCATTCTGTAGTTTTCTGATTTTTCTGTATCACCTCTGCCTTACCAACAGATTCTTGACCATAAGCCAAATAATTTGGAGTGGTTCATCACTGCATCCTTTTGTATTCTCACTGGACAGCCAGTAGCATTTTAGAAAGAAGCAGTGTAGGTGAAAAATGCAACAATCAGTGTCAGATAATCAGTGTGCTGAAGCATTTTTTAAAGCAAATAATAAGAGCCAGTAGATTATGCAAATTCCAGTGGTTGGTCAGAAGAAGCTGGTCTGAAACCCCTCCCAGATTTCACTATCCCTCACTTTTGAGGGTTTAGGGTCTCCTGAGCTAAACAAATGTATTGCACCCATGACTGAAATATGATAATAGTGAGGGACAAGCAGCTGCATGGTATCTTGGCCTCCTCAAAATCCAGTTTTGAACATCTGACTATCAAATGTGTGATGTGGAAAGACTTTGGAAGCCAGTTGATTAGAAGCATATTGAAATAAGCTTGTTTTCTTTGCTCCAAGTGGCTAAGGAATTATGTTTTTCCAAGAGGTGATTATTTTATATTGTTTTGACTGCTACTAACCTCCTGCACAGATTAAAATGAATATCAGTTCCTCTGTTTGCTTCTCATCTTGTTAACAGCCCAAATTGCTTGGAACCTGCAGCACCTAAGAGTTTTGTGAAAGTTGATCATTAGGCTTTAGCTGAAAAATATGTACTTAGGAGGTTTTTTCCTGTTGTATTGCCAACATTCAGCTTCTGAAAAGGTACAGTTTTAAAGGTAATTCTTTATATTTCTTAAAGCACGTAACAGGAACGTCATTGCTCAGGTGACTGTAGCTCTCACTCATTTCTGGAGAACTTCACACTGAGCAGAATTTGTTCTAACTTTGGATTTCCTTCCTTGTTAGGTGGGAGAGGAAAATGTCTGTGCTAATGTCTGACCACATGTGCTGTTTGAGGTCATCCTTGTTTCCTTAAATTTTAGTCAGTTGACTGGTCATTGTTCATAAATTGCAATTGCTCTTGTATTCAAACTGTTTCTAATTAACTGTACTAAGCTTTTCACAGACAAGTATTAGAATAGAAGAAAGACATTTATAACAATTTGTAACTTCAGAATTACCAAAAGGATCTAAAAGTTGTTCATATAATCCTTCAGCATGAAACACACACTATTTAATAACTCCTTCTAAATTGTAAGCCGTAATTGTTTTAATCCAAAATTAATGAGTTTGCCAACACAGATGGATCAATATGTTATAATTAATAGGCAGTGGAAAAACACAAGCTCATCTTTCACCGTGCCCTAAATGTCCAAAGTAAGACAAATACTGTTCCTGAAGCCTGGTTTCTAAGAACAGACTGAAGGGAGACAATCTGCCAACCATAGTCCAAATCAGCAGAAGTTTCAGTTGCTGCTATTTCCCAGATGTCTCCACTAGAAGACTACTGAGTCCACCTTTGTTTTATTAAGTGACCAACAACAAAAGAAATGAATGATTTCTTTAAAATGGAATTTGATATGTGAAAAAAAAATAAATTAATGGAATGTCCCCTCAGCAGAGTATTATTTATGAAAGGAAATATATTTGGTTTTGGGAAGAGCACTTGAAATGATCTAAAGTGACACACAAGCAAATGCCAGAAGTGCATATTCACTTCTGAAAGCTGTTTTCCTGAACCAATTTATAATTTAATTCACAAAAAAGCAGCAAAATACAGCTTATATTATTGATAGCCTCAAAAAATAAAAGTCCATTTTGTGCCTGCACCCTGCTGAACACTCTGGACAAACAAGGGTGGATATTTCTCCACAGATTTTTGCTTTAGCTGTGTCAAATTATGTAAGTCAGAGAGGAGTTCCTCTGCTGGTTTCACACCATGATACCTCTGCTGTCATCTCTGGGATATTCCCACATTCCAGTAGCACTCAGGAATCCAAAACCAGGCAACTTAGAACCAACAAATCAGACCTTCAGCTTTCCATCCTCTTTGCATTGCTTAAATAGCTCAGAAGAAAAGAGCCCAAGGCATTGGGGATCTTAACACTTTTTTCTTTATTATTGAAGCCACTGGAGGAAGGTTTAAATGTTGGCAAGAGCTGAAATTGATGGCTATTGAAAAGAGATCAGAATTCAAAACCACATTTATCAAGTGACAGAGAAAATTGGTTTTAGTGTCCTTTAGCAACTCTTCTGTATCAGAAACCCTTTTAGCAGGTAATTCTTGTTTCTTAAAAAACCCATCAGGAGATAAATAAAGGGTATGAGCTGGCCCATACTCTAGTGTGTAAAAAACATGTACAACTTGAAAAGTCACAAAAGGATATGTAACAAAGGCATCCTTATTTCTGTTGTTGATCATTGTGAAACAGAATATGTGTGCAAATGTGGCTTTAGCATTCCAGATAGACACTACATCCCTTAAACTTTATATTAATTCCAGATATTGTTTACCCACAACAAGATGGAAATTGCAGCCAGAGACCCTTTTAATGGTGGATAACAGAGGTGTGAACAATGCTGGAAATTATTTTGTGTTCCAGAGAAGAGCACTTGGGGTGAGATCAGCACCTCTGGGCAGCAGTTGTCCCTAAGCACTCATTACAGATTCATCAGAGATGTTTGGTGCCTGCTTGTAGTGGAAGGAGGGTTTTAAACTCTGGCGCCAAGGCCAAAAGAAAGCACTTATGGGCATTCTTATCTTGGAGCATCTAAGTAGGCCAAATCTAGATAGAGTCCTAGTGCACAGTGCATTTCTTTTTTAACTATCCTTACTGTAGGCTCTAAATCTCTCATTTCCTTTGATTAATCTGTCAAAAAATAAGCAAATTAGAGTGGTTTTGGACTGCAGTATTTTGATGTCAGGACTGCAGTTTTGAGTCAACTCAATATTCTGCTGTCGTATCTGCTTTACTACTTTCATCTGCTGATCTCCATATATCTTTTGCTTTAATAATTTTTAACTAGGTTATTTAGGGGGGAAAAAAATCACCCAATTCCATTACTGCAGTTTCTATGTTTGATAACGGCCCAGGAAAATGAGGTTTTTCCCATAACACCTGTATTTCCCCCTTTTTCCTCCAGAGACATGAGGGCTCATGCCATGTGCAGTGTCATTGAGGGAGAGCACACACATTCTCTCTTGGGAGCTGCAGGCAAAGTCTTCCATGTCTGTCACTTCCTACAGGTTTATATCAGGCTGATGCTCATCTCTTTTTTTTTTATTTATTTTCTGGGACCCACAGTGTCAGTGCTGGTGCAGTTCTTGTCCTGTTAAGCCAAGGTGGTGATGAAAATCGATGAGCTCCACACTTACCAGGGATCAGGAAAGTTCTGTTTGCCCGGGGGCTTCATTTCCTCTCAGCTTTATATAACTCCAGAGCAGTGGTTATCCCAGCAGGCAGCTCAGGGGAAGAGGAGGAGCAGTCCCCAGGGACCCTGCAGTGCTGGGGCACAAACAACAGCAAGTGATTCCTTGGTTGTGTTTTTCACAGAGAATTATAGACATTTCTTTGGCATTAACCCTAATTAAATGCATATACTCAGAACAAAACGCTGGTAGGTTATTGTGTATTTTGACTAAAGTGCTCTCCCTCTCAGGAGACTGCTCTTCCTTTTGCATGCACAATTGCTTTTGTAGTTTTATCTTTTCTTTACCTTGCAGAAGGTAAATAGTCACAGGTGTTTGAATGGCAAGGAGCCCTTTATTTTCTGCTGAAATGAACTAGTTTTTAAATACTGTAAATCTGTAATTTCTTAAGATGATCTATGCAGACAGCTGCAGTCAAATATATTATTTATGAAGATTCATCAAAGAGACTATAGCAGTTCAAACAAGAAATTATAAATATGCAGGAAATCTGAGATTGCTGGAGTTTATGTAGTCTAAATCCTGTATGTTTCAGACTGTTTTTTTGACTTTTTCAGCTTCTTTACCTCCCATTTACTGCAGGTGAGAGCTTAGCAGCCTTTCAAAGCAAGTCCTGGTACAAACAACAGATTTGACCCTGGGACAGACAACAAATTTGATACTAGAGGGTGTGAAAAAATAAAGCAGGAGGAAGTAGATCAACTTATGAATGATTCATGGAGACAGTGAGCTTGGAGGAAGTGGAGATGATGTCTGGGGAAATACGGTGCAAAACATGAGAGCTTCCTAACTACCAGGGGAAATACAAGAAATAGAAGTTAAATCTGAAAGGGAAGGAAAGAAAGGGAACAGCACTGAAAAGCTAGTAAAAAATGTGGAAAATAAAAGCATTAAAAAACCTAGCAATATAAGTGGAATGTGGAACTATATAAAGAATGGATAGGATACACAATCTAATGCATACAAAGTCAAAAAGGCAAATAAAGCACTGGAGGTATTTCCAGAGTTTCATTTCTAGGTGACAAAATGTATTCAGTGGTTTTGAAAAGCAAATCTTCAGTGGGTAAGGGAGGAATACAGAGCATGAGTTACTGCTACCTATGTACAATTCTTCATTTAGAAGAGGAAAAAAAAGCCATAATTTTAATCAAATCACCAGTGGAAAAAAGTGTAATTATCACTGCTAAATGAAACAGGTGATGTAGGGGATCCATGTGAGTACAGAGCAGATGCTGGGCTTTTACTCATAATTGAGCAAATCCGTTGTCATTTATTTGGACATGCGTGTTTCATGCATGAAGAAGGAAAGGCCAGGGCAGATGGAAGCAATTGAGGGATGAATCCCATTGCCATTTAAATAATCAGAAAATACCCATGCTGAATAACAGACCCATCTTTCATGGGAGAGGAAGGAAGAACCAGTGAGCATGTCTAGCATATTTATAGCTTAAAACATCCTTTTCTTCCCCCCTTCACAATGGAGTTAGAGCCTGAGAACTGCTATGCAGCAGCAACCTTGTGTGTAAAGGGAAGTAGCTGTGGATTGTTCTCTTTGAAAGGTAGTGGGTGGCATGTTTTGAGGAACAGATTGTATAGATCTGATCTAAACTGAAAATGGGAAGAAGCCTGAGATAAGTGACTAATGGGGGTAAAAGTGATGGGAAAAAAAAATCAGTCCAACGGGTTTTTTCTTTTTCAAGCTGTACTAGTGATCATGGTGCTGTTCTAGTGCACCCAATTCTCAAGTTCCCTTCCTGAGTTCTGGAATTTTGGTTATTTGTTGCTCCTCTCTTGGTGTCTACAGGTATAATTCCTTTCCAGGGGGTTTGTACCAGCTCCAGTGTGCCCAGTCCTGATTCAGTGGGTGTAATAAATTCTGTTTGTACTGGAGAACTGAAGTTATCCCTCTCCAGACTTTTAAGAAGGATCACACTAGAGACAAAGGTGTGACAACAGAAGAAAAACAGCTTTTAAAAAAAAAAAAAGTTAAAAAAAACCCGTGTACTTAGAGCAGTCCTTGGGAGGAGGGAGCTTTCAAAGCTCAGATAGTGCGTGCAGTCCAGCACATTTTCCAAATAAAAGTTTTAAACCAAAAGCAGGCTCACAGATGGTTCTAATGAGCTGGTCTTTGAGATACACTGGGACATGAACAAAAATAGTTTAACTCCTAAGACACTTAACATTTCGAGATGAGTTTCAGGCAAAACACTTCAAGAACAATTTTTCTTGCATATTTAAATTTAATACATATTTCTAGTCTCAAAAAACCCAGTTTTTCAGGACCTTGCTCGTGCCATTATGTACTTTACAGTGCAGTATCACAAAAGAGGGAGCTTTTTAACACAGTGACTGATGCTTCTTTTTCCAGCACTTTTCAAACTCTACAACAGGTTAATTTTGAACAAATAGTTATTAGAAAGGTAAAGATTTGCTAGGACAAAAATAATTTTTAAAGGAATATAGAATAGTGCCCTACTAAAAGTATTACTCATCATTCTAATAATAGAAGTGTCATCAAATTATACTTATCAAAAAGTATCATCTGTTAATAAATGTATCATCAAAGCTAGTAGCTTTGTGGCACAGCAAGTATTTGTTAAATTGTGTTGTTTATATTATTACCTGTTACAAATGTAGGAATTGATTTATGATCTTTTAATGACATTGTTTGAAATGACAGCATTGTAACTTACGCTATCTCAAAACTATGTTCTCTGTGTCACTTGAATTTTGAGAGACTTCTTATTTCTTTATCTCCTCTTAGGTCTGCCTTATGGATGGGAAGAAGCTTATACAGCTGATGGAATCAAATATTTCATCAAGTGAGTAGTTCTGGGGAAAATGGGTCAAAGTTGAAATAGAAGCACATCAAACTAAACACATTTTCAGTCCTAGAATTAATGGAAAAATTTATTGCGCATTGCACTATATGCTGTTGATTTTTCTAGAATGCAGTGAAGATCAATTTATATAACAGGGGTTTTTTTATTTTTCATCTAAAAGATTGAAGGAAATGGTGAAAAATATAATTTACCTCCATTACGTATATATTATGATCTAGTTAATAGTAAGTTATTCTAGCTGCTGAAATTTCCACAGTGTTTAATTCTTATAAGTGCCAGAAACAGAGTGTTGCAGGTGGATTTCTGCAGTCTCCTAAAAGAAAGGAAGGGCAGCAAATAAATTACTTTTATCCCAAACTCTTCCAAAAGTCACATAAATAACACTGAACTTGATGCATTAGCTGGCCAAGAAAAGCAGGGATTTTTTTTTCCTTTTTTTTTCAAGCACACTGCTCAGTTGTCCTTGCCTCACCCTGTGCTGCCTCGAGCGAGATGTATTAGAGCAGACTTTTTTTTTTTCTGCAGAGGTTTTCCAAACACACTGCATATGATCTTGCATTCCAGCTCTAATCAAAGGGTGCCTTTTATTTTCAGACAGATGTAGGTTACTACATGAGATTTATACCAAAAAAAAAAAATGTAGAAAAATAGCTTAGGAAATAAAAGTGAATTAAAAGCCAATTTCATAGCAATAGAAATAAATACAAGAGCAGCTATTAAAAAAGAGCACTGCTCCCTTGGGCTCTCTGTTCATGCAGGGAGCCATGATAGGACAGTTGGGAAGTTAAGGTGGATGCTGGACTCTTTTCTGGGTAGTACTCTGGGTTTATACCTGGGTGACAGGAAACTGAGCTTGAAGATTGTATTATAAATAACAGCAAGTAAAATTGAGAATCAGAACAGAAGAAATGGCACATTCTTGAAGCATCCCCCCTTGGGGTTTTTTTTGGGTTTGTTCCTGTGTTTCTCATGCAGATATATATTTCAATGACTCAGCAGAAATCTGGATTGGCTGGATATGTGCAGACACTTCTTTCTGAGCTCTGCACTTGGATGCTGAACCATTGCAGATGTGACAAGCAGATGCTTATTAGCAACAGTAGAATCTCAGCTACTCTAGGTGGTGCAAGCCTAATTTGCAGAAAACATCAGATGTTTTGCATCTTATCCCCACTTGCTGAAACTACAGATTGGAACTCAGGAGTTCACATGAAAAAGCTTTTTCAGGAAATTTTTGCAGATCTCACTGTTAGTGACTCTCTTCATTTGCTCCTGGCTACAGTGCCTGGGTTTTCCATTGGTCTTACCTTCTGTAATCTGCCCTAAAAAGTTCTGCCTGTCAGTCTTTGTGAGGAAGGAAGGCAAGGAAAAATTTTCCATTTAATGGCAGAGAAGTGTGTGAAATCACTGAAAAACCTCTGAGTGGAGTCACCATGCTAAAGTGGTGTTAGAGTTCTCAATGCAGCTTATTAGAATGGAATTAACTGAGCATTTCAATAACACATTACGGTAATGAATATTATTTTTAACTATTTCCTTGTTTTGCCTTCATCACTGTTTCCAAATGCCTTTCTGGAGTGTAAGGCAGGCTGTTTGCATGCCTGGAAATCCATGCCTCTTACTACACTGTGTAATGTATATGAAGTCAGCTGTTAAATTTAACTGTTTGGAGCAAGGAGCACAACTTGCACAGTCCCTTGTTTCTAACACCAAATGGTGGAGATTTCAGGGTGAACACCAACATTGAAAATATCCTTTTTCTAGAAGGAACTTAGCTTGAGGGGCCATTTTTTCAGCTGATCCTTTCCAGTAGGATTTAATCTTAATTGTTTAAATGGGGATTATCAGAATAATTGATACTTCGCAGCCCTGGTACTAATGCTGTAACCTTCTTGTTCTCTTTGGCTGTGAATGTCAATCCTTTTATTCTACTTTAGAATCCTTTCATTCATTTTTAGCCCAGCCAAAGCCATGAGGGGCTTAAGAGTGTTTCAACACTAGCACACTTCCCTGTATACAAATATACAATGAAATATTATTTTAATTAGCAGTTGCCTTCAGTTCCAACATGCTTTACTGGGCTATCAAGTAGCTGAGTCCATAAATCTATACATTATAAATCTAATGCAGTAAACACCCCAGAAAGGAATCTTAATAGCACAGAAGCTTGAGACAGCTTGCTGTGAAATTTCCATAAATATCTCTGAAGGGGTGTAGCAATATGAGGTGCATGAGAAATCAGAGTTTAAAAGAAGCAAACCAGCTGGCTTGTGTTACACACTAAAGTGAAACCCACTTATGTGAATAAGTGACATGAATAAAACATTTACATGGTGCTGAGCAGCTCCCTGTACCTATCAGGGAAAGCTGCATCTTGTCCATGAATCCTGACCTTAGGACAGCTTTTGAAATCACCACTTTTATCCAGCAAATCGTTTCAGCCTCAGTAACTTATTTTCAATGAACCAGATTGTCAGGATTGGTCAGTGCTGCAAGTATGAGAAACCACCCTTTAGACTGCTAAAAGTGACCTGAGCCTGGGCTGGGCATTAAGCTCATTTGTACAGCTTTACCATGGAACAGCAAACTGAAATGGAAGCCTCTCTGAGTTACAGCTCAGTGTGCACTAGGAAAAAAGGTCAAGTGTCTTACTAAAATGAAATAAATTAACAGTAATCAGGAGGACAAAAATTACAACAGTAGATAAGGGATCAGCTTCATTGCAAATGTAACTTCCCTCCTGCCAGGCAGTAAAGGATGATTTTGCACCCAGATATGTTTAAAGATAAATTGGTGTATTTTAAAATAACAGAGGACAAGCACTGTTGTATTTTATGTAGCAGTACCACCATTCACACAGGGCACCAGATTCATGCCCCATCAAGAGAAACAAAGCACCGGTGCCTGTTTCATCACCATTTTACATTTGGAATTTCAATCCTTTTTATACTGGCTAGGTATCCTATTCCAAGTCGAGTTATTCTCACTGTGAAGACTATTTTGTTAAGCTAGACAAAATTTCCCCTGAAGCAACTTGTGCTCATTGCTCCTTGTCTGTTGGCTGAACAAACCCAATTCCTTCAAAGTTGCTTCATGTGCCAAGTTCTCCAACCCTCTCCTCACCTTGGGGACCCTCCTCTGGATCCTCCCCCATTTTTCCAGTCTCTGTCTTGAACTTGGAGGATCAGTGTATTGAAGAGACCCCACATAATAAGGTAGACAGGTTCATTAATTAATTTTACTTACGAGATGATTGATGAAGGCATCTTTTAAGTTACTGGTTTTCTGATAGAAATTTCTGTCCAAATATCTGTAAGTCCCAGAAACACAAAGGGGCTATTGAACCCTCATAAAGTATCACCTACACCCAGATGAATGTGAGAGCACTTACAGTCAGCTGGGAGGCATTGGGATGGGAAAAGTTTTGTAAATAGGGGAGAGGCCATCTTACTCACTTTTAAAGTTTTCATGTGGCTGGTTTGGCCCAGGCTTAGTTCAGGCTTTAAATGAGTTTACAAAGTGCTGTAACCAACCACCACTAGAACAAAATCTCACTTTTGCTGTACACTCCAACACTAAAATCCAGCAAGGCAAACAGTGTCCGTTCATTCTACCACTGAACTGATTTTGTGAATTAGGAATTTCTGGGTTTGACTTTCAAAGAGGAGAAAGAGTCTGTGCAGAACTGCCCTCCCAGGGAGGCACCATATCTGCTAATTAATGGTTTCACCCTTCTAGTTTAGAATCACACAAGAACAGCACAAAACCCCAGAGCTGGGACGCATTAATTTTTCCCCAGAAAACCCATATTAGTTAATCTCTTCCATCCTCCCACTGTGTTCACCTTTAACATAAGGCAGCTCTGTATCATGAGGCTGGCACCTAAAATTAGGTAGGGCCTTGCTATGCTCCCTCCTACTCCCACCCACTACTTGCATATGTATGTGGTTTGTAAGGACCAGCTGTGAATTTTGCCCCTGTAAACACTGTTTTTCTAGCATTTCAACAAGACTAGATTCCAAAATATTCTACATTAACAGCTATTTTCTGTAATACTGTTTTTCTAGCATTTTAACAGGATAGAATCCAAAATATTCTACATTAACTGCTATTTTCCTCAAGAAGGCTTATCTTAAATTTTCATAAAAGACAAGAAGAAGTTCTCAAATATTTTAAAACTTTTGGGATCTTTTCCCTTAGATGTATTAGGGCTTGTGATGTTTTCTGTCTCTCACCACAAAGGAGAAATAGTTATGCTTCATTTAGGGTTATCTTTCAGCAATTTATCTAAAAATCAGAAGTTTCTCATGGAGGCACTGTGTACTTCAGGTTCCTCCATTGGAAGGTGGAGAATTTGCTTAAGGTTAAGTAAAAGCTTCAAGTCAATACTTATAAAACACAGATTAGTAAAACCCACACATGATGTGTTCTAGTGGATTTTTAAATCATGCCTAACAGATCATGTTTCTACTTGGAAAGCAGACACATTATACTATAAAATTCTATTTTTTTTTTTTGGTCTTGTTCAGGAAAGAGACACCACTCACTTTACTGAAAACTGGGCACATTCATAGAAACTGTTTATCATTGTACCTGAGCTAAGAATAGCAGAGAGTGTGTGATGGATGGAGAACTTCTGTAGTGTAAACACTGATGTTTTACAAGGCTGGAGTTAAAGGTATCATCAGAAAAGGAAATAAATCACAGTTGACTTTACTTACTGCATGGTAACTTGAAAATATAGATTTGTTCCTTTGCTAAATGTTCTCTGCACATTTCTGCTGCTTTATTAATGAAGGATGCAAACCACAACACACTGAGGTATGTTCAGCTCATTCCTGAATACCCTGGTGTATTACAATATCCTAGTTATCTGCAGGTTATCTCTAGCAAGGGTTGTGGCCCTTTCTAGAAGAAATCAATTAAGTTCAAATCACAGCAGACCTTATGCAGAAGTAAACTTCTGTATTTTCCACTTAATTTTCAGTCAGTTCAGAGCATCAAACTAAGAAACCCCGTGATCTGCCATACTGATTTCAGTCTGGAATTGAAATTCCCCTGGACTGAATCCAGTTCCAGCTCTGCTCCCAGCTCCCTGGCAAGCAGTAGGCAAGTTACTTGCACCAAAATTAGCAGTTATCAAATCATCATTGTAGGTGTCCCCATCTTCACTCTGATGTTTTGTGGGCAGGGATGGGTAATTTGAGGCATGCAGTGCTGGTTCCACTGAGTTCAAAGAAAGCTGCAGTTACTTTGCATCTCTTAAAATTTGGACCTTTCCTGTTTTACCTTTCACACACACACACACACACACACACAAAAAAAAAGGTTGTTTTTGAAAATACTTCCTTTTACCTGTCATCCTCAAATTCTCCTGAATGAAAATAAAGAACAGTTATATAGTCACAAGAAGTAACAAATATTTAAATAGTACTGGCTGAGCATTAACCAAGTGCTGTCTGCTGTTACTGCTGTTTAATGTACAGGGATCCAAAGCTGCCTCCATCCATCAGCTCAGCATCAGTTCACACACCTTCTGATGTGAGTCTGGGTAATCCCAGCATGTTTCTTTTTGAAATTTTTGAAATTCAGTTTCTCTGATTCTCACTGAAATCATTTTGCATGACTATAAGGAAAATAATCTCAGATGTAGAACTAGGAAACTTGGCGTTGGATTTTATGATAACATGAGCTTGTAATACAAGAATGTTAAGACCTTAAGCTGCTTTTGGTTGGACAATCTTTTTTTTTTTTTTTTTTTTTTTTTTTTTTTTTTTTCTGAGAGGTTGTTTGTTTTTTAATATCAGGCAAAAATGGAGAAACATTCTTTCAGCTTCTACAAATACTGCACACTCTGTCCAGCTCCTGGCCTGTCACAGAAGGCATCTGTTAAAATTTCTTCTGTGAGGAAACACCAGAAAGTGAATTATTTTCCTCCCTGGGTTGTGGGTGGGCCATCAGAAGCAGATCAAAGTGCACAGCAAGGTTTTTTTGGGATATGCTTCATCCAAAGCAAAGTCACTGCTCCAGGTTCACATCAGTTTAGTACAGGAGGAGTTTAAACAAAAGCCTTGAATGTGCTCTGGTGCATTTGCAAATACCCAGCACAGGAATTTTTATGCAGCTCACTTATAGACAGGACTGTGAGTAACTGCACACATTAAACCAGCACTGCCAGAGGAGCAGCACTTGGCTGACTCTGGGGGAGACACATTTCAGGTGGTGCTTTCAGGCTAAGAAGTGCATGGGCTGTTACTCAAACCTTAGTTCTGATTGAGCCGTGGCTCAGATCTCGCTGTTGTTACTGATTTTATTTTAGTTTGGGCCATTTGTTTATTGTTGACCATTTTTAATGATGCAGCACACACTATTTGGCTGGATAAATCTTCTTCCTAGTGATTACTGCCCTCTGAAATGGCTTATAGATTTTTTTTCTGAGTAGACAAGGGTTTAATTGGTTTAATCAAGGAATAAATAGCAGGACTGTCTTCTGGGGTTTCACTTTATATCCCTCAATCTTTAATTAATAGTCAAGCAAAATCTGCAGTCCCCTGAGGGAAATACAAGAAGCATTTTTGTTGCCTCAGGACACAGCTCCATGAGGTGACATATGCTCTTGATCTTATTACAGCAAGTAAAATTAAGGTCACTGACATTTTCCAGGACCTGCCCAGCATCTCCTGGGGTACTGTTAGGGGTTGTATGTTCCTTTTGAAATGTCTTGCAAGAGGGTACAGGCTTAAATGAATTTTAACAAAAAAGAAAAAGGAAAAATGCATGTTTCAGTTTAAATAATCCGATGTTGATAAATGCAGTGCAAAAACTCTTCCCAAACTGCCTTTAGGATTCATGTCTGGAAACTGTCATCCTTAGACGCTGTCAGGATTGATTGATTGATGGACTGATAGATTATACTTGCATCAATGTCACTCAGTTGTTTTATTTTGCTCTAATTGCTTACCTGCTAAATTAAAATGCTTTAGTTACAGCTCAGAATAAGTTATTCCTTGCAGATCTTCCCAGCGTTTGCTCTTCAAAATAGCAAGTTTTCCAGTGCTTGACAGCATTTAGTATCTGCTTTCTACCCACTGTCCTTTCCAAAGGGGATTCCAGCCACGACAGACACCTTGGCTGGTTCTGCAGGTTCTGGCTCCAAGAGCTGAAGAAACAAAAAGTGAATACCAACTTTAAATTCATAAGGGAAAACAGCAAAGTGTTAAAAGCACTGGCTCTGGAAAGCTGAGAAACAGTTCAAGAGTGCATTTCCAAAATGTGTGAGGTGCAGGACCTGCAGCTCCATGTACAATTATAGAGTTATTTAGAAGCTGGTAGAGATTTGAGGGCAACAGAATTAACCCACTTACAGCATTTTGACCATCCTGCCTACTAGATCTTGCTGTATTTATCCAAACTCCACAGCCACAGGAGGGAGCCTGGCTGTAACTAAAGGGCAGCTATTGCCATGGTCCCATGGACTGCCTTCAGGAGCAGCAGCTCCCTGGAACTCCTGTAAATGCTCCATTGGGACCTGCTGTAATAGGGAAGGGAGATTCTCTCTCCTTGCCAGGATGTGAAGGTCCTCAAGATGCTGCTGCAAGCTGGGATGGCTTCACTTTCAGGCAGGATCTGTGTTTTATTGTATATTTTCTAATTGTACAACATTTCCATACGTGCCTACAGAATTCTGATCGTGGCTTAAGAGAGTTGCTGTAGAGAAGCATGAGAATGAGAGCTGAGAACCTTCTCTGAGGTGTGAAATTTGGGACAGTGGGTTCGAAAGGAAAAAGGGATCCTTGCAAAGCAAAGGGCTGTCCCAAACACAGGGAGAACAAAAATAGAAAAGCCTGGGAACAAAAGCCAAAGGCAGTAATTCCAGCAAATCTTGTGAAGCCCTGTGGACTCCACACAGACAGAGTGACACAGGGCCTGTGCTGGAGCAAGCAGGGAGGATGGCAGAGCCTCTGCGTGGAGAATTAAGTTTCAGGATCTTCCTTCAGGGGCATTGTGCTTTATTTTCCTGTAGTTCTGGCCCTTATTAGCCTCCAAGCCAGCAGTGCCCAGGGCCTGCATGCCAGTGGGTAAGGAGGGGATGGGGAGTTGGTGTTCCCAGTCTTCTGGCAGATAGCACACACTCCTCTCACAGCAACTCCAACCCTTCCCACAGGGACGTGCATGCAAGTCTAAAAACTACCAAAGCACAATGTGGAATCTATTTCTGAGTAGTGCAGAGCATGTCCCCTTCAAACCCATTGCATCTACATCTAGCAGTGCTATTTGCTGCATTTTAAAATTACTATTGCAATGGCAACAGTGAAAGCACCAAAGGGTGAAGTTCTCAGGGTGTGCAGTGCCCCTGGCTCAGGCTCTCAGAAGCACTGGGCTTTGTAGAAGTTTTGGGCAGAGATAAGGAGCAGCTTCATCAAGCATCAGTATTCTTCAGCTGAGCACTATTGCATGTTAAAGGACTAGTGAAGACTGGGAAATCAAAAAGCAAAGGCAGATTAAAAGTTAAGCAAAATTACTGCTATGGATTACATGGATTTACTTTATGGGGTGTGCTTATTAAGGAGGAAAACCTGGTGTTTATGTTGTTTTACACGAGCAGAGTTTCATCTTCCATACTCCTCAGTTTGGTAGAGAAGACCAAAGTTCATCTGAGGCCAGAATTTGGCTTTTAAAGTTCAAATACAGCTAAATCATTTTCTGCCTCTAATGAGTAAGGGTCCCTATTCATTGGGAGAGTTTGACTGAATAATTGCTTAAGGTGACATCTCCTCTCCTGAGCTGATCTCAAAACAGATGGGTCATGCACAAGGTGGCTCCTTTTACAGCTCAGGAAGCCTGGTGCAGTTGAAACGTTGAGCTAGGTGTTGTGAATGTCATCCCATGTCAAAAGGGGGGAAAAAACTTTCAAGAATGCTGCATGTTGGGTTTGTAGCTCAACATCTTGCAATGAGACCCACAGCACTTGTAGTGTCTGCAAGATTTCACAATTCCCTGTTAGGCTCCAGAGTTTGGCCCTGGCTGGAGAACACAATTAAAGGAGAAAAGATGCCTTGATAATTCTTAAAATTTTTAAAAAAGGTGCAGATATTTTTCCATAAGCCTTTCTCTGAATTTATGAGTTATTCCTTTCTTAAAAGATTGTCTGAGGTTGTAATTTTATAAGAAATAATTTTCCATGTGAAGAAGGAAGAGCCATAAGGAGAGTAATTATAATGGCATTTGAAATAATCTGCTACTATTTCTTTGCCAAAACATCCCTCTGTTCTCATGTTTTGTTTTCCCAAGCTCTGAAATTCGTCCTGCAGTTTGCTAATGTTAAAAAGACAGACTAATCTACTGACATATTTCCAGATCAAATGTTTCTGTTTTCTAGCAATAAATTTGGCTGCCCTCCGATAGCAGTGATTTGTTTGAAAACCTAAAAATCTTTAAATGTTGCTAATTGCTCTGAAAATGTTAAATTATACTTCTGAACAGGAACAATTGCAAATGGAAAATGTTGTACATTTAAACTCTGTAATGCTGGCTTTCCAAATATTCCTTTAAGATTCCAACCAGTTGCATCAATTAAGCAAAACCTAGAGGTAGATTTGGACTCCCTCTCACTTTTTATTGCTGGCCCCAACACACAAATCAGAGAGGATGCATTTCTAATACAAGAATGTTCTCCAAACCAGTAAATCTGGGATTATCTCTTCAGACTGATTATGTCAAAGCTCTTTAGTCACAGCACTTTTGGAGAGCTAAAAATAAATAGCAGCAGGGTTTATACATTTATTCTCTACCTAAATAATCTGCACGTATTGTGTGTGTCTGTCTACAATGTGAGACATGGCATCTGGACTTAATGTTTAATTATAAGAGCTCTTTTCCTGGGAAGGATTTTGGCAAAGGGTTTAAACCAACTCTTAAAGAGACTCGCCTGTGGGACAAAGTCTGGAGCAAGTTGAAAGGAGCTGGGTTCAAATCAGAAGCCTTTGCAGCAGCAGCAGTTTGACAGCAGCAAAACTTGGCCCCATGTGTTTTGAAACTGAATGAAAACTGGTTCTTCTCTCTTACCAGTGATGAAACAATCTTATGCCATCAAATACAGATAATTGTAACCCAGATTTCAGTGCCACAGTTTTGCACTGAGAATTTTGTGCATTTAATTTGTTTGTGAGAGCAAACTGAGGTTCTCAGAGCAGTAGCAGGAACCTGGCCGTGCTGTCATTTGCCTCCTGGCCCTGGAGTATGTAGGAGAAAAACCTGAAGAAGAAGAAACACTTTACAAAGAATTTTTTAGTTGGATACATCAAAGACCCGTGGATGTCTTTCCCTGTAACTCTTCTGCTCCTGTGCAGTTTCTCCCATTTCACAGGGCTCATGCTGCATGCTGAGGATAAAATGGAGCCAAGGCTTCAGGTACACAGCAGGTCAGGGCATGCCCCATGAGGAAGTCAAATGGGAAAGAGAACCAAATTTTAAAATCATTTTGTTCTTATTTAAATTCAGGAATGGATTGCTCAGAAAAGGTTTGATAAAAGCAGGCAATATAAACACTTAAAACAGTGCTGGAGGCAGTAAATCTTGCATTGGCAGAGGTGGAATGGATGGAATCCAGTTCATTCAGCTCCTGTAATTTTGCAGGTATTGGAAGAAGTTCTGTGTTGTTATACCAATAAATCACCTGCTGAGACTTCAATCTGGAGCACATCTCCAGTACTAAGCCTTATTGACTGAATATTCTAACTGGGGAGAAAAGGCATTTCCTGACATTATAGAAAACAGAAATATGCCTCAGAGGTGTGTTTCTGAGTATATTCACAAATGTAAATATATTCATAATATAAATATGAATGCATACATTTCCCAGTGTTGTGGAATAATGGGAATAACATTCTTAGTTTACACAGACTTTATTCACAAGTCTCTCATAAAACATTGTAAAACAACTCTCTTCATTTTCATGTTGGCTGTCACCTTTCTAAAGGTAAACATTGGAAATTTTTGGCAAGTTGCTCTTATTCCTAGTAAAAAAAACTACATTTGCTTTCTTAGAATGAAACAATTATTGTCCTTGAGAGTGGCCATTGTCTGCTGCAGTGTATTTTCCATAGGAACATGTTTTTCATTTATCCTTTTGTTTTAACTCCTGTGAAACTGATCCTACAACCCTAGTAATGCACATTTTTGTAACAAAAGAAGGAATGGAATCCATGCAGTCCTGCTCTCACCAAAAGAGCACTTCTGAATTGGTTTTACACATAACTGAAGCTTTGAGGATTGATTTTTTTTTTTAATTGACTTTTTGTTGGTTTGGTTTTTGGGTTGGTTTTGTTTTTTTCATGTATGAGAACCAAGGGTATGGCCTTCATATTCCACTTTGTCTTTCTTGTGTGGTCCTTGCTCAGGCATTGCCTCAGTTGTAGTAGTGCCTGAATTCCCAGGTTGCCTGTTCAGAGCAGCTCCTGCTGGGATTTACATTAGGACCATATTTACCTCTTGGTGAACAGTATCATCCTCACCACACCCAACTGGTTCTGAGCTCAGTGCACTCAGCTGACAGGTGTGAATAGTATGATCATGGTGATGGGAACAGTGATCCCAAACCCATCACTCAGTGTAGTGGAACATTGACTCCAATTCCTACTTCAATATATCTGTTTCCATAATCAGTTATTCAAGAGAGTGTTCTCATACAGAGAAAGACAAAACCTGTTCTCACTTGAAAAGGTAAATACAGAGTAGTTCCTTCAAATTTAATTAAACCAATGCACCTGGAAAGTGAGCCCAGACCTGGCTTTAGGGACACTGTGTTAGGACATGTCAGAAGAGCTATTTGTCCTTCATGGCATTTATTATACCTACAATATTTTTCAGCTTGTTCTTGTAGTGAACTTATATTACAAAATTAATCTTTGCACTGACTTGACTATAAAAGCTGTGAATTTATTAGCAAGATTTTTTTTTCAGGTGAAAAGAAGCTATTTCCTTTCCCAAGAACACATTATTCCAGAAGGGAGAAGAGGCAGTGTGTTGCCCACACACAGTATGGCTCACATGCACACACCACTCACAAGGTGTGCAGTGTTCTCACCACAGACTCCAAACCTGTCCATGTGTCTGTCCTTACTGAGCCCTGCTTGAGCTCTTTCCATTCACACAGAAGCTTTCCAGAAACTATAAAGCAGCTTAGCCTGCATGTAAAGTGTAGGGTTTAAACCTTAAAAGTCAGCACTGATGCCCTTTTATTGTGTGTGTAAAGGCTGTGGGGGCACATCCAGAATTTGGGATAGAGGACATGTAAAAACCATAATTTTTTAAGTTTATTCTTTCTGCAAGAAGAGGAATTACTTAATGATACTAAAATGGTAATCACAGAGTTGTTTGGGTGGAAATGACCTTAAATACCCTCTCATTCCAACACCTTCCACTATCCCAGGCTAATCCAAGCCCCATCCAGCCTGGCCTTGGACACTTTCAGGGTTCATGTTCTAAAGAGCTGAGGGTGTTTCTATGATGTGATTCCACATTTGCTCAATTTCCTCTTGACCACCCTGCCTCCCTCAGGCTGTAACCAGTGAGATGGCCATGTTAATACCCTGCTGTGTTAATTGTCTGCAGCTCCAGTAATTAACAAGGAATGTCACCAGTCTGTATCAGGAATCTCATACAAAAGCTTTCTCTTTATTGCACTTGGAAATGGAACCTCCAGTCCAGGTTCTGGCTGTCTGAAGACTCCACATTTTCCTTTTAAAAATCCTGCAGTCAGCAAGAAGACAATTCTGTGTTTGAAGGTGTCCTAATGATTGTTCCAACTCCAGACTCCACCTGGAATTCCTTGTTTTGGGATGGGTAAGGCTCTTTTGGGTCACTGTTAGCATTTCCTGTTGGTTTTCAGCCACGTGACACAGACAACGTCCTGGATCCATCCCGTGACGAGCGCGCTGAGCTTGCTTTGCTCCGAGGAGGAGGAGGATGGGATCAGAGACCTTCCCGGGCCCAAGAGCTGAGGACAGCTGTGGACAGAGAATAGTTTGTCTGGTTTTAGTCCCTTAGTTAGAAGATGAACAGGTTACCTATTTCCAGTGTGATGTAGTAGTGCCTGGTGACATTTCTCCCCATCAAGCTGGAGGAAGTTGTGCTGGTTTCAAGATGGGTTTGTTGATGTGGGCTACAAAGGATGCAGGTGCCACAGGAGTCCTTAATCTGCCCCATTTTGGTGTGCCAGGGATCAGTCTCAGCTTAGGGCTCAGTCCAGTGTTTTCATGATTTCCCCACAGACTCATAATTTCCCTGACTTGAAGCTGAATTTTCCAGGTCAGCTGAGATTTTCACAGCTTTAAGCAACATGAGATTTAAAATAGCACTACTGGTGGTAGATTCCAGCTGATGGTTGACTGGTGGTAGATTCCAGCTGATGATGAGAGATGCAAAATGAGGTGGGGTTTTTGAACCAATGCTAGTGAGAATAATGTAGATGACTTGACTGAAAATTCTAATTTCTATGGGAGAAATCTGAAAATAAGTTTTGCTACTAGAAATTAAGTGATTTATTACAAATATTGGAGCACTGATGACTTTTTAAACAAATACTTATTAAGATTGGTTGTTGAGCTTTAGAAGAATGTATGAAATGTGACAAATAAGTTGTCAGGTAAAAAGAAAGTTTTCGTAGAGGACATCATACTCTGACAACAATATGAGGCAATATGAAAATTATTCTACTTTTGTACTCTGCTAAACCTATACAGACACACATCAAATACTTCAGTGGAAGCTGTGAAGTTTCAAGTACAATGAAACCTGTGAAACCACCTCCAGGATCAGCAGAAATCAGTCACCTCCTCAGAACTGGTCTTTTAACTAGAACAAAATCATTTTGTGCACATCGGTGATGTTTTAAAGAGGATAAAGGAAATGATTGGGGGGTGCTGGTGCAAGTTAATGAACAGGTTTCTGTGTACCTCAATAGCACAGGATATTTTAAATCTCATTATTCACAGTACAATGTCTGATGTCAGCTTTATCAAATGTATGATTCTGTGCTACATTTTTCTGGAGGCTCTTTATGTGTGTGTTGTGTATATAATGGTGGGTGTTGCTAATGAATGAGACCTGAACCTGCAGAAGCACTGATGGATATGCCAAAGGAAATCTCTTATCTCTGCTTTAGTCCGGGAGGGAGAAGGTGATTGTGGCAGTGAGAGAAAGGCACAGGCTGCAACCACATTTTTTTTGAGGTCTGTCTTGAGCAGGTGTGGCATTGGAGTTAAGAAGCCTTGTCCTCTGAGGAAGGAATATCAAAAACAGACTCACTGGCAGTCCTGGTGCCTCGACCATGCTCCCTGTCCTCACCAGTGCAGAGCTGTGCCAGGTCAGGCTCACTGGAACAGTTGATCCTTTTGAACCAAAATATTTCACATTTTTTTGAAATCCAAGTCAGGCCTCTGAATAGCAGCTCAGTAATCGCCTGAGAGCTGGAGAGCACATCACCAAATGTTCCTCCTGAAACTCGCAAGAGACCTTTACAGGCTTTGCAGGAAGTAGATGTCAGGGTATATTGAATAAGCAAATAGGAAAAATGTGTTTTGTACTTTTAACTAGGTCAGACCCAAATCATCTGTGAATCTACACAGGTGGTGTGGATTAGGGAAAAAAAAGCTTGCTCAGCAGACCCACAGTAACTTACATTTCTAAGAAAACTTCTCCCAGCAATAACACATGAATGGTTTAGCTATACTTGCTCCAGTGGCTCCTGCATGCTCCACAGCCTCCTTTGTGCTCCTGGAGAACTCAGACCAAAGGAATGGAGCAGTGCTTCGGTTTCAGGCTTGGACACTCCAGAAGCATTTTTATTTAAATCCCTTTTCTCAGAATGGCACAGACTCATGACCTACAGAAGATACATGATGTTCTGAATTCCTTGTGGTATTTGCTGTGGCCTGGTAGTCATTTGGATGCTTTATGACAGCACTTTCTGTTCATACTTCAGTGATATCCAGTCTGCACACAGATTCCAGCTCCAGTTCTGCTCATGAGAGGTTTGAGCCACCACTTGCCTCTTTCTGCCTCGACTCGTGCTTGTGCTGTGTGTCAGCCAGCTGGGTGCTCCAAAGGGGAGCAGCTATTTAGGGATGGAGACTGTGGCTCAGGCAGGCTCTGCACGAGCAGGGGCTCCATGGAGAGCAGCTCAGAGCTGTCCTTCTGTTGGATCAGCTGCAGGGGGACAGCTCTGCACATGCTCCCCTTCCCCTGCTGTGCACGGGGACAATCTGCCTGCTCCTCTCACTGCCACCTCCCACAGACCCCAGTGTGTCACAAACCTGGAACCTCTTCCTCTCTCTCTCTCTTATAAACTTGCCTAGAAATTAAAGATGTTAGAAATAAATCTCTGCATCTCTTCAGCTGCTCCAGTGAGTGTTTCCCTCCTCAGATAACCCACCAGCTCACATTCTCTGGGGCTGAGAATACATTTTTTTACCTACAATCTCCAAATGTTCCAATCTATTTTTGTACACTGGCATACTTGTTTCCTAGGTTATTTCTCTTGATCTCCCCTTGTCTCTTCCTTTCTTTGAAATAGTTTTGTGAAAATTATTTTGCTTAAGCTGAACTCTGTATATTGAGAAAATGGTTCTAGCATAACTTGGAAAAGAACTTGTGAAGAGCAGTTGTCAACATATGCAACACTGTAAACAGTAAATTTTCATTTTTATTCCTGAATTTAAAAAATGAAGTGGAAAAGATATTAAAGTGTATGTTATAGCCTTTAAATTAATAAAGCTACACCTTTATATTGGAATGAATCTGTCCCACATAACATTCTCCATCTGTTGAAATGCCTCTTGTAACAGGCTGCTTTAGGAGTGGTTTGGTTCATTTATTTAAGTCTCTTTCTAACACTCAGGAGGTGCCTGGTGTCACTGAGGTAAGGAAAGGAAAGTCCTTTAAGAAAAAATATTTGTGGTTATGGAGCAGGCTGGGCTGTGCAGGACTGACTGTGGGCAAGGCTCTCCAGGAGCTCAAGAAATGCTGCTCGGGCTTGGCTTGTGAAATGTTTCATTTTCTGGGAACTGATGGGATTCCTAACCCTCAGCTCAAGACACACAGCACTCCAAACCAAGCTCCAAAATTCAGTGGCCTTTTTGCAAGTGCTGCTCTGAGTGAGTTTTGTGTGGCTCTATTTTAAGTCGGCAGCAGAAATTTAAGCCAGGTCAGGAACCTTTTTGTTCAGTTCTGTGCTCCTGGTCCTTGTGTGTCACCAACACTCCCCAGCCCAAGGAGCAGCAGCCTGCAGGAGTGAGCCCAGTGACACCAGCTCAGTGGCACCTGACAGCCCAGGCACTGGGGCCAACTTTGCAGAGATGTTTAGCAGCTTAAACATCTTTGTGGAGTTAATGGGAATTAGGCACCTAACCTACTTATATGCTGCTATAAATGCTGCTAGGCATGTTTAGGTACCTAAATACCTCAGTAAATCTTTCCCCTGGCTGCTTGCAGCGATAGTGGACCAAAAATCAAATACCAGTGACTAAAGCCTCACCTTCGTCCTCTGTAACCAGCTTTACCTTTCCCTAGGGATTCATGTAACACTAAAAATATCAGCCAGCTCACAGGTTGTATCATCCAGGCTCTGCTCATATTTTCTGGTGGCTTGATTACTTATTGCTCATTCTAGATTTTTTTTCCAGAAACAGTGGCTAAGGTTGGCATGGATTTAATAGGTTGATATTTTCACAACACTCATTTAAGATATTTATTACAAGGTAATAGTATTAAATTCTCTTCCCACAAAGACAAAATGAGTTTTGTATCGTTCATCAATAGAGCTTAAAAAAATATCATGGGCCAAAGATCTGTTAAAACTAGAGCCTCATGTTTCCCAATGTGAAGCTGGGAAGTTGAAATCTGAAAACCAGTGATGATTCTGTCCCTGTGGTACAGTATCAGTCAAACCCAAACTAATTAAAACTATAATTTAAAGAGAGTGGATTAAAAAAATCTTTATCCTGCCTGCTCCCAGGTATGTTTTGGGAGGTTGGTTTGTCCCCTGCAAATTCTGGCCCTAAAGCCACGAGGCCATGTTTGATCTGATGCCCATGATCAGAATCTCTATTTACAACTTCCAGGATTAGCTGAGGTTAAGTGTATGCAGGGTTAAGTGCTGTCTAAGGATATTTCCTTGCAGCTCAGGAATTCTCAGCACAGCAGCCAGGACAGTGATGTGTTTGGTGTTTGGTGTTTACCATGGTGCTGGAGAGTCCAGAGAATTTAGTCCAGCATTTTTCCAAAGCACACATTGATGTGCAGCTACACGAACCTTATTATTCACTGAGGACTCTAATGAGGGAGGTTGCTGAAATGATCCCTCATCCTGATGAGGAAGAATCCAATCTCTCCAGCCAGACACTATGGGGAATTTTAGTTTCATTGTTGGGTTTCTTGGGTAAAAGCAAACCATGAAAAATCAGTAGTTTTGCTGCTGTTTCAGATAAGTCACTATTTCACCCTGACCCCAAAAGCTACACTCTGATCAGAAATGTCTTGATCACCTCTCAAGTACCCTGCCTGTCAGCTACCCATAGCCAGTATTTCCCTGTGGTCCAATTATTATTACCATCAAGAACTATCCTTGCTCTTGTATGTGAAGAGAACTCATTAAAACGTGATTGAAATGGAAGAAGAAATAAAATCATGTTTCTTGCCTGAAATAGAAACATAATAACAGTACTTATATGGGAAAGAGAAAGGATCCTAGGAAAGCAAAGCATTGGGGTTCCTGCTGATGTTTTCATTTTCACTCCAAAGGCTGGTAATGCCTCCCTCTTCCTTTCCAACCCCCCTGAGAACAGCAGGAGCATGGAGTTCTCCAGGGACAGGGCAGATCTCAGGCCCTGGATGAGCTGCACATTTTAATCTCCACACTGAGCCACTGGGGACCCATCATTAGGGGCTGTAATTAGTCACTGTGGGAGTTACTGTTCCGAGCTGTTCCATGCGGTCACAGGATGGAGATAGAGTCACGATCCAGTCCCCAATTTCCATGACACAAACATGGGTGAGTGCAGCCATAACTGCAGTCCCCAATTTCCATGACACAAACATGGGTGAGCAGAGCCATGACTGCAGTCCCCAATGTCCATGACACAAACATGGGTGAGCAGAGCCATGACTGCAGTCCCCAATGTCCATTAACATTGACACAAACAGGGGTCAGTGCAGTCATGACTCTGGTGTTTGATTGGTCAGATCTCTCTCCTATAGGGGGTTATAGTTTCCCAGGCCTGGACAGTGATTGGCCAGGTGTTGGCCCTGCCCAGCCCCTTGGCCAATGATGTGTCTGCATTCCAGATTGAACATGATTGGCTGAGGGCTCTGTTTGTGTTCAGATCTGTTCAATCACTGCTCACCCAGAGACTTGTTCTAATTCTCTTCTAGAATGAGCCAGGCCAGCCCAGCTGGGTTTGTCATGGCTGGATTTGTCCTGTCCAGATACAGCCCAGCTGTGCTGTGACACTGAGCTAAAGCTCATCACTGAAGGCATGGCATGAGCAGGAGCAGGAGCAGGAGCAGGTGTGCAGTCCCCTGTGCCTTTAAAGGAATTTCCAACTGCCTTGCCCTGGAAAAGCGAAGCCCAGGTGTAACAAAGGCTTCTCCCCCATGGTTCCTTGCAAACATTGCACAATCTGTTCCCTGGATTTCTCAAGTCCATCACTCACCCCATGGTATCCCCTTTCCCTGTTTCCCCATTGGCTATGGGGCCTGGTGTCCAGTTGCTGCCTTCCCTATGGTCACTTGCCCCCTGCCCTGCCCCCTGTACCACCCACAAACCTGAGACCCCCTATATAACTGAGAAAACCACATGATCCCCCTCTTTGGCCTTCTGGATCCACCTTCAGCACAGGGAATAAACACCTACTAGAATTAAGCTGGGCTGGGATCCTTCTGCCTCTCTGCTGAGCCAGCCTGTACCAGCCTGGATGTGTGAGCTTGAATTGCTGCCTGAATTCTTCTCAAGCAGTTTCTCCACTGTCTGGGATCCAGTAGGGCTGTAGCTGCACTCCAAAAAAGACACACTGCTACAAGCAGAGCCCAGTGAGAACCTGCCTGGCACTCTCAGACCATATTACTCCTTCAATTAAATGCAGAACTGTTGTAAATAATAAAGATACAGAGGATCAGGAAATAGGCCCTGACTGTTGTAGTATGGCTGTCTTGTTACTCAGCTAATTGAAAGATGCAACCAAAAGGAATCAAAAGGAATCATTTTGGTATTAACTGAAAATGTGTAAATGCAATTAATCTCTCACTCCTTTCTCTGCTCAGCTTTGGTAATGCAGTGCAGTCTCTTGAGCCTGAACTCTCCATGGATATGCTTAACCCATTCTGGCTGAGGAAGCTGAAGCAGCCCAGTCCTGCAGGCTCTGCTGTCTCCAGTAACCACTTAGAGTCCTGCAGAGAATGATACAAAAGCCAAAAATGAAATCAATAGTAAATGTTCACTAACAGGAAAACTCTTGTGGCTGGCTGAGGATAACAGAAAAGTGTTTAGCTGCTGTGCTAAGAGGTCTGTTTCAGACCAGGTTTGTTATTGTTGCTTTTCCCAATGTTTTGGATACACAATTTAACCCACTTACAGGAAACAGAGGGAAAGGCCTTGGTAATTTCACCACATTCATAAAAAGGCGGGTTCTCATTTATAAGAAAACTCAGTAGCCATCATGACTGAAGTTTTGAATAGCAGCAGTGGCTGCTCCCAGGGGGCTGTTCTGGGTCAGGGACACCTGCCTGGAGCATGGGGGGAATTAGCAATTCAGCTTCTGATGTGGCTGAGGGAAATTACAGCTCTCCAGGTAAGAGAGCTACAGCCAGAAGAGAAAGGCAAGCTAAGGGTTCTGGGGCTGCAGTGAGGACAGGGGCATCCTGCCAGGGGCATCAGCACCTCCCTGAGCTTGGGGGCTGGATCCTGGGGAGTGTTACCAGGGGAGCTCTTCCTTGCTCTAAAAACTTTCAGCTCATTGTAGTGGAAAGCCCTCAATCCAAAAACCAATGTGCTCTGCAAAGGCACCAACAAGCTGCAGCTGCAGGCAGGGAGGTGAACGAGCAGAGACGTGCAGAGCAGGCTGTCATTCCTTGCCAAAGCCAAGGCCATAGCTCAGCCTCCTCCCTCTGTGCCCACTGCATCCAGAAATTGTTCTTGGATCCATCCATCTACAGCTGCCCTACCCAGTTCTGATGGTGATCCCTCCCCTGGAGCAGAGCAGTGCTCAGCTCACTCTCCCTGTCACTACCATGTTTCCAAGGGGAGGACTGCAGCTCTGATAGCTCTCAAGTGGGTAAATTGAGTTTGCAGTAATCCCAAATACCGGAGATACTGAAGCACAGCTCTACCGTGGCGGCTGAGGGCTCTGCAAGCAGAGAGGCACAGGGACTGGGATGGATGTACGTGCCTCATGTCATGTGTCTCTGCCAGGGATGGAGCCTAATTGGATTTCACGAATGTGGCTTCTGATCACAAAACCAAATTAAACCTCAAGAAGTTTCGAATAAATCCGTACCTGAAAGTATGTCTCCAAAAAAACAAAAAAAAAAAAAAAAAAAAAAAAAAAAAAAAAAAAAAAAAAAAAAAAACCACCCAAAACATAGTCTCATTCCCTCATTCCAGCTCCTCTGCCTCAGCAAGGGAACAAAATGAAAACTTCAGAACTCTTGCTTTAAAACAAATAAGAGAAGCAAAGCCCAGCTGGCAGATCTGAATTCCTGGGTGCACTGAATAAAATCAGCCATGTGATAATGATGGGATTTTCTAGAACACCTTTTAGGCATGCAATTTCTGCATTAAATCTATTCAGATGTCCCTAGAACATCTGCTTCTTCTATAAAACGGGAGTAACAGCCACTTTTTACAGTGTACTGACAGCTACAGATAAAAGCCTGGTAATTGCTATCAAGAACTGCTGCCTAACCGGAGATTTTCTTCAAAGTTAACCTGCCAGGATTTTTAAGGCTATTGCACATGATAGCCCACGTGCCAGTTCACACAATTTGGGGAGGTGGAGGACGTGTTAAAATTGTAGGTACCAGTGAGATTGAAGCAGATTCCAGCTTCCCTTGAAGGCAGATCAGACGTGGAGCCGGCGGCAGCAGAGGGAGCAGAGCAAATCCCCAGATTTGCTGTTAATGTGACCTAAAATCAGCGGGAGCTGCTTTAGCACGCGGGTGCCCATGGGCTGCTCTGCCTCCCTTCAGGGAGACACCGGAACACCCGCTAAAACCCGGGGCAGCCCCCTAAGAGAGGAGCCGTTTATAGGCACTGCCCGGGAAGATCCACAGCTCTGCAGCAACACGGTCCTGGCTGCTTTTCATCTCCTCCCTCTCTCTGCCTATGTTTATTCATGAGTCAGGGTGCAGGGAAGATGAAAAGGCTGCTGGCAGACTTCTCCCCGGAGTCTCCACTTGAAATGGTACCACATTTCCAGGGAAGCCTCACTTGTGCTCCCGACAAGGTTGTTCCTCATGGGAATGCCGTCATTCCTCTGCAGCTCTCAAGGCAGGCAAACGTTATCTTTATCATCTGTACACCGAGGTACAAAAATTCAGTAAACCTCATCTGCTTTGCTGAGATCCAGAGCTGGAGTGAGATTTTTACTGCTCTTGTAAAACCCAATATTTGGTTGGATTAGCCTGGTGCCAGGCTGTCCCTCTGGTCTTTACAGCAGCCACTTAACAGCTGTAAAACAGCATCTGAAAACCAGGGGACTGCTGGCACACAGGGCTTGAGCAGAGCAAGTTCTGCTATGGAAAACCCAGCTGAGATCTTTCTTTGTAAAAGGGAATAGCAGCTAGTGGAACAGAAAAAAGAAATCCGTGCCTGAATGAAAGTGACATTAGGGAGGACTTTGAGCTCAGAATAGCTCCTGCCATCCTCTGTCACAGCCTCACTCCATGAGCCAGGGAGAGGCTGCCAGGGTGCTCAGTTCTTGTAGGCAGAACTCTGCCTGGAGCACCTGCAATAAAAATCAGCCTGATTTTTGTAATTTTGAGGGGAAGTGTTAAAAATATTTTAAATAAATCACATCTCCTGTTAACTATTATAAAGCTGGAAAGCCTTTGTAGAGATTATTCAGGAGCAACTAATCTTAGCATAACAAAGCCTTTGACTGACTTCCAAAGGACCTCAGTGCAACTTTTAAGTAAATCAGTCTCACCTACTCACAACACAGAGCACTCGAGGTGTTTTCTTGGAGGACAGCATCTCACAGTGTCCCTGTCCCAGGATGGGCTCCCACCAGCCACGTCCATTACTTGCTCTGAGGGGCTGAGGGTGGCTCAACAACCACCAGCACCTGTCAGGATCAAACTCCCCAAATCCAACTGGGATCTAAGCAGTTCGGTTTTCTCATGAGGAGCAATTGTAAGAGGGTTTGTGCAGAAATCTGCAATAATTGAGGTTGATGCTGATGCTGTTAAGGAGCAGACGCTGCTGAGCAGCCTCTGAACAGCTCAGTGAAGGGGCTTGAGACATGGAGGATCTTAATCCAAAAAGGACGTTACTGTGAGGTTCAGAGAAATCTAATGTACTGTTGTAAGACTTTTTACTGGAAACAAGTACCTGGCTGCAGTGTACAAGAGGTTTGCAATCTGTCAGAGTCAAAACAGACCTTATAACCTTATATATCTAAGAAATCACACAGTTAACTCTGGCGAATACTCACCTGGCATACAGGTGTTACCCTCTTAATATCCCCCTATGTGATCCTACAAGAAAGAGGGACAGAGAGAGAGAGAGAGAGAGAGACAACACTGATGGAAACTCAGTGACTTGTCCAAGTCATGCAGCAGGTGGTGGCACTGGAGAGCTGAGGTCACCAACCTGGTGCTTCTGCACCAGCCTGCACTGAACTGTCTCAATAAATGAAGGCTCCGGATCAAGTGTAAAGGTTTCAATTATAAGAAAATTTTATTCTTCAAAAACAGTAGTAAAAAAAAAAAAAAAAAAAAGTTTCTAACTTTTTTATCTCCTGCTCAGTAAAATAAAAATAATAAGACAATATGAGCTTCTTGCAAAAAGGGCAAGTTTTCCAGTAAAGAATTTACACAATGGAATAGTTGACAAGTCAGATAATGACCAAGATAAAATAATGATGCTGGATGCCTGAGCAAAGCACCAGAGGAATGTTCAAAAAATCTTGTCTAAAAGTCTGCAGCAGCTGACGTTTTGTTTCTGTTGCATGAAAGCTCCTTAGCCATGGAGGCATTGCCCTGCCTGATAGCTCCAGGATAAAAAAAAAAAAAAAAAAAAAAAAAAAGAGTTCCTCAAGGAGAAAAACAATCCCCGAGTTGTACAAGCACAAATGCAGAGTATTGTGAGGGGCTGATTGTGCTGAATGGAGCCAGCAGATGGGACTGTATCCATGGCAGCTGAAGGAGGTGACTCATGGCACCACTATAAATACAAACTTGCCTTGCACAGAGCACACTCGAGTAAAATCTGCATTTGTACAACAAGCTCGAGACTCCACTTCTCCCGGCGCTCCCAGTGCATCATTCAGGATAAGACACTGCTGTGGAACAGGAGAGAACCCACGGTCCCCCTGCTGTGCTTCCCCTTGTCCTAGGTGGCAGCACTCAGGGACATCGCCCCCGGCAGCAGCAGCTGAGGGACGGATCGTGCCATGCCATGAGAGCACCAAAGCAGGGAGGGGACATGGCTGGGTACTGCAAGAGCTCAGCTTACAGTAATTCAAAAGGTTTGCTCCACTCAGGAACAAACCCCTGGTACGGGCAGGTCACTGAGAACAGAGTGATGGCACAGGAGGAAGAGGTGATTGCAAATGGCATAGTCACTAAACAGCTGCACACCTCCTCACCTGGATCTCTCCTGGGAAGGAAGAACACGGCACTAGAATAACTGAAAGTTCCTAGAAGGAATCGCAGCCCTCGGGAAGACATCAGGCAGAGCTCTGCCGGCAGACTGGAATTCTCATCAGCCAATAGTTTGGGATGTTTGCGCTTGCAGAGGAGACTGCAGCTTGGAAAAGGGGAAAATGCAGCCTCTCCAAAGTGAGAGCAGCGCCGTTTGTTTCGGAGCTGGGGAGCTCAGTGCCCCTGGGGGAAGGCAAAGCCGCCTGTGGGTTCCAGGCACGGCGCTCCCCCGGCCAAGGGAACGAGGGTGGAGACGCCCTCCCGCCCCTCCTCCAGCTCAGCGGTGATGGATGTGAGTGAATCAGTGGGGAAAGAGCTGCGCTCACGGCTGCTCTGCCGTCAGAGGACTTTGAGAGATAGAAATAAGACTTTAAAAAATATCATACCGAATTCTTAATGATTTCTAGGAGGCACAAATAATGTCTCATTACAAGGACCTTTTTCTCTCCATGCTGTTTAAACATCCCCTGGCTCAGCGAAGGTGGTAAAAAAGTCAGCTGATTTGGTACAATACCGAAAAATGCTTTGAAAAAAAAATAGTGATAGACAAACACTTCCTCTCCATTCAGGGTCATAAGCCAGATGAAATCTCACTGCTCTGGTAATTTTTTGCAAGTGTTATTGTATGGCTTGAGATTCTGATAAAACGGAAAGATAATCAAATTGCAATCCCATTAGTATGTACCTTTTGTAAGATTAGCAATTTCACAGTATATTAATTTTTCCCTAGATTAGTTTACATGTGTAGCAGCACTTGATTTAACAGAGTTGCATGGGCAGACAGTATTTCAACACTGTGAACATCTGTTCTGAGTTACCAAAATTCCAGCTCAAAAACAAATATTTCCCCTACAAATCAACCCCAACATTATTCTGAGTGTTGTAACAGATGCAAAATGATTCTGGCTCCCTCTGCCCTGTGGTTTGGCTCTTTCCTTAAACTTGATGTGAATATATTTATTTAAACACTTCAAGAAGTACACATCAGAAATGGCTATTTAAGCTTCCTTAGAGTGTGTCTGATGTTGGTTCAACATTTATGGTCAGTTGACAGACTGCCTCATTAACTACAGATTCTATTAATTAATGTGAGCTCTGGTTACAGCTTTGCAGATAAACCTGTTCTGGAACAGCACTTAAAGTCCCACTCAAGTGTTCTGAACACTTTAGCCCAACAGCACAGAGCTGATGAGCCTTAGTTTGTGAGAGGGGCAGAGTTTATTTTGGGGTTTATATTCATTCTGTTCTGGGCTGTTTCAGTGGGCTCTTTGCCCCCATTGTTACAGCTGCTGGTCATCTTTCATGAGCTCAATGAATCAGAAGAGGTATTGATTTATCTGGCATAAAGAAATGAGATTTGTTTACTAAACATGAAATTTGGAAAGAGGCTTTGCAAGAGGGCTCCCAGTTAATGGTCTGAGTATGTGAATAAAAATGTTTACTTAGGCAGAAGCAGCAATTCCATACTTTTGAGGTGCTTAATTGCATTAAGCTTCATATGAGCAACTGGGATGCAAGATTTATTTTTTTAATAGTTTATATGTAACAGCTCAGCCAGACAAAGAGAGAACTGAATTGTGGTACCATAAATAACTACAAACTCCTGTATAAAGAAAAATCCTTTTGGTTCATCATTCCTTGCACAAAATACCCTTTGGGGGGAAGAAACAAGGCCATGCTTTGAGGATGACGTTTTGGAATTGTTAATTTTCTGTCTTAAATGCTTGGAGAAAAAACAGTGTGTGTGGACTAAATATAACCCTGCCTTTAGTGCTGGTTGGGAAATGGGAGTCCCAGTACAGTTCTCTTCCACAAACAATGGGAACATGTGGGCCACAGGGAGGCAGGAGGGTGGCAAAGGGAGCACTGCAGGACCCAGGAGTGTGTCAGTCAGGGAAAACCACACAGGGGGTTCAGCCATGAGAACATGCATTATTCCCCTGCAGGGATGTCAAAGTTGTTATGAAGTTGAGGGCCACATTTTCCAAAAGCAATTTGTTAATAAGGCATTAACAGAAGGGAGCTGCAGATATGTAAAGCTGCATTAAAATGTGCATTTTCTTCAACATTTATATTTGTAAAGAGATCAGAACCTGTTCTATATGCAGTAGGCTACTTCCTTCTATCACATTATACATTAGCTTTATATATTGTTAATTAGACCTAATTTAGGCCTCAAAAAATCTCATTAAAATTCTGATTAGTGCTGTTGGCAAGCAGCCATCTAAAAAGCCTCTATTTCTTTCTTTGATAAGTTTGAAGCCTCTATAACAAACAGTAAAAATAAGATCACAGCTTTCTTTCTCATGCAAATCAACAGAATGTATTCTCCAGGTCAAAGTCATTTAAGAGAAAATATAGGAGGAGGACATCTTTATTTCCCTGCATGGTGCTGTCAGGTGGCTATGGAAAATGATATGTTAATCCCCTCTGGCAGTTAAAAAACCCAAACAAACAAAAAACCCCAAACCTAAGAAACTTGTTATGAAAATTCCAGTTTTAAGCCTTCAAAACCATCTTACTCTGCAAGCCAATTAAATAAAGGTTTGTTTTTTTTTTTTAAGGCCTTAAATATTAATGGGAATAAAAATATTACAAAGCTGGTTTAATATTAAACCAGTTCTGTCTGATGTTTTCTGCATAACTTTCTGCCTGATGCTTTCCATACAGCTTGTAGTCCAAATGCCTGACCAGGAAAACATACAGACAAGAATATCTTTAGTCCAAATACAGTCAATTATGCACCCACATTGCTGCAGATAAGAGCAGATAACTTTAAAAGAAATCATGGCATAGAAAAAAAAAAAGTCAAAGGCAGAATAAAGCAACAAACAACAGCAGGGCTGCTCTGCTTCCTTGTGCCTGTATATGTTGAGGGGTTGTTATGATACAGCTGCCAGCTATCATTGTATTCATCTCAATTAACATCAACATTTCACTTTAATGCAGAAAAAGCTTTGCAAAGCTGAGTGCTGCTTGAAATGGCAAACACGAGGTGTGTCTCTCAGTGTGCATTGTCTCTGTGCACCTCTGTCCTCATAGGAGACACAAGCAATGAGCCTGGGCTTGCAGAGGAGCCACCAGGACTGTGCAGAGCTGCTGACTCCAGCACAGGAGAGGCAGGAGGGCTCTGATCTGTCCCTGTCCCTCAGAGCACAGTCCCCGGTGTGCAGCTGCTCCATCCTGCATCACCCTGGACACTGGTAAGACAAAGTCAACTCCATTTATTGGAGAATACCACCTTTTTCCTTCTGATAAACACCCAGCCATGCCACTGAAATCCAGCTTTGGCATGCTCTCCATCAGTAAAGCTGATTCTGGGTTGGAATATACATTTTTAAAAAGTCCAACTTATTAATATCCCATTTTTCCAAGCCCTTTTAAACTGTAATCTTTAGAGGTCGAATCAGCCTTTCTGTATCAAATAAAGTAGGGAGATAAACACACACAGAATCCAGGGTGCATTTGCCTCTTAAGACAGTGTTCAGTATCTGTGTTGCATCGATATTTGCATAAGCAGGTTTCCAAAAACCTGGGAGTCCTGGTAGGCTGGTATTTAATATATTCTGATATGATATGGCAATGAGTTACCAGCTGAAATTCCTGATGAGAGATTTAAATAGAATAAAATATGCCATAGGAGAGGTGGTGATTTAGCAGAATGCCCTGGCTGGGGCACCCAGGAAGGGCAATGTGGGCTGGCAGCAGTGTCAGGAATCTGCTCAGGTACTGCCTGGAACTGAGAGGGGGAGTGCATTAAAAAAGAGGGGGAAAAGAACACCCCCAGTCTCATCAACAAGATTTAATGAATCCAAACCTGCAGGACAAACTGCATACAGTTAATAATGTGCATTTCTGCACTACTTGCTGCTGTTAGAATAATTGTAAGAAGACATAGCATGACTTTAATGCCTTTACGTTTAGAAGCCTGATTTTTGTCTGTAGGAATTCTCCCAGTCTTCCACAGAAGGTCAGGCTTTCCTGCCAAAGATAAGAAACATTTATCACATTTCTGGCTTCTTAATAATTTAAACCCACATGATTAAGAACTGGTCTGTGCTTTCTGCATTTTGTTTTTTCTAGAGGGCAACCTGGGAGCAAGGTGGATGCCACAGAACTAATCACAAAAAGAAATCCCAAGCTTAGGGCAGCCTGGCAAGCCTGGAGCCCAGGGCAGCAATCACTTTAGTGGTTTTGAGAGAGCTCGTTGGAGAGCACGGGTTTGCAGTATCAAGCTGTACAGATCCCGAGCTGATAAGCCTATGCATGTGGAATTCTTCAGGCGAAATTCTGCCTGACCTTCCCCAGCACCGTGCCTCCGGCAAGCTCTCTGAAAGCAGCCATTTGAAGTCAGAGAAATCTGGGTCATTGACTTCAATAGAAACTCTGATTAAAGAGGGGATGATGCTCAGCTCCTGCACCTTTCACTCCTCCCTTCTGCTGCAGCTCTGCCTGGGGATGGGCTGTTTTATTCTGTGCTCGTGGGTGCTCTTCTGTCTCCAGTAAAACCAATGCCAAATTCCGAAATCAAACAGCCTGAGCATGTAAGAACAGCTATTTCTAAACCGTCTTTTTTGCAGCACGCAAGCCAAGAGTGAAAAAGGAAGAGGAATGGAGTGCAGAGGAATAAACGGAAGGATCAAGTTGTTTTTCCCATTGGCACCAGCTGGGAGTTGTCCTTATTCAGGGGAAGGTTTGACTGTAAAACGGGCCAGCTACTCCCTTATCTCTCGTCTCAATCCAGTTCTGTCATCTGGCTGCTTACACCTACCGGGTCTAAATAATTCGCCAAAGCATCAAAGGCACGAGGTGCCTGGAATGGCCTTGAGAGTCTGGTTAATGCTTTACAGGGGGAAGGCTGCTTTAAAAAGCAGAGCAGAGAATTTTTTCCAAAACTGTAGTCGTCACCAAGAGCCACACTTACTGAGTTCAAACCAGGTCAGCTGCCCAGGCAAGAACATGTATTTGATCTCTCCTGTCATGGTAAAGGCTGCCTGTAAACTTTGGCAGGGAAAATTATTAATCTTTCAACTCGCAGCATATAAGCAATGACTAGTAATACCTATTTTTCCGAGAACTGGAGTGCCTTTTGGAACCAACCCAGATTACTTAGGAGAAGTTCCTCTGCCATCAGCCAAAAGCAGTTCCAAACCTGTCTCTCCCACATTCAATTAAACTTTAAAAAAATAAATTAAAAAATAATGGGGGGGGGGGGAGGAAGGCGGGGGCAGCTCATGGTTCATTCGACAGGCATTTTTCGTCTTGTGAGGAGCCCCAGCAGCTCGCTCAGCTGCACCCCACCGAGACAATAAACATCCATTTCTCAGTGATTCAGTGCTGTGGGTTGTGGCTTGCACTTGGAAAGCCAAGTGAGGGCTCTGGCCAGAACCTCTGTGCAGGGGAGGGAGGTAGGGGGACAGGCATCGTTCCTCGGTGTCTCTCGACCTTCTCTTCAAAAGCTGCTGCTTTTCAGCTCAGCTGGGCGTGGGGATCTGAGCGTTCTCCTGTGGCTTTTCATGGCCCTCCGTGTTCTGCGTCACACAGCTGGAAACGCACTGCCCTGCGAGGCCAGCCTGGGAACTCGCACTGCTCTGGGACAAATCAGAGCTAAAACAAAGGCTGAATCAGGAGCCTCTTCCAATTCTCTCCTGTTTAATTTTTGGGTTTTTTGGGGTGGGTTGGGGGGGGTGGGGGTGTGTCTTCCTTCCTTCCTTCCTTCCTTCCTTCCTTCCTTCCTTCCTTCCTTCCTTCCTTCCTTCCTTCCTTCCTTCCTTCCTTCCTTCCTTCCTTCCTTCCTTCCTTCCTTCCTTCCTTCCTTCCTTCCTTCCTTCCTCTCTCTCTTTCTCTCTCTCTTTCTCTCTCTCTTTCTCTCTCTCTTTCTCTCTTTCTCTCCTCTCTCCTCTCTCTCACTCAATCCTTTCATCCATTGTTTTGGCTCCCAAAGGGCTGAGGTAGAGATTCACTCAGTGGATGAACCAGTGGGTGTTTAAGGTACTGTAAAACCATTTGCTTTTTCAGTCTGTCCTGTGCCTTGACTCAAACACTTGTTCTGCATTATTTATCCTCTCCATCTTGCAGCTTGTTCTCTGCCTGCCTACTTCTGTAACTCTTTTCTCCAGACAGAACATATTTAACAGAGCAATGAAGTGACAGTAGCAGTTCAGCTGTGACCATAGACACCTGATTAGAAGCTTTGCTCAGGTTTGAGAGATGTACATACAGTACTGGCTCCCATTTAACCCCAAGACAGAAAGAGAAAAACCTGAATTCTTTAGACCAGTCTATATTTAAATACACACAGAGTTCTAGATCACAAGCTGACTGTACAATACCTGTCTCCCAACACCAGCGTGGGTGTCTCTCCATCTATCAGTAACCATATTTCTGCTGAGCCATGATTACTGCATCACCTTCCTGCCCCACTTTTCTCCATGTTTATGGAGAAAATACAGCCAGGTCCCTTGGAACATACTGGTCAGCCAGATCCCTAAAAAAACCCACTCTCACTCCAGCTTTCTGTATGAGGAAGAAAAACAGCAGTCCTGTTTCCAGGAGATATTTCAGAACAGAATTCTCAATTTCCATTACAGGCTATGTCAAGGCAACGTGTAGGAGAACAGGAACTGCTGCAAAAGAGTGAGGAAAATGCATCTCATGAACCGTGCTGGAGATTTTTACCTAAACCCTGCAGTAAAACGTGTTTAAAACAACTTGGAGCGGGGCGGGGGAGGTTATTGAGCGACGGGGCAGGAACATATTCAGAGCCAAGGGCAGGACCGAGCGCGGGCCAGGCCGGGTCACCCAAACGCAGCCCCCGCTGTCCCCGGGGCGGGAGGTCACGGCCCGAGCCAGGGCTGACCCGCAGCGCTCTGTGCTCGGCTCCGAGGGCCCGGGGGAGCCCTTCCCCAGCGAGGGCACGGCCCGCACGGTGCCCTGGGGCCGGACACGGTGTGGGCAACGATCGGATCGGTGCCGGAGCCGCCGCTCGCCTCGGCGGCAGGAACACATCGCACTGCAGGGCAACAGCCCACAGCAGGGCAACCCTGCCAGCCTGAACACCCCCTTCCTGCGGCAGGACAGCCCTGAGGGCCCCTCCCCGGCCGGATCCCCATCGCTGGGCAGGACGACACCCCTCAGCCGCACCCCTGCCCGCAGCACAGCCCTTCTCCCACAGGCGCGGCCCCGTCGGGCCGTGCCAGGGGAGCGCTGAGGGGGCCGTGCGCGCTCCCGCTCCGCCGGCCCCGCCATTGGCCCAAAGTAGGTCACGGCCCCCCCCGCCCCCCCCCCCCCCGGCGTGCGCGCGCTCACGTGACGGCCCCGCGCGCGCTGCCCCCCGCGCCGCGTGATCGGCGGGCGGGGCCCCCCGGGAGGCGCCGTGAGGGGAGCGCGGGGTCGTGCCCTAGTCCTTGTCCTTGTCCTTGTGGCTGTCCCTTCTCCGTGCCCTCCCCTCACGGACCCGTCTTCCCCTCACGGACCCAACCGTGCCTGCCCCCGCCCAGCCTCCGGCACCGCAGCCAGCGCTCTGCAGGTGTCGGGGTGCCCGGTGTCCCCCCGTGTCCGCCCCGCGATCCAAACCGGCCCCTGCCCGCGAGGCTCCGGCTGAGCATGCCCCGGGCCCAGCCCGCAATGGCCATCGGTGTCCCCTGGGTGCCTGGGGACCCCAGCTGGGATGGCCCAGAGTGGTGATCACCGTGTCCTTAGTTGCACCTTGGTAGAAGGATGCCTGAAAAGGATGAAGATTTTTCGGCTTTAAAATGGCCTTGCAGGTTGTCTTTGCTTAAGATAATAATCACGCTAAAAGAGATAAAATCATAACGTTACATTAACCACTGGGTACTTGGTTTGAAACCTCGTTTTTCACAAAAAAAAAAAAAAAATCGGATTTTTTAGGCCGTATAACTGATCCCAGTGATGGAAACAACCACCTGATATATAAACATGGGCTGAGATATTTTTCTTTAATAAGGCACCCATCAAGATATTTTCAATATAAAAACTAAGCAACTGCATAGTCCTTCATAAGCCATAAAATAAGCATGGGTGAATGCTAAGCTAAGAACACAAAAATTGAAGTGCAATTGGAAAATGGAGAAATTTGGGTAGTGTATCATTAGCTCTGTTTTGTCTTGGTTGGTTTTACCTAGAGTGCACCATGTGGGGTCATCCAGTGGTCAAAACAGCAGGAAGGAATTGGGGGCCACCTTTGGAAAAGTGTAGCAAGTAAAAATCAGTAATTTGTACATACAGACAATGACATGCTGTCCTGACAGCCTGGAATTTAGGCTGTTTGGGATGAAACTTATTTAGCATGGCTGGAGTTAAATTACTGTTCCTGTTGTGTGAGTCCGAAAATAACAGCTCCAGCACCCTGCTCAGGTATTCTGCTCAGCTTTGCTGGCTGGTCTATAAATCAGGAAGAGTTATTTTGGCTTTCTCATCCAGGAAATTCCCAGCTCCTGCATGTTGGGAGTGCACAGTCTGTAACAGACACAGTGCTCAGAGAGGCTTCTTTTTGTTCCTCACTTACACTGATCTACCCATAAGTCACCCCATTCAGTGTCAAGCAGTGAAGCAGTGCAGGTTTCCTGTCCTGCGGTGTTGAAAATGCTGTCTCTTTCTGTTGAGTTGGGTCAAAAATCATAAAAACACAGGTAGTTGTGCTCAAGTTGAGCTTCTATCCGAAACTAATCTTGTTACTGGTGTTTCCCAGTATCCCCATCACTTTTACATCTTCTGTTCTATTTACTTGTCTTTGCTGCTTCTTATATCTCCTAAATGTATCTATTTTTCTTTAGGCAGCATAGAAGAAATATTCTGTACCACATCTGCATATGCTCTGGTAATCACCCCAATCTTTGTGTCACTCATCTTCACCTCTGTAATTAAAGGTTTCCACTAACCAGCAATTTGGCCATCTGAGGCAACATAGGTACGTGTACAGTTGTTTAATAATCCATGGCTTTTTTCCTTGCTTAGGTGACAATTAAAAACTCCTGTGCTGCTGCTATCACACCTCTGCTCCAGTCGTGAGCCATGTGGCATCTGTGGCATCCCAAGGTTCTCCCAAGACCTGCTCAGGCCATGCCCTGAGTCTGTTCCTGTCACTTGTTCTGCGGGACCTGATGGTCACAGTCCCCAGTCTTCATGGTTTTGGTCGTGCCAATGCAGTTTTATTGATTTGAATGTACTTTGGACTTTAATCAGTTGCTTGTTTTAGGCAGATCATTTAACAAGACACTGATCAGTGCACCTAATAACAGCTCATTGAATTATAGAATATCCTGAGTTGGAAGGGACTGACAAGGGTCATTGAGTCCCACCCCTGGCTCTGCATTGACACCTCGAGAATCCCACCCTGTGCCTGGGAGCCTTGTCCAAATGCTTCTGGAGCTCTGGCAGCCTTGGGGCTGTGCCCATTCCCTGGGGAAGAAAGAGCCTGTTCAATGCCCCACCACCCTCTGGGGGAAGAACCTTTTCCAACCTAACCCTCCCTGACACAGCTTCAGCCATTCCTGAGTCGTGTTCCTGGTCATACACGACAGATACATAAAGGGGTAAGTAGATACATAAGGAGAGAGCATAACTGTTCCTCAGACAGCTTTTATTTCTAAATACTGGGCAGTTTATCCACATAACTTATCTTTATTTGCTCCTAGTGGATATTTATGATTATTAATATTTGTTGATGGTTAAAAGCTGACTTTTGAAGAAAGAGTCACAAATAAACACAGATGGTAAAACTTTGCAAAATACAAAGTTTTCCAGAAGAAAACCCAAATGAGAAGAAGGGGATAGATGACCACAGGCACCTGAAGGGTGAAGTTACTGCAGGATGAATGCAGTTATTGCACGGCCTGCATGGGCTGAAGGCCAGAGCAGATGGAAAGTCAACTGTGCTTGAACGAGGATCATGGTGAGTGGGGAGGAAAGTGCCATTTGAGTGAAAACAAGGCCTGGGAGTCTTAGTGCATGACAAATTGACCATGAGCTGGCAGTGTGTCTTTGAGGCCAGGAGGGCAGTGGGATCCTGGGGTGCTTTGGGAAGACTGTGTCCTCTCCCTCCACCCTGATGAGGCACATCTGGAGTGCTGTGTCCCACCCTGGGCTGCTCAGGATAAGAGAGACAAGGAGCTGCTGGAGAGGGTCCAGCAGAGGCCACAAGGATGATTTGGGGTCTGGAGCATCTCTTACAAGGAAAGTCTGAATGGAGCTGGGCCTGTTTGGTCTGGAGAAGACTGAGAGGGGATCTCAACAATGCAAATAAATATCTCCAAGGTGGGTACCAGGAGGATGGGTCCAGACTCTTTTTGGTAGTGCCCAGTGACAGGACAAGGAAAAATGGCCATAAAACTAAACCACAGAAAGTTCCACCTCTATGTGAGGAAAAACTTCTTTCCATGGAGGTTGGCAGAGCCCTGGAACAGCTGCCCAGGGAGGCTGTGGAGTCTCCTTCCCTGGAGACAGTCCAAACCCACCTAGACACGTTCCTGTGCCACCTGATCCGGGTGACCCTGCCTGGGCAGGGGGCTTGGACTGGGTGATCTCCAGAGGTCCCTTCCAGCCCGCAGGGTTCTGTGAGAGGGCAAGAACCCTACTGGTGCTGGTGACAGCGCTGTCACCCCGCGGTGACACCCGGCAGAGAGGAGAGGGAACTCTGTGGGAAACGCTCGCAGACCCCACGGCCAGTTCCCTTAGACACGTCTGGGACTCCCCACCAGCCGTGCCCCGCCGCCCGGACCCCTCAGACCGCGGGTCCCGCTGCCCCGGGGGAGCGGCCACGTTCGGATGCCCCGAGCGGGGTCAAACGTTTATGCTCATTAACATCTCATTAACACATTCCTCCCGGTTACCGAGGGGGGGGGGGGGGGGGGGGGCTCGGGGCGGGTGTCCCGGGGTTCCCTCCCCGGTACCGGCCGCGCGCGTGCCTGGGCGGGGCTCACGGGGGGGCGTGACCGCTACCGGGGAGGGGCGTGTCCGGCGCGCCAATGGCGGGGCCGTTCTCGGCCGTGACGTCAGCGGCGGCGGCAGCTGCACGTGGGCGCGGGGCGGGCGGGCGCAGAGCGGCGCAGAGCGGGCGGCGGGAGAGGTGGCGGCGGAGCAGCTGCGCGGCGGAGGGGCCTGACCCACGCCCGGTCCGCGCCCTGTCCCGCGGCCCCAGCGCCCCCATCCACCGGCGCTCGGCCCGGCCCCGCTCCCGGCTCACTCGCGCCGCGACAGCGGCCACAGCGAGGGGGAAGGAACCGCTCGCCGCGCAGCTGCCCCCTCGGGCCCCCTCCCCGCCGCCGCGGGAAGCTCCCATCGACCATGTCGCGGCCGCTCCCGCTGAACCCCCCGTTCCTGCCGCCCACCTACGGCGTGCTGAAGTCCCTTCTGGAAAACCCGCTCAAGCTGCCGCTCGCTCACGAAGACGGTGAGGCTTCCCCGCAACCCTTCGCAGCTTGCCCCGGTTCTGCCGTCGCTCGGGGTCCGCGGCACAGCTTTCCCTTTTTCCCTCCGCTCCGCGCCCCCCCTCCCCTCCCCGCCCCGGGCGCTCCCCCGGCGGTGCAGCCCCGGGACGGCTCGCTCGGGGCGCTCCCGGCCCCATCTAACGGTGCTCCCATCGCCGGCCCCGGGGGGACGGACGCCAAGGGCGGTCGGTGCCTCGGGTAAAGGGGGCCAGGATCCCCATCTCAGCCCCCACAGCAAACCGCTCCCGGCCCCGCGTCCCCCGCTTCGACGGGAGAAAGTTGTGGCTTCCCCGGGAAGCGGAGGCAGCTCGGGAATAACCCGCACCGCCTATGGCGAACGGATCGAGCGCGCACCAAAAGCAAGAAAATGAGGGAAGGTCTCGCAGTTCCTGTCTCCTCGTCTTTCCCAGTTCCACTGCCAAGCGACTCGCAGGATTTCATGGGGGCTCTTGTACGAGGATAAAAATAAAATGCTGCGAAGTCTTGGTAGCTGACAGGAAGCTTTAGGAGTTCAGATTCTTGCAGATCTTGCAGCGAAATCAGGCGTTTCCCTTATAAAACGTGCATTGAAATCACTGGGGGCTGCAGAAATGAGGAAGCCTCCGTTTAACTTTTTTTTTTTTTTTGCTTCTGCCTTTGAATATTTTATTGTCTCTTGTGCACATTAAAACCACGTTTTCTCAGCCTTTGCCACTGTATTTTAGTAACATTCAGAAGTGCAGAATTTGAGGACTACTTTGCTTGTGCAAGGACTAGCAAGATTGGGACCTTAGTTGAGACGAATGACAGAATCACAGGGATTTTAGGCTAAGACTGTTCCTTTTCAACAGAATGTATCAATAGCTTCCAGTTTGCTGGCATACTTAAATGTTCACTTTTAGTCTGTTGAGTACTTCTTGATGCCAACATTTAAAGCTGTGCATGGGGTGGAATTGTTAAGTAAAAACAAAGGGCAATCTCAAAACTCATTGGTTCCCACAGAGGTGCTCAGTGACATGACCCCTCAATTTTCTTCCAAGTAGAGTGAGTCAAAAGAGTTATTTTTTTTGAAGAGAGTATTCCTTTCTTACACCTGAGAGTACAGCAGAAATAATGGAAATAGCAGCAGCTAACGTTTTAATTCCTGAGCTCTTACATGTTTATTATGTGTTTTTGTTTAAGCATTCGGTAAAGAAAAAGACAAAGAGAAGAAGTTAGATGATGACAGCACCGGTACCACAGTCCCTCAGTCAGCTTTCTTGGGTCCAACATTATGGGACAAGACACTGCCATATGATGGAGACACTTTCCAGTTGGAATACATGGACCTGGAAGAATTCCTCTCAGAAAATGGCATTCCACCCAGCCCAAACCAGCACGAGCCTAGCCCACACCAGTCAGGTCTCCAGCAAGCTACCTCAGCATCACCTTCTGTCATGGACCTCAGCAGCAGGGCTTCTACTTCAGTCCATCCAGGCATGGTGTCGCAGAACTGCATGCAGAGCCCAGTCAGACCAGGTAAATCAGCCCTTAGAACTTCCCTGTGGAGTTTGACATGAACCCCTGCTCCCCACTGTAAATCACTGCTTCTCCCTGTGCATATGGCAGGCAGCTTTGAGCCCAGAGGATTCCTGTCACTCACACTCCAGCAAATAAAAACAATAGCTCCAGTTATGGCTAAGCTGCTCCACCAGGATTTTTGTTAAATTATTGAAGGAAAGCTCTGGGAATTCCAAGGAAACTTTGCTATCTTTGCTGGTATCCCAGCTGTTAGCAAGTAAAAAGGCCACAGACAGAATGGCATAGATACCACAGTGTTAAAAGAGCAGGGAAAAGCACTGTGAAGGAGAATATCCCTTCAGCCAATATTTGATGTGAGAACACAGAAGTGGGCAGTTATTCTGGAGTTAAAGGTTAATGCTTCTTACTTGAAATTTTGGCCATAATCTTACTCTCTACTGAGCAAAGTAAAATTTGCCTCAGGAACTGAGTTTTGAAACAACATTATAATCTTGCTTAAATTGGCATAAAATGCTTGTAACTCTGATCTGAGTTCATAACTTGCATCTGTAGTCACCTTAAGCATAAGAAAACACTGTGGAGTAATGCACAATTCGAGCCCATCTGATGTCAGTGGAAGTCTTTTATTATTTTATTAGCACTTGAGATCATTCCTGTAGAGACACCAGTCTGAATCCAGAGTAGCTGCTCTGGCTTGACACTAGCATGGCTGAGATCATGGACAGTGGAAGAGTGTCAGCATCAAAGTTTGGGAAATATGGAGCTTTGCCTTTTTCCTTAAAATAATACAGAGAGTGACTTATTTATTGTGCTCTTCTGCTCACACGAGGTATGCTAGAGCAAAGTGTGCTCTTGGCAGCAGGAAACCGCTCCTCTCCCTTCTGCTTGATCATTTGCCATGCTCAGCCTGCGAAGTCATTGTCAGAATCATCTGATAAGGAGGCAAAATAAATAAATAGAGAGGCAAAAGTTGTGGAGCAGGATGAAATAGAAGTGTCTTACTAGGCTGCAATGTCCCTGTCTCGTTAAAAAGAAATAAAATATCCCCTAAAGCTCCCCAAATCTGTCAACAGATTCCTTGGCCCCCCATCAGAAGTGTGAGTTCAGTCATGGATTTCATTTACTTACTTTTACTTTGCGTGGATTTGACTTTGCTTTGTGTTTCAGTTTCAAGGCTTTTCATGGTTAACTAATAACTTAGAAGGGTGTCCAAAGTTAAAATATATTTGGAGTAGGCAAGAGCAGAACATGAAACCCATTGCTTTTTCTGAAGCAACTTTAAAAATAGTGCATATGTGCCCCACCGTTTTCTGTCACTTGTACACGCACAAAATTAAAAGCAGATAATCTGTCCTGATTCTCTCTCTTTTTTTTTTTTTTTTTTTTTTTTTTTTTTTTTTTTTTTTTTTTTTTTTTTCAGAGGAGCCTGGTAGTGAGCCAGGCTTTTAATGATCACCTGTCAGGATTTATTTGTAATCAGTTATCTGTGTGACTTTTCAACTCATTGATTTTTTTCAGTTTTCCCCGAGCCCTTTGCAGCTCAGGGTTACAAACTTATTTCACTGTGCACTTTTTTAGTGTTGTAAACGACATTATGTCTCTTGGGGTAGGAGAAAACATCTAAAATTTGCAGGTATTTTTCCCAACACCATTTTGCCTTAATAAGAATAGTTTTTTTTTGTTGTTGTGTTTTTTGTTTGATTGGTTGAGCTTTTTTTAAAGAGACCTCATTTCACTTCTTAAATAGTATTTTCTTGTCCCCCATTTCAGATAGGAAGTGTGACTTAATTAACAATAGTTTGGTTTATCATCAGGTTGTTGAAGTTTTTACATGCTGTCATGTGAAAATCTTTCTTTGCCAATCAGTACTGAAGAGAAGACCATCTCACAGTTTAACATTTGAGCAAGTTTGAGAATATAACAGCATATATTTCTTAAAAAAAAATAGTAAAAGTAAAAATGAGCATTTAAGAGTTACCATAAAAGGGCCAAGGCAAATGTGCCGCTTTGAAATAAGGAGGTAAATGTTAAAATCATTGTAATGGAGCCTTTTGGTTAATATATCTTAAGACATTTATAATAGATGTTTTTTAAAAATGTCATATAAAGAAAGGTTTTTAGTTGGTGTGAGCTATCATTCCAGCATGTATAGCACTGTGATTTGTATTACCCTAATAAAGCAAAGAACAAGTAGTAGGAAGTATACAATTTCAATACAGATTAATTCCATGTCATCTTATTACTTTCAGGAAAACTGAATGGTTTAGGTGATAGTAATTCTAAAAAATATTTCACTGGTGTGTTCTCTGAATTTTGCCTTGCAATGGGAATCTGTTTGAGCGTGTGGGGCTTGAGGAAGGGTCCAGTCCTGTGCTGATCCTGTCCCTCTTTAAATGGCTCTGCAGTGACCACGGGACACATGGAGGTGGTGACAGGTCCCACCCTGGCTGTGCCCTGTCTGGGGGGACATTTCCCCCTGCCCTTGAAGCCCAGCTGTGCCTCAGGGAGGTGCCTGGGCCAGGGAATGGTCCATGGGAGAGCAGCATGAGGAGATTTAATTCTGTGCACATGTTCCAGCACAAGCTTCATCTGTCTGTAGGAGTGCGTGGTGTTGCCCAAATGCGTTTTGTGCCATGTCTGGAAGAGACCAGGAGATCAGCACTGGCATTCCCTGAGTGTCATCAGGCTCAGCAAAGCTGTGCTGACCCTGAGTGTGGATGTGACATTACCAAAATCCTCACTGATTTTCTTCCTCTCTGCTAAAAATGTAATGGCAACAAAAAAGGATCTGTATGAATATAATTTTATTCTGTATTTGCAGCTCAGATTGTCTAGTCAATGGATAGAGGTTTAGGCTCACCAGTTTATCATCTGCAAAGAGCAAAGCAAACAAACACCTACTTCCCATACATTTCTGTTCAGGGGATGTAGTTACAGAAATGTCTGGCTTTGTTTTGATGAGGGACACAGGGTAATGACTTGCAAGAGTGAAACCATGTATTTATCTTTCACAGTGCTGATTTTATTAATAAAAAATAGCATTTTGATTTATTTGAGCATTGCAGGCCAACATTCATTATCATGTGCAGATACCTTTAAAACTTCTGTTTTATGTTGGTATTGGATGCTGGTAGGTTGGTTCAAATCTATGGTCTCCTCAGAAAAAGGTTTTCAGATTTTTATGAAGCTTTTTAAGTAACTCATTACTGCAAAGACACTTCTGTGGTTCTTCATCTGTTGTGTACCTCATGTAGTCTTTAGGTGGAATGGAGATCTCCATTTAAATGCAGTGTCCTTAAGGAAATTTGGGGTCATTTTTAGCTGTTTGTATATAAAGGGAGGGTGTATATTTTGCAGGTAACTAGTTGGTTGTTGCTTTTTACCTGGCTCTTTCCCCTGTGTAGCCCTGATGGAGGTGGTTGAGGCAGGTACTGTAAAGGGTCTGGAAGGTGTGAATTAGAGAAGCATCAGCTAGATCTGGTGGAGAACCCTAACTAGAAGGTTTTTGGGATTTTATGGCCAAGATCTGAATTTTCTGTTTGCCACCAAAGCCTTGGATGTGGGGCTGTGTCACAGGGCTGGCACAGTGATAACCAGGTGGTGTTTCTGCCTTGCTCCAAAGGAGGACAGGACTGTTGGGGGCTCTGAGAGAGTTCCCTCCTTTGTGTTCTCTGATGGTGGTTTTCTGTCTGTGTTGCCTGCATGGCTGGGTGCCTTAGATTACTTGCCAAAGATTATTTAAGGAAAGAAAAAAAAAAAAACCCACAAGCTTTGTAATCCACTGCAGAAATATAGCTATGTGCAATATCTACGGGTTTAGATAAGGGAAAATTTACTTTAAAAAAAAGTAAAATTAGAGGCACATTAATCAAAAAGCTGAGAATTGTTTCCATGTGAAGTGCACTTACACCTCCCACCCTCCAAAGATTTTTATGAAATGCTGTGGTTTATTTGATCAGTCCAGACATTCTGTCTAGAGTGTGTATCCATTACCTCTGGCTTCTTGCACAGGCACTGAGCTGCAGTGACTGACAGCAGGCACCGCTGGGTGGGTTTCAGTGTTTTTTGGAGCTCGTGTCTGTGCCAGGCACAGCAGCCAGCTGGGAGAGGCTTATTATTGCTCCACGCAGCTCATCCCGGGGTGAGGTGGTGCCAGGGCAGCCCCCAAAGGGTGTGTGTACAGCACTCCCTGTATTGCAGCCTTCCTTCCCCTGCTGCCTTTCTTAACGTGACCTCCTCCTCCTCCAGCACAGCTTGGCAGAGCGCAGGGCAGCATTCCCAGCTGCCAGCCCCGTGCGTGGAACCCTCTCCTTAAGCTTTAATCATTGTTTACAAGCCGGGTGTCGCTCAGGAGAGAACCCCCTTCTCTCCCAGAAGACCGAGGGCTCTCCGCGGGAATTTCCTGCCCTTTGGCCCTCCCCACGTGAGGATGGGGATGACCGGGGCCGGTACCGGGAGCTGCCCGTTCACATTGAGGCTCACGTGAGGCCGTGGGTGCCTGCAGGACCATGTGCTGGGGCACGTGTGCCTGCCCTGTGCCCGCGCTCCTGACAGCGCCCAACCGAGGAACCCAAATCCCTGCGCAAAACTGCTCTCTCCAGATCAAAGGAAGATGCAAAATATATATTCAAGGGGAATATTAAAAATAGCCCGTCACATGGTGAAGGAATGGGGGGTGGGGGGGGAATAAAAAGTGCTGAACACACAGGGTTGTTAATGCTGGAAGCAAGAACACTGTGTCTTCCCTTCGAGAGAGCTGATTTTAAGAGTAACAGTTAAGTGTTGATTATTGGTTAAATAATTGCTTGGCTGCGTGGAAGAAGTTGGAGTTGGTTTGGAGTTCAAGCAGTAAACAGCGTGAAATAATCCCGGGTGTGAGGCTGTGCAGGGAGAGCTCCTTGTGCAAGGAAGGGCTGTGCAGATTTAGGAAGAGAGCACAGGGAAGACCTAAGATTTGGGGTTAGTTTTGGGTTTTTTTCTGTCCCCTTAAAGATATTTCAAGGGTGTCTTGAGTGTCAAGCTTGTTACAATTACTTACAAAAGTGCAATGTATTTTTCAGAGCTTTGCTTTCCATCTCAAAATGCGTTGCCCAGTGATTGAACGGTTCTCAGTGCAGTGATTTGATTTTTTTTTAAGGAGTGAGTACACCCTGAAGTCTTTCATAAAACAATATATTATTGTGAAGAGAGGAGACCTCATCAGGAGATGTATACAAAGACACCCCTGTTATCTGATTAGATGAAGCTACTAGGGAACACATTAAATTGTTCAATCTCTACATATTTTTGTGACAGCAAATTGGCAATTGTGGAAGCTGCAGTGGCCAGATTCTGCCAATTAATCTCAGCAATAAGTACTTTGCTCCTCATGTGGTCTCCCTGGTTTCTGTATTGCTCAGCAGGTCGGCAGCTTGTTGACTGCTCTCCGTCACCTCCCTGGTGGAGCAGTAAAATATCACCATTCACTCTCTTGTCATTCATCTTTCTGGATTTTTTTTTTTTTTTTTTAAGGGGGGTAACAGCTCTTAGTGGCCAGTGAAGTTTTTACAGGATGAAAGGGCTTAGTCACCGTCAGTAAAAAGGACTTTAGTGCATTTTGAAATCAAGTTATGTTGCCTGGCAGTGCACTATGGAGCTGTTTAGTATTTATATCACACAAAGCATGAGCATAGATTTCTTTTTTTTTTGTTTGTTTGGTTTTTTTTTGTTAAGTCTTCCTTTCATAACAAATAAAATATATTTTCAATGTTTTGTCTGAATTTCACAGAAGACTGGCGATCAGAAAAAAATATTGCAGCTAAGTTATTTTCCAGAAAACCTGTGGGTTGATCTTAAGTAGATAATGAAAGCTCTGAAAAAAACCATTTACTTAAACCTCAAATCTATTCCACTTAATAGACTAAGTTATACATAATCACTTGGTATAGAGAAAATGAGTGTAAAATGCACAACTCTGTCAAAATGAATGTATGGCAAACAGGTTTTTGTAGCTTGCATAATTAATTTTTTTTTTAATGAACAAATGGTGATAAAGAAACTCTCTGTTTATTACAAAGCTAAATTTGGCCCTGAGAGCTTGAGAGCTGCAATGTGGAGAGCTAACACAGGTGGGGAAGGCAGCATGCGTAGCAATATTTCTTTTCTTTTCTTTTTTTTTTTTTTTTTTCTTCTGGTGCTCTTCACAGCACTTCAGCTTTGCATGGCTGAGGTGTTATCCATCAAGTTTTAAACAAATGCAAAATCCTGTTCAGCCTCTCACGTTTCTCACACACTTGAAGGTATGGTACAGTTCTGCTTCCCCTGTCCTGTTCTCTCAACTAAGTTTTGCCAGGGCTAAATTTGGGCCAGATTTTTGTTGTGCACCCTCCAACACCACTGCTTAGCTCCTCTGATGTGGCAAGCTTGCTTCAGGGTTCTCTGCTCAACTTTGAGAGAAACAGCTCTAGCTCTTCATCCCACTGGCATTATTCTCTTGTTCATATTATTTGCAATTTAATGAAAATAGGCACTGAGCATATTGGAGCTCTTTGTTTTGGTGTATGGCTGTTGTAGGAGGAAATGAAAAAAAAATCCAAATTGCATTAGGGTTCTAGAGAACTCAGCTCAATAACTGGAACACGATTGTAGATTACTACTCAAAACAAGAACCTGGAGATGGATGCATTAGTATGTGTTTCCTACAAGCAGAAGCTACAGTGAACTGGAGCAATAACTCACCTGGAACTAAATGTCATCCTTAAATATATAGTTGTAAAGCAGAGAGGCAAAAATACAGAGTTTGGCAAAGATTTGTTGAAGATGGAGAATGGTTTAAAAAAAAAGCATTCTCTTCCAATTAGCCTTAGGGAGCTCAGCTTGCTGTAAATTCTTTGTTCTGGAACTTGGCTATGGACAATAGGTCAAAGATTAAGTAATTCATTACAGAACTGGTTGGTTCTCCTGAGTTTAATAAACAAATGAATGAACAGGGTTCTCTGTCTACAGCACGATCAATTAATTTGTGTGGCAGTGATTGGATCTTAAGTTTTATTTAAAATGCTTACAAGGCCTTCCTGCTTTCTTAATGTCTGTGTGGCCACTGGGGTCTTTGAGGTGACCTGGTCACTCATGGCACAGGTGAAAGCACTCCAAGAGAAATTAAATGTGGAGAGGAAGGAAACTGTAAATTGCATTTGGAAAAATTGAAGGAACAATAATGTGAAACTTCAAAGCACAAAATACTGCAGAAATGCATTCAGTGGAGCAATCAATATTTTTTTGGACAGCAAGATTATTGAAATTACAGCACTAAACCTTCTTGTAGAAGAGCACATTGCACAAGGCTGCAGAACGTAAAAGCACAGGCTCAAGGCTTGTGCGGAAGCAGAGATGGCTTAAAACAATTCAGTCATTTTTACCAACTCACCATTGCAACATTTGGTAATGAGTCTTATTACACCAAGAAGTCTGCTTAAAGAAACTGTGTTCTTGCTTTAATAAGTAGGAACTAAGCACTCAACCCCAAATCCTGTTCCTCGTCACAGCAGAGAGGGTTAAACTGAATTTAAAGGGCCCTGCAGCAAATAGCCCTCAGCTGTTGCCTCTCTTCGTGCTGCATGGTGGAAATATGGATGTTGGTGATGTCTGCAGCCCTTCAGTGGGGCACTGGCCCTTCTGGGCACATAACTCCTGCAGCATTTGCTTGTTGTGAGAGATGAGCATTGGGATATTTTTTCGTTACGGTTTTTCTATGAGAACAAATCAAAACTGGTCATGCTAGGTGTGTATGGCCTCTTGCCTATTCCTGTTTGATGATTTTTGATTATATCAGCAGATTTTAACCAAATGTAGCAAGCAAGTTGTGATTTTGAAGAATTGATTACAGCCCTAACATTTCATGAAAATGAATGAGTGGATGTATGAGTGGATATCGGATTGGGAATGTGTTACTGAGCAGGAGTAATGCAAATGTGCATTTTCTACATCAGAAAAGGTACATAAGACTTTTAAAATGCCTGATCTGTGTGAAATGCTTCTAGAAAAGCTGACACACTTTTAGACACCATGAGATGCCAATTCACTTTGAGAAAAGAATCTGCAAAAAACCAAATTTTGTTGGTTTTGTGTGTGTTGGAGGGAGGGGAAGAGAGTCACAAACTTCTTCCGCCATTCTTCTTCCTTGGAACTCTTCATCTTCTCAGGTTCTATGATCAGATGAGACTCTGGGGTTTCATTTAAAAAGAGAACTTAGCAAACGAGCTGTAAGGTTTGTAAGGATGATCTTGAGAGTTCTGATCCCACACAATGGAACGGTCTTGATCCACTCCAAAGCTAAGCACGGTTATTTTACTGAAAAAAAAATTCTCAACTTTATGCATCCTTGCTGTATCCTTTCCCTCTTGTGCAGCAGAGTCACCCCAGCTCTGCTGCCTCGTTTGAAGCCACCTTGCAATGATCAGAGTTCAGATGTGATGGCTCCCTTTGATGGCTCACAATTATTGCAGTGTCACACGCGGGCGGGCATCCAAGTGACCTTGTGCGCGCATCCCGCTGCTCAGCCCGCGCTGCACACGGAGCTGCCTGCCTCTAATCTGGGAAATTTTCCACCCTGCCACCAGGGTCTGGGCTGTAGCGAGGTCGGGAGTCACAGAAGAACAGGGGAGAGTGAGAGTGGGCTAAAAATGTTGAGAGATCAAAGAGGAGAAGTAGGTCGCAGCAGGGTACATGCACGGGGAGGAGGGCTGAGGGAGGGCAAGTGAGAGGGGGAAGATTTGTTTTGCTATTGGCTTTTCAAAGTTGTGCAATTGAAGAATTGGATTAACCTGATATGACTTTGTTTTTCTGCCAGATTAGATATGTTGAGTTTCTTGGCGTTGTGAATTGTACAGTACATTGTGTGCTGTAAAATATGGGTGTGTCAGGATAGAGCTGTAGTGACACAACCCACTCTTGGTGTAATGCAGCACTGCTGGGTGGACTCCCCTGCTCTCCCTCCCCCACCATATCCTTGGTAGGGCATTTACAAACCTGAGAGAACCTCTCTCTGTCTCTATATTCTCTTTCCAGCACAGCATGAAGACATCTTAGTACTGTTTCTGATAAGGTAACTCTTACTTGAGGTCTAAGAACCTGTTTGGTCTGGCTCTGGCATATGCAATATTAAATGTCTCTGAAAAAGAAAAAAAATTGTTTGAAAAGACATTTAAGAGTTTCTTCCTGCTTCCTCAGGATTAAGTTAGAGAAAGTTTATTGGGAAATGCTGCAATTTTTTTGGCTGCCTTTTTTTTTTTTTAAGAGTGAAAAAGCAGATACAGTTCTGAAATAACTATGAGTGCTGAGCTCACTGTTTTTTGAAGTATACCACAGCAGCATATCAATGTCAAATTTTCACAGTAGTGTATTTTTGCTCAATGGTTTTGCATTTTTTGTTTTGTTTTTGGTGCTGCAGTCATCCTGAGATAATTTGATTTGGTGTATCCTTTTTATACACTGGGCTTGCCCTGTGAAACAGCCTAATTCTCTCAGCTATTGCTGGGTGAGAGTGGAGTACTAAAGAAAGGTGAACAGAATCACAGCCCTGTCCAACTGGGTGATCACTGCTTTGATTATTAAAGAGTCTGAAGACTTTGGGATGTGAAACTACACATACCTTGAGGCACTGTTGTTTAATTCCTGCTCTGATTTTCCAGACTTTTCCAGGGACCTGAGCTACCCAAGCAGGTCAGTCACAATGGACTGATCTTAGCATGACCTTTGTCACCAGCTGTCTAAGAGACTGCCCTCTGTATCAAAGCTGAAAACCAAGGAGTTATGTCTCTGCCTGTAGTGAAGATTGGTTCTCTTGGAAGAGAAGAGCATAAATAACAGATCAGGTTAATAAATTACATATCTAGATTATGTCATGCTCGTCAGCCATGTGTTGTTAATGTGTGTTACTCTACTAACTCACAAAGGCAAAAAGCCCCCCAGGGCTTGCTCATCAGGTGAAGGTGTTTCTGGAGTGGTAGAACATTTTTTGAATTGTTTCTGGAGTAACAGAGCATTTTTTGAGAGCAACACCAATTGAGTAAAATGGAGCAGGAAGCTGACCTTGTGAACACCTGCATCACTCAACCCTATGCTTACATGAGAGACCTGGGGAAGGGTGCAGCATATTTAAATTTAACCTGCATATCTGCCTTCTGAGGAGGTTAAACCACAAGCCTTCAGTAACACATGTTGGACAGCTGTGCTTTGCGTGATCTTGCCTGTGGATGGTTGCCTTTGCACTTAAAAAGTCAGGGCATGGTTTGTCCAGGCTCCAAGGCCTGATGTTGGTGCATCCATAATCACGTGGCTGCCTGCAGAAAGGCCAATCTTTCAGCTGACCTCTGCTCATCACCAGGTTTAAGAAGCACTTTTCTAGAGTCTCTTATCTGCTCAATTTTCTCAGTGCGACACGGTTGATGTCATTGTTGAAAATTGTGGTAGTCTCTGTCTGGAAGCTGTTCTGAACACGTGAAAAGGAGTCATTAGCCAAGGAGAAGGAAAGAGCTGGAGGTGTAATTGTCAACTCGTGTGCGTCTCTGATTTCACCAGGTGCTGCACGTGTCTGGTTTATCCATTTCTTTTAGAAAGTAAACAAATCTCATTTTTCTTAGGTACTCTGCCGACTGCTTCAGCCGAGTTGCTCTTATCTGCAGCAGGGATGTACTTGTGAGATCTTGTGTTTGGGGGCTTTTCTCTCTGTATCTACATGTAATCTACTCTCGGGGATCGTGTGCAGCTCTGATGCTGGCCAGGGATCCTGTTTGTCCCTCCCTAAGTCAGTTATTTAAAAACATTATTATCACTACTATCAAAATATAATACCTGATCATGAGGGCAGCTGTTATCCCACATGTTTTTCAGGTTGAATCCTTTGGCCAGGTTCTGTCTTACTTCTTTGGGTGTTCCTCTGTGTTCAGCAGTGGCTGTTGAAGGGGTGTCTGCACCATCCATCCTCAGCCACATCCTGGCAGGCCTGAGCACCTCTGAGTCTCCTCAGTGTGGACTCCAAAATCACTCAGCATTTTGCATTTTTGAAACACTAATGGGTAGCTCGCAAGCCTATCCAACAACAAATTTCCAGTGCCTTTTCCAAACTGGCTTCTCTCAGGATCTGCATCCTTGCAGGAGCCGGTGGTGTGTAACTCCAGTGGAGATGCAGCTGAACACCCTCAGCCCTGGGAGCCCAGTTAACACCTCATTAAAATCCACCACTGGCGACCCAAACCTTTAAGCAAAAACTCCTCAAGTCAACCCACCACTGGCAACCCAAAACTTAAAGCAAACTCCTCCAATAATTTTGTCTGCTGCCCGCCAGTTTGCAGCCCGTGGCTGGTTGTTTCCCACTCTCCTTCTCACGTTTTCCTGAGTCTGTGGTGTGTACAGTCTGAAGATCACATTTAACCAGCACAAGGAAATCGGCTTGGCCTGACGGGCTCCTCATCACGTGGCAGCAAATGTGTTCACTCTGTTCTGCCAGATTATGGCTGGCTGAGCAAAATACAGTGAAGCTCTGGGCTGCTGGCCAAGCTTTTATTTCACTTTGGAGCTTACAGCCACATATTTGCTCTTTGGCAGGACATCCACTGGGGTATATTTGGATAGTAATCTAGCATTGTTTTGCTGCTTTTTTCTTCTTCTTTTTTTTTTTTTTTTTTTTTTTTTTTTTATAATCGCAACACTTTGTCCAGTCTGTGTGAGATTTCTCGGTGTGCCTCGTTAATGTGTGTGCGCTCAGAACTCGTAGCTGTGACCTTTGATAAATAGAAGTCAAAGCAATTAACTTTCTTTTATTGAAAAATGCTGGATGTCTTACTCTTTTCCCTCTCTGTGCTGATAACAGAGCTGTGTTGTTACTCTTTCCACGATCAAAAGCTTCAGTAGGGTTTGATTGAAGTCCAATTATGGAAGGAAGTAACTGTGCTGGAGCCCTGAAAATAGCAGTAATTGTTAAAATAATAAAGTGTGTCCTTGTGTGTCTTTATAGTATTTAAAACTTCTTCTGGGGTGGAAGGGGGTGGCTTTCCTCTAGCTTAAAAATGAAAATATTCGCAAATGTCTTGGGAAAATAGGAGTGTGCTGTTAGAAGAATTACTTTTCTCTGGATTTCTTCCTTCAGTTTTACTCTCCCCCCACCCAGGCTACCTTCCTCAGAAGCTGTTTGCATGCAGCCTGACTCATGCAGGAAAATAAAGCTGGATTTGATTTTTAACTGTATGGGAAACTTTGAGTTTGTGGGGGGATAAAGGCTTTATGATGCAAACTCCTTTATTTCTCTGTGAAACAAAAAGAGGCTTTTCAAAATGCAGCATATTTTGGAAAGTTGGCTCTGGGTTTGAAAGCCCAACATCTCCGAGGGTACCCTTGTATGAAAATGCAATAGAAAAAGACATCATGCTTGGGGAAGGGGTACAAAACACGAGGGCAAGGGGCAGGTTTGAGGGGCAGTTGCTCATCTTCCAAAGGGGCATCACTCTTCCAGTGTGTGTGGAAGGGTTTGGTTGGTTTGGTTTAGATGAGCCTTGAATTGTGGGGTTTGGGTTACTTCATCAAAAACTTTGAGCTGCGTCTCCACAGATTGACACTGGCAAAGCTCAAGTATTCTTCCCCAAATCTGTATGTTGTTGTTTAGGATATAAATAAATATTTTTTTGCTTCCTCTTAATCTTTCCTGCATCCTCACAGAGGAGAGAACCTGGGAGAGAGCCCAGTGGTGAGACTCTCATCTGTAGTCAACTGGCAGAGCTTCAGCAAGGGAGAGCTTTGGGTCTTGATCTTAAAACCCAGCATGTCTAAATGCCTATTTGCCTGTTGAAGTGTTAATTGAAACACTGATGTGAATAAATAGAAATGAAGATGGACAGTGATTGCCATAGGGGCTGCTTGGGTGATTGTACAGCTGAGACTGGTTTGAAATTATAGCAAGGTTTTACCAGGGTTTGGTTCTGTTTGTTTTTGGTTTTTTAAACTCACCTGCTTGCACACACATCTGATACAGGTAGGACAAGATAATCCCTCTGTGAAAATCAATCCTTGTGTAGTTTTATTTCAGCCAGCTGGACTCAAAATCACTAAGTACTTGAATAAGATCTTTGCATTATAGATAAATGGTATCAAGTAATAAGCTCAGAGGATTGTACAGAGCAGGATTAGCATTTTCTTGGCCCCTTAAAGTCTTAAGACAGAACCTGTTAATTTATTCATTTTAATTTTACTGTTGCACTCTCTCCACTTCAGTAAAAAATATTTAGTCTTTACTTTTTTTCATTTAAACACATCTATTTATTCTGACTGTAAGACAGCTTTATGTATATAACATCTATAAAATACTCTGCCTTTTTAGCTCCCTGCTCTTACTGGGTTTGGATGGATCTTTGGAATACAAACTGCTTCATTGCCTTCTGGAATTTTTTATTTATCAAAAGCCTTAGCAAGGGGTGCCCTGTTGGTGTTTATCCAGTTGGCAGCTTGAGCCGCTCTCAGAAACAGCCCTGGCTGATCTCGAGGAGCTGCTGAAACTCATCAAGCAGGTTCCTGCTCACCAATTATCCAGTTAAGCAGAAAGAGGAAAGGTGTTTCTCTCTTGCTTGTGTTTTTTATTTTGCTAAGTTTAACCCATTGTTCCCCAAGCCTGAGTAGTTGTGGGCGTTTAACAGCACCAGGCAGAGTCCAGGGGAGAGGGGCAGAGAGGATCTCTGACCTTACACACCAGGATTGCATCCCTCAGGTGGGACAGGCAGCTTCCAGCACAAATCAACAGCATTCTGATTCTTAGCTGAGTCCTACTCAGCATACCTCAACCAGCCTTTTGTCCACATTTTAACAAAATCTTAGAAAAATAAAAGAAATTCCCCCCTCCAACCAAACCCTTTCTTACTTCAAAGCTGATAATGAATGTTTCATCACTGCCAGAGCAAATTTGTTGATTCCCAAACACTCCTACTGTGTCTTGGTTGGAAGGCTTGAATTGCTTGCATAATAAGTGCTGGGGATAATATAAAAAAAGCTCTTTCTAGTAGAGTTCTGGTTTTCAGTACATGCTATAAAAATAAATAAATGCTCAGATGATAGCAGGCAGCTGGGTTGTCCACATCTGACTGTCTTCTGCATTGATTTTTAAGACAGGCTGTGTGTGCATGGCTGCTTGCTGGCTATCAATACCAGATGTGTCTGCTTGGAATTCATAGGGATTGTCAAGTGACAGTGCAGTTGTGAAACAAATCATTTTGCTCATGGTTACTGAAAATAGTAAATGAGTGGGTAGGATAAAGTGAAGAGATACTCTCAATTCCAGTAGAGAACAAGAAGATGAAATGGGTTTCCTGACTGCCATTAACAAACAGTGACTTGGTGAATATTTTTCTTTTTTTTCCTTCCTACCTCCTGCCCAAGGAATTGGCTGGGTGAGCATCACAACCTCTGTGGGTTTTCTGATGTGTACCAAGGCTCCTGCAGCCAGGGAGTGAAGAGCTGCTTTCATTTACATTGTTTTCACAAAGCTTGGTAGCACATATACATGCCTTGCTGCCAGTTTTGTTGGGAATTGGCCAACAATTTCCCAAGCCTTTGGGAGGGGGCTGGACAGACTTGCACAGCAGGAATGCACAGAACTCATTTCTCTGGGAAATCAGTTAAAGAACAACTATCAAGTACTGAGGAGACTGAAATGAAGTTTGCAAAGCAATTGAAGGAACTGAAGGGCCGTTTGATATCTTAATTCTCTATGTGGCATTAACCAGGTGCACAAGATACAGTCCTTGCCCACAGGTTGGATCCACACTGGCAGATTTGTCTGCCCAGGACCTGTCTGGAGCACTGAAGTGTAATTTGGTGACTGCACTGATTGTTTTGGAAGTAGCTGGAAATACTTAGAAAAAGCAGATCAAAATATTTGTCAACTTAGGCTATGGCAGAGCTTGATCAGGATGTCTGAGCTGTGCTTGCTGAGTGGCCTGTGAAATAACCTTTGACTATAGGTAGGGCTTTCCTTTCCTTTCCTGAATAGCCCAAGGGTGTAACTGAATATTAACTTCTGTCCCACATTGCTTTTTTTAATTTTTAAAAGGAAGATCTGTGTCAGCGTGTGCTGGAATGCATGTTAATAACAAAAATTGAAGAGATTCTTTCCATCATCAGGATTTTATTGAGTTTTGCTTGTGCATTGAACCCTCAAAGACCTTTTCCAGGCAGCAAAATGGAGGCCAAAGAGGTAGAGCCAAATTCTGGGATTACTGAGCAAGGTAGCTGCAAAGCTAGGTGACCACCTCACCCCTGACAGCTCGGACAAACCCTCTGAACCAGGTGAGGGTGGTTTGGGGCTTCTGCTTCAGTCGGTGCTTCTTCCAGGCTGCAAGTGAGGCAGGTGAGGGCTGGGGTTGTGCTGTGGGTGGGCAGCAGCATCTGAGCTGGGTGTGAGTTGTGTGGAATGCAGGTGCATGAATAGCCTGGGCATGAGGAAGCAAAATGTTTTCACCTGTGAATAGATGAGTTACTTCTGCTGAGGTGCACAGGAACACAGGGTTAGCTTCTGTGAAGAGAACACATTAAAGGTGGCATGAAATGTCTTCATCGTGAGACTGGCTCTTAATTTATTTCTGAAAATCTGGAGCACCACAAATCTGCCAGTGCCATTTTCTTTATTCCTTCTGCATTTGTAAAAGGAGAACAAATAAAAATGTTCTGTAAGGTTTGCTACATTTAAAAAAATACCATTTATACGACACAGCTCTATTTTGTATAATTTTTTCATATCCAGAATACAGAGGGCTTTAGAATAGATGAAGAAAAGCTGCATATCTGAGTTTAAGATAAAATGAGATGATCCCTGTGACAGAGACAGCAGAAATGATGTGATACGACAGTTGCTGTAGCAACACCACCTACTTCATGAAAATCAGAGTTAACAGGAGTGTAAAAGGTAAAGCCCACATAATTTTCCAAGCCTATGAATTGCTGCTGCCCTCAGCCTGCAGTGCTTTCCAGCTCTCCAGTGCTTCTCCTTCCATGTGGGCACAGAATAATCACGTTTTTCCACATGGCCAATTCCTGCAGGGCTCATACTGCATTGAGCAGGGGCACACGGTGGGAATTCTGCAGGTGACCTGGAAACAGGAGGGAAAGAACGTGAAGGATTTTGTCCTGTCCTCCCCCCAAATCATCCCAAAAGCCCCAGGCAACAGAATGCTGTAAGGCCTGTGCTGTCTCTACAAAAAAAGGGGTGACCACCAGGGTAAAAAGGAAGCCAAGCAGTCACTTTGCTTCCATGGAACTCGGCTCGTAAAGCACTGGTGTGTTTAATATGAATTGTTAAGTGTTTTAGACACAGAAGGTCTCAGGGATAAGGGCACTTCCCCCCTCTCCCAAATAAACCCAAAATAGTGGTGCTCCATACCTCTGCTTGTATGAAATGCTGACTCCCATGTTTGAATCAATCAGTGATTTGCCAGTGCACGTTGGCCTCAAGGTTACATTAAAAATACATGTTTTTAATACATTGATATTTTAAAAATATATTGACTTAATATATTAATGGTTTTGGTCATTAATTGGCAGTGGAGAGCCATGCTGTGTGTGATAGGAAGAGTAAAATCTTTATTACTTGTGGATTGGGGGAAGAGTGTTTAGAAGGAAGGGCAGTCTCTCATGGAATCAGTTTTTTCTGATCCCTTTTGCCTCCTGAAGGCATCACAGTAAATGAACTGCTCAATAAACAAAGGGAGGTTTGAATTTTGTGTCTTGGGGCATTTTAATTTAATTTTTGACATAGTTCAGAATCTTCACAGGTTCAGCATGCCTGTTGCATTGAGAATATGCATAGTGGTGTTTTCAGAGGCTTAGCTCAGGGCTGTGGGCAGTTTGCACAGGAGGACATAAGAAGGAATATAAGTATTAGAATTCCAGGATTTCTTCAATAGGTATGCCATCACCAACCTTTTTCACTACTTCTGTTTTTAAAAGATTAACCCAAAATTTTTCGTACATGTTGCTCTGTCTGGTCCATGAGAGTGCTGTTGTGAGGCACAGAAGTCCCTGCAGGCATTAGTTTGGGTTTGGAGGCTTCTCAGCAAAGCAGTTTCTTGCCATTTTCTGGTGCTCAGTGACTCCCTCACATTTAGAAATGAATTTATCAGTGCCCAGTGTTAGGTGCTGTAATAGGAAGGCCTGGATGTGGTGCTCACTGCTCTGGGCTGGTGACAAGGTGGGGATCAGGCACAGGTTGGACTCGATGGTCTTTAATTTGGCTTGCTTTTTGAAGTTACCTGATTTTGCCTATGTCTAACATACCACCAAAACCTGTTTTATGCAGCAGCTGTAAAGAAGTAGTTCAAACATCCATATTCAACAGCCTATTCTCCTGGAATTTTCCCTGAGTGGTGATGTGTTCCCTTCCTTCCTCTGGCCCCTCTCTTCAGGCTACCCAGGCCTGATGTTTATAAATGAAGATAAATGCATTAATGAAGAAAACACTATAACCACACACACTTTATGTGTGCTCCTTGGGAATAAAGCTATATAAAAGTATATCAAAGCAAGTTAGACCTCTGCAGCCCTTGAGCTGTAACAACCCAAATATAATTTTTCAGGTTTTGCTGTTTGTTTGGGGTTTTGGGTTTTTTTTCCCCAAAACATATTAGTGGATCCTAATTTTAGGCAGAGAGAAAATTTGATGTATTCAGCCTTACTTAGGTTATGGGAACAGTGGGTTCCCATTCTGGCAGCTCTAATTCTTAAAACATGATTATTTTATACAAATCACCCTCAATAAAATGTCACATAAAAAATGTCCTTTGTTTTAGTGAAACGTAAAATGGGAAAAAAAAGTAAAAAAAAAAAAGTAAAAAGTGACCGCAACAGATAGTTCAGATTTGTGTGCGCAGAGCAGATGAAAAGAGAAGAGGAGATTTTCAAGTTCTGTAACTCTGCCCAGTGACCTCTTTTCCTTCAGGGATGTATTCCAATGCTGCTGATAGCATCTGTTGTCTGTCTCTGGGCTCCCATTAGCTGCTGATTGGGAGGCACAGGAAATGTACCTGTTTCACGTGGCTCTTCCATGCCAGTGGAAATCTCTCTTGGCTGTGTTTTGATAACACACCCAGGCAAGCAGGACTTGGGTACCAGAACTGGGTAATAGATCCATGAGTCATGGGTGGCATATGCTGTCAGAATTACAGGAGGGCTCTGTGCAAGACCTGTTTACTGGGAGCGTGCTGTCCTAGATAGACAAATAAACAGAACAATGGCAAAGGGACTGACTTGGTCTGCAGCATTGAAAAGCACTTTGGCAGTGGCACAGGCACATCCTGAGGACAAGTGTTGTCTTTGTTTTGAGCAGAATTCCTCAGGAGGGCAGATTTATGAATGGTGAGGTTATAGCAAGGTGAGGGTCTCCCAGGGAACAAGGGCCAAGGCAAGAAGAAACGGCCTCAAGCTTTACCAGGGGAGGTTCTTGCTTGATGCCAGAAGAATTTCTTCACTGAAAGGGTGGTTTAGCATTGGCAGGGGCCGCCTAGGGAGGGTTGGAGTCCCTGGAGGTGTCCAAGGAGGTGTCCAAGGAAGGCCTGGATTTGGCGCTCACTGCTCTGGGCTGGTGACAAGGTGGGGATCAGGCACAGGTTGGACTCGATGGTCTTTGAGATCTTTTCCAACCTCAATGATTCTGTGACTCTGTGCTGTTACCTAAACCAGGGGCTGTGTCTAAAATCTGCTGGTTTATTAAAGCTGGGTACATAATTGTCCAAGGTAAAGGAAGTTTTTCATCAGTTTTCTTTCAGAGCAGGTTCTGACAGTTCTGATGCTTCTCTGGAATCTTCCCTTTAGGAAACGAATTACTGTACTTTTTGAGGAATCTCACTGTATGTGAATTGCCAGATAAGAAAAATATGCCAGAGGATGTCAAGAAGCTCTAATGTACCAGAGAACATATCTTGAACTGAGACATGCTTCCAAGCCAAGTGTAAATTAAAATTAAATACCGGTGTGAACGTTTTTCTCTGCAGCTCTTCTTCAGGCCCTGTCCCCACTGAATTCCATCTTGGCTGATCTTTGTAAGGAAAGCAGCATCCTACAGAAAAATCAGAAAGGCATGTAGGAGTGCTGTGGATTTCGTGCTTTTCAAGAATTTTAAAATCCCAGTGTCCTGGGATTTTAAAATTTCAGTGTCCTGGGAGCAGAATCAAGCCCTCTGTCCCTCCATGTAGCCATTCTGCAAGGGAGTTGTTCAGAGAAGGAGCAACTATAGTTAGCCATCTTGCAGGGGTAGTTTGCAAGGGAGTAAAAGTTGGATTTCCTAGTTGTCTTCAGAGACGAAGCCTTGTTGAGCTCATAAGTGCTGCCTTCACACAGGCTAAATTCAAGGAAAGTCTTTCAGAGTATGGATCTTAGAGAAGAGCTGAGTCTGAAGTCCAGGAGATGTAGTGGAAGATTTTACCTGCTGGTGCCTCCTATTTGCTTGTTGATAGTTTTGAAGGGCAGAACGTTGCTGGGCCGGCAGGCGGAGGGTATTCCATGCACTCCATGGTAACAGGACTTGGAAGTGAATCTCCCAAAGATCTGCAAACACACAACTGAAGGCCATGTGTGTAGCCTCAGGTAGCAAACCCTGTCCCTTGGAAATGCAGGCTTTGACTACATTATATCCTCCTCTTTCCCCTTTTCCCGTTTTGCCTGCAGAGTTCCGACCAGCTCTGGGCTGAATCTGGGCCGTTTCAGGAAGGAGGTGGTTGTCTGTAGGATCTTGACTCCATTTACTGCAGATGTGAGAGGACGCAGGGAACAGCGGGAGGAAAACGGAAAATCTGGCAGGAAGGACTGAGGGATTTTTGTCTGGGGAGACTGGACTTTGCTTAAAGTTTCAGCAGAATTATGAACAATTAATTTAATTTTGTGTCTGTGTCACAGCATGTGTTTGCTTCCCTTTCTCTGAGGAGCCCAGTGTGACACCTTGGGTGGCTCTCACCTGTGTCCCACAGCTGCAGAAGCCTGTGAGAGTCAATTTGAAATGCAGTCAATGTCTACAGAATTTGCTGAGAGAATGATGATTTGATTTAAAATATCTGTACTTCTTCATCTGCAAAGAATGGGGGGTCTTGGGGGGAAGAAGCTGTTTCTGAAGCATACAGATGCAGGAGTTGTCAGTGCCAGAGGGAACTCCTGAAATTGTTTCTCTACAGGAGGCTGGAATAATTTATGGCAAATTTTATATGGATTTACTTGGATAAATCAAAATGGGTGAAACAAGTGTCTCCTTAAGGAGGAAAGAATCTGGGTAAGATAGTCTGTGATTGGAGCTTTGAAGATTGTTGCAACCATGACTGTATTTCTTATACAGCTCTTGCACGTAATTTTAAAGACAAATTGAAAAGACAACCTAGACTTTCTCATGTCCCACTCTTACAACAGACACTTTGGAAATGAGTACAAATGGATCTGACAGCACCCCACAGTGTCCCACAGCTGGTGGGACTGAGTGGAGGATGACAACTGACCCTCGCTGTGAGGAGCTGGAGGAGGACAGGGAGCTTTGCCAGTGTTTTGTTTGTTGAAGAGAATCTGTGGCACTTGGGAATCTGGAGCTGTGTTTGTACCATCAGCATAGGCTGATCCTGTCCTGTTCCCAGTGCTCTTCTACTGAGTGCATTCATCACAGACTTTGCTGGAACAGCCTTGCCCTTCCTGGCTTTCTCCCTTTCATCTTTGGCTGCCAGTCTCTGTCATCCTCGCCTTCCTCACCTCTTTGCCACCTTCTCAGCTTTGAGTCCTAATCACTTAATGAAATCTTCCCCTTCTCCTCCAGCCTGAGCATGCCCACAGTTGGAACATGCTGCCCAGGGAAGTGATTGCATCACAGCTCTGGAGGTTTTTAAAAAACATGTAGATGTGGCACTGAAGACATGGTTTCGTGGTGGAGTTGGAAGTGCTGGGTTAATGCTTGGACTTGATGATCATGGAGGGCTTTTCCAATCTAAACTGTTCTGTGATGATTCTCTGAAGTAACACTGACCCTAGAGCTGCCTTCTCTTCCAGTGCACAGGCCACTAGCACACTGCAGTGAAAAGTCTGACAGAAATTTTTGACAGGTTCAAAACAAAGTATTTTTTGTGGGACCTTTTTCAGGAAACTGTAGAATCATTTTGTCAGGAACACACTTGGCACACAAGAAATCCAAACAGAATGGCTGAAATCTGGCAAAGGCCGAAGGAACTGAAGACAGCATCCTCTAATGGGAAGTGTCAGACTATCTTAATAAGACTACCAGTCCAGCCTGGAATAATACTGTAGAGGCCTGGAGCAGGAGGCACACAATGCTGAGAGGGGAAATGACAATTTTTTCATAATTAAATGCACAAGGTTTGTAAACAATGCTGATATCTTTAAAATGTGCACATTTTAAAAACTCTTTTGTGTCCCAGTCCTATAGTGTGTGTTAAAAGCAGCAAGTTATGTTGTGGTTGCATTGGGTTGAGATCTTTTTTTCCTCAGGAAGTGTTTGCAGTCACCCCATGTTCAGCAGAATCGAGTTTGTGTAAGATAAGGAATAGAGGAATGCCTGTGCCAGCTTGGAGCCCTGGTCAAAATACACGGATCTCCTGTTGCTTGGGAAGAAAATAAAGCTCCTATAATAACATCTTGAATAAACACACCCAGAAGTGAAGTGTCTTCTTCACCCCAAGGCAGAAAGTGGTTGGGTTTGTCCTTCCAGTTGAGGGCAGGTGGATTCCAGTTTGTGGCTTTAGTCCTATCCACCTGAATGATTTGGTTTCTGGAAAACAACCACAATCCTAATAGCAGGGAAATCACATAGAATGAGATAGGATAGATAAAAGGTTGCTTATAATATTGTAGGTGAGGAATGATAACCTGACAAGATGCTGTCCTTAGATAAATTTTGACCTCCAGAACACACCCCTTTGTGGGGATTTTTGCCTGTCTCTTTTGCCTGGCAATGTGTTCTGCATTGAGAGAAATTTTCCTGTAGGCTGAAGGAGTTAATGCAGAGCTGGATGACAGATTAGTCCAGGACCGGCTGTGATTTGGAGAAAGGGAACTATCTCAAATAGCTGGCCAGCTGCCACGGGGATAGATGGCTTGGAAAACAGACAGGGAGAGCTCTGGAGCAGCTTTGGGTGAGGATTATTTGTCCACTAGTTTAACCACTGTGCTGCAGAGCCTGACTGACACACACAAAGTGCCTTCTGTTTATATCAAGAAAAATTTTTAGCAAACACATGTTTTATCTCTGAGCTGCTAATAAATTGAGTAGGAAACTCCTCTTTTATTTCCCTCCAATGTGTGTGAAAAATAGGGAAAAATATTTTGATTAGAACATTTTCACTCCCTTTTCTTCTCTTGGTGCTGTTCTCCAGCCAGCTGTTGAGCTGATGAGGAGTGTAGAAGGGCTGTGAGAAGGGAGATTTTCTGAAAATCAGACACATTTCTATGGGAGTTGAATGATTCAGAATTGTGTTCCACATAATTTACCAGGGATCTCTTGCAGTACAGATAAGAAGTCTGCCAAGCAGTAGTGCAGCTGAAGAGGTTATTTCCGTCTTCACTCTCCTGGCCACAGCTGGTAGGTGGGATGTTTCAAAAAGGGGAAATTAAGAGTCAGGATATGGTGATTGAACTCCCCATGATACCAGATCAGCATTTGGGGTTTTGTAGGTATATAAAAGTGCTGCTGTACTTTTGAATGGTGAATTTTAATTATTGCAAGCAATTTAAAGCTGCTATTTTTTTTTTTTTTTTTACCAGCAGTTTGGTCACCTAGATGACACAAGTGAATCGCCTCAATCCACTTCTCTGTGAAAAAGGAACCACAGTGAAAATATTGCCATTACATTGGACTTCTCACTGGCAGTCTTTGCTGGGAGGAGGAGGATGATTGGAAGGATTAGAACAGCAAATTTTCCTTAAAGTCCTGTTTTCTGGAAAATTTTCCACTATGTTAATATCTGCCAGAGCAACACCAAAAGCATTAGCAAAGGCAAGATGTTAGGGCAGCAGTATTTCTGGGGTTGTCAAAACCTGCTGGTTTCTTTGCCAGGAAACACCTGGAGCTGACTCTGTCCTGGCATACTCCTCCTTGCTTGAGTGGAGTTCTGCAAGTGGGAAAGGCTCCAGACAAAAGGCCAGTGTTGACATAGTTGTGGTCTCTCCAGGCCATGGTTGAGACACATCACTAGGGTGGTATGAGGGGAAGTTTCCATTAACAATTGTTCCCGGCTTGCTTCCACCACCACCACCACTGTGGGGCTCTGCAACTGGATTTCCAAAAGAGCTTAATGCTCAAGAGTTCTCATTTCAGCAACTTAAACAGAGGGGCTAAGTTCTTTCCAAAACACTTGGCAGTCATCTGCCCCCATTGAAAACAAAGCTCAAGCATATTAAACAGTCCAGCCACTTCGCCGTTGTGAAAATTTGGCCGCCCTTATGAGCACAGTGTTTAAATAAGGCAGACCCTGGCAAAGGCACGCTGGGCATTGAGGGGCCTTACCTTGCAGGGTGGGTTTCCTCCTTGGCCAATTCCTTGTGCATGGGAGGCTCCAAGCAGCCCTTCCTGTGGCTGTTGTGACAGCTGGGGGGAGCGTGCTGATGCTGCTGGGCGCATGACACTCAGACTGCTGTGCTTATTTGACCTACCTGTGATCGCGAGGAATTTAGCGCATAAAAATAACACCCCAAACGACTCTGGCGGGAGGATGCAGAGGGAAAAGTGCCGCGCACAGCCAGGGAGAGGAGCCTGGGGAACAATGTAACGCTCCCGCAGTGACAGCAGTGCCAAGGCCAGCACAGCCCACGCTGTCGTCTTGGATTACAGCAAGTTCCAGCACCACGGAGATGTCATGGCCACCGGCCAGCAAACTAACGAAGACAGGTTCCTGGCTTGCACTATTGGCAAAACTTGATAGAATAAATAAAAATGTCCCGGGTGCCAGGAGTTGCCCAATGTAAAATGCTGGACAAAGCATTTTCTGGTTTTTCTGCCTGGGGGCTTGAGATACCCTCGTTAACTCTGTTGTTTTTTGATGGAGTTGCCGATCGTTTGCAGGAGCGTGACAGAACAGAGACTGGCAGAGGTGTATGTGCCGTGTGGGTGTAGGATAACTCACAGGGCAGCACTCTTGGGACTCCTAGTGACGGTGTTGAGACACATGGTTTGTTCAGGCTTTAGTGAGCACCATTCCCCTTGAATGAGCTTCTTACTGGCATGGGAACATCTTGTGTTTGCTGAGGGCCAGGTCTGTAGTCGTGAGAGCTTCTAGAGCAGGGAAGAGGAAACGTGGAGCAAGGCAGGACCCTGACTGCCGTGTCTTCTCCCAGACCACTGTGGAGGTGCATCACTGTTTTGCTCTTGCATTGCTCAGATGCAATGCCTCGATTTTCCCATGTTTAAAAGGAGCAGTTTTGCCCTTGTAAAATTTCTTGAGGCCAGGGACTACAGAGCTCGTGGAATTGTGTCATATGGCACATTATAGATAAATGATAATATGCCAACTGATCCTCTATATCAAGAACTTCAGCAATATTTAAATACAGGCTCTCTCACGTGGGACAGTTAAAAAGCTGGGCCAGATTTCACAATCCATTTGACTTTTAGAAACACCCTGCAGGCTCACTAGAAATATTATAAAAGTACTCAGAGCTCACGTCTTGCTTCATTTTTGTATTTATTACAGAACACGCACCATTTCCAGGTGCAAACATCTGTGCATTTGTCTGCAGTAAGAAATACCTGGCTGCTCCGGAACGGGCATTCACCCAAGGAGCTTTTTCCTGTGTTTCCTCCTTTAAACGAGGCAGTGGCAGCCCATCCATCCATCCATCCATCCATCCATCCATCCATCCATCCATCCATCCATCCTTCCATCAGCGATGGATCGGCCCCACGGCCGGAGGGGCTGCCGGGGTGCGCGTCCCTTGACGGGAGGTGACACCGGGCCAGGGAGGTGACTCGGACCCGCACACCGCCGTCTCCAAGAGGGATGAAGCTTGTGAGAAACCCCTCCGCAGCCACAGCCGTGCTGGCCGAGCCTCCCCCGGGCTGTCCCGGTTATCCCGGAGCGCTGCGCTGGGAACGCACTCCCAATCACCCGCGGCACCGCGGGCGGGCCGGGGAAATGTCGCTGCCGCCGCCGCTTCTCGGTTGTGTTAACGGGGGGACAGCTGGAAACGCCACGTTCCCAACCTCGAGAGCGGGGAGAAGCCGCTGGCAGCGCCAGTTCCCCGCTGGATTAACCGGGACAGCGGGCAGCGCCACGTTTCCAGCAGCGTGTCCCGAGGCAGGGGCGGCAGCGCTCCGCAGTGGCGCGGTGCGTGCAGCATCTTTTCCTCCCGCTCCCTCTCCTGCAGCCGCATCTGCCTTTTGAGAACTTTGATCCTTTTTTTCTCCTCTCCCCGGCCCTCACCAGCCTTTCCTGGAAGCTGATTTTATCAGCTCTAAAACAGGAGTTACAAAAGCTCTCCCGCAATTCCCCCGGTGCATTTTCCGTGCATTTCCCTTATTATTAAAATAAAAACTACATTGTTAATGCTGGCCTTGGAATTAGAAATGGCGTGTAATGTTTACTGTTTTACACCCCAAATATTGCACATGTGGGCACAAGTGAGGAAATATTACACAGCCACAGGATGTTTTTGTAGTTATCATGAAAGCCATCCTATCACTAAAGTCAAAGTGAATTAGCAAATAGCCAAAATTATAAAAGAATATCTGCTTCAATCAGAAGTCCTCCCTCTGAAGTCTGTGAGGCTTCTACTTCTGAGGCATGTGAAAACTTCTGAAAATTTGCTCCCGGGGATAGTCCATGTTTAGGCAGCTGACTTCAGGATCCTATTTTTAGAACCTTTGGTTGAGATTTTAAATTGGATTTTTAGTGGGATTGGTGCCGGAATTTATGCTGTAGGATCTTGAAGGCTTTATCTAAAATCAAAAAGAGAAAAATGGGAGATATATCACTCATTTTCCAGGGATACGCTCCTTTTTATTAGATTTTATATATCATAAAAGAGAAATGCAGCATCAATAAGTGTCTTCTTCATTTTTGCAGTGCATCTTTAAGGGATCTTAGTAGCCTTTCATGTTGCTGGTTTTTAGAATATCCCTGGTAGGATTTCATAAAGAATAAATAGCAGTCTCCTTGGAGTTCATTAGCACAGCTGAAAGTACACTTTCATGAGATACTATTCATGGCAAGTACAGTATGTTGTTTGATTGTAAAATAAACATACCCTCAGAGGTATAACTGCGAGAGTTTACAGTGTGCTGATAGATCTGAACTAAATGACAGTACTTATCATCTGTTCCTGAGGATCGGATCCTAATAAAGTGGCAGCAATACATTTTCTGCCTGCAGTCCAGTGCAATTCAGTGTTGGATTCAGTGATGTTATGTGGGAATCCAAGATTAGCAACCAGAGTTAGGAACAGATTCTGAATATAAAGGCCATTAGCATGTCTGGATCAGAATATGCACCTTGCAGAATGGGCAATCTAGTATTTAGCAAGCCTAGATTCCAAATTCCAAGGGAAAGCTGAAAGAATTATTGCCTGTAAACTATGCAGAGATCTTCTAAAACGCTTTGATACAATTAACATATTTTTTCTAACCCAGCTGTATTTATCCTGTATTTCTGCAGGTCAGATCTTGCCAGCAAACCGGAACACACCGAGCCCCATTGATCCTGAGACTATCCAAGTTCCTGTTGGTTATGAACCTGACCCTGCAGATCTTGCTCTGTCCAGCATTCCTGGCCAGGAGATGTTTGACCCTCGCAAGCGCAAGTTCTCCGAAGAGGAGCTGAAGCCCCAGCCCATGATTAAGAAAGCTCGCAAAGTCTTCATCCCAGATGACCTGAAGGTAATTTGGAACTGGTGACAAGGTGATTCCTACAGGGTCTCTGACAGTAGCTCAGGTTTGAAGCATGAATCTCTTTTGTCATGTAAGGTAAATCTTTGAATCTAAATGTGACTTTGCTGTAGAATAAAACTGTTCAGTGTTCTGAATTAGACTGAAGGGAGGATGTCCCTTATTAGTTATGCAACAGTTGAAATTCATGAGCTCAATATTCATTTCCTTTGTATGCCAGAAGCTTCCTGCTTGACCTTGGACAAGCTTGCTTTGTCCCATATTTCCCACTTATGAAACAGCCTGATCATATTTCCTTTTTCTTCATCCTCTTTCTATTCATGTTTCCTTTTTCTTCATCCTCTGTCTATTCAGTACAGCCTGTGAATCCTTCAAGGAGAATGGAGGACCCTGATGACAAGCTGAAGTATATTGTGTCTTATTTGGAAGTTGCTGTAGTTCTGTGTTTATTAATGATAATGAGTGAGAACACTATAGTAAAAACTATTTCACAAATATATATTCACTAATCCAGGTGAAAGAATCTAGACAAGTGGTAGGAAAACAGAAGAAAACAGAATTTTTCTGCCGAGAGGTGTGTTTTAATACAATATGTAACATACAATACTACACCAATGTGTTAGAAAAAAGAGTCTGTGCCACTCACTGCTTCTGAGATGTGAAGAGTAAAGTACATGAAGATAGCAGGAAAATGGATCCAGCTTATCAAACACTCTGAATATTATTTGCAAAGTTGTTTTTCCAGTATGTGCTTTCCAAGAGGATCTCTTTTATCAGAGGCAGTCAGGGCAGAATTTCATTCTGCTGTTACTACTGCCCCCAAGAGACACAGCCTGAGAGGCTGCTGGAGTCAGTGGGAATCCCTGGCTGCATGTGCAGGGAGCCTGGGATGCCATGTGTTTGCACCAGATTGACAGCATTAGGGAAAGTAGCTATTTTTATCCCTAAGCATGCTGCAGTGCAAGTTAAAGCCACAGAAATCACAATTGCAGTAGTCTTCAGGCTGCTGTCACTCAGCTTTCCTTTGCAAAGGTTTGCCTGCACCTTGTTGCTTAACTGGGCAAGTTCTACTGCCTGTGTTGCCCTGTTGGGTTGCAGTGCCCAAGGGAGAGGTATTTGCTGCAGGAATGGCTGGAGTTTCTCCCTTTGTCACACCTCCCAGGTACCCTTACGCATCAAAGCAAGCTTTTGGCAGAGGTCCTGTTGGCCAGAGGTGGAAGCCAGCAGTGCAGCACAGGAGTGAAGCAGGAGCTCAGGGTCTCTCATTCCCTCAGGATCATCCCATGGCTTGCCCTTGACTCATTTCTGAGCACTTGACCCAAGTGCTGCCTCTGCCCTGGCATGTGGAGCAGCCTCTGGGTTCTGGGGGAGGGTAAGCAGATTAGACCAGTCAATCGTCTCTGGGCTGCATGTGATTTGGAAATGCCAGCCTTACCTCTTTCAGGCCTGGATTAAGGGATTTGCCATAGCAATTTGTTAAAATAAAGAGGGATGAAGCCTAGGTGACACACTAATAAATTGCTTAAAGCTGATTTTTATGGAGTGAATTGAGATGGGAAATTATAAACAAGATTTGGGTCATAGCTTTTTGCTCCATGCTTGTATTTTGGAGGGGCCCCATCTAAGTACAGGTGAAGAGCCATTTAGAGATAGTGCTGGCTCCAGATCAGCATTCCTGCACACTTTGTTGGGCCAAACTGAGTTCGAGAACCCTCCTGCCAGCAACTGTTTTGCTCCTGCTTTGCCTTGTGCCACAGCAGAAGGTGCAGAGCAGCAGGATTAGGCTGGGCTGAGGGACCCAGGAGCGGTGGGTGTTTGCTCAGTGCAGCATAGGAGCATCTGGGTCTCCTGCCCTGTGCTGGTAGCTGCACGGGATATGGAAGCATGTTAAGATGAATAAAGAGGGAGTTTGATCTCTGTGACTTGGCCAGGCAGTATGAGAGTTAAGTGGCTGCATCACTCGTACTCTGCAGGGCACTGAACTTCACTTCTCACGAGAGATTCTGCCTGCTTTGTATTTCCTGAGTTGTTCCAAAGTTCTAGAACTTAATTCAGTTATGAAGCAACATCAAAACTTCCATTTTGCTGAAGGCCACTTCAGTGGAAGAGTGGAAAAATCAGGAGAAATACAGTAGTTACTTCAAATCTTTGATACACCAATGCAGTAAGGTGATCTAGAGGCAAGTTTTCAGGGATAACACTTTGGGAATGTGTTAGCTTATGAAACCTCAGGGGGTAGTGGACCTATTTCTGTCCAATGCTTTTTTTTTTCCACAGTCAAAGCCTATTGCACTAATCTCTGTGGTTGGTCCCAGAGCAGCCATCATCACTGTGCCAAGGAATCCTCTTGCAGTGACTTAGTGGTGCAGACAGGAACATTTTGGGGCTCTGTAGAGTGCTTTGAACATTAAAAAAAGAGCAGAGCAATAGATGAAATGGGTGACAGCAACACAGACAGTGAGCCAGGTGTTGGCTGGCAGTGCTGAGCAGGGCCAGAGGTACCCGGTGCTGCTGCAGCCACCCTGCAGGGTGAGTCATGGCACAGGAAGGTGGATGTGCTAACTAGGTCAGCCTGGATGGGAGATGGGTTGTACCTTCAGAACATTGCTTCACTTTTCCTTGGAGGAATTCCCTGTCAGGAGGATGAGGGGGTTAGTTGTAAGCACTTTGACAGAAACATGTGAGGGCATCTGTGCTGCCAGGGCAGATTCTGCCGTGCAAAGCTGTAACTCCAGTTCTGCCATGCCATGGGGAGACACTGGAGCCACCCGTGTGGCTGCTGGGAGCTGCTGGGCACCTGTGGGCTCCATATTTTCTGAGCCTGAGAATTGCTGAGCTCTTCCCAAGGGAAACTTTTCAACAGTTTTTCTTTTTCCCAAAACAACCTTGTGTAAACAATATTCCTTTCCCATAACAACAGGTGTTGTTTGCTATTTCTGTTACTGAGCCAATGGAGAGGTGTCAGCACTATGGACCAATAACGTGCCTTTAGCACAGCGTGTTATAAAAGGGCTGAATTGTAAATAAACCTTCTGATTTCTGCTGCCTCCTGACTGGAGTCAGGTATCTTTATTTCGTGTCCTATTGCGACAGGCAGCTTGCTGTTGTACACTACAAGGACACAGACTCTGACTTCAGAAGGTTGAAAATTACTCCTTTATTTTTGGAATGTGTTTCTCTTTTATATTATTTTACACAGACCAATTTGATTGGTGAAACAAAGACAGACTTCTTCAATCACATTGGTCAGACCAGAGGGACATCAAGAAGAAGTCCCTCCTAGGAAAAGGAATGAAAACCAGAGTTACAACTACAAAAACATGTCTCTTTGTTGCCTTGATTTTTCAGCCTTTTGATGTTTACATTCTGCACTGGAGCTTTCTCACTAATATAAGCAAAGAGTGATGTTTGGTAAATAAAACATTCCTTTCCAGGGGGAAGGACAAATTGATGGACTTCTAGGTTGACCAGTGGGGTCAGAGAGGTGTTAACCTCATCCCCCAATCCCTGATCAAATTCCAAAGACTATATCAGTCAAGATCCCAAATAAACTTGCTTCTTTCTTGTTTCACAGCCTGAAGGGTGAGTGTGGTTTTTTCATGTCCATCTAGCAACATCCCTTGTTTACAGAAAACTTCCCTGGGAAAAGAATTTCATAAAACCAAAACATCTCAGGCATGAAAACGTGGCTACATGAGCTCTGTTTTTTTTGGGTTTTTTTAACCAAAACCTAACACCTCTGTTTGCTTCTGTGTGTGTGTGTGTGTGTGTGTGTGTCACGAGCAGGACGACAAATACTGGGCGCGACGCAGAAAGAACAACATGGCAGCGAAGCGCTCGCGGGACGCACGGCGGCTGAAGGAGAACCAGATCGCCATCCGCGCCTCCTTCCTAGAGAAGGAGAACTCGGCCCTGCGCCAGGAGGTGGCCGACCTGAGGAAAGAGCTGGGCAAGTGCAAGAACGTCCTGGCCAAGTATGAAGCTCGGCACGGCCCCCTGTAAATCTGAAAGGGGGGGGAAGTGGCTTTGTTTTTATTTTTTTCTTTTTTCTTTTTTTTTTTTCTTTTTTTTTTCTTTTTTTTTCTTTTTTTGTCGCGCGGGTTGGCATTTGACTAGATGGACAATGTGTTTCCTGTTTGATAGCACCACACCCAAACCAACCTTTTCTGTCTTCAGCACTTTACCAGAAGCAGAAACAAAACTAACTTCATGTTGGGTTTTTTTGTTGTTTTGGTTTGTTTTTTTCTTTTTTTTTTTCCCTTTTTGTTTCCGTGTTGTATGTGTCCCTGCGTGTGTGTGTGTGTGTGTGCACACGTGTGTGCCCAGGTCTGTGTCTGTGGGTGTGCATGTGTGTGGGTGCTCAGCACTTCCCATTTTTATCAGCCCTTTTCAAAGGGTGCCACATTTTTACCTGGACTGTTGAGAAACCGCCATAGTAAGCTTTTTATTACCTTTTTTTTTTTTTTTCTTCAGTGCTGCTTCAGAGTAGGGGTTTTATGTTCTCGTAATCAGTTCCATCCTCCTGATTTTACTTGGAAAGATCCCAGCATAAATTACAAAAAAAAAAAGGAAAAAAAAAAAGAAAAAAAGAAAAAAAAAGTAGATCTCAGTTTTTTTTTGAGAGTAACAAGCTATCATTTTAAGTCTGTCTAATCAGAAAAGTTAACATGCTAATAAAGTGCACAAATAATAATTTAGTACTACACTGCAGAACTATTAATTTATAGATCGCTTTTGTTGTATTTTTTAAGTTTTGGTGATAATTGTCTTCAGAATTTAAAAGTGCTGTTAGACTGAGTTTAGCTATACTCATGATAGATCCCATAAAGGCTTCTCTGTAGCTACTAAGGTTCCTTTTCTCTCCACGGACCCCAGGTAGGTAGGTAGGAGTTGTTGGTAGAGCACAGAGTGTGTACCTTGCACTGCCTGTACCTGAAGCAATAATCCTGCGTGCATGCTGCCCGGACGTTCCCAATGGACGTGGGGTGGTTCCCTACCCAACAGGAGTCTAGGTGTCTTTAACAAGGAGTTCCAAAAAGTCCCAGACACGTTCCCATGAGCATGCTGACCGTGTCCCTGCCGTGGGGGGAGCGCATGTGTAAGGAGCAGGATCATTAGTTGAAAAACGAGAACAAAATTAAATAGCATCAAATCAGATCTGATGTCAAAATCAGAGGGGCTTTTCTGTTTTCAGTTAGTTACTCCATTTTGTGATTACAAGTTGAATAAATACCTAAATTAAGTTGGTTTTTCCCCATGTTTTGTAATATATTTTCTGTGGATTATATCTTGCTGTTTAAAAAAAAAATCACTTTTATTGAGTTAGAAGTCACTGGTTTGCAAAGCCCATTTTTTCCTAGTGATTGTTGTTTTGAGTGTGACATGAACTGATGGTTCTGAACTTTGTTGTTTTAAACTCTCTGCTTTTGAACATGTATGTTCTAATATAAAGTGGACTTCTGAAAAATGAATGTAAGAGACACTGGTGTATTTCAGAGGGGGGATGGTGTTGTCACATACTGTGGTTAATCCAATCAATCTAAGTGTTTACTCTAGACCAAAAGGATAGATATTATAAAATGTATAAAGTTTATACAGAATAATTATAGTATGTTTGTTTTGTACAGTATTTTTCAAGTACAAATACTGACAATGTATTTTGAAAGGCATATATATAACAAAAAGAAGAAGCTATTCCATGTTTAAAATATATAGCAAAGATATATATTCTCCATTATGTATAGAAAGGAAATGCTTAGGGGTTTGTTGGTTGTTGTTTTCTTTTTTTTTTTTTTTTTTATCTGTAATATTTTAAGCCTGGCACACTGGCATGTTCTGTGCTTTAAATTAAATTTTTGTGGAAGTAATATGGCTTTCCAGGATGTTACATATTACTGAAAAAGAGAGACTTTTTTATTTTTCATCAGAAACACATAAAGAAACTGTTTAACAGGGACGAAGCACAACATGGATTTTAGTCAACTATTGATTGGACATTACAACATTTTGTAATGGCAGAAAAAATAACATATAACACAATACCACTCATGGTCATTTCCAATCTGCTGCTTCTGCTAGAATCTGTTTCCAGCTGATTTTTCTTTTTTGTTATAAACAGCTCAGATCCTGCACACAGCTGTGTGCACTGCATACAGTTAGTCACGTGAGGAAAATACGGTGCTACATGTCTTGCTCACAGTTTTCTAAGTGTTCTGACATTATTTTCAAATAAAAAGGTTGTTCATTCCATTAAATCATTACTCATGCTTCAGGAGATGGCTGCAGAGAACTCAGCATTTTGGTCAGCATTAAAACCACCCTTGCATGGATGGCATTTCTCCAGTATTTTTCCACCAACATACCTGGCTTGTGGGTGTCCTGTAAAGTGCAGTGCTTGCCTGTGGACCATTTGTTCAGCAAATTCAATTTTCCATGTGCTGCAGGAAGGTTTGGAGTGCAGTGAGTTGTTAATCCCTAAAGGTCAGCAGAAGGCACTGCAGGGGACAGGAAGCTCTGGCACAGTCGGGGTCCCTGCTGCAGCCACTGGTTTTCCCTATGGCTCAGAGCTGCTGTGGACACATCTTTAACAGCAACAGTCTCAAATCAGCCCCACAAAGGGAGTTTTTGGAGTGACCCAAGAACAGAGTGAGGTCAGTGGTGCCACTGCTAGGGCAGGTTGCGACCACAAAACTTTGTGTAACGTGCAAAAAGCAGCTTGGTTAAAAAAAAAAAAAAATAAAAAAAATTCGTTTTTTTGGCAGGGAAGGGGTGGGATGAAGATATCACAGGTTTGTTGAGGCATGGCCACAGAGGAGCACAGGGGTTCCTGGCTCTAGAGCTGCTCCTGTGCCTCCTGCTCCTACCCTGGGACTAGGATGTCACAGCCTGCAGCTTCTCTTTTGGGGTGGGGACTTTCTGAGCAGCCTGTGGGACTTAGGCACTCCCCACTTCTGTGGGACTTAGGTACTCTGTCTGCTCTGAAAAGCTCACCTGGGGGAAAACAACCAAACAAAATAGAAAAAAAAAAGGCAAAATATGTGGGCTTAAAACTTTGGAAATCAATCCCCAGGTTCACTATCCCTTAAATAAAAATGAAAATAAGTAAATGAAAATTCAGCTCATTTTCAGTTCCCAAGGACAGCTCAGCTGGGCTCGTCACACCTCTGATGGCTTTGTTTGCTCATGAAGGAGCTTTTAGGTATAAGAAATTGTAATTTTATAAAAACAGAAATATATATATTTGCAGAATAATTAATAGCTTATCTAAATAATTCACTGACCTCTATTACACTATAAGCATTGGTAAAATGCTTGTCTTCTCTTTTGTTTTGTTGTTTTGTTTTTTTTTTTTTCTGAAACTTAGAAGTGGATTTTTTCTTTTTACAAAAGAATGCCCTCTAGAAGTCAGTGGACTGGAGATGGATTTGTGTATCTGAGCACCTTGTGGGAAAGCCCGTGGCAGAGGAGGTAGGGCAGGGGTATTTCTGTTTGGAGGTGGTGCTGAAGGCACTAAACCAAGCACCATGGAAATAAGTTCTGACTTGAATCCACAAAAGCAAGAAATTCAGAATGCAGGGGAGGAGCCGGAGCAAGCACCAGGGTTGGGATCGGTTCAGACCCCTCTCATTTGAATATCTTGCCTCTGTGGGTTTGTAATACCCCCAATTATTGCTTTAAAATTATTTTTGCATGTAATTTTACAATAGAGATGTGCTGTTTATTTTTATTTTGTTGACTTTTTTATGTGAAGAGAAAGAAATTATATTAAAACTTATATGTGATCAACCATCGTATTTCTGGCAACACCACAAGAGACAGAATTAAATACAAGTTTAACAAATAGATCAAATAATCTGTATGACAAGAAATGGTTTGCATCCTGTATGCTGTTCAGCCCAAATACCTTTTTTTTTTCTTTTTTTTTTCTTTTTTTTTCTTTTTTTTTTTTTTTTGTCTGTTATTCTTAATGTTTAATAAACTTTTAAATTTTTCTTCTCTCAGCTTTTGGTGTATCAGTGGTGTATCAGGGCATGGGGCTTTTGGGAGGGAATTTTTCTCCCCCATCCTCTGGTCTGTCCCACCAGGGGATGAATCCCAGATGATTTGGGGAGGGCAAATATCCCCCAACCTTCCGAACTGGCACCAGGGTTGGGTGTAACCACAGCAAAGGCGTATTTACATGAGATAAAATAATTCATATTATACTATAATTAGTGCTATTTACTATTTTAACAAAAATACTTATATATATATATATATGTAAGTAATAAAGCAGTACAGTGGAAGCACCATTTCCATATATGCATTATACACTTTATGTATCATGAGATGTGATCATGTGTTAATCCACTGTAAACTCATACAGTAAATTCATAAAAATGCTGCATATCCAAGAGTACTTTTTATTGTAGCATACAACATAACTCACTAATTTTACTCTCTAACTAATATTTTATATGGACTACATAACAGATAATACATACTACAAGCTTTTAGATACCTAGTTTATATAGATACAGCCTGGGAGAGAAAAAACTAACTCAGGACTAACCCTTCCTGTACACAAGTTATTAAATATGTGTACAGATGTATCTATATATTTATAGCTGGGTACAAAGCATGATATATAGGCACACATACCTATAAAAGTCTGCATTTTAATATACATAGTACCCATTATGCACAAAATATGTGTTTTAATAACACGCTGACTCAATCCCCCCTCTGTGTGTGCATGCTTTCATTAGTTTAAAATATATAGCTATAATATAAATTCATATCTTTTAATACACAAAGATATGTGTGTATATAAATTTATAAATATATAAATTAAAATTGCATTTTCATATACCATGATTATCATAATTGCTTTTAGCTTCTTATTTTTCTACACCTTTATAAATATATCCGTAACTTTATTAATACAAAGGTTTGTAATGAGACAGAAAGTGTATTTGGTCTAATAGCCACAAACACACACACACATACATCTGCACAAGCACATACATCTCTGTGCATCCATAGAGCTGCACATTGGCTAATTATACTTTCATAGAGAACATTTAACAGCATTTATTGTATTAATAAACCTTTATAACTTTTTTAAAAAATTATTTTATTGCTACAAAAGTCTGGTTTTGCCATATATGTTATGCACAAACTACAATTGCTACAAAAACACAGTGTGAGCACACACATCCTTGTAGTTCTTTCTCTCTGTGTTTTATATATTTACAAGTTTAATAACTTCATTTAGGCTACCAGAATTTACTACTTGAATCAAACTTTTTAATGCACACGAAAAACATTTTATTGTTAGAAACAATACAAATATTTATGGTTATCATATTGCCCTTATGATATTTGCTCTGAATTATGCACAAGAGTTGTCCTAATATAGGTATATCTCCACACTCACCTGTGTGCCCATATAGCTCTGGGTGTCTATAAACTGTTTATTTTATATATTTATTATATATTTATTTTATAAAGAGAGAGAGAAAGAGAGAAAATGTGTGTGTTTATATACACATATATAAATATATATATACACACCATACATATATATGTGTGTATATATATGTAGTGTGTCCATATACTGCTGAATACACTGATATAAATTCAGTTATATTTTCATACAGCATACTTAGCAGCATTGAAAAATCTAGGTTAATGTTTTTATATTTCTAATTATGTATTTTTTTTTACCTGCTGTAAAAGTCTGTTTGTACTACATATTTTGTATTATGCACAGACATACAGATGTGCACACACACACACACACACATGTGTGCACTCCCTCCAACTGTCTAGTCAGCAATTGAATAATTTCATTTCCATACAGCATATGGAGCAATTAATAAGGTTTCTAATATTTTTATATGAAGATTCATCTAAAAATTGTTCATCACTGACAGGTAAAGATCTCAGTGTAAATATACAGTATATGTTGTGCACCAAAAATGTGTTTCAATAACCCAGAAGTGCTCAGCCCCTCTGTGCACACACATCTCTGTCACAGAGGTTTCCATGTACACACTCAGCACAGGTTTAAAAAAAGAGATTTTTTTTTTTACCCAGAGACACGTATAAAAAACAGTGTGGTTTAAAGGTTAAAAAGTTATATTTCCATGTTGTTTTTAAAAGCTAGATTTATATTTTTGAAATTTTTTTCAAAAATACATGAAGTAGATTTTATTATTATGAAGATTAATAATTGCTATGCAGGACACAACATGTGTTTCTTCTAATACACACATTCCCCCTGTCTAGGTGTTTGTGCACATTTATCTTTACATGACACAACTAGAGACATTTAATAATTATATTTTACACTGCCAACTCAACAGCATTTTCTTCATTAATATGCATTTAGAGCTTTTTGTATCTACATTTTAGTGCTACAAAGATTATATTTGCTAGATATTTTATTATGTACAAAATATATTTGTTATAATGCAGAAACACAAAAGACCTTCTTGATTCCCTCTGTGTGTGCTTTTAGCAGCATATATTGTTATATTTTTATATAAAGTACAGAACAGATAATACATAAAACATGCTTTTGGAGATGTTTTATTTTAATTTCCTTTATTACACGATTTTCGCATATGATGAGGTATTTATTAATACACATTTAGATATCCAGAGAAAATTTAAGAAGTATTATTAATACAGCATAGTTAGTAGCATAAATATATTTTAATATGTAAGTATTTAAAATAAACCATCTCCTCTCCACCCCCAGCCCAGGAGACACACCCCAAACACCTTCATGAGGAGCCAAGAGTGTATTTTGGAGTAGTTTTCCAGAGCTTTTGCCACTGTTTTTGCCTAGCACTTTTGTTTTAACCCACCTGCTTTGAGTTCAGGATAAATTTGGTGGATTTGACATTTCCGGGGTCATTCATGGATGAAACGATCCCAGAAAATCTATGATTTAAAAAATAAGATTAAAAAAAAGACTGGACAAGTCTGGTCCCAAGGCATTCCCTTGGTTGGGCATAGCCCCAGCTCTGACTGTTCTGGAGCATTCCACGTTGCTTTGGGGCTGGGTTTGCTGTTCCTTTTTAACTTCTTTTACCCAAGTCCCAGCTTTCATGAAACCTGTGAGAATTTAAAAATCTTTGAGATGCTTTAAATCCTCTATCACCCTTACCCAGCTGCTTAAAAAACATTGAAAATATTATTCCGGAGCCAAAGACACAGCTGTACCCAGGGAAGTCTGGATGGTGAAAAATGAATCTTTGATATTGTATTTAAGAGGAATAAATAGGATTTGTCACTGTGGCTGTGACTGGTGCTTTTCGGCAGCGTATTGGGGGGGGGGGGGTTCTTTAACATGTAATTGTGAAAAACGAGGTTTACCTTTTGGTAAATTTTAAGAAATATGTTTAATAAAAAATTTAAACAATTAGGAGATAAAAAGCAAAGTACGGCCGGTGGAGTGACTTGTCACTCAGCTAAGTCCACACTTTGCTATCTCAGAGACACTCGTTAAATACCCTTTCTATTGCACCAGTTTGTTGAATATTCATTTTTTTCCATAAATTATTTTCCATATTCCAAGAACTGTTTTGCATGGTCCTTCTTTGGGTCTGCCTTTTTAGAGCATTTGTGTTTCTGGGCTGTGTCTTCATTATCACCTCCAGCTCGGGCCTTGGTCCAGACTTTCTTCAGATGGGAGATGCCGATAGTTGGTGTATCAGTAGCAGAGTCTTCTTTACATGTTCACTGGATGTTATCCTGACCAGACAGTTTAAGCAAAATATATCAACTGCTACCACTATGCCTAATTTTCTAAAAGCAGAAATAAAAAACTTATATCCTATATCCTTACCACAACATTATTAATCATATAGCACACGTCTTGCGAAAAGCCAACTTTATAATATATATACATAACATAATCATTCCCTAAATGCAAATGTGAGTGGGGAAGTGGGAGAGACCCACGGTGGGAATGCTGAGAGCGCTTCGAGCCGACACAAGAGGTCACACAAGAGCCGTGAGCGCTTCCCGAGCGCTGGGATCTGCTCCAAAACACCGCCAGCTTTTCCTCTTCAACATCCCCTTTATCCTCCCTCGGGGGTTTCCCCCTCGGTGCGGCTGCTCCAGGTGAGACCCAGTGAAGATCTCGATCCCCGGTGGGCTGGGGACAGGCACAGTGTCACCTCACCAGGGCCACTGCTCTGCCCCATCCCCGTGTCACACACTGGGGGTTGGAAGTGCCCAAGGTGCCCCGGCTGCTCTCTGGAATGGTCAAACACGCTCGGGCTTAAAAGGATGATGATGTTCAATCATTCTGTACATTGACGTGTGGAGTCCTGTTCTGAGGAGGCTGAAATCTGATCTCCTTGTGTTATCTCCTCCCTTGACCCAAACCCTAAGACTCCTCCCCTGCAATACCCTATAAAACCCCACCACGCTGCCCTTGCAGACTTTTCGTCTTCTCCTCTCTCCCCGGGCCGGGGGGAAATAAAAATGGATTCTGGAGCTTAACAAAACAGAGACTTGTTTGGTCTGTTTCCCTGCCGGCGACTGTAACCTCCCTGGGCACGATGATCACCTCTGCCTCACGCTGGAACACTCACGGACCCAATTTTAATTGAAATGTGAGAATTAGCCCCACCTGCAGACGGCACCCAACAGCCAGGTTTCTCCTGGGATGGATGAGGTAATTCGAGGTAATTTATTGTAATCAGGGCTTTAGCCCATCCAATACTCTAACCTGTATCTTGTTCTCTGTTTTCCCTCTCCACCTCTGCAGCCTCCAGACAGGAACATCGCCCCTGGGAGAGGACACAGCCCTCAGCCTGCTCAGCTGTGTCTCAGCCCTGGGGTCACCTTGCAGATGAACTGGTTGCCCCATTCCGAGGTCCCAGTGGCCCTGGAGGAAACATGGCTGGTTAATCAGATGTTCTTCCACCACTGAGTTGGGACTTTTTGTGTTTCCTGGTGTTTTCTACTCGGATTATGAAATACAAATTATGCTGTGCATCCCTGTGCCACCTTGATTTATACCTGCAGGTCAGCATTTAGCACAATTTATTCCATTTCCCAAGGGCTAACATGGCACGGGTGGCTTTGGGAGCACAGGTCGGCCACGAATTTATTGGACAGGTTCTATCACAACAGCTCAGCCAGCCCTGGTGTGCAGCATAGGTGGCAGAAAATTTAAAGGGCTTGTAAATACCGGAGCTGATATGTCCATCATCAAAAGCAGTTAATAGCTCAGTGATTGGCCCATAATTTACCCCACCTCGACCCTAATTGGGGTGGCAGGAATGCAGAGCCCCAGACACAGCGTTCACCTCCGGGGTGCTGTGTGTGCTGATTTGGGGGTAGGGTTAATTTTCTGCCTTAATGCCCCTCCCCTGAAACATGGGATTACAGCTCCTGCTTCCACCTCTCCCTCCTTCTGCACTGACATTAATTTCTCATGTCCCTGTGTCACAGCATCAGCTGGGAAAAGTGTCTGGAGCCTGGAACACCCTGCTGGCTCTTTCAAAAAAGATTGAAAGGACTGAGTTTGTTTAAATCCAGAGGAGAAGCAAGCAAGGGAAGAAGTGATCTCCAGCTACAGAAAACGTGCCTGGAAGGGCTCTTCTCTGAGCTGCTGCAGACAGGACAAGGAGTAACAGGCTTCAAATATAGCAAAGAAAACAGTGCTTGGGCAGCCAGGAAAAAAAAATCAAGAGGGCAGAGGGTGAAACATTGAAATAAACTGCCTGGGAGGATTGTGAAATCCCCATTATTAGAGGCTTTTTAGAACAAGCCTGTCAGGACTGACAGGCAGAGTCCATCCCGCCCGCAGGCAGAGGAGGGGCTAAAAATACCTCACAGTCCTTTCCATCTTGAGTTTCAGTGTTTTAGCAGAAGGCTGATTAAGCTGCTCAGCACCACCATCAGCTTCAAGACAAAAGCCATTTCTGTTCAAACATATTCATATATTAGACACATATTAAAAAAAAAAATAAAATCCATATTCCCCTCCTGGACCAATCCTGAGCTTCCCATGTTCATGGGTTTTGATTAGAGGAGACAGTTGGGTTCCCACAGCAACAATGCTCAATCCTCTAACATTTAAGATGCTACTAAACCCTTGCTGCTTGAAGCCAAAAGTGCCACAGGTTCCCCATGTTCAGTAGGTGTTATGGGACGGCTTTCAGTGTTTCAACATCCAGAATAACAAGTGCTCTCCATCCAAACATCCTGTGGGCTGCTCTGAGTGTCCTGTTGGAGAATGGCTCAGCTGCTGGCTGGATGTGTCACAGGAGCCACATGCCATGTCTGGACACACCTCTGGGCTCCTCCTGGAATCTACCACCACCCACCAGACAGCAGGTGCCTGCTGGAGCTAAACCTCTCATTCACTCAGTCTCTACTAACAGCTTTTCACCTCGGAAAATTTAAGGGAGATTAGCAAAGGCACCTAAAAGATTTGGGCACTGAAATCCACGCCAGCAGGGCCGGGGCTGCTAAGCAACAGAGACATCTGAACAGATCTCTGAGAGCACACGAGCTTCATTAGCCAGTGATGTAACTTATGTTATAAAACTGGCCTCTCTGCCAGCCTTTTGCAACAGGATTTTGGTTCCCCAGCTTATCCCTAGGAGCAAGCACCCTGGTTCTGCAAAGGGAACAAGCAATTACTGCTCCCCACAGACAGAAGGAGGACACCTGGGGTGGAAACCCATTGACAGACACCCAGCTCAGTGTCACCACCATCCACCAAACACCACCCAAATAGGAATCTGAAAACTCTTTTCTCCAAGACCCCTGCTTTCCCTGGGGCTTGGACCTGGAACTTCTCTGTGTGTTCAGCTGGGACAGGTGCTCTCTGCTGAGTTCTCCAGGCAGGCTACAAAGCTCAGGCCAACCCCAAGGCTGAGCAGCCTGGGGTGTTCAGCCTCAGGGCAGTGTTACCACACCACTGCTGCCTGTGCCCCTCGGGCAGTGCTGGGAATGCCAAGGTAAAGGCATCCCAACACTCCCAACAGCCACTAGAGAACATCCCAGGTGTCTCATGTCCATTCCCTTCCCTCAGACAGTGGTTGGTGAGTTTATTCAGATGATTGGTGACCAAAACACTCCCAAGCAGCAGGATGGAGCCTCTGTGCTGGAGCACAGTGGTCCATGGCACAGGTGAGGAAGGGAAGGCAGAAAGCACCCACACCCCGGAGCCAGCTTTGCTGTGCCATCCTGATCACTCTTTTGTCAACTATTTTTAGCTTTGACCTTATGGCACCTATTGACGGGTGAAGGCAATCAGCAGCAGAGCCCAACATCCTGCACTCTTTAAAAATAGCAAAGCATGGAGAAAAGATTTAGTCAAGCACATGATGTGACCATGACAGCCTTGGCCTTCAGGGACATCTCGTGGCTGAACACACCAGACCCAAGTAAAGAATTGTGTAGAGGCTTTGAGCAGGAGAGGCATTTAAGCAAGAAACAAAAACTATGAAAAATGTTAGTATCTTCTCTTTAACTAGCTCACTCCAGCCCCAACAATGTGCATTTTACAGAATATCCTGAGTTGGAAGGGTCCCACAAGGCCACTCAAGACTCCTTGGAAAGGACTTACTTATCCAGAACTGGGAGATGACAACACAATTTCTTACCATAAGCACAAATAACTAAGAGGAAATGTGGGGCAGACAGGATTGGAACAGCAGCCTGCTTTTAAACCTTTTTTTGTTAACAGGAGAAGAAATACTGTCTTTGTGCATTCCTCACTGTTTAATTTAAACCAATACAATTCAAACGAGCACTCTTAGATAAATCCTTAAATGAAGCCCTGCATTTAACAGAATTATTTTTTGATCCACAAGATACTGTGTTATTGAAACATGACTTAAGAATATATCCAGTATTCAAAGTACCTACTGCATCCCAGACATCTGGAAAGGTCCATCTGAAATGTTTGCTATCACTGATTCATTTAGACTCAGCCTACTTGTTGCACTTCTAAAACCTGAGAGGCACAGAAAACACAAAAGCAAGTGCTTTCAAAAACATTTGCCTCAGAAGACAAAGAAATCCCATCTCTGTACTGCAGCAAGCATTACTGGAAAAAGCACTATCCTTACTCCTGAGAGAAATCAGCCTCAAGAGCTGCAATTAGATGGAGGGGGGAAAAAGAAAAGACTAATTGATATGCTTGCTTTTCAGACAAACATTTTTAGTTCAGCTTGTCTATATTTTATACAATGATACTCCTCCAGGGATAGGAACAAGATTATGTATTTTCAATGTTCTAAGCTGAAAAAAAAAAAATCCCAATATATAATGGTCTAGGAAAACTGACCCAGAACAGCAAAAGGGAAAAAGCAAGTTCTAAATATTGACCAAAATTTAGAATTTTCTTTTCCCCATAGTAAAAACTGAATAATTTGGATTTCAGTCTTTCCCACTGTTTTTAAAGCATTGGCTGAACAGGGCTGAGGGTCCTAAGCTTCAACTCAGGATTCCTTTTGTCAGGAGTGGCCACAGTGTCAGTCCCTGACTGCTCTGCCCAAGTGATGAAAGGGGAAAAAAGAACCACCAAGAATACCAGAGTTTCCAAATTGCACCAAATGTTTATTGTTAGTCTAGTACATTCAGTATCATATTGACTAGAATACAGTAATTCAAAATATTTTTGGCGAATTGAAACTTTTTAAAAACCATTTCAAACACTCCAAAAAAGCAAATGCCATGAAAAATTAACTTAAAATTAAAACAAACATACTCAAGCAATAGTTTAACTTTTGACTACAGAAAACCTTTACATGTATTTTAGTGGTTTTAGAAGTACTGCATTTCAACAAAATATATGGACTCACAAAAAGTGGAAAATATTAAAATAGACACAATGTTAAAAAACTGAGGCATCCAGATGTGCAACTGTTGTAGCAGAATCACCTGCCCAGCTGTTCCCTTTGCTCTCTTTTGGGGCAGTTCATGAGTTTGCTATGGTGCTGCCACTTCTCTGATCACCTGCTACCACCACACAGCAATTCTTCAATGTCTTGAATTTAAAGATTGTCCCTCTGGTAAATTCCCTATAGAAATGTAAATATTCTAAAACTTATGACCTTCTGGCAAATCTGAGTGAAACAGGACCTTTAAAACCTCCCTATCTTGCTATTTATTGTTTGCAGACAGGCAATATCCAGAACAAAATCTGAAAAAGGCAACACATTTTGGTTTTTTGTTTTTAAATACTGACATGAAAAACTGAGTAAATTATAAAAAGGATAAGGTCAATCTTAATATAAGACATTCATTACATAATGGTACAGGATACAATTATGGGACAAACAGGATTACAATTACTCTTCTACACTGTTCATTAGAGCACATTTCTACAGTCATGACTTGCTACCACAGCTGGATTTCCTGTACAGTAACAAAGACCAGCTGGACTTTGTGTGAAGTCCCCGGATGACAAGTGACACCCTAGCAAGTTCTCCAAGCTCTGCTCCCCTGCCAGGCTGTGCTTGGGAAAAACCCTGAGCTCCAGGAGCTCAGCAATGCTGCTCCCAGCAGAATCACTCCACCAAAAGCTGGTGGTACCAGTCAGTTTAAGTCCCTCTGTAAATCTAAGCCTCAATGTCTGTCCATGGGCTGGAGAAACAAGTGACACTGGTTTGGATGGAGGATATTCCCCACATGAGCCCCCAGCCTAGGCAGCACAGGAACAACTAGGAACCTGGAGGAGAAAATCACCTCAGCTATTCCTTTCACAGCTCTTTATCACGAATAAAGCCAACTCAAGGTCTGGTTTTAGTGGTACTGTAAATGAGCAGAATGCTGCCTTGTTAGGACTCAGCAGAATCACATTTAGGTTTTAGTTTGTCAAAGTGGTTATTGCAATTACAGCTGCAATAATACAACCTTTGGAAGAGGTACAATGTTCGCTCCTCAGGACAGGATGTGGAATGTAACCATTTCTTGCAAGAGTCTGCAACATGAGTAACTGCATAGATGACAGCTGTGTGTCTTCAGTTCAGTAAATGTACTTTTTAAAGTTTAAAAAAAACACAAAAAAGTTCCTATAAAAGTCACATTATACCAAGATAATGGGTGGTAAAAGTGGATTAGTTGTCTCTGATCCATGTTTAAGAAATGACTCGTGGAAAGGTGATAGAAACCAATTTCAGGTCAAGAGCATCACATTTTCACTATTGCACTGACTTCACCATTTGAATAGCTAATTTAGAAAAATTCACGTAGTTAAAAATTGTAAAATTAAACTAGCATACAAAACTTGTTTGTAAACATCAGGTAGCCAGTTCTTTTAACATGGAATGGACTCTTGGTTTCTGCAGTACAGTATCTTATTTACAGCACTTGCCATGTGATGGGCAATGGCAGGACACAAACATCAGTTCACAGTAATCATGTTCACAGAACTACCAAAGTCAGTGCAGTTTTGCTGTGCAACTTTTTTCCAATTCTCCGGAATTCTTTAAGTCAAATAATACTGTTACAGAGGCCGAGTGCAGATTTTTTTTTTTTTTTTGTATCTATCTATAGATACACAGAGATACACATAAATCTCACAAGTGACGGATGATGTCTGCAGGACTTCTGTAAAGGTACTTCCAGATGGCATAATAATGGACAGCAGCTGCTGTGGCCACGAAGACGTGCCAGATGGCGTGGGCAAAGGGGATCACTCCATCACTCTTGAAGAACACCACACCCAGGCAATAGATCAAACCTCCCCAGGCCACCTCCTGCAGGCCCTCGGTGTTGCTCTGCCAGGGAACAAGGACAGGTCAGGGGTGTGAAGGGGGAAAAGTGTATATATCCATGTATTTATGGATGAAATACAAAGTGTTTTTCTCCCCCCAGGCAAAAGGAGCTGGCTGTGACAGCTCAGAAAATGTTGGGTGGGACAGATGGACAAGTGAGAAATGCAGTGTATTTAGTATATAAACACATTATTGTGCATTTCACAATGTCCCCACAGCACTAGGAAAGTTATACTGGGACAACTCAAGAACTAAAACAAGATTGATGATTTGCTTCACCAGCAGAGCAGACAAACATGGAGACAAAGAAAACCACATTACTCTGTGGAAGTGTGAGTTTAATGCAGCTCCTACCAGCACGACTTTGATACAGCCAGTTAAGGCACTAACTTGAAAATGTGTCAGGTTTATATTAGCAGCAGAGAGGACTAATCAATGTTATTTAAAATGTGTAACTATAAATAAGTTTGGAGTAGGATGCTTTTCAGATGCACTAAGAAACACAGGCTCTCTTTATCTACACAATGCAGCCCAGATTGAGCAAAACAAGGCAGCATTTCACTGAAATGTGAACTATAAATCCAAACTATAACTGATTGTATTTTGTTGCTCTGCAGAGTACATTTATAAGTACAGTGTACTAAAATGAACATCCCTGCAGAGGAAAGAGCTGACCTGGAATTTAAGCTGGTTATAAAAGGCAAGTTTTGTTTGTTTGCACTGTTAATAGTCACATTTCTTACCATGGATGTCACTACCAGAGCAGGAGAAAATCCCATCGCTAAATAGAAAAAGAGTTCAACGATCTTATACCTAAAAAGGAAGGATTTGAGACATTTAAGGAGGTGTAGAAAAGGATGAACATATCCTTCAACAGCAAAAAAGAACATTTTAAACTATGTGTTGGTATGGGGTCATTACTCTAGTCAAAAAGCTTTTCATGCAGATAACCAGTGTTTTATGACAAAATTAAAACTAGTGTTTATCTCTGCATTGTACAGCTGCAGGCAATACCTTGTCTAAATACTGCCTAGATTCCTTCACTTGCAGGAGGTACCAGTGAGATTAAAGCACTGAGACAACTTAAACTTTCTTATTTGATGACAACCTTGGTAGCTCATCTCCGAAACAAAAAAAAGTTTGGTCTTGTTCTCTGAGGATAATTTTCAGTTTGAAGTTAAATGCAAAGAATAATTCTTACTTTTCATGATAGAGAAATACATAGAGGGTTCCTCCAGCAGCCATCAGCCAGATAAACCATCTCATGTGAGATGCCAGAGGCCCCAGCTCACGGAGATTTAACCTGGAGGCACAAAGATCCCAAGAGACAAAAAGTGATGAGTGAACAGACCACAGTGACACAAGGGCAGCAGGGATTAATAAAAACAAATAAATACTCAGAGCTTTACCTACAGAATGATAGGGGAACAAACACTGGGACATTCTATCCACAGACAGGCAGAAGGTGTTTGCATTGATGGGTGGAAAGCACAAACTGAGGTATGTGGAACAGACAAACTACTTTATGATGTTTTCTAGCATCACTTTCTGTTCAGCAAGGCCCAGGATTACAATTACATTACAATGTCACAACACAGAATGTGGTCAATTGCATCCAAGAAGGCATCTATAGATTTTGGAAAGCTGCAATTACCAACTGTTTACTTTGGACAAGCATTGACTCTGCAGCTGCAGTCCCCATTTCTTACCATGGTGCATAGGATGCTGCAATGAAGACATAGATCATCATTCTGTCACACATGTGAAAGCAATGCTCCATTGTCCTAGGGAGAGACAGACAGAACGGGTCACCATGACACATTTTGAAAAGATTTTTGCATCATCTCACTTTCCTGACATGCTCTGGAATTACTTTTGGGAAAACACCATCACCTCCATCCCTCTTAAAACCATGTGGAGGAATTGAGACACATAAGAGTTGAGAACTTCATCAGTCCTCTCCCCTTCTCCACCCCACCTTGCACCCCTGTCACATCAACTCTGCCTAACCCAGACACTGTTACTACTTAGTAACTACTGGCTAAATCCAGTTTATGGCCCAGAATTATTTAGGGGTCTTACAAGAGAAAAAATAAAATAAAAATAATAAATCACATGTCAGTTTTGCTATTGCTGCCTTGGTCCTAAGGAGGTTTCCTGCTGGGCATTGGCAAAAGCTGTGTTCCTCAAAGCACTGGAGCATGCCATAGTCCCAGACACTACCTTTATATCTGCAATGGGATATTATCCATCACTTATGGATATGTTTTTTCATATATATTATGTTCTTCCCATTCTGCTTCTGGATAAAGAGCCACTAGGGCCTACGAAAACACATCTTCTTTGTGACAAGGCAGCAGACATTCAAGTTCATTGGTACCTGAGCTTGGCTCACTATTTCTTCAAAAAAATCAAGGGTGTTTTTATAATGATTCAGTAAAAGTACCGCTCCAACCTCCTGCAAAATTGCTTTTGACTGAGAAACACAATGAGGGAAACATCAGGAGGAAGTGAAAGGTTTTCCCCTGCTACCTTAGGTGACTCTTTTTCCAGGAGACAATGTGGAAGACGGTGGAGACAATGAAGAGGGCGCAGAGCCCCACGCCGTACATCCATGCCGTGATCTTCTCCCAGCGGTCATCCGACAGCCGGTGCAGGAGGGCACTGCCCACGATGGCAGGAACAATGAGGAACTGCCAACACAAAAGGCCATTGTCAGATCCCTGCCCTGGTGCCACCCACAGAGCAGCACCAGCAGGCAGAGAGCTCAGCCCCAGCCAGAGAGAGTTTTGTCATTTCGTTTTGAGTTGACGCATCAGCACCAGAAATTCAGTGATGTCTCAAGCGTGGGTTAGACCTGGTTTTGGTAAATTTCTCCTCCCATGGTACCAGGGGAGGTTACTGTTGGAGTCAGGGCATCACTCTGGGTGCCCTGGGAAAGTCACAGACCTTAGCAGAGAGGCCTGGAACCCGAAAAAGAGGGTCTGGGATCTGGCCAGGGGGGTTTGCCTGGCAGAGAGCTTAAAAAGACACAGGCTTTGATTTTGGTCCATGTGAAAAACATCCAACACAGAGAAGAATTGCAAGTCACAAATATGTAACAGATAGTAGTGTAGTTATCACCAGGTAGAAGATTTTGTAGTTTTGGGATTTTTAGAATGTAGATGCAAGGGGACAAGATGGAGATTTTAGGGTGGTGCCCTGAGTTCTTCTCCCTTGGCATCCATCTTCTGCAGTGATGTGGGCACAAGGTAGTTTGACAGGACTGGGGCAAAGTATAAATGGCCTTGTTAGTACAGGTGATAGGCATTGGTATGAAATGGTAAATAATAACCATGTAGTTATCTGAATAAAAGGAGAGTGACCTCCCATCACAGGGGGAGTCACATCGTGTCCGAGCTGCTGTGAACATCTTGGCCAGACACAGAGAATTGTAAGATAAGAATTAATAAACAACACGAGAAACCAAGAAAACCAAGACCTTGAGACTCCACGTAATTCTTGCACTGAGCACAGACTCAGACTCAAATCCTTCAGAGGTCAGGAGGGAAAAACACTCCCACAAGCCCACCAGAACCACCAGCCTTGGAATCTCGGGTCAGAAAGAAACCTAAAAACCTGAGAGGTTACCAACTCCTCTAGCCTTGACAGCAAATTCTTTTGTCTAATGCTGTACATATTAGCAGTGGTTTCATTTTCACATTCTGCCTCATGTTTTAAAACCATGTTGATCTTACTCTAGGCTTGAATTTAAGCTGCCTCTTGTGCACAGACAGAGCACATGACAGATCAAAATAGACTTTAATCCCAAATGATAAAACCAAAGCATTTATCAAAGTGCAGTTGCAGGAATTAAGGAATAGTTTTCCAGAACTTGGGTTTAAGCTATCATAAATTAGCTGCAAACTTCTCTCATGAATAGATTTTTAATGCAAAAAGATGTTCTAATGCAGTGCATCCAACTCTGTTTTCCTTCCCACCTCCCTCTCAAGCATCTTTAATTCACTTCTTCCAAAACAGGCCCCGTTCAAACATCATGATAAAATTACCACACTTGCATGAAGCATCAAAAAACTGGCTGCAGGCTTCACACACATTTAAAACTACACTCCCTTCCAGAATAAAATACGTGATATACTTCTCTCTCCTGCAGGAAAAGGCAAATAGAAAAGGGAAGGAAGGAGAAAATAACCCAAAAAAGCCTATAAAACACACTATGTCCAACAAGTATTTAGAGAGCTCACTGACTCAGACACTTCTACCCATCTCCTTCCACTCCCAACTCAGCCTTCTAAGTTACCAACACTGCACAAATTCCCTCCCAGGCCCTACAGCCTGTCTAAGATGCTAATTTGTTCCCTTGAATTGCAAATAAGCTGCTTAGGTTAAATTCTTGGTAATTTAACCCAAGTCTCATATGTTAAACAATAAAGCCAGGAACAAGCAATGTTTAAACAAATCTGGCCCCTTTGCATTACAGGTTTGATAGCTCAGACTGCAAAGTTCTGGTCAAGGCTGAGCTGTCTGTCCTTTATGTAATTACAGACTAGAGGAAATTGAGGTTCTGCTGAGTGCAGAGGATCCACAGCAAACTGAATGGATCTGAGAAGCAGCTGGTTGAGCCAGAGAATAACAACAAAAAACAAGTAGCTTTTCCTTCTGGCTTTGAAGCATATCAGCTGTTACTTCATTACTATTAAATTTCCTTATGTTTTGCAAAATTTAGTATATTTGTGCCAGAAACTGTAGAGACACAGAAATAAAAAAATAGAGCATTGATACACTCACAGCATTGGGACTAGAGGTGAAAACACTCCCTGAGCCTTATAATGAAACTATGGAAGCTGACTTGGGGCACTTTAAGGCCAGAAATAGTTTGCCAGCCTGGCTTCTCATTTATCACCAACCCTAAGTTTCCATGCACACATCCTGGAGATCCCCCAAACCCAGGGCAGGTTGAAATGTGTCACTCTCCAGGAGAGCAGTCACTCCTGCTTTCCACACATGACACACAGTGTGAATCAAGTGTGGCTGAAGCCCCTGGGACAGGCAGGAACTGATGAGATGTGACAGCTGGTTCATTTCAGTTTTTGCAGGGGACAGGAGGATAAGCAGCCCCAGAAATGGTGGCGTAGCCATGGCTCTGAGCTGTACAGTCCCACTGGATCTGCATTCCTCACTTTCCTTCACAATTTTCAGTGCAAATTTCAGTTTTGACTAACCTTGACAAAGAAGTGAAACGTTTCAGAGAGATTAAGTACCCATAAATACCAGGTAAAATAGCAAATTCCTACTAATTCCCTCTAATAGCCTAGGTATGAGCTTCTCAGGGACTCTGACAGAGACAACTTCATAGGAAAACAGCCTCTTTGGGCTTTAAATTTAGATGTTACACAGAATAACCTGCCTTTCTTACAGAGACCCCAGCTTTCTACTAATCTTAAATAAATACTCCACAAGCTAAGCTGTGACATGGCATGCTCAAATGGGCAAAGACAAAGTTCATGTCAATCACTTTTTGTCAGTAATTATTGTGTACATAGTGATATGGTTAAAACAAAGAAGCAATTCTCTTATCACCTCTTTGTTTGCACCTTCAGAATCAAGAGTACAGCACGTGAATGAAGACCTCTAATCCCTTTTTTGCCTTGTCCTGCTTTAAAGAACAATTCTACATCTCACAGGGAACAGCACTGTATTCCATGAGAAGGACTGATTGTTTTTTCTAAGTGTTCTTTTTGGAACCATTTTCCTCTCTGTCCCTGATAGGCACCATGGGAACAGTCAGACAAAACAAGAGATGTTTTATTACTCTTTTTTTTTTTGGCCAAAAATAGTTAGATTAAATACAAAATCCAGACATGATACCCTGCTGCTCCAGCCAACTGGATGGAAGTTCTTTAGATGGCAATGCCACACCAGATAATATATGGTACAGCGAGCTTTACCCATCTTACAAAAGAAATACAAAGCTTTAGTTCATTTTAAAAAAAGCAGATTTTCCAATGTTCATTTGAGAAAGTTACTTGCACAAGAATTGCATTTTAATCTCCAGTTTTCAGAATGGAAAAGCCACTAATCAGCTCCTTTTAAAGGAGGGGAATTTACCAAAAAAGGAGTCAGAGAATCAGAACTAACAGAATGAATGGGATTTTGCTGTGTCATTTTACAGCATGACAAAGCATTACTTAGTTGCCAATATTCCTTGGAAAAAAAAAATCCAGCTACAAGTCACAAAATCTTGGCTTATCTCATCATAGACTGCAAGTCTTCCAAGTGAATATCATCAAACCCAGTAACTTAATGTACTCTGAGCAAACCCAGAACTGCGATGTGCAAATTTACTAATTTTAGCACCTTGATTAATCCTGGCTGCATCAGAAGTGGGGGCTGGAAAGGAGATCTGCAGAACAAGAGAGAAGGCAACAGTTTCCTAAGCTTTCTAGAGAAATGCCAGAACAAAATGAGAGAATGATGTTAAAAGCTCTTTGCAATAAGGAGAAAGGTAAAGGATTAAAACATGTTTATTTACATCTACAGGTGGCAATCTTTCCCAATAGATTTCAGCACAACCTCTGTGGGGTGTATTCTGGGTAACCAACTACCACAAACTCTGCTGTCACAAGGAGCAAAAAGCCTTAAGGCACAAGGAAAGAGGCTGACACAACAAGCTGAGAACCTGATCAGGGTCACTTCAGGGAAATTACACTCTCTAGTTACCAACTTACAGCAAAATATCCAGTACCTTCCACCTGCCTGGGGTTGTTTAGGACACTGTTCCACTGGTCAGGATTTTACCCGTATTTTTTCTCTATTTCTCCACATAATCCCTGCCATGGAAAGGATTAAAAACCTGCTGGAAGTTTAGCTTTTGTATGTAACAAAATGAAGTTATTCTCCTTGCACATCATGCAGGCAGCAGCAATGCCCTTTGATGTACAAGCCACTGCAGCAGAGCGTGGTCTTACTGCTGCAATCTCATGAGCCTCTCCCTGGGAGGGCAACACTAAGGGCACAAAAGTGGTCCTTTCTGGAAGGGAAGGCAACAGGAAGAGCAATAAAGCTGCCAGCCCTGCCACGAAAAAAAAATGTGACAAAGGGAGCCATGAAGGGCTGTACCCATCTCCAGCTGCTGCTCCAGGAGTGCACTCTTGTTACCATCTCTCCCAGCTTTTCCATTTTCCTCGAGACCAATAACACGGAGTGGGAGGCCCACATGCAACACAGAGAGAGCAAGGAAACTGCTTATACCACTCAGTGGGAATGGAGACATTTTCATCAGAAGAGCCCTTCTGAAATTTTGATGATCTCTCTTTCCATACTCAAATGGCCTCCTAAATGCTCCAAGTCTCATTTTTTAAATATTTATACTACTTCTGTTTTTCCATGCACTTCACCAACCCAACCTGAAATACACACTATAAATTTTAAGAAGAGTGACTCGTTTTAAGGCAGTTGGAAGAAACATTAAAGCAAGCCATGCCTAAATTCGGAACTTTAAACACAACAGGGTCTACCTTTTGTCTGATAAACCTTACATACACCAGAAAGTTCCATGATGAAAAAGCCATCTTACCCCTCCAATTCTCACAACCCCTGCTTTTCTCATGCACCATTTCCTTCCTGTTCCTCTGAACACAGAGAACAGTTTTTTCTGTTTTCAACTATTCTGCTGCCATTCCTGTCTCACAGTGGCTGAAGGCAAGTCAATGCTTCATTTAAAGCTAAAAACACCCCAAAGCAAGACATTTAAAACAGCCTTACAAGTAAGAAATTTGAAGATACCTTATCATGCCACACAAAGCTACCTTTTAAGTATTGTACAAAAAAAAACGTACCTGGGATTCTATAACCTTCTTTATCCTTATTTTTTGTTGCTTGTTTGTTTTTTTTATTATGCAGCTGCCATAAACTGATTCCTCTGTATTTTTGAGTCCAAAACCAGATGGGATACCTACTGAGAAGTACAGCCACACTCGAAGTAGAAGCTGACTGTTTCCTGAATTATGAATAAAAGTTTGGAATAAAAATATATTGGAGAACCATTGTTTAATTTTGTTTTGTAAAATCATCGATGTCTAATTGAAAACTTGCACTGTAATCTAGAAGCAAAGACTCAGTCATTTGACCATCTAACACTTAGTAAGTCTGCAACAAAAAGGAGATGAAAACATCCCCCTGAGCTTTTTCTGTGCTTTCCCAGCTTAGACTCCCATTTCGAGACTTCAAATGTCGATCAAAAATTATTGTACATTTATTTTAACAGTTCATCATAGGTTTTAGCAGGTAGTTTGCTCAGAAAGTAAATAGCTCCACCACAAACTGCAGCCTACCAGAAAACACTGATCCACCTTGGCTGTCACCTCCTGCTACCAGGCAGGAGTAAAACATACCTGTTTTTCAACTAGGTGAAAGCTGAATTTGCTAAGGAGCACAGCAACATCTGCCAGATATTTTGAAATCTAACCTTTTGGCCAGAGCAAACAAGATTTGCACAAGGATTATGAGATAAACTACATATTTGTGCTAACTAACATATTTGTGCTAACTAACAGAATGTTGCTTCATTCCCTAGGCAAATAAGCATATATTTACATAATGCTGTACATGAGACCCTTGGCTTAAGAACACAGAAACTTCAGTCTACTTTATGTCTATATGCAAAACCAAGGTGATTCTGTTTTTACCAGGACCACTGCATGTTGGTTTACCAGCTGCATGTTGGTTATTTCTGAAATACACACAAGAGATCCTTAAGAATAGATCTCCTTCTAGAACTGAAGACTCCTGGGCACTACTTCGAGCTTTCAGATCTGCAGCTCACTCAGACACTCTGGAGATAAGAGACTGAGGACAAAGTCAAACATACTTCAGATGTTTGGAGTTGAGGGATTGAGGAGACGCACAAGCTGCTGTTATAAAAGGGCAAATGCTATCTTAAAAAGCAAACAAACACATTTTTAAGTCCTTTTTGAAGTGCCAGACAGCAAGTTAAACTTCCTAATTACTAAAAGGAAAAAAAAAAATCAAAGGGGACTGCTTTTGTTATTCTTTATGTGAATACCATATATTCAAATCTAGAGTAAGTCCTTACATTACAAAAGTAAGGAAAGACATGAAATTTCAGCAGGGCTGTCAGCATTATTGAGGCTTCTTGCAAACTGGAAGATTTCTTGAAGAGTCAGTAGGTATCAGAATCAAAACATTCTAGACTGTCATATCCACAGACAGCCTGATGAAGCCTTCCCATTTCTCACATGGATATCTCTTTCTTATACTTCCAGTTTACAATTTGCACAATACCTCAGCACAGATGGGGGAAATCCACCTTGAGGGCTAACTAGAAGTGGCCTATACCCCCTTTACTGTAGGCATCCTTTGACTAGAACAGAGAGAAAATACTAAGAAAAGACCTTAACACTGGTGAAGAGGAATCTTATGAAGTATCTGGAGCTCCAAGAGATTCAGAACATTACCAAACATTCTACTTTTCTGGACTGTTACAGTTAACGCTTATACGCACAAAACCAGAGAGACTGTAGATACGAACACAGTGAGGCAAAGGTAAGCATTTAGCAATCCAAACCCACAAAAATGTATTAAAACATCTGGTTAAAAAAAAATAGGAAAAGCCAGAAGTGTACTTACTGCATGTGTGTAACAGTTAGCAGCATGTTCATAGCAAGTGGGTTTGTAGCGGCTGTTGGCCGGAGCTGGGTGGTTCATGAACCTGTTGAATAATTAAGACGTACTTTTAGGAAAGTTACTAAAACATCTCTCTGAGTGTCATGAAGGAAATGAAGGAATACTTCCAAGCTAGTAGTGTTAAGAATTATAAGTACAGACATGTTCAAAGTAACTGATTTAAATTGCAAGTTCTCCCAAGTAAAGTCTCTTACCAGACACACATGTTAAATTAATTCCTGTGACTTTTTGGTGCAAAAGATGGTTATCTTTAATCAAGAGTTCACACAGAACAGTCAAATTCCCTCTTTTCTGACAGTTTGGTCAGATGAAGAATGAACTATCTCCTATTTAAATTACATAGCAAGAACTCAAATTATTCTTGAAATATGGAGTTCATCACAGCTGTCAGGGGTTACTCTTCTCACAAGAAGTTCTTGAAACTACAGCAATATTCCAGTTTGGAACACTTGAACACTGACTTTGTGACTCCTATAGCAAGCAATATTTGGGTTTGGAGCATGAAGTGGCTCTTCTTTTCCAGCCTTGTGTCTGTAACCAAGATCCAAATATCCCCTGCACCAGGATGATGAAAGGAGACTCTAATGTCAATCCCAAAGAGGAAACATTTTGAGAGGTTTGCCACAGACATTCCACCCTTTTCTCTAAGAATTTTCAAACATTCCAACAAACAAACAATCACACCAAATGCAGTCCATGCAAGCTGAACAGAATATGATGAAACCTGAGAAAGTTTCAGAAGAACTTGCCAATGCAAACGTTTCATTTAAGTGTATTAAAAAACCCAAACACTTGAGCTGTTTCTGTGAAACTCAACAATTTAAATCTGTGTCAGAACACCTGTAAAAGACAGCACACACCTACATGCAACAGTCAAATGAAAGCTTTGAACTTCTCCAGCTCCAGACTGTTATCCCAGCACTGCCGACTCTCCTATAGAAGTGAATATCTTTCACCATTAATTCCAGTTTAATTCAGGCTGTTCTAAAACTACGCACTGACAATTAGTCAGGTGTCCAAGAAGCCAGGAACAGATTCACAAGAAATATAGAAAATGTCTGTATGCTCAGAAATGAGAGCAGCTTTGTTATCTAGATTTACACAAAAAGCTTGTTAGACAAATTTTGCTTCTTCCCCATGTCCTCCCTGGTTTAAATCAAAATTAGTCCTATTTTTAGATATAATCCATCTATAAAATATTGGCCAACCTCAAACCAGGAAAAAACAAACAACTAAAGTCCCACCTAAGTCTTACAGTTGGCATAAGCAGTTTCAGATTCTTGGGATATTTCACTTGGTTTTCTTGACTGATTTATTAAGTGACTTGTAAACCATTTTCTTCTAAACTGATAAATGAAAATGTAGCAGCATTGGGAAAACACCACCATATCATGATCCCTCCCTAAACAGTAGCAATTTCAAGGAACAGTTCGTTGCTACTAATACAAAGGCTAAGAAAATGTGGATTTAATTTACAGACACAGAACATAAATGGTTGTTAGCAAAACAATAACCTTGCAGGAGTTAATATATGGTTAAAAATGGTAATTCTTTTGTCTGTGACAAATGGTGCCTTGCTCTCCTCTCCAAGAAGACAATGACACTGCCATCACAAAGGCTTGCAGAATATTTGGAAAAATACTTTTTTCCCAGTGCTTGTATGTCTTCAACAGCTGCTGAACACCATCTCGGCATCCTCTAAAGATGGAACATTCACTTTGCTCAGTTCTGCTTCCAAGTTAGGAAAATGTTTAAAAATAAAAGCATCTGTTGGCTCAGCAAGTGGCCAGGCTTGGACCGCCCTTGCCCAACTCCATAAATTCAAAGTCATGGGAAACTTTTCACTTATCAAATCTACAGTATTATTGCATTTCTCTGTGGTGGTACCTTGGAAGCCTCACAAGAAATAATAATAATAAAAAAAAGTTAAACAAACTCAAACCAAAAGGAATAAGCTTATACCCTGCAGGAGCTTTATAATTCCTGTTGGTCCAAATTTCCATATATGATACTATTAGCATATAAAAATCTATAAATAATTGACGCTCCTAGTGGGAGCTTCTATTGTCTAACAATAGACTAATTTTACCTTGTTTTCCTTTTTTCAGTAGGAAATACACTGCACTTTCCTAAAGCAATCACACTGGATCTAAGAGTAATGTTAGATTTTAGAATTATGAAAAAACACTTTAGAAATTAGGATTTATTATTGTCACTAATTTAAAGACATTTATTAGCTGCAGAACAGAACACAAAGACAATAACAAATCTATCCTTGCTCTGTTACCGACGCAGAGTTGGGTTTTTTTCTGTTTTGTTTGTGGCAGCACAGGAATGATGCAAATATTCTGCACCAGAGCTCCAGCAGAACTTGAGCATTAGCAACACCTCACCCATCCCCTGCACCTCAGCGTTTATACCAACATCATCAACACCACCAGTGTGTTTTGGCAGGAGGGGAAGCATTCAGCTTTACCTCTGCCTTGCAGAAATAGGTCTCACAATGCCCCAGCACCAACTCTGCCGCATGTTTGATGGACCTGCACCTCTCCCTTCTGAGAGGGATTGCCTTCAACAGGCTGCAGACCCTGATGCCAAACACAGGAAAGCATTTGCTCTGGTCACTACTCACAGGCAACCATCTTAGTAAAGCCAAGTTTCAGTTATTCCCCCCTGCCTTTTGATAATTAACTATTTATGAACATTATCAGGAACAACTTCAGAGGGAGGATCATTAACGAGGCGGTTGAAAGGGCAATAATGTTAGCCAGTGCTTCTCTGAAGTTCATTTCATTTCCAGCTTGGCAGTTTAGTTTAATGTCTTAAGAAACAGACGTGAATTTAGAAAATAGCTGCTCTGTTATATTACTGATGTGCTCATCAAAACCAGGAAAATTATTTTAACACACACTGTTGAAATCAGTCACATACTCCTGCAGTTATAGACATGTATGACATTGCAACACAAAAGCAGAAAATTCATTCACATTCTAGAGGCAAAACAGCTCTGCTCTTTCTTGAAGATATATAAAGAAGCAAATAAACCCCATGCCACCACCAACAATGGATGCTTCTTGTTTCCTGCTTTGTGAATACTCAAACACAGGGACATTGTTCTTCCTCCTATCTACAGGTCACGTTTGCCTCTTCTGGAAAAGATAATTGTGGGAATTATAATCTCACCTTCCTAATAGGGGAAGCTCAGTAAAGAGCATTCAGATGCTGTTTACTCCTAGACAAAGGCTCTCTACAACACAGCCATTAAGGTAATTATCAAATGCAGGGCAGGCTGATAAAGTCCCACTGAACTGGACTACAATTTACAGGAAATGTCTTTAATTGAAGCCTTTTTGATCCTCTAATGTATTCTTTAATAGTAAATCTTGTGAAGCCAGAGTCATTTAATCAGAGGATATGAAGCACATTTCACAAGGATGCATAAATACTTCTCCACTTAAGATACTGACAATCCAAGAGATCAAAGATAAAATATTAATGCCTTCAATACCAGAATAAGAAATTTCTGAAATGAAGAGACTAAGAACTGCTTGCAGGCAGCCAGGAGAGCAGAATGCTTTCACACTGAACTGAGCTGTGAGTTCCTTCTCACAATCTAAATTCTCAATGCTCAGGATCTGCACAAGGCCATGGAAGTGCAGGATTCAGAATTTCACAGCACACAAACAACTTTTGATGAATATATACCCACTATAAGCAGGAAAAAGGTATTGAGCGAGATATACAGCAATTTAAAACAAGAGGGAAGAAACTAATACCCCCTCACTGATACTGCTTGATCTTTGATCTTGAAATGTTTCAAATATTTTAAATATTAAACATACAGACTGATCCATCCTTTGTGACAGACCCTAATCTCAAGCTCCTATTCATTTCCAAGGAACAGATGCTGTATTCACACAGAGATCCCAGAAGTAAGAGAAGATAGTACTTGGGAGACAAAGCAGAAGGAAAATCCAAGGGTTCTTAATGCTTTGTCTTTGTATGCAAAGCCAGCTTAGAAAAATAAATTCCAAATCCATTGCACATATCTGTATGGCATTTGTCTGGCATCACAGCAAGCTTACACCCCGAACTGCAGAAGGGAAATCAAATCCTGCCTTATTGATGACTCCCATCCACTGAATGAATTACTGTTTTAAGCACAAAGAAAAATGTCAGTAAAAATAGCAAGCACTGATAATGGTCTCAAAGATCTGGATTTTTTTAGTCTTTTCAGGAAGTATATTTCCTTTATTCAGCTCAAAAGACCTCATACTTCCTTTTACCAGCTTAAAAAGCACATTCCCTCATTTTGTGCCTTCCTTTCTTTGTGCTTTCCAGCAGCAGGAGAAGCCATTTAGACCTAATAAACCACAAATAACAGCATATGAGAAATTGCAACAAGGTGGGCGTAACTCCACAAAACCAGCAGTAGCATACACCAAAGGGGGTTAAAAATTGCTTCATTATCTAAATATATGCTTCAATATCTAGGATGTTATCTAGGCTCTTTGTTTTCAAGAGGAAAACAAAAAAAAAATTACAAGCAGGTCAAAACAGATCTGCACTACATTTTCCTGATGACCATTTAGATTAGATTTTGGAGAGAAACTAAAGGGATTTATAAAAAGCTTGCTTGCTTTGACCAAACTGGCTGATATTTCCTCTTTACAAATCCATTCAGCTAAAAGTAGATCCATATTCCTCTGCACTAGGCACCTTCCTTCCTGGATTTGAAAATATCTAGCTGCTGTTTGTAACTGTTCACATAATCTTTACTAACATTGAACATCTGAGGCACAGAAATAATTCAGATCAGTTGCAGAAGCAGTTCCCTTATTTGGAAATATCAGTGAAATCACAAGCAGTGTAAAGGTTCACGTACTCACAGAATGATACTAAAGATAAAAGGAAACCTGCAATACTCTGAGAATCCACAAACAACTCTGCTATCATACATAGATTGGGTCATGGAAAAAAAGTGTCTGTGCATCCCACTGACCTCCTCAAAGCCTCCCCAGCCTTCTGCCAAGTACATAAAGCAGCAATTGAAGCAAAGAGTGGGCAGCAATCACAAGTCACCCAGGTGCTGCAGCACATCTGAACCCAGGGGCAAAGGGACCAAGCCAGCCAAGGTGTGGGCTAGCACAGAAACCACGGCCAACCACATTTTTATTCTTCTGTTTCAGTTTTACTTCCCTTTTAATACTTAGGTTTCAGTTTCTGGAGCAAGGTGGTGAAAGGAGAGCAGGGCAGCCCTGCAGCAGGTAGGGAAGGCACTGTGACACTGGCCTCACCCAGGAGATGATGGGCTGTCCATCAACAGCTCCAGGCCGGGCACCTGGGCTCTGGGCAATGGAAAGCCCACAGATGTTTATCCAACAACCGCGATTGTAGTTACTCAATCGACCTCCCCTGAACACCAGCAGCACCTTCAGCTGAATGAGAGCTGATTTTTAAGCCGAAAAAGGATAGATTTAGATCGGATCCTAGAAAGAAATTCTTCTTTGTGCGGGTGCTGAGGCCCTGTCACAGAGAAGCTGCGGCCGTCCCATCCCTGGAAGGGTCCAGGGCCAGTCTGGACAGGGCTTGGAGCGAGGTCCAGCGCAAGGTATCCCGGTCCATGGCAGGAGGTGGAATGAGATTAGTTTCAAGGTGCCTCCACCCCAGAGCATTGTGTGGTTCTGTGATGCTCAAGGCGCCCGCGGAGGTGACAGAACAAGGATCTCCACGGCCCCGCTCAAAGGGCCACACGGCGCTGCCCCAGCCCGGTCCCGGAGCCACAGGTCGGGCCCCGCGATGCGCGGCGGTGACACACGGCCGGATGCGCGAACCTTCACCCATTTCACAGCGGAGATGAACAAACAAACACACACACAAACAAAAGACCCTCCTCGCCCCCACCCACTCGCATCCCTCAGCGCCTCGCTGCCCTCCCCGACCGGCACCGGCGAGAAAACCGCGGCTCCCCTAGCACCCCTCCCATCCCGTGGGGACGGGCTGGGGCGGGAAGGGCGATCCCATCCCCGGCGGGGGTCGCGGCGAGCTCACCTCCGGAACCGCTCCTGGAGCCGCCGCATGGGTCCGGGGCGGGGGGTCGGGCCAGGGGGCTGCGGGCGGCTCCGGGGGCGGGTCGGGCCGGGCTCTGGGCCTGCATTGGCGACCGAGCGGCCACGGCGCGCAGGACGGCGGGCGCCGGGCGGGCTGAGCGCGGAACCGGGCGGGCGGCGGCCGCTTTAACCGGCCCTGGCTCCGCGCAACCCCCGCCCCGGCCCGCCCACCGCGGCCCGGCCCCGCCGCCCGAGCGCGGGAGGCGGGCCGGAGCGGGGAGCCGCGGCATCGCTCCCTGCCGGATGGGGCCGGGAGGCTGGGCTGAGGGGGGAACGGGGGAGCGGCGGGATGGGAGCGGGAATGGGGCTGGAAGGGAGCCCCGGGATGGCAGCGGGAGCCGCGGCCTGGCTCCTGAGGGCGGCCCGGCCGAGCTGGGGTTCCGGGAAGAAGGGATGGCTGTGGCCGCGGCGGTGCCGGGCTGGCGGTGCCCGGGGTTGGCGGTTCCCGGGGCCCGGCGGTGCCCGGGGCGTGGCGGTGCCCGGGGCTGGCGGTGCCCGGGGCGCGGCGGTGCCCGGGGCTGGCGGTGCCCAGGCCCGGCTGCAACTCGTCCCGCAGCCCCTCAGGGGATGGAGCAGCACCGCGGGGCTCTCGGGGACAGCGGTTCAATCGCCATTATCTCAGCCCGTTCATCAGAGAGGAGGTCCTCTTCCCAGTGTGGGAGCTGTAGGAGCCTTTGTGCGGCGGTTCGGCACAGGCTGACCCGGGTGACTTCACCCGCCGGCCCATGGGCCTATCCCGGCGGGGCAAAGGAGAGCACAGCAAAGCCGTGGCTTTGCTGTCACATAAACCTGCACATGGGATCGTTTACTTTGCTCCAAATCGAGGTTACGGTGGCCAGACTGCTGATGATAAACTGGCTGGCAGAGTTTCCCCATCTCTACACCCTAATGTTATCTACTCAAACCTAACTTTGCTAAGCAAGGGTTATTTCACTAAGTGAAGGGACTGTGTCACCTGTATCTGTAAGGTGAACGTGCTGTTGTTGCTTTGTACAGTACAAATAAGGGCATGAATTAGGAGAATATTAAGTTCTATTCATGCTATTCTTCTAATGTAATATCTTGTTTACAGTGGGATTTTGAACGGTTCCAGCCCTCAACAAAAGCGGTTAATAGAGGCACACCAAAGCAAACCACGGGTTTAGACAAATAAACCATACCCAGTGTCAACATCTTTCATAGTAGGGCTGAGACAGATGGGATCTGCTGGCAGCTGTGCCACAGTTTGTAAATCATCTCCCAAGCTCAACGTGTCAGCTCAGCCAGGTAACCACCTCCAGCACAGGGAAGTGTGAGCGTCACAGCTTGGCTGCATGTCAGGCTCAGTCTGACTGTTCATGGCTCTCAGTCCCATTTACCAACTGTTCCCTGGTGCCAGCAGTGAGCAAAGGATTAGGTGGTTACAGTTTTGTAAACTGCTGTGGCAAGACTTGCCCCTCAGTTTATGTAGGTCCAGTAAAGAATAAGCTCTTCTGATACAAATCGCAAATTTTGTTCTCCAACAGGGGCTTGCTTGCTGCTATGATGGGTGAGGGTGGGCCAGAAGACTTCTGCCGACAGCTGCTCAGCTTTTCTGAAAGAGAAGGGCAGAGCTTGATGCTGGAAAGGAGAACTCCTGAAATGCAGAGCCAAGCTAGTTCCCTGAGAAATACTCCCATTAATCTCAGTGAAGTATCACTGTTAATATGTTGGTACAATCTGTCATCTGATTTAACAGTGTCACTGGTAATAAAGTTTCATATTGCCTGTGTTATCTGTTAATCCAAAAGGAGCAAAGTTTGAGGACACTGCTGAAGAGCCCAGACGTGCACACAGCTGCATTTCAACAGCTCAAGTGCCAGCAATATCCAACATCCTGGCTTTATAGTGAGGTAGGGCTTATGATGCATCTGCCTTCCTGTTCAGTACCACACACCCATCCTTGTATTCCTCTGCAACTCCTCCAGTAATTTGCACTTTCGGGCTGTAGAAATGTTCTGGGACGTATGATGTGTGCACCATGACTGGAAGGCTGGCTGCTTTGTGGCTCTGGCAAAAAGCTGGGCTGACTCCTGTAAAATAAGTGCACTGACACCTTCAAAGGTGCACACAGAGGTGTCTCCATCTCCTCTCATTCCCTCTGCTCCTCTTTGGCTCTTCTGCCTTCTCCCAAGCCACTGTTGTTTTCATTTCTTTCCCTGCTGCCTTGGACATTTGATCTACATTCTATCCAAAAATGAGTTTTTCTCCTCACAGTTTTCAAAGCCTGTTTTTCCACCTTTGCTCTGTGGACACAGATCTGAAACCAGTGTAACTTCCTGTTGCTGGAGCATCAAAGATAAACAGATTCAAGATACAGTTAAAAAAAAAATCACTGTTTAGACTTGTTTACTTTGAATGAAAATAAGAACATTCATATAATGAAGCTTGACTGAGTGGAACCAGGTTAAGAACACCCCAACCATCATGACAGTGGTGATGAAACTGGAAGATTTTTTTTACTGGAAGTCTGTGTCTATTAAGGAGAGCACTTAATTACTCAGCACAGGTATTGCAGTCCTGACCAATAACATATTTTTAGTACCAGTGACTCTAGTTGAACTCATCTCTGTAATTGCTTTTGATGATCAAATGAATGAGTGCCTTAAAAAAATCACAATAAACAAGTCCTCTTATTATAGACCAAGGAACCATTAAGTCTAAATCCTAAAAATTGGCATTCAGCATACAAAATGAAGGAAGCAAAAATTTTGGTTACTCTTATCTACAAAGTAAGAAAAAACAAAACTTTCAAATACCTGAAGTAGTTTTGATTAAAAACATTCTAAAACTAGAAATATGTAATTGTGCACTCAGCCAGAAATGCATTTTAATAAATGAGTCAGGGTTACAAGAAGGGTGAAAGAACTTTTCTTACTGAATGCATCCCTGCTGTGGGGCCCAGTCATGTAGTGTGCCTGGAAGGAGCAATGTATTGAACATGAACAGCCAAGGGCTGATGAATAAGACATTTAACCTATTATTTTTTCATGGGACAAAGAGTCTTTAGTTCTGTAAGGTATTTGTAAAATGGGTTTCCAAAGTGAACCAGGCAATCCCAGTCTGATACCCAACAGACACCCATTTGGTACCTCATAGATGTTTGCATAGCAAATCTGTTACTAATTACAATTCTTGACACTCAGGAGTACATGAGCTGTGTGGTTTGCCCTTATTATTTTTAGGTCAAATTTTACCCATATACAATCTCCTGCCAGCCCTTCACAAGCGCTGGCTACTTGTCTAGAGGTGAAGCAGTTTGTACTCCTGGACTATTGATGAGCATTAAACTGTCACATAAAGGATACTGAATTCTGAAAGAGACATTAAATATCTGTGTAGGATTATGCAAAGAGGGACACAGAAGTGGGGTCTGTAGTTTTCTCTGCATTGCAAAATTGCCCTGGGTTGTACAGATCCATCAAATGAATAGGCAGGATTTGCTGAAAGCTTCCTTTTCCCCACCCAAGATGAAAAATGTAATTGCCACTGGGATGCCAGTGGTGAATGAGATTCTGTCAGGAGATTATATTGATAAAAGTCAACACCTGCACAAAAGCTGAGTTTCTTTTTGGCTGCTTGGCACAGATGAGTTCTTGTTATAAGCCTGCACAATAACCAGTCCCCTGATTTATTAAACAGATAACAGAGAAGCGGTTCCACAGTTGCCAAAATGGATGTATTAGTGACAAGACACTGCTAATGCTCTCAGCTACTCACTTTTTGGAGCTGGCAGTGGTGATCGGCTGGCTTCAGAGGCAGCAGAGCAGGACACCATGGCTCAGGGAACCAATTAAATGTAGTGGGGAGGGAGCAGAGCAGCACAGGCCTTAGTGAGGCACAGGAAATGGGTTTGGCAAGTGAAACTGCACTCCTAGTCTACACCAGAGTGTAAATCAGGCATTTGGGGTAAATAAAGGGGAGAAAACTATCCTTCTGCTTTCTTTTGCCTTCATAAAACACGGTATGAGGATTGACCCTTCCTGTCTTTAGGGGTGTGCATGATAATGGAGGAGGATGGTGGTTTCATTATGGTTTGATTTAGAAGCTTTAGTGGTAAAGCTCTTTCCTTTTCTTGGATTTAGAGAACACAGGGTTTGGGCTCAGTTAACATGTTCAAGGACGTGTGGCAGCAGAACTACCCTGTAAAAAGTTTATGCTTTGGGTCCTGCAGATAGCATGGATATAACTTTTTTTTTTTCTTACTGCAAACTGACCCAGATTTCTGCTTTATTTGACAGTCTTTTTGAGCATAGTGTGAAGGAGAAGCATAGCTTCTGGAAATGCATGTCAATGGTCTTGTGAAATGAGCATCTCTCCCTCCCTTAGCCTTCCCCAAATCTAATTAATAAGGTCATCCCACTGAAGGCAGGCTTATAAATAGCTTTCCAAACACTAATGGAATTAGTTCTGGCCAGGACAACTTTTCCAGGATGACACAGGTATTGAAGAAGGGCTGGCTCCTTGGCACAGACAGACACTTACTGTAGGAAATGTTGAAACATAAACATTTACCTGATGTCCCAGCTTTTGCTGCCAGCACTAAACCTGAAATAGGATTACAGCATTGCTGCTCACATCATAGAAAGACTTCCTGCAAGTGAAACAAGGGATTTTAGAGGGATGGGCCTCATATTAGTTACATTAGTCTGGATAATTAAATGTCAAATCCTGCTGAAGGTTTTTCTGAGGAAAGTGTATTTTTCATGTCCCACAAACCCACAAGATTTTGTGAGAATAATAAACAGTTACCATGGGGAATAAAATCAAAGTACTTCCAGTCGATAGGAATCTTTATTATGACAGCAATTAATGGGAAAGGAATAGAACAGCTATAAATTCTCAAAAGAGAGTGATGATTGAAAATTGACTATTTAAATCATCAGTGAATGGAGCCATTGAACCCCTTCAAAAGCAATGGCTGAATTATTAACATTTAAAATCTGGTGTGAGACTGGAATTTTATAATGAAAATAAAACTAAAATGTAAGCTCTGATTGTTTAAAAAACTTGAACCAAAATGTAAAGAGAATGTATCTGATTCAGGAACTTCAAATCAATAAGCATGAAGCTCCTGAAAACATGAGACAAACATGAAATTATAATATGATTATTTTTGTGACTAATGAACTCTAATTCCAGTAGAACAAGGGAGAAACATAATTTCGCAGTCATTTGCCCTGTGTATTGCAATAGTCCTCTATTGCATTCCCAGTACACAAAAGGACATTTCAAAGATTTCAAAATGCAAATTGTGAAAACCAATAAAGGTCAAATTTTATATTAATCCATCTTTTCAATCAAATTCCTTGCTGTTGCTTGTTCTGAATATAACCTTCTCCTTAAATAAAGAAGCTGACATGAGGGCAGGAGGTGCTTCATGTAACTGAGAAAAGATCTCTTCTTTAGAGAAGGAGAGAAAAGTAGCACTTTTCAGTCTCTGAAATGGCCTTGGACCAGCTGCACAAACTCTGAGTCATCAGATGAATCAAGTCTGTTAATGACTGCAGAGAACTTTTACTTCAAAAAAATGCAGAAGCATCCTGCTTTCAGATATCGATTCTCTAGTACTTCCTTTGGGAAGCTTTAGTCATAAAGGTGCCAGGTTTCAAGGCTTTTTTAGAAATAAAAAATGTGAGAAGGGTTTGGCTTTTAGTGATTGTACCATAAAAAAAGATGGTGGTCCATAGCCCTTGGAACATCTATCAGTTCCTGTAGCAGAAATCAGGATGGAATTTTGGCTGACAGGCAAAGAGGGAGTTACTAAAGGTAAAATTCACTCATAAAGAGAATTTTGTATGAAAGTCCAAATCAGGACAACCTAATTCAGGAGCTAAGCAGCTGCCATTGCCTTCGGCTTCAGACTGGAGAACACCTGAAAAATCACAGTTCAGTTTCTTAAACCAAAGGGATAAGAGTCATGAGGATCTGTGTTGTAGCCTGCCTTTAGGAGGTCTACAACAGAGAATAAAGAATTACTCTACTGTGTTATAACAGTATATCCTCTCGGTGTCATTAGATCCTAAGAGATGAGGTCTCTCACCCCATTCTCCAATTTTCTCATTGTAGCCTGCAAAGAAAATCCCCAGCTGTACCCCACCCTTGGGGGAAAGAAAAGACCATTTTTGCACTCTCTCAGATGTTGGATTTTAGCACCCAAAAGTGGAGGCTTTTGAAGATTTTTTTAGTAATGTGTTACCCATGCAGAACTAAATTATTTCTCTTTGGACCCAATATTTTAATATATCCCCAAATTCTTCCCTTTTCAGAAGTAAATGAAAAATGTTCACCCTTGTACTAAAGCCAGAATAAAGCAGTTCTGTGTTTGAATCCCGGTCCACAGTGTGGATGTTTGTAACATTAACTGATGTTTGTAGCATTGACATGCAAAATCTTTTCCCCTCCTCTCTTCTCCCCATCACTGGGTCTTTGCTCTGTGAATGTGTCTGCCATCCATAATCACTCTTAATTCCTCATCTTTGACATCACAATCAATGCAGTGAAATAAGCTGTTACTTAATGGGGCTGACACAAAATCCATTTAAGTTAACGGAAAGACGCTCATTGTTTGCTATCAGCCCCAGGTCAGGCCAGAGTGAACAGAGTGGGTGGAATTTGGCCTGTCATTTGTCATCTGAGAGGAAATGATTCCTACATCCGATCTGGACTGCTTTGAGATTTTAAACATATTTAGCAAAAAGAAAACAAATTGATTTGTTGTCAGTTGTTAAATGGTTGACATTTTACTCTGATTGGATAGCCTCTCAGTTTAAAATGATACTTAGTTTTCTCAGTAGTAAAAAAACATAAAAACAAATGTAGGAGGGAAAGATCAAGGTGAGTGTGAGTCAGTGAAACCGAAGAGGTGCCTCACTGCCCTGTGCAGTCATGAAGCATCATCTGCACAGGAGCTCAGCCTTGCTGGCAAGGGGCTGCACAGGGCTTGTGAACTCACCCTGCCCTTCCTGCCAGTTAGCTGACAGCCTCTTAGTTTTATTTATTTTAAGTTTCCTAAATAGATTTGTAAAGGGAGTTGTACATCTGTACAACTGTACATCTGTTCTCCAACCCATAGTGTTGTCTCAGGGTTTCTAGGTTTTGTAAACAGACTTAATAAAATATTAATCCATTTTTCTCTATTGCTCACAAACGTTTACAAATATGTTTCAGAAGCAAAAAGAACATGTTCTTTAATAGAGCCCAACAGACATCAGACACACTGTCCCTACTACATCTCCCAATTTGAATAATGATTATTAGCCTTGGGAAGAGGGAGCAGGGACAAGAACATCTGAGTGACTGTCTAACTTGGAATTCCCCTGATAAGCTTAGAGACTGTTTCTGCAGAAATAACTTCTGTTATTTAAGGACAAAAGTCAAAATATTCTGTTCCTTGGTTATGGTGTATTACACAGAGTAAAGGGAGTTCTATTTCACCACATCCCTTCTGAACAGCAGGAAACTCTTGGGATATATAATTTAGTTGCTGATCGCCAGGCCAAGTTGCTGAGAGGTCAGAGGATTTGCAAGAGACAGAAACATCAAGAAGTTTGATTCCAGTGCAAATGTGTCTGCTCTGCTCCAAACAGTGATTGCAAAACAAGTGTTACTGCTATTGGCAACCTTTGTGAGGCCTTATATCCACCATCCACTTGATTGTGTCAGTCCTTGAGTTATAAATTGTGTTATCTTCGAGGATAAGTTTTCAGACAGACTCTGACCTGACTTCTCTTTCTGCTGTGGTGGATGAAGGTCTACAGCATTCCAGTGATATAACTGAGGGTTTGGACTTACACAAATGAGACTCTGACCCCTCATATAATTGCTGGAAGGACTAAAGGGGGAAAAAAACCCCTAATACCTGGGAAGTTTTTAGGAGCCGTTTGGAAAGCGACTGGGTAAACAACAATCCAGAGGGGCACAGGATTCACTCAACTTGTTTTTAAAATCCCTCAGATGGCAAATTCCTGTCCTCTAGCTTCCCGGGTCTTGAGGCTCAGTAGAAATATTTATAAGGAGAGGCTGGTTGAAAAAAATCAAGAAATAAACAGACAATGCCTCTGATGAAGAGCTGAAATAGAGATTTTTGTGGCACAGATCAGATATTTCCAGAAACTGTTCCTTCCCTGGGGCTGTCACTTCTGAGCTGCCTCTGTTACCCACAGAGGGAAGTGGGGATCCTCACCAGGAACTGACCTTGTTCTGCTGCAATGGGCGTCACATCCCCTTATCTGTACCTTGTGGGTGCTAAATCCCAAGGGCACATTTTGGGGAACAGAACCCAGAGCCCTGGAGGAAGGCCACACTGTCAAACTCTGTTTCCTCAGGAGCCTCCCCAGCATTGGGGCCGCAGTGCTGGCAGAGGATCAAAGCTCAGGAATTCATTCCTGCACTGTGCTCAGACTGTTCCTCCTGGCTCAGGTCACACCACTCTCCTCCTTTCTCTTTGGTTTTAGCAGGATGAGTTTTATAAATTGCATGGCAAGACACAGCCCTGGTGTGTGAGAGTGGGGCTGGGGAGGGCACAGGGCTGCTGGTGTCCCAAACAAACCATCCATCTGCCCTGGGCTGACCCTGCTGGCAGCTGTGCTCTGTCCTGCTCCTACCCACTGCCCAAGGCTCGTTCCAAACAGCCTCACATCTGATGGAAAGAGGAATGGTGGTTTCTGAACTGCCTCCAATTCTTTGGAGCTTTTAAGGAGCCTTGTGATGGCATTTTACTTAAATTCTAGATAGCAGCCCCAAAGCTATTAGCAACCTGGCACTGGAAAAACCTCTGGGGAGGTTTAGTCGAAATGACAAAAGTCTCTATCTGAAATTTATGAAGATATTTTCAGTTTTTCAGTGGAAGTTCAAATTCTCATGTTTTGGCAGTAGAGCTGTACTGGGTACATTTGCACTAATATTGACCATTTAAAAGCTCCTTAGTGCCCTTAGAGACAAAAAGGAGAATGCTTCCTTTGAGGAAAGATGCCCCTTAGCAGAGGAGAGGTGATACTCTAGAGGAGTTAATCTCTTCCCTTTTGTTCTGCAGTTTTGGGGGGGCAGAGGCTGAACTTTTGGATGGTGACATTAATCCCACACAAACTGAGCAATGGGCTGTGCCCCCACTTGCACTCCTGCCACATGGAAGGTTAAAATAAATGGTTGTTAAACTCCAGGCTGTATAGTGCACTACACATTAGTGCTGCTTTTAGTCATCAATATATTGCTATTTAAAGATGACTGAGACTTTTAGGTCTGATGATGATCTATATTAAAAGTGTTTCTTTTTAATTTGAGATTTTATGCTGTCATGCAGACATCTCCATAATTAAATGTGTGCTTGACTCTTCCTGCCTCCAGTTAAGTAGACATTAATGGGGAATCTCCCAAAAACAACTGCCAGAAATGTTCCTGCACTTCAATTTAAAAATATTAATATCAAATTAGAGTGATGATCACTAAAGGGAATCAAGGCTAAATGGTTTTGGAATCATCCAAGGTAGTTTGTTCAAACTGCTCTTATTCTCACAGTTTTTCTATGGTCACAGCAGAGACCTATTCTCCACTGAATGAGGAGGGGTTTAAAAATAAACACTTGTAAGCACAAAATCTCTCCACTTATAAAAGAGTAGTAATGAAGTTGCAAAATCAAAGAGCTTAATATTAGGGAGCACAGATATTCAAGTCAAGTCTGTCTTAGCCTGTCTCTGTCTAATATAACACACTAATGCCATAATCAAACAGTATTTTTCTTGTGGGAAAAATCACACAACTGAGTGGACTATGCTCACTTGGGGAGCAGCTATTCAATATTTCATTTTTCTATATGTGGTATAAGGTTTAATCCAAGCTGGGAGGGAGAGGTCTTACACACTGCAGTCTCGATAATCTGATCTGATCCTTAGTCATTTACAGAGCAGCCCTAATCTAACCTGGGCACTGAGTCCAAATGTAAAATTTTCCCGGGAATTTTTTTGTCTTTAGAATTTTCTATCCCTGCAGTAAGAACAAATCACTTTTGCAGTGCCTGCAGGAGGGAACTGCCTCACTGAGCAAACAAGGCTTGATCTGGCCTTCCCAGGGAGCAGATGGATGCTTGAGGTAACTTGAGATAAAGATGGTATTGTACCAGTGATTGGAGATCCCAAAGGTGCCCTTTTTACAGCCACTTCCCAGGTCAAAGCTCTTCCCTGTGCAGGAGGACTTCCATCTCTCCAGCACAGCTCTGTCATGATTTTGCCTCTGTTCCAGGCTATGGAGTGGGGCTGAGCTACACCTTACACAGCCTGCAGACCAAGCTGGAGGCCCAAAACACAACCAAAATTGGATCAAGTCTTTTGTATCAAGTGAGTGAGACCTTAAATGGGGATGTTATTTGTACTATCCCTTTGCTGCTTAGGAGCAGAGAACAAATATTTGTACAACTGCCTTCACAAATCCAGTTCACATAAACCCTCTGCCCTCCCTGCAATAAAAAGCTGCCAAAAAAGATTGGCTGTTCATTAAATTTTGCTGTGAGGGATGAATGTGGCTGCCTCCAAAAGTCCTGCCCTCAACACTGAACACAGCCTGGCAGGAATCACCCAGCTGTTCTGACTGGCTTGGAGGGCAGATCCTCAGCTTCTCTTGGGAGCTGTGACTCCAGTGCAGCCAGGACTGCTCTCTGGACCTTTATTCCAGCTGATTATCTGCACAGCTTTACATCCCAAATCCTACTTTTTATCCTGAAATGTGAAAACCCAAGCCAAGCAACTCAGAGTCTCTGCTTTGGTCACAATTTACCCACTGTAGCAAGGGTTTGCTGGAGGAGGGTTGGAGGACAGCATCATGAGGATGTATCTACTCCAGCTGGAAATTTCTGCACAGTTCCCACTTGGAGGGGAATGGGACAATGCCCATCCTTCTGTCAACAACCAGACAGAAGAGGTAGCAAAGCTGCTCCTATTTGTTGTCAAAAATGGACATGCTAGCAGGAGCCACAGCATGAGCTAAGCCCGTGGGAATGTGGGCAGCCACTGTGCCTGCCTGCCCAGGGAGCTGTGCCAGCTCACCTCCACCCTGACCTCACACAGCCCCTGCTATTCCAGCTCTGAGTCCAGCTCCAAGCTTTGTCCTCAGCACAGGAGAAGGGTTTGTTTTGATGGCAGGATAATTAATGTGCCTCAGCTCCATGGCTGTAAAATCCCTGGGGAGACGAGGCATGTCTAATTTGTGCTGTGTCACAGCCAGGTGAGCACAGCTCCAGGTCCCTACTCGGGCATGACCGTGCTCAGGCTCAGTATTTACCTGACTGCAACAACTACAGCTGCTTTCTTCATTTGATAGTGGCAAAGCTGGTCTCCACTGACCATTTCACTTGGAAAAATACCACCCAGCTCCCTAGAGAGGTCACAGTGAGAAACCATCAGCTGTAACAAACTTTTTATTATGGGATCAAGGAAATTGCAATCACTTTCCTTACACTGGGACTTGAGGCAGAATTGAAGGAGAGAGCCCTGTCTTCTGCTGTCCTGCAGGTGAGGCAGTGAAGCTCATCCTTTTTTTTTGTTAAAAATGGGCTAAAACCAGTGTAGGAAAAATCCATCTTTAGTCAAAGAAGTGCTTAGGCTGATGGCAGGTCCTGCCCTGCAGAGCAATCCCTGCCTGGGGCAGCATCACTGCAAGACTCTCATGATTTAAGGCCTGAGGGTATTTTGTATTTGCACATTCATCCATCACATAACCATGTCCATGTTTACATATGGCTGCCCCAGATTTTACCCTGATTTCCCAACCAACCATCCCTGTTTCCTCCTTGACTCACTCCAAAGCCAAACTGTTCAGTGCTGGTCTGGGAGTGCTCAGCACTAGTGTTGGATAAATGCACTGCAGCAGCAGCCAGGACAGCTTTGGTGACACTCTTCCCATATTCCAGTGTGGTTTATTTTATGTTCACTATGGTTTATTTTATTTATTTATTTATTTTGTGCTAATAAACTCTGCAAATATAAATATTGAGCCAGGCTGGTTTGTGTGGGTATTTGACATTGATAGAATAAATTACCTTTCCTACATATTTTCCATTATACATCTGCCTCAATTTTGTGCTGCACACGGATATGAAAAGGAAACTTTTGCCACCACAGCCCTTTGCAAACACAGTTCTCTTCCAAGCTTTCCATCTTACTACTAAATAAATATGTATGCAAGATAGCACTGGTGTAGTACTAAAACCCACTATTATTTATACAACTGTCAAGCCTATACAAATTCTAATTTTTCACACAGCAAACTTCTTCTAAGGCATGGAACTGCAGAGGATCTTCCACAGCTGTGCCTATACCACCTCCAGGACCAGAAATCCAAAATGCACTCTAGAGACTAAACCTGTGTTTTTTTCACTGAACCCAAATGAAGTGTCTTGTCACCTCAGAGGGAACAAAATACACCTGAGAGCTGAATTTCTTCTGGGGGTACCCAACTCACTCCTTTGGCTGTGAAAGCAGATTGAATTTCTAATCAGGCACTCACGTACATAAAAGAGGAGCAATTCCATAGCCATGAGTTTGGGCTTGAAATCTGATTGACCTCATAACATTGGTGCTGGAAGAAATCATCTCACCCACCCACCCAACGAAAAAGGTAAAATAAGGAATTTTTTTCAATACCCTGAAAGGTAAAAGATGCCTGGCCAGTTTTCAAGCTTTTTGGTAAAGAAAAAAAATTCAGCTTAGTTTTTTCAGCTGCTGATAAATATTTTAATTTTGTTTACAAACTCCTGCAGTCTGTGGGTACATAGTCCCAAACTATGACTCCTAGAGCAGCATCACTCTGGCTCTAAGGCAGAAGTCCTGTCCCATCCAGGGTGAGCTCTGCAGCTGCTGGGCTCTGTCTCCACATCACCCAAATTTCAAACATGCACTGGGCACAGTTCAGACTCACATCACCAAGAAGGGGACCCACAGGGAGGGAATCAAGTAGAGGAGAGCCCCAAACCCAGCATCTCCTGGACTCATTCCATACTCAGTCATTTTTATTTAGTTCTTTTTCTTCCACTTCACTTCTAGGATGGCCCTGCCAGGTTAGACACAGTTCCTGGAAGCCTTGCAGAGATGTTTTTATATTGCATCTTATATCGTTATATATTCTTATGTATTATATACAGACTTCTATGTATTTTTATACACACACACAGAGGCAGGTGACCCTTGGTTTGCCAGCTGGGCTGTACTGGACTGCAGAAGTGGCAGAGAGGGGAGCAAAGGCTGGGGTGATTTACAAACCTGCTCTATATCTATACACTGCAACAACCCTCATGCAAAGTCAACATGGCCTTGCATCATAAAGCTCAGGCTGGAGCCAAGAAACAGCTCAGCTGGAGAAGCCACAGAATGAGGAGAGAACAAGCTTGTTCAGGTAAGAGATCTGAATCTAAAAACATGTCCTGACATAGTCACAAGAGGAGGTGAAGTATTTTTGAAGGTGATTTTTCTTTTCTTGCAACTCCCTAATCCTCTGAACTCATTAAAATGAAGACACTCTAATTTCCAGGATTGTCCAACAGGGAGAGGTCAAGGAAGGACTTCTTTGTAATATTGACTCTCAAATTCCAGGGAGAAGAACAGCAAGATTTTCATTAAACCACTGTCAAATTATAAATTACTGCACTGTTGAAGGAAAATAGGACTGCCATTATGCAAAAGGAAGTGAAAGAAAAGACCTGATGATTTATAGCTTGTATACAGGTCTGTCTCAAATGGGGTCTTAGGCTGATGAAAAACAAGGGTCTGGTTACCAGGAGCTGGCCCTGGCTGGGCACAGAGCAGCCAGAGCTGCTGGATCAGTGGTGTTACACATCCCTTCTGCACAGGAGGTTTTGTAGGGCCACATTCATAGAACCCCAGTTCTGAAGATGCAGAGTTCCTCAAAGAACGTTCTAAAGTCCTCAAAAGAAACGAAGCAGCAGTTTTTTTGCTGTTGCACCAAACCTCAAATAAAGAAAGCAAGTCCTGGGAACCCAGTGAAATCTGTACTGAACAGGACACTCAGCCTCTTAGGGAGGCACTCCAGTGTAAAATCCAGAGCTGTTACTTGCTACTTTGTGGTTTGTATTTCCATGGGTAGATGCCAGAGGAAGACAGTCTGATTAGACAAATTACTTTTGTTCAAATTGAAAGAAATATTTCATTTTATTCATCCCATCTTCACTTGAAAAATGCCATCTGTCCACTAAGAGGCATCCTGACTTCTGACTAAGAAAAAACCATTGCTTAAGGCCCTCAAAGGGAAAACAAAGGGAGGAGCCGAATCTCCCAGGTGCAACTCTAATGACATGAGTTTAGGGTGTTCAGAGCTGTAGCTGCCTTGGTCCCTCAGGAAAGCTTTGCTCAGATCCACGGGTTGGATCTGAAGACCAAGACACTGTCGTTTAACAGTTAATTAGATGCACCAATTAGTGGTCATGTTGTACAAAGAGTGACAAAATGAGTGCGAAAACCAACAGCAGGAGAGTAGCTGGATGTGAAAGCAGGGAGGGATGGCAGAGAGCTGGGGCAGCACATCCAGCAGCCAAACTGTGGCTTGACAGAGGCTCTGAAGTGTGACAGTCAAATAGAAATTGTGGTTGTACCTGTGCAGATTTGGGCTCCTCTCCTGCACTGCAGGATGAGAATTGAGCTGGGGTGACTTCTGTACTGAACTGAAGACACTGTAATACAGGGTTAAAAGAGAAACACCTGCAGCCTTTATGCAAGAACCTGTAATTGTGAGCACAAAGACAGGTCTCAGCACGTGGAGCTGTGTGCATGCATTACACATTAATATGGGGCCAGCATCCAGAGAAGCTGATAGGATTGCTACATCATTGCATTCTGTATTATCTTTTATTAGGATACATGCACTAGGATGGTTTCATTTTTTTAAATCCAAACATTAAAGCACTTTCTGACTGAACTACATGCAGGAGCAGCCTGTGCTGTGCCAGCAGCCAGGGCTGCACCTACAAACCCAATTATCTCTCTGCAGCCTTGCCCTGCTCTGGTCATCTGGGGCACTTGGTGTCCCCATCTCTCAGGTTGAAGTCATGATCAGGCTCACTGGGAGTTCTAAGCCCAAAGTGCCCCTTTGAACTCGGGGCTGATCTGAGCCCTGGGTGCCTTCTGGCAGTTTGAAACACCATGATCTGGCCAGCAGAGGTTTATCTGCTAAGACAGAAAAGCTGGTGCCTTGTAGGAGCAGAGCTAATCTGACAGGGTGGCACTTCAGTCAGACAAAAGTGCAAAATGCATCTGACCGAAGAGGATGGTCTGAAGCTCTGCACTGCCAAGCTGCAGTGACAGGAGCTGCCCGTGCTCACAGCACTGTTACACACTGGTAGCACACATCCCACCTGGCCCAACTCAGGACATGCCTTCCTGCCATCCAGCCAGGTTCTGGTGCTCATCCTGGGGGAACTGGCCTCTGAGGATGGGCAGGGGGCTGCTGAGACCCCACTTCTACTTCCAGCCATCTGCACAGGATGGGAAGTACCTGGAAACCCAAGAGTGCCCTGCACATTGCAGCAGGTGAGTGTTGCTGCACACCTGCCTGGAAAGAGCTCGTAGCAAAAGGCTGGCCCTGCTCCAGTCCAGGGAAGGGCAAGATTTTGCTATATATATGTGTGTAGAAACAGAGAGGTGCTTCACTCTCATGTGATGAGAGCACAGCCTGGGCTTAAGCCATTTGCCTTGATCCATTTCATCCAATAAGTTTGCCTTGACTTCTCCTGCTCGAAAAAAAACATGAAAACGATCCAGCAGCTGTAACATCTGTGACTCCAGATTCCCCTGAATGCTTCCCAGCAGAGAGGGCACAGAAAAAACATGGTCATCTCCTCCCTGGCAGCTGTTGAATGACACAGGAAAAGGCAGCCCTGCAGAATGACTGTGCTTTGAAGCTCTGCCCTGTGGGCCAGGCTTTGGCCACCTTTGGGGAAGTTCTAACAGCACCATTCACCCACCTCCCTGCTGGTGGTGGGAGCTTTCTTTGCCTTCTTGCCTCAAACATGACTGCCCTCTCCTCTGGGAGCTCTACCTCAGGTTGGGGCATCCTCTCTTTCACTGTACATGCAGAGCAAACAGGCAGTGAAATGAAAGCACACGTTCACCTTAAGCAGCTGAAGAGGGCAAAGCATTTTCTGTTTGCAAAAGGGGAAGAGCGAGTCCATCTGCAAAACAGTTTCCCATTAACCAGCCTGTGATAATTTCTTACACTCTCCTAATGGCAGTTTAGCTGTCACCCCGACAAACAGATGGACTTTTGTAATGCTGAGAGCACAAATTCACAAGAGGAGGGAAGCACTAGGGTCTGATGACCTGCAGAGTTGGCTGGAGGGAGGAAAAAAGGGTCCTTTGTCCTTTCACCTCTCCAGAGGCAATAATGGGGGAGCAGCATGTCCCCTCCCAGGCCCAATAACCCTGCCAAGGCAGTTACAAAAACACATGGATGTGACACTGATGAGCCCTATCTTCTCCTTCAGTCATGGCTTAACACTCCCACCTGTCCCAGCAGTTCTCTAATCTCTACCACCAAGACCTGGTGAAAACCTCGCTCCTTCGAGGGAACTCAAACACCAGCACGTTTTGTAAATACCCATCCCAAAGATGTGGTCTTAACGCTTAAAAATTGTTTTCTCCATGCCAGAACGAGTTAAGGTAGGAGTCTGTCCTGGCTTCAAATTTCCTGGCTTTCCCCTGTCTGCGTCACGACATAATTCTTTCCAGCAGCCTTTTCCTCAGATGTTCAGCGTTAGCATTGGGATCCCTGCCAGCTTTCCTTCCCAAAACAAACACGGAGCCTCCTGATGCCAAAGATTTGCCTTCTATTCATTTCTCCAGGGACAGAACACTTGGCTTTACAAGCAATGCCCCGATTTTCAATCCAGCATATGTATATAAATAAAAATGCAGCTTTACAGAGACTTGTCTGCACTAGAAACGACTGGATGGCGTGTCCCTAACAAGCTGTCTCTCTCCATTAACTGTAAATAGAGCTTCAATTAATTAATGGGATTATCTGCCAAGTTAGTACACATTGCTCCAGCAAGGAAAATAAGGCTTATTGTCAAATTACTTTTTTGCTGGTGAAATCATGTCAGCAGCAGAATTTTTGCTAGCAATAAAAACGCCCACCCATTATTAAACCACTCTGGTTCCAGTGTAAACCTGGTCTAAAACTAAAGCTCTGAAAAGTGGTAAAATACCATTCCCATCTCAGTGAAAAGCTTTTGTTTCCCTCCAGTGTCCCTGGGCTCATTACACCTCCCCTGCCCTGGTGACCTGCCTGCTTTGCCTGGAGGACTGGAAATTGCTGAGCTGCTGGTGGCTGATGAGAAATGATTTAAAGGAGGCATTGCTGTGAGCCCTTCAGAGAGCAAAGCACAGCCCTGCACTGCTCCCCGCGGGGGACAGGGGGAATTTGGGTAGACCTGTCTCACCAGGGGACATGTCCTTCAGGCTCAGGTCAGGTGGAGTGTTTGTCCTCCAGCAAGCCCAGGCTGCTGCTGCCTGCTCTTCTTTTGGAAGGAAAAACTGTAGGTTTCCTCTTTCTGAGGAAACAAGGGTGTGACTTAGGTCAAATCTGTGCTTATGCACATTATTTGCAAACAACATTATGTGCAAAATGCACTCCTGAAAGAGGAGAAATAGAGAGAATGGGAAAAAAAAAATCACCTGTAATAAGCATTATTAATGTGCCTCCATCATGTATTGTCTTTTTTTGGTTATTGTTGGGGAGGGTATGAGGTGCCATGGCTATACCCAATGGACAGGGCACCTACAGGCATTAAATCATCTGCTGCTACTCAACAGATTTTGTTCAATCCATCTTTTATGCCCTTTATGTGTGCCCAGTTTCCAGCAATAAACTTAAGACAACTCCCATCAATCTCTCAAAAATTTGGGGTTTTGTCATTTGAAGAAGGCAAAAGTGGACATGCCCAATCCCTGCCTCCCCTCCTCTTTCTTGAAAGGTTTAGCCCTGGAATTGGCCAGAATTTGTACATTTATTTGACACGAAAGAAGTGGCAGAGATAAAAATAGAATGTGAGAAATATTATGTAATGAAGTGAAAAAAAGATATTGATTACTTAGGCAATACAATTATTAGAAATAAAGGTGGTTTCTAAGTCTGTATTCCTTTCTCATGCTGAAGTCAATAGCAGTTAAATTCAGTGTATTTTTAGAGTAATAAAGAGCTATACCATGGGCCCTATCAAGTTCAATACGGAAGGAATGCAAAATGAGAGTGCTCAAACAAAATGTCCAAGTCTTCTAGGCATCCAAAAAGAGACACAAATATATAATCATTCATAATTAACAATTTCTCCGTAGCATCACCCGTGAAAGGATCTCATGTTCCTCCATAAATATTAATTAAATTAACCCTACACCCCACTTGTATAACAATTATTACTGACATTAACAGATGGAGAAACTAGGGCACAGCTTCATTGCTCACACAGAGCATCTGCTGCAGATCTGAGATGAGACTGACCCATCCCCAGCCAGGGCTGAGCCATCAGATTCTGGATTTGGATGCTTGTGACAAGGATCTGCCTCCAAAAACTGCCCCTGATTTGTCACATTAGGCTGGAAATGCCTCTTTGAAACATTAATGTCAAACAGTGTCAGTGTTAGATGTTAGACAGGAAAACCAAGGAGCAGTGTCTCCAAGGAAACCAGCATACCTGAGGGAGGAAGAAGTGAGGAAACTAAAGTAGGAACAGAGCAGAAGCTTGAGGAGGCAGCTGTTCAGATTTTCCTGGTTTTTATCATTCTGCTATGATTTTCTCTAGTTAAGTCAGATAGCTTTCTGGTGTGGAGGTCAGAGTAATTTATTTATAAACAATTAATTTAGTTTTCCACTACTGCAGCATGAAGAGGCAGAGCTTCACCTCAGAGCCCTGAGAGTTGCCCCAGGGGTCCACCTGCTCTTCCTGGGGACAGCACCCACCAGCAGACTCCAGCACATGTACCCCCATGCCTCCCACCCTCCTCACTGCACAGCCTGGCTGAGGCTCCAGCTGTCATTTCATCCCCTCAGGGACCCCAGCAGGACACGAGGATTCACCTGAGCCCACTTGACAGAACAGATCCTGCACAGGGAGCCACAAAGTCAGTCAGACTGGAGCAGGGCCAGGAGACCCACGTCAGTGCTTTGCCATATAAAAGGTGCACTGGCTGCTCAAGAGACTTGGGCTTGTGGGGTTTGATCCCTCCAAAAGGTGACAAATGGGCTCCCCAAAGCAGCACTGGCTCATGGTTGGAAGAACAGTATTTCTGATTAAACTCCCAATACCAATTCTTACCTCCTGGCATTCCCACCAAAGCACCAACACCACACAAGCTGAGTGACTGATAACTCGAGGTGCTGCAGTTCTAGGCAGTAAAAATTATTCTTAAGTTCTTTTTTTTGACTTGGACACATCACTGTGCTTCTACACTCAGCTCTATCAGAGGATGAAACAATGTGCTGGTAAAAAAATGAGACAAGATAAACCCCTTTTCAAATTCAAAACAATCACAGCATGGGAAGGACTCCTCCCTGGCAAATATAGGTTAGCCTGTCTGGACTAATCCTCTACTCATATGTAGTGGCTTATTAGGGATTTAAAAAGAAATCTGAAGGCCTAGACAGTTTGTTTACAGTGGAACAGCTTCACATGAAAGATGAATTTTCAGTGAATTTAATGACATATTTGACTTGAATTAATATTGGAGAAATTTAGAAATCTTTTTTCCTGTTGTTTCTGTAAAACTCTTTAATAAAGGCTTTACAGAAGCAGTAATTTGTGACTTTAAAAGCACATTGAGCCAATTGTAAGTGAGCCAGTGCAGACTGAATTCCTGCTTCCTGCAGAACAGCAATAAATCCTCCCAGCACCCCTGAGTTCCCTTCAAATCATAGAGCCACAGATATCAGAGTGCCATGGTGCCCACAGCTCACCCAAAGCAGGTGTTATAAGGCTGTGCCCAGGGTTTGCCCAGGTTTAATGTGGCTTGTTCATTGACTTCTCTGATCCACCTGCTCCAGGCACTCTTTGGGGGAGAATATTTTATTTTGTTCTCTGGAATCCTACCAGAGTTAGCCCATGGACTGAAATCCAAGTGCAGCCCTTGTGTGCCAGTTTTGTAATGATAAGCCCCCTATGAACTGCATAACTTACTAAGAAGGGAGAAATCTCAGTGCAGGGGGCAGTTAGGAGAAAACTAACCAGAGACACCTGGAGCAAAGCACAGAGGGGGCAGGAGCTGCCTGTAATCCAAGGGCAGAACTGGGAAAAGAGCATATTTCCTAAATCCTTGTCGGTCTATCCAACATTCTCATAACTTGTACTGCTTATGAAGAAAAGTTAATGCAATTTTACCCACATATCACTCATTTGCAAAGGGCACCTGCTGCAGGACAGGATTTCTGTGCTGGATATCCTGCCCTTAAAATCCTGCCTAATCCTCCGGGCAAAGCACATGTCTCCATAGGCACGGGCAGGATTAAGGCACAAACCCATCCTCAACTGCACAGGGATGGAAGAGTCAGAGTCAGAGGATGTGCAAAGAGCTGCACAATGGCTCCTTCCTTGAATTCATGGATCCCCACAGATCCCCATGAATCCTGGTGCTTCCCCATGTGGGACAGGGCTTGGGAGATGCTACAAGTCTGTAGTTTTGGTTTGTGCTTGACATGTTTTAGTTTTTAATTTATTTTTTTAAGGAACTTAAAAACAAGAGACATATTAATAACAAGAATGTTTACATATTTTTATTTAACAAGAGGGTTTTTAAATTATTTTTTTTAGTTTAACCAATGTGATTGAAAAAGTTTGTCTTCTTATCACAAATTAGCCTGTGTAAAATACTATTAAAAATAAAAACACTTCCCAAAAACAAAGCAGTCACTCTTTCAACCTTCTAAAGTCAGCGGCTTTGTGTCATTGTAGTATCCAATAGTGACACAGGTGTCCCAAAGGGACAGCTCAGTCTCTGCAGAGGTCCTCTGCATAGCTCAGTTTGGGACAGAAAACCTGGCTCAGGATGTTTTGTGCTGTGTGAATTCCAGCAAGGGATTCACATTTTACACACAGTTTATGCAAACAACAACCTTGCTGTGGGAGTATTCATCCCTGTGTCCTCACAGTGATGCAAATGGTGTGGCAGAGGACTGCAAGCATTCGAAGGAACACAGCTTCAAGGCTGATTTCTGCCAAGCTTGGCCTGATAAAAGCCCATTTGCATGCATTAATCTTGACATAGTCATTAAGTGAAGCGTGGCAGCAGAGACCTCCCCAAAGCAGTAAATTCACTCAGGGATTTGATAACTTGGAATTCTCAGTACATACTCAAGGGCTCTCTCCCACTAATAATACTCCAGTCCTGGTCTAGTATAAACAATATTCCAATATTGGCCTAGTAAGACAAAATACTCCAATACTGGTTTAGTATAGACAAAACTAAGAAATCTATTTTATTCCTGTTGGGAAGACAAAGTCCTGATGCACTTTACTTTCTCATTTTCTGGAAAGGGATTTACCCTATGTTTACCTTCCTGCTATCAGAAGGAAAGTAACATTTGCTGCTTTTATCTCCACATTTTGGAGCAGAATGCACCAACTATCACAACTGACAATTTTCCTCATGAATGAACAATGGAAACTGCTGCTGTGCCCACAGTCTCCCCCAGGCACAACTTCCTAAAGCTTAAGCCAGAAAACTTACCTTGCCAAAATCAGCTTTGCCATTGAGGAGCCAGGGGGATCTGTGCTTAATGCACAGATCTACAGAACTACATACCTGGAGAATTTCAGCTATGTAAAAGTATTTATTAACACAGCCTTGCAAGTCTGTTTTACTTACAGAAACAAACACAGTGGCAATGATATGGCAACGTGACATGGTGTCATGACATTATTTGCATGACCTTCAGCAAAGAACCACAGCTCCTCTGCTGGCACTGTGGCTTTTGGTATCACACATGCTCTTTGTGATATTTTTGAGCTCTTTTTAGTCTCCACCAAGGTCTTATTAACAAAGGTTTTTATTTCTGTTCTCGAATGCCAGGGATCCCTGATCACCAAGAAGGCTCCTAGAATGTTAAATGATACATGAACACACAAAAGGCTTTAAAGAGCTTACAGGCTGAAGAGAAGGCAGATGGAAGAGCCCAAGGAGAGATGACCCACCCTGTGTGGGTGGCAGCAGCCAGAACATACCAGCAGCTCAGTCACTGCCACATTTTGCCAAATCAGCTACAACTAATTGCACTTTTTCAGGGCTAAATAACCAAAAAAGGACATTCAACATAGTTACTTCAGCATGATACATGGAATAGGGTCATGGCACCAACTTCTGATGTACCAGTTTCATCACATCAAGGGTTTTACTCCAGCACCCACCCATCAGGAACTTTCCTTCCAATTCAGGCATATCCAGGATTCCCAGGGTGCAAAGGACAGCTTGAAAACAAAACCTGGGTTTACCCACAAGAATTTAGAAACCAAAAGAAAAACCACTAACCATTTTGGCTCCTTTTCTGAAAATATAGTTAAATAAAAAAGACTCTTGAGATTTCTTTGCCACTGCCAGGATGCTCTGTGGCTGATGCAGAAACCAGCATGTCTGGAAACATAGCACAGGCAGACTGTTCCTACCCAGCTGGAGTACAAACCCTGCAATCCAGCCAACAGCTTTGTTCAATTGTAGTTCAAATTCACTGCAGTTTATTTCTGGAAGTATTTAAAATGTCTGTCCTGAAGGCATTAGGACCACTGGATCCAGTGAGTCATCCACGACACCTGACACAGGTAATAAATCTCACTGTGTTTGCTAAAGCTTTCTGTAGGACTCTGTGGGATCTTTACATTAACATGATGCAAAATAGCCTGTGGGACAGGAACCTGCAACAGTCTGGGTCCAGTGCTAATTTTCCCTTTAATAACCAGCTAAAATCCAGCACTTAAACAATATCACATATAGGAACTTGAGCACTGTTTAGAGAGACACAATAATTTAGTGTTAAAAACATCCCATTGAGCACTGAGAGGGAGAAAACCAGCAAGATGAAGAAGAAACTTGTTAACCAAAAAGGCCTGTAGTTTATAGTTCTGAAATTATGGGAATAGCAGGACCTGATACAGATAGCATTAGATTTACTGGAGGTAGAATAACAGCCTTGATGTGGCTCAGCAGGAACATGATAAAGTTGAAGGAAAGCTTAGGACAAGAGGCAGGGTCAGACACGTGGAGATGGACACTGAAATCCACAACATGGGGTCAGAAATTCCTCTTTCAGTGGACAGGGGTGACATGTTTCACATTACTGATAAATTCACCTCAGTTCCTGCTTCCCCATGGGCAGGAGGCATTGTACCCAGATTTTCCAGGGGTATTGTATCCTGTCAGGGGATCTGTGCAGGGAAAGGGGTGCTCTGCCCCATAGGAGTTTGTGTTCTACCTACAGAAAATAAGTGCCAAGACAGGCTTGGCACTGCCCTCAGGGGAGCTCAGAGCCAACATGGAAGGTATTGAATTCTGATGGGAGCAGCTGCTGATAGAAGCAGCAGCTGGCTTCTATAGGAAAGGCAGTGCCTCTATCCTTTGAAAACCCTTCGTGTTTCTCTTCTCCCTAGGGAGGTGGGAACAGCCCCCCAAGGTCATTTGCACAACTGAGGAAGATGTGCCGAGGCCGTGGGGCAGCACAGCTCAGCCCATTGGAGTGGGATGCTCTGAACAACTCTGTGTCCCTGCCAAAATAACTGCACCAGGCACAACTGGAGATTAAACCAAGGCCTCTCGGCAGTGCCTGAGAGGATAACACAGTCACTGCTGCCGGCTGCCAGTGGCTGCAAGGCAGCAGCAGAAATGGAAATTAGTCTCTTTATGGCTGGCAGGCAGAACTGCAAGCTCATGTTGATGTAGAGCACAGCTCAACATCAAATTATCCTCCTGAGCAACGACACTGCATCAAATAAATCGGCATCTAAACTTACCTGGGGATCAGGTTATCCTTCTGCACACGGGGAGTAAACATAGCAGAGAGGCAGGGGCTGGAGCTGCAGACAGGGTCCCTCACACAACTGTAGTCCTTTTCCCAGGCAGGTCAGCAGGGTTCTCGTAGGCAGAGACGAGCCCCTTTGCCCAGCGAGTGCCAGGGGAGCCCTGCTGCATCACCACCAGCCTGATCGGGGGCTGGGTGTCTGCAGGGGCCTCAGGAGCATATTCCTTGCTGGGATCCTTCCCTCTGCAGTCATAGAGCACACAGGAGATCAGGAAAACCAGAAGCAAAATGACATAGCTAGATACCAGAATGATGAGATTCAAGGTAACGGGGTCAATCTCCAAATAAAAATCCATTTGGTCCCATACTAGTGAGGACAAACCCGGAGAATGAAGTTTCATATGCACGAATGAGCAAGTGCTAACTGATCAGAATAGATGTAATGGCTTTGTGGTAAAAATACACTAATCCCCAGGTCTCCTGTAGCAATGGATTTCCCCGAACCGGACGATTAAAGCAGCTCAGTTTAATAACTTAAGCTCCTTCTTTTAATGCCACGTTGCCTACAGTGGCAGAAGCTAAATTTGATTGCTATATTGACAGGAAAACATCCCCCTTGCCCAGGGACCATCTCTTTCCTTGGTGGGCAGGTAGCAAACTGGGTTTTCTCTAAGGGCATTTTGCAGAGCCTCCCTTCTTCAGGTGAGTTTGGACACATGGGCTGAAATATCCTGAGCTGTGTAATTAGTAAATGAAAACAGAAATAATTAGAAAGTCCTTTGCAAGGTAACACTTCTCAAAATCTCACAGGCCTGATCCTCATTTTGACTAAGACCTTTCTGCCCTGGGCTAGTGATACAGAAGTGTTTTCAAATGAATTAAAGATGTTTATTATCCAGGTCCCTATCAGGATGACAAGGACACATCACACTGCTGTCACACACTGCCTGGCCAATCCTTGCACAAATTCCTCTGTAAGATCCTGCTTCCCACAGGCTGCTCTGTCTCATTTGAGCCTCCCACGTGTGAGAAGGTACAACAAAATTGCAGCGTTTCTGTACTCTGGGCACTGCTAATTTCTTTTTCCTGTGTGGACTTTCTGCTGAAAAGAGGGTGAAGTTTGTGAGTGGCTGTGCCCTGCCTGGCAGCCGGGCCAGGCTCCCGAGCACAAACCCTTCAGGTACCTTTTGCACCTCTCAGATTTATGTCTCTGGAGCTGATGAGGGAGTAGGGATGTACAGAACTGCCAGGTATTGTCACAGTTCTGGGGACAGGCACAGGACAGAACACACCAAGATCAGGCAGCAACACCCAACCTGCATTGAAGGGTGACCCCTTTTAGAGGGGCTTCAAATTTCCCATGTTTAACCCTGATTGGTTGGGTTCTTAGCTCCGCCCACCTCACTGGCCAATGATATGTCTGGTCTGCATTCACAATTGAATGGGATTGGCTGGGGTCCCTTGTTTGAGTTTGAATACAACCAATCAATATCACACCTGAGGACTTCACTTGTATTACTTCTTTACTTGTTTACTTCCATTCTCTAATGAGCCAGGCTGGTGGAGTTGGTGTTAATTATGGGCAATTTATCTGTGCAGCCACAGACCAGCTGTAGCTGTCACAGCACAGTGTCACCTGCACAGTGCTTGGAGAGATGCCACCCCAGCTGCTGTTTGACAGAGATGTCCAGGACACCAAGGAGGCAGACACAAAGGGCAGGGGATGGTGCCAAGGAGCTCTGCAGACCCTACATCAGCACACCCGCCTCTCCATGCAAAGCTCCCAGGTTTTGGTTACAGCACAGGAGGCTTTTAGGAAGAGATTAGGCTGTCCCAGCTCTTAGCACTGCCAGAGCTGTGGAAAAGGGCTTTATGTGTCAGCAGGAATCGGATCCGGCACATCTAAGCTGTAAGAAATATGTCATGGGGCCATCCTGCCGCCTTGGCCGCAACACATGCCACCCACTTTAAGGTCAGCATCAGCTGCATCCCCCACCCACCATATGTCCTCATGGCTCTTTAGCTGAGGAGAAGTTTGTATCAGGACTAATCCCAAGGCTGGCACTGCCAGTGGCACGTTTGGCAGCAGGAGGGACCCCCACGGCACCCAGGATGCTGCACATTTGTGTGTCCCTGTTCTTCTGTGCCTGTCACTCAACACATTGTGACAACATTTGGCTGTCAGATGGGGTTTAGATGAGGCTGAGATTTTTTTTTCAAGACAGGCTCTTAATTATGCACTTCCCATCCAAAGCAATGGTGATGGGAGCTGGGATTTGGTTTCTTTGCTGGGAAACTGAAAGTCTTTTGGGAATCCCTCCAAAATTCTCAGAAGCACCAGCACATTTGAAGGGCATTGAAGGGTTCATGTCCTTAAATTTCATTCATGTTGTGCTACAAAAGATCGGTACCAGAGTAATAAATATAATGTCGTTTCCATGCTGAGACAGAGAAGGGATTTTACATTAAGTCTTTTAAACTGTTCCTCAAATGGCAGCCTGTGTTCTGAACTTAGCACTGTGCTAACAACAACAACAAGAACAACAACAAAAGTTTATGGAATTTCCAAACCTGAATTGTCTCCTCCAAGGTCCTCCACTTCAATAGCTTTGTTTCAGATTACCGTTTAACATTGCAGCAGGGAGATACATGCCATAAAGTGTTTAGTTTAGATAGGCATCATGCCAGCTTTTAGAGGGACTTTTTAAAATCTAAAATCGGGTACTGCATTGCCACAGCACCTCCCGCGTTGCTGCAGACATGGTCTCCTGGAGAGAAAAAAGCCTCCTTGTTTCTACAAGTAGTGTAAGTGTGAAAATAGATGGTAGTGCAAGAATAATGTGATAGATCTGAGAACTTTGGTGAAAGGGAGCTGGAACCACAAAAAATAGCGGGAGGTGAGGCACAGACAGAAGCTGGCAGAGACTTGAACTTGCAGAACCCAAAATGCACAAGGCGACAGCGCGACTTTACTGTTTTTCCCTGCAGACCTCGTCCAGCTCTAGTTTTCTAAGCTCTCACAGGTCTGAACCCGGCCGGCCACACGTAGGAGCTGTTGTTTGTTTTCCTTACGGAGCATCCCGGACCAGCAGGGCCCGGCAGGTGGCACCGGGGGACTGCGGGTGGACCCCGCTGCCTCCGAAGGCGACATCCAGTCCGAAAGGAGCCCTCTGCTTTATTTAACCCCTCCTGGTCAATGGTGTGAACCCTTTGCTAGCGCCTGAAGGAGCAGAGGAGTTCCCACGGTTCTCGCTCTCGGGGAGCGTTCCCGCAGTGGAGAGTTAAACTCCTTCCTGCTCTACAGGTGCGTTTGTTCTGTATTTCATCTTTATAGCGGCAGAAAACAGCTGTGAGAATGCTGCTCCTGTGAAAGGAATAGAAATTCAAGAAGAAAAATTGAAAGGTAAAATAGAAAGGAGCTGTTAGGATGCAGAATGGGTCTGATTAGTTATTTGTACTCAGTGCCCTCCTGCGACCCCAAACCCACACATGTATCAGTCAGGGAAGTGTCTGACTCTGAGACTGTGAATAGTCCTGCAGAGGTGAGAGAGACAGCTGGCACCTGAGGTTAAGCATATCCTGAATCATGCTGAATAAAAAATAAAAGCTCAAAACAGAGACTAAGGATTTATCGGATTAAGCTCACAAACCCTACCTACAGATCTCTTCTCCTCTCCCCAAAAGCTCAGGTACCACTGCTACCACATCCATGAAAACACTTCCCATTTACAGGTACCAAGCAAACATACTAACTTATATCTAACTTATAAACATACTAACTTTATAAAGAAAATATGCCATTTTCTTTATTGCAAATCAGCTTACTAGAAAAGTCTCAGCTGGAGAGGTTCTGGTCCTCAAGAAAATTAAAGCAGTTGCCATGAGGTGGCAGATGCTGATCAGATATTTCCCTGATTGCTTTTTCCGTGTCTCAGGCTCCTGCTGAGATGTGCCCCTCAAACCCCTGCCCAGCTGAGATTGTTCAAGCAGGAATGGGGTGCTGGTGTTTGTTTCTGTCCCAGCTTCCTTCTGGAGGGCTCTGCTGGCACCAGAACTGGCTCTATTTGATGCTACAAGGAGCAAAACCCTAAAGGAGCTGATTTTGCGCTGGGATATTTTTGCTTTGGACAGGGATTTTGCAGGCAAAAAAAAAAAAAATCACTTTTAATTTAGAGGGTGTGCATGAGTCCAGGATGCTGCATGACAGAGGGATGGATGAGTTAGAGGTTTGAGCCAGACCAGTGGGGTCACAAGGTGTGACAGTCAGACAGGAATCCTTTTCATAATCTCCAGTAAGAGATTAAAAATGTAAAATAGCTTAACATTTAATTGAATTTCTTTTGCTAACCAGAAAGACAGATTTCATGTGAAAGAGAAAATTCTTTACTTGATTTTAGAACAGTGATCTGAATCTTCATGTCAGATAAATCCGTCAGATAAATCCTTACAACTTTATCAACATAACTGGGCTGATATCAACAGATCATGGGTGCACTTTAGTCAGTGCTACTCTGTAGGGTGAAGAGTAATAGAAGATTAATACCTGGAAGAAGGAAATATCTTCCAGGAAGGAAGAAGGAAGATGAAAATTATTTTTCATCTCTAAGTAACTTTCCCATGAAAGCTCAATTATCCTAAACTATGGCAAATCTATTTTGATGTGCTGTGAGATATTAAGTCAGTCTGCTTGTTCTTGTCCATGCAAATGTGAATTCTGTCTCATTATTAATGGTGAAATCACTTAAAAACAGAAGGGAAAAAAAACATGAAATGCTTGATATTGAATGCAGGTATCCTGAAATGGGTGAAGCTGACTCAAACTAGGTTTCAGTTTTGCTGTGTCTGGGCTGCTTGCCTGATTTGTCTTCTGTCCCATAGCTCCAGAGCAAATCAAAATTATATAAATGATATTAATATATCAATATAATGATATTACATCATATAATTTTATATGATATAAAATTAGTGATGTAGACATGCTTGCACCAAATTCAATGAAATGCCTTTTGGTTACCCTGAGTTTTCTACCAGACTCAAAATTACTCCATATAAAGTATCCTATCCTTTCCATCACTCTGACTTGGTACTGCACAAATAACTTTAAGGATACGCTTCCCTTCTTTCCCTGGCCCTGGAGTCCATGCTGACAAACTTTGCTGAGCTGGGATGTGTTTAGATGCACGCAGTGCTCTGCTCAGGCGAGTGAGTTTAGCTGAACGGGGGCTGTGAACTAATTGTGACTGCCAGAAATAAAATTATTATTATTATAGGTAGTAAAGCATTTAATCTGAGAAATCACAAAGTGAGAGCTGCAGCTTCTGTCTTTTTTGCTTATGAAGATTAAGGGTTATATTCTTTCTCTCCTCATTCCTAGTAAATGAGGATTTTTCAGGTCTGGCTTAGCTGGAGTGGTACAAGAGGCACTTGGTGTACCCAGATCTGGGGGTGTGCTGGGTTTGGTGACCTCCCCACCAACACAGCTGTGGCTTGGAAGAGGAAAATAGGTGCTGGCACCCTCCCAGAGCAGTCAGGGGCTACAGACATCCAGGAGAAGCTGCTGTAAGGGGCAAGAGGGGAACTGAAGGCTCCAGCTTTGGACAGTGCTGCTCACCAATTTCTGCCATTGCAGACAGAGCTCCTGAACACGTCCTGGTTCTGTTTGCCACTAAATCTGTGTGTCCTCCCTCAGGGTGACATACACACTTTTGCCTCTCTGTTTGCCTTGAACAAACCTCTGTGGGGCAGATGTCAGGAGTACATCACTATTCCTGGGGCATGTTGCTGGGATCATGTTACCAATCCGTGGGCAATAAATCAGCTTTGCTCCTGAATTCTGAATGCTTTTGCTTGATTTGCATTCAAGACTCTGCACCCTTGGGATGACTGGCAACATGTAGCTGCTTTTCTAAGAACCAGGAGATTTCTGTGAGCTGGGAATGGGTAGAGGGGCTTTGCCCTAGTGAACAAGTTTGCTGGCAGAATAAATCTTAGGAATAATTTCCTCAGAACCAGAGGTCTCCAGGCCTGGTTCCTGACCACTGCTTTGAGTGAGATGTTAGATGAGTGAGGCAGAGGGGAGTTAGGTGATGAGAAAGGCATCTCCAAAATTAAATTGGAAGGATCTGCCTAAAGAGGCCCTGCAGAGCTCTTCGCTTGATTCAGCTGGGTGTGCAACCAGAGAGAAAAAACCCCAAGGTTTCCTGGAGCAACTTTTCTTGTTTGCTTTGCATTTTCGAGCTCCTTTCAGATCTGCTAATCTGTGTCGCATCATGTGTGAAGGCAGCAAATAAAGTGAACTCTGAATTAATTTTTTGGTTTGTTTTGTTTTCAGGGAATCCAGGCCTCCTATCCTCAAAAGAGGATACTTGAATACCAGTCAGACACCTGGTGAGCAAACCAGCTGTTCACAGCTGTTCTTTTCATCTCTCTTTTTCATTGTTTGCAGAAACAATGCTGTGATCGAGGACTAAGAGGGTCGAACTGAAAAAAAAAAAGAAAGAGCCCCAAGTGCCAAGCTCTTTAGTGCTCTTTGTAAAACCCAAATAAATGGAAAAATAAATCAAGCTTAGACACCAACAGGAAATTGAGAAGTTACATCAATGGAAGGACAGACATGTATACGTCAATCATTTGGCTGGAGATGTTGTGGTATAAACAGATTTTTATCACTTATAGCTCTCTATTCAAATAATTCTGTCCCAGAGTTCTTTTGTAACGGTGCAGAGCAAAATTTTGCCAACAAGCCTCTGGGAACAAATATGAAAAATAGAGCAAGACTGGCTTGGATTTCCCAGATTTCAAGTTCGCAAAGCATTGGCTTGATTCAGAAAAAAAGTTTCACAGCATTGGCTTGATTCAGAAAAACATAAAAAGCTTATACCTAACTCTCAATCAAGGCAGCAGGACTTGGTTGATGCCAAAGTGGGCACATCCCAAAGTGTTTTGTTGAGTAGAGATGGACTCCTTGAATGCTCCATCCCCACCATGCTCAAACCTAATCCTCACTGCCACCTCTGTTTTCCCTCCTTCACACCAACACACATTTCTGCAAGTTGGTTCACTTGCCCACAGGGAAAGGTTGGATGTGACACAGACTGTCCCCACTCCAACACCCCAAGCTGCCATCCCTGTCCCTGCACAGGGTCATGGTGGCCCCAGCTCCATCCCAGGGACATGGTGCCTGTCACGGGAGCCCTGCTGCTCTTGGGTGGGGATAACTGGCCGCTGAGGACAAAGCCTCTGCCTTCCTCTTGAGATACAAGATATGGGGATACAAACAGTCATAAATAACTGATGTCACTCCAAACTTAATCCTGTCTCCTGCCTCACCCACTCTGTTTACCAACAGGATTTTTTGTTTTGTCTCTTCTTCTTCCACACCCACCCATTACTTTGTGTTCCCACAGACAGCAGCAGGACTCCAGTCTGCAGCCAGGGGCTTTCCTGGGAGATTTGCCTTTCTGAGGAAGAAGGAACTATGTCCCCCTGCTATTGAGACATTTAGGCCTGTGATCCCCTCCTTCTAACACTTGGGCTCTCCCCCTTGTCCAGACCCAGCAGTTCACTGCAGTCAGTCCTGCTGTGTTCCTCAGATTTCCTGGCACCAGACGTGGTTTTCTGCTGAAAACTTAACCCAAATAATTTTTGCATTGTTCTTTCCTGGCCACTGTCTTATCTCTTCACTGTTCTCTCTTGGCTTCCTCTGTGGTTCCCATCTGTCTGCTGGCTCTGTGTGTATCACTGGAGACTTCGCTTCAGTCAAGTTTTGATGTCATTCATTGGACATCTTGTTATTACTTGTCTCAACATTCTGGTTTCTCTCTGTTCTTGTCAATGCATTCCGTGTATTTCAGCCTCTCTGAGTGAAATCTCTGCCCAGTGTATCCAAACTGAACTCAAGTCCAGTGTATCCAAAAAGCTCCAAGCTGAAGGCAGGATGGTGTGAAGGTGCCCATGAAAATGTTCACAAGCACAAGGTGAACTGAGCTGAGCCCAGTTGGCCAACCCCCCTAAGATGCTCTACAGACTTGTGTGAACTCTTGGCCAAAATAGAGTTCTGTTCTGAAAGCAGACGCTGCTTAGAATTTTACATGATTTGCTGGAAAATCACGAGTTTCCTGTCTCTACGTGACTGCTGAGGACCTGGTTTGCCAGTCTCCAAGCAGATGGCCAATGTGATACACATGGGAATAAAATTACTTCATGCTTCCAGGTAAGTAATTACCCATCTGGTGAGCATTTAACTATACCTTGGGTCATTCATTGGAGACAAATCAGAAGCAAAATTGACACAAATATGTGATATTCTGAGAAGAGTTCCAACACTTTTAGCAGTTGTTCAGCAGCCTTCATGCAGCAAAAGTGGCCAAAGAGGAAATTTTAAAAGTTTAAGCTTTAATCCACCTTTTGTGTCACCCTGTGAAAAAGGAGGGTGATACATCAATTTCTGCTCTTGGGCTGAGCACCTCAGTGTATAGGGACATCTATTTTCAGTTCAATATAACAAATCTGTCCTTTGTCTAATGTTCAGCAGTTCTTGTCACAGCCATGCTCAAATGATGGATAATCCCTTGGGACAGAGGTATTCTGGTCCGACTGTCAGCAATGTGCCATCTCTGGCTATGAGTCAATGACATTTTCCAGCAGCCCACACAAAAAAAGGAAAGCTTTGTGTCATTTTAGACTGGGAGATGCCAACCTTCACTGCCCACAGTTCATTTCACAGCAGGGCTACACCTAGGCAGTGAAGGCTGACCCTCCTCACAGTCACCAGTGTGAGCCCCACCATCAGCAGTGTCCTGGTTTCGGCTGCTCTCAATAAACTGAGAGCAGCCAAGAGTTGTTTTCATTCTTATTCTGACAAATCAGCTAATTAGAGTACAAAATAATATTCTCAGGCTTGGCAAATCCTTTTGACTTTGAAAGATTTTAAAATTTATTTTGGTTTTTCTTGCTCAGACAACATGGAGACTCAGTGCTAAACTACACAAAACAAATTAAATATCCAATAACAAACAGTTGGCTCTGGTCTGGAAGCACTTCAGTTGACTGTCATGATTCAAAGGAGAAAAATTATTTCATTTTGAATACCGTAATGCTTTTTAAACACAGCACATTGGCTGACCCACCCTGAATCATGACCTCAAGAACTTCACATACTTGTTTTCGAAAATGAGGTTTGTGCCTTGTCCTGTCAAATGGATGTTCAAGCTGCAGTGAGGGGAGAGGAGCTGCCCATCTGCCCTTGATGATGTTTCAAGGGAGACACACAGAGGTTCTAGAGTGACCCATGTGTGTATCCCAGGCTCAGCACCATTCCTGACTCTCTAGGCCTGGACCACGAAGGTTGAACAAGAAACCCCACAGCAGACACAGAAGGAGGGGAATGGCTCACCTCTCTGTGTGTGTCTGGCAGTGCAAGGGTTTAAAGTCTTCCATGGCAATATTCACAGGTGCTGCCATCAGGGATTGACAGAACAAAGCCATACTTTGGGGTTGGATTCACACCAAAGTGTGTTTTTCAGATCCAACACTGAAATTTCCTATGAAGACACCAATTCTCACAGCTCAGGGGGACATTGGTATCCATCCTCCAGTATTTCTTCACAAAGGGCAGAGTTTTAAAGCAGCACCACACAGCTTTAGAAAAATCTGGGGTTGTAACAGGAAGTAAATGAGGTGCCTGATCCAGCAGAGAAGATATTTGTGCTCAGAGGTGTCTTACGTTTCACAAGACCCAGTGCAATCCCCAGGTTCCATGTGGACCACCCAGCTGCATGGTAAGAAACCCATTTTTTTTCTTTCTCATGGTTTTGTCCATACTTTAGCTGTTTTGCAGCTTTTACAGCTTTTTTGTTTTCCCAGCTGGTTTGCCTGAGATCAGGTCACAGAAAGCAAAGGGCTTGGTCAGAGGTTAAACAAAAGCTCTTTCAAGTTTAAAAAGAAGAAAGCAGGAAAAAAACCCCACTTGCAGGGAGACCCCTTCTCCAATGAGGAAGAGTTTGATTTGGAGGCTTTTCTGCAAGAAATCCAAGCCTAATTTGACCCATTTGACCCTAATTTGACCAGCACTGCCAAGGTGTGTGAGATTTTACCATCTCTGTAAGGAAAGAGTATTTCAGGAAATGTGAATATTTAAGGTCATAGGTTGGACTAGATGGATCTTAAAGGTCTTTTCCAACCTAGTCCATTCTGTGATTCTGTGAAAATACTTCAGCAACAGAAATACATACCATGGATTTAAGATAAGGGATAAAATCTCCTTCCTGATAGGAGCCGTCAGAAAACCCAAGGAGGATCTAAAGGACTGGCTAGGAGAAGAGGGATGGATGCAGAACAGAGAAGCTCAGCTCCCAGCACAACCATGACCTGGATGGGTGATTGAACACAGTACCTGAGGGTGAAACCCCAGCCTGCTTGCAGGGTACCAGGACAGCCCAATCCAAGCACAGCAGGGCTGCAGGGCAATGCTGAGGAGCTGAGAGGGGCAGGTTTCCCTGGACACATAACAAATGCTGCCAGTTTTACCCTTGCTCAGATTTCCAAGAACTAGACACTATCATCACGTAATTTAATGGCAGCTTGTTTTTGTTCCCAGAGCACAGAGATCAAGATTTCCATTTGCCCTGAACTGAACAGGTTTTGAATGAACCAGAATTACTGGAGAAAAAACTTGAACTCTTTCCTTTTAAACCCCACAACTCCAGGTGTCCTATGAGCCCATCGGGGTGCCATGCACCAATCCCTGACACTTTATGCCCATGCAGACAGAGTATCCTGCCTTTTAAACAACTGCAAGAACAGAAATTTTGTTCCCATGGAAGCTATTTTTTTATTACACTCCTAAACCTAATCTTAATACTTCCAAGTGTACTTTGGAGAGTGTCCAAGCTGTGCACGTGTGGTAGGAAGCTGCCTCTCACAGCTCCCTGCAAAACAGGACAACACAGAGTGGCTCCTCAGGCTCCTGTGACATCCATCTAAGCCCAGGAGGAGCAGAAGGCAGCACAAGCAGCTTGGCTGGTGTGGAGATGGTGAATGTCACCCCACAGGGGCCAGACAAGAGGTTGGTGTGACTGTAACAGGGTGGAAAAGCAACATGTAGAGATTAGAAGTAAAAAAGGGAGAGTGAGCTCCTTTGATAGGCTCAATATCACAATCAGGAGAGACTTCCTGGCCTCATATTTTCCATATAAACACTCTCCACTGGATAAAGTTAATGGTTCCCTAACTGCAAGGCAGAAGGGCTTGATCAGTTTAATTGACGTCACAGATTGGGTATTTTAATGAAATATGCTGTGCTTCCCCCATTTATATGTTTGACCCTAACCTTTACCAGATGTTCAATCCCTGCTCCCTCACAGACACTGCAGCTCTGTATTTGGGAGGCTCTCAGAAAGCTGAAATGCTGAAGTTGAAACAAAATCCTCTGACACGAACCCTTTTGTCAGAGGGGCTGCATGGAGGGCTCTGCTCAGCAGGAGTGCGCCCAGGAGAGAGGGGGAAAATAGCCAGGAGAATCATGGAGAATCATGCTGTGCTTGGCCTGCCTGTTTGGGAGGGTAAAGGATACAGGGCAGCTCCCCTGCCACTGGACAGGGATGGAATCAGTCTTCCCTTCCAGCCCCTCCAAACTGTGGCCCTGAGGCAAAAAAAAAAAAAAAAAAAAAAAAAAAAAAAAAAAAAAAAAAAAAAAAAAAAAAGAGCCAGAAACATGGAGATTTGGCTCTGCCATATCCCCTTGGGCACTCTGTTCCTGCCTCTCAGCCTTGTTTCCCAGGCATAAAACAGGACAATGTCCCTTTGCCCAATTACATCCTGTGTTTATCAGGGGCAAGGCTGGGCTGGGGAGAGGCTGCAGGGCTTGGATTAGGAGTGCTCTCTCCTGTCCCCTGGGACAGCCCAGGCTCCTCCTTGGCCAAGAAGTTTTACCTCCCTGAGCTCTGCAAGGGCAATTCCAGCTAGAAATAAATTATCAGGAATAGGGCATGTCATCAAAAAAGATGCCATCAAAAGTTTTCTAGTGTTTGATCATCATTTAGAATGTCTCCTGCTTATATAGAAGATAAAATGATGAAGCAAGAGAGGGTTTAAAGAAGATCCACATTCCCAAATCTCAGTTTTGGTTTTCAGTAATTTTAGATAAATTGCAAGCTGGACCTCAGCCACCCTTTAGTTCTGGGTTTGGAGTAGCAAATTGAAAGTCACAGATGAGGTTTTGCCAAACCAAACCCATATCCTCCTTGGCCTGCTCTTGGCTGAAACTGAGCTTGCCCTGAGCAAAAAGGAGTGAATCACTCTTTAAAACACATACACCAAAAATGCTGAACTCAACAGCCACAAACTGAGTGAAGGAGAGAACGAAAGGCCGTGCAAGGCATTCATTCATTTTAACCCCAGAGAGACCAAACTTGCAGCACCAGCACTTTGCAGCAAATTAGGCAGAAAAAACATTTGGAAATGTCAAAAAAAAAAAAAAAAAAAAAAAAAAAAAAAAAAAAAAAAAGGATGGTTTTGGTTTTGGTAATTCCATGCACACCCATAAAAGTTATGTATTCTGTGCCCAAGCAGATGACAGTGGCTGTTAGCATGGCAACCTCAGACCTGCTGGTGTTTCACTTTGACATTGATCCTGCAACAAGGTTCAGTGGATTTAATCAAAGTGGGTCTGGGGTTCTCCTGAACCCAGGATAAAATCCACTCCAGCTGCCCTGCCTCGAGCACACACCTCGCTGTAACCCCAAACAATACCCATGTGTAGGTTGAGTCGAAAGTGTTGATTATGTTCTTGAAAGTCACATCTGCTTCTCAGCAAATCTCCCTCCTGCCTGGTGTAGCCAGAGGATGAAGAGATGCTCCTGGAGGACAACCCCTCCCTTGTCAAGGAACACAGGCCAAAACATGATGTCCCTGCAGTAGTGCCCATGTCAGCAGTGACTGCCTCACAGCACCACCAGCATGGGGTTGTGTTCCCAGAACATGCAAAAATTGGAAAATATACAATAAATCATATCCCATCTCCTGATCACGAAGCTGTGAACATCACCACACTTTTATTAGCAGGAAATCCTTAATCTAGCCATGAAGATGTCTGTGTGATTGCAATCTGATAAAAACAGCAGGTAGGGCCTCTCTCAGCCCCAGGGTGGGTGGAGGAGCTCCTCTGAGTTCCCAGATTCACACAGAAAATACAGCCTGAGCACCAACAGTTAAGAGTATTTTACCAGTGGCAATGAGAGGGATTCCAGCAGAGTAGAAAATAACATCATTTTTTTTTTTAAATCGGGGCTGAGAATGAGACCAGGCTGTCTTCCCTGCCATAATTTACACATCCTCACAGACAGACATATTGCAAGTGACTTTTCCAGCCAGCCAGGAGACAGCCACACAGCCCACACCAGCTCTGGCAGGACTCACATCCCACAGTGTCCTACAATGTCTGTCTCTCTGGAAGAAGCATGTGGAGGGTTGTTTCTCTGCTTAAGCCCATTTGATTTTTATTTTCCTTTACTTACTGGCAATGAATTTGTTCCACTTCTCTTGCTCACCAAGCACTTTATGTTGTGGGGGTTTTTTTGTTTGTTTGTTTGCTCATTTGCTGCAACAGGAGTGGCAAAAAAAATTGTCTGGGCTCTTGGGATCACACACCAAAGCAGATGGGGCAAGCAGCTTTTTTAGAGACCCTTCTTAAACAGCCTCACATTCCAGCCCTTCCCTGAGGGTCACAGCCATGCTTAGAAGACACCTGGACCCTGAACTGGCCAGGCTTTCCCATCTCCTGCCATCCCACACATGACTTTTCCACCATCACTTCTCCCCAGGGAGGGTGAGAGGACTGATGCATCTTGTTGGTGCTTGCTGTGAGTGGATTTGTTGTGGTTTGATACCAGCCAAATGCCAGGCATATGAATTATTTGTTTTCTGTTTTCACAAGTGGGCACCAGGGATGGACAGCCTGGATTTATGGCAGGTTTATTTACAGCTTTGCTGCCTTCCAGCAGCTGCTGGGCAAAATAAACCATCACCCAAAACAAAAAATCCCTGAGTTAAGAGCCTGAGAGGGAAGAAGTGCAGGTTCTTCTCAATGAAATTAATAATTGATAATTCAATATCCAGAAGGAAAATGTTCTTTTCATCTTCTCACTGAGGTGTGTCACTCCCTCCTTTTTGTATTTGTGAATGTATTCATTCAATAGCATGGGTAAGAGTAGGGTGACAGGGCCAGCCTGGAAGGAAGGTGCCACCAGCACCAGCATGGAAGTGACAAGAGCAGCAAATTGGTGGCTCTGGCTCGCTGGCTCACATGGAAGGGGAAGAAAGAGCAGGGATTTGAAGATGGCTGTAGCCTTGGACATGCTGAAGTCGCTGTTGATTTTAGGCCAGGGAAGAATGATCTGCTCTGCTGTGTTGCCTTGTTGTCTTGGCTCCCACTCATAAAGGCACTTAAAAAGCTGTCTAGCTTCAAGTATGTGCTTAAGTGCTGAATTAGCGAATTAGCATATTTATTTGTCTGCAATCTCTTCAAAAGCCAACTGGAAGCCCTGATGAATTTGATGGATGCCTTCACTGGCCCCTGGGACAGAGCACAGGTCCCAAGTTACCCTCCCTGACCACATCTCTGTGCCTGTGGCACCCCTGCCCTGAGGAGCTGCTGCATGAGAAGAAGCTGAGTTTAGATGCTCCTCTCTGGTCATCTCTAAACTACACTGACATAATTTTAGGGATCATTTTCCTGCTGTCACTTGCCACACTTAGTGCCATTTGTAAAACTTCTGGCTGCATGAAGCAGAGCTCACTGTCCCCCTCCAGAAACAAGTTGATATTCTCATGCCCAGAGCCTGCTTTTCCTGCTAATTGAGGCTCTGAAGTGCAGTGATGCTTTTCCTTTGGTTTAATTAGGGGAAGCTGTTCCCAAGGGATCACACACATAGCTCACACATCAAAGACTCCACGAGCAGTGATGCACCCCAAGATGCAGCGGACGTGACTCACGGTGACTCACGGGCCGTGTCCAGCTGCCAAATGAGTCAGCACTTGCAGCAACCTCATCACAGTCCCAAGACCTGTGGTACCCTGGCCATGCCAGGTGGGAGGAGATGAGCCCCACATGTCCCCTTGCTCCTCAAACCACAGCAGTGACCCATCCTCAGCACTGTCTCCTGTGGAACCTGCATTGTGTCCTCCTCACACGGAGGGGACACCAATTGTGGTGTGGGTCCAGACCCACACAGAGGACAAGCAGGCAGTAGCAGGTCACACATGGAAAGCTTCTTTATTTTTCTGACTCCATCAACTTATATGCACTTCATACAAAAGCCAAGGATTGGGCAAAAAGGGGTTCTACCTCATGGACCTCACTAGTCACTCTTACCATCGATCAAGTTCTCCTCTAAGAGAAGAACTATGCAAAACACATAGATAATTTTGAAAAATACATATGGTTTACATCAAGCTCCATGAGAATGATGCTGCGAAGACTTAAACACTTGAAAGCAAGAAAATTCAGGACAACACTGCGTTATAGGTTTGACCCACACTTCTGAGGGCCAGCCTGGCAGATAAGTGGCTGTAATTAATTTGGGTAAGACTGCTCCTCGGAGGTATTTTGTAAATCAAAAGGTTTGATAAGTAAAAATACCAAAATAAAAACCGTTGCAGAAAACAAATTATAAGCCACACACAAGTGTCTGAGAAATCTCTTGCACCTTGCTAAGACACCTCCAGAAAGCCTTTACTTCCTTTTGTGCCCTTTCTTAAATACTGAAAGAGGGATAACCTGGCTAACAGCCAATAGGATCACCAAGAGGCTTTGACTTACACTCTCAGAGCCCAATCCATGCCCCTTGTGCTGCCACTGAGCCAATCTTTGTCAGCAGGGTATGGAAGTTTCTAGGTAAACTTCCTAATATGTCTAAAGGGAAACTGAACCTCTTTCTGTATTTGGAAGCACCTGTTGGGGGTGTGGGGTGCATCACTACACTGCATCTCTGCACCATCAAACTCCCCAACAGGAAACTTAAAATCTTGCCTCTTTCATCTTTAGTTTGTTCATGGATGCTTATAACAAATCAGAGCTGCATTTCTGGTGAATATCAAGCCTGGGTGCAGAAGACTTCAAGTCTTCTCAGCTCATTAAAACCCAGAGAAGCCAATTCCAAAGGAACTTGAAGCTAAATGAAGTGCTGAAACAAGCCATTTCTTTTAAAACTTCTGAGGGAACAACATCCTTGTTGCTGCAGCCCCAGGGGAGGATCACAGCCCTGGCCCGTGTGCCCCTTCCCCTCCCACTTTTGCCAAACTGCAGCAAATAATGGTTTTTTTTCCCCCCTCCTCTGGAAAGTCTAAGCTAAATTCTTGAAGATTCTTGTAAAATCTGGAAGCTGAACAAGCCTGACATCCCCCCTCACACCCCTGTGTAATTTGTGCTGCAGCTCTGCAGGCACAGGGGAGGACTGTGACCATCTGTTTTTCTGGCTGGGGGAGGGAAGGAGCCACAGGGAAAGTTCTGGTGGGGCAGCACAGCTCTGGGCTGTGATTTATGACTGTAAATACAACAAATCCTCTCCAACTGCCCTGGCATTGCTCAGGAACCAGAGTCCAGCTCACAGGGCAGGCTCAGGTCACTCGAGTTTAATGACCACTGACTTGGGAAGGTGTGGAAAGGCAGATTAATTGCTGCCCTTGGTCCAAGTTAAATCCCTGCAGGCTGCAGTTCTGCAGCTGACAGTTGGGATGGAGTGATGGGTACTGCCTTGTCCTGGTGACCTGACTCACAGAATGAGGTTTAAACTGCAAATAGAAGGGCTCATCCTTCTCCTCCTCATCTCAGAGGTATTGCTGGGACCAACAGCCACAGCAGCTCCATCCTGGCAGTTTCAACACCTCCACTGGAAAAGAGGAGGCAAGATTGAAATTTTATTTTTGATTGACTGAAAACATAGCTCAAAAATCCAAATTTTTTTTCATGTTTTTGAGGTTTCAAATTTTCCTTTTTTTATATTTTATTTCTGATTTGGAGCAAATGCTGAAACTATTTGCCTCTCTGTTCTAAGATGGGGCATCACCTTAGTTTTGAGAATGTTAGAAGAGGTCATTGAAGTTATTTTTAGAGGAAAACCTAAAAATCTAAACAAAAGCTTCAATAAAACACAACAAACACAACATAGGCTCAGAAAACATCCTGATGTCCACAAATCTGTACTTTTCACTGGAAAAATATGCATGAGAAACTATTGCCTGTGTTTACAGAGAGCTGATGGGAAGAGTCTGGTTCCTGCTACCCTACAAAGGCCTGTTCCTGTCCCATCCCATCCTAACCATCACCTCCAAACTAGGAACACCCAGATCCCCTCATGCACAGCTCTGCTGGTACAAATGGCAACACCAGAGTCAAGGGGATGAGTCAGAGGATCAGCAAGGAGCTCAAATCACCCAGAGTCTCACCAGCTGCTCTGTCTGAGGATCACACTGGCTCACAGCAGAGCACATCCTTGAAACCACTGTTGGAAGCAGCCACCAGGAGCAAAACCATCCTGTCTTCAGTGAATTCCATGTCCAAAACAACTGGGTGTGTTATTTAGCTTAAATGATATATTAAATATTCTGGGGGTATTTTCATATCCAGCAAGGCAGACTAGGTAAGTCAGAGCTGGGGTATTCACAAGTCAGCTCCATTGGAATAAACAGGTCTTCCCAGAGCATTTTCCAAATTGCATCAGAGCTCAGGGAGACCCTGGGCTGGGGTTCCTCACTCTGCTGCAGTTGGTGCTTCCCTCTGTGGCTGTGAGACAGTGGGGATGAACACTGACATTGAAACATGGCACAGTGAGTGCCTGGCAGCCTCTAGGGATGTCCCAAGGAGAGGGATAATGGGCACACTGATAAACAGCCAGCAAGAGGGGAAAAATCTCAGACTTTGCTCGCTCACTTCACCACTGCAGATAAATCACTGCTTTTACAAGGCCTCATTGAATTCTTTCCAGACTGACCATCCAGCCCCTCCATCAGCACAGAGCAGACTGGCACAGGGTTGTCCAGACAGGATATCCTCCAGGGAACAGCCTCTGCACAGCACAGAACAATAGAGCCCTACCTCTGGAGCTGTGGATACACAACGTGCCCATCCCCTTCTCTCCCAGCCCTCAGCTATCTGCTCTCAGCACAGCACCACGGTATCAGATCTGCATCAGCATCTCTTTCCTGTTTGTGAGAGAGTGCCACCAGTGCTGCAGGGAGCAGAGCAGGCTCTGTCCTGCACCTCTGGTCACCCTGTGGATGCTGCAGGTTTTGAGAGCTCAGGTATCTCCAGGTTTGCACCCTGAGCTCCCAGTGCTGAATGTCACAGCAAACCCACCAGCCAGTCCTACCCATGGCAATGTCTCAGGGCCTTCTGCAGCTCCACTTCCATATGTTCCCATCCCTGTTTTGGGATCAAGCATATGTACATAACCTCATACCAAAGTCCCTCATGAGGGCTTTGAAGAAACCACAGCACTGAAGCATCTTCCAGTCACGTTGTGCACCATGTGGAGAACATTTCCAGTGGTTGTAAAACACCCAGCCAGTTATGAGCAGTCTCCTTGGTTAAGATACACTGAGAAAACTGCTGCCAGCTCAGCTGCCAGGCCCTGTTCTGCTCTCAATTATAGAAATTTGGCAAATTTGGAACAACTTTTCTTTCAGAGCATAACCTGATTTAATGGAGAATGGCATATGGTGTGCTTTCTAGGTTCATGCTGTGTAATAGGGAACAGAGTTGAACCTCATTAGCAAGGGAACATATATTTAAATTAAGCTCCCAGTAGGTAAACATCTCTTGAGCACAATTTTTTTTTGCCCTGGTTGTGGAAACAGTGTGACTTAGCACTGAGCTGCAGGCTGATACCCACTGCGTGCAAAGGGCAACTTCTGTAGCACTGAAAAGTTTATCTCCTGCTTGAATAGAGAAAGTGGAATGGAGAAAATCTTTTTAAAAGCCATTTCAGACTTAATGTGAAGAGTTGAGATCCTGCCCCTGGATGCATGAGCATCCTGATGGGCCAAAAGGGATCACACAGCACTAGCTTCAAGAGCCCCAGGGATATTTCTTGTCCCCCCTTGTTCCTCCCTGGTGACTCTGCTGAAGCTTGCTACCATGGCTAGGCCATGTGTGGAGCCAGGTGGCTCCTTGCTGGCTGCCAGTGTCCCCTGGCATGCCCTGCCCTGCAGCACTCACATCTTTTGAAAGCACCTGAAGACAAAGAGCACAGAAAAAAAAGGTCCTTTTCTCCCACAGGCAAAGCAAAAGCAATCCCCTGTTGTGAGCACAAGCAGGAGCTGCTGTTGGGAGTGCCAAGGAGGGGTGCTCAGCCTGGATTTCAGCAGTGCAGCACAAACTGCTGAACTCCCACATCTGGCCTTTGCTGATGATTTTTATCCTTTGGGATCTTTGTCACCTTGAGCCATACCTCAATTTCCCAGCCTCTGCAGCAGGCAGTGTACAGCATCATGTCAGTGTGTGAGAACAGAATGGAGTGAAAGCCCTGTGACTGAGGAACATCTCTCAAAGACTTAAAATAGGGTCAAGCAGTTGTTTTAGGACTTGTTCTTGTTTGAGTCCCAACAGTCACCGTGTCTCAGGTGTTCCCAACTGTTTCTCCACTGTTTCTCTATTCCCTTGGCGCCCCAAGGGGAGCAGCCAGACCCACTCTCCCCACAACCCTTCAGCTTCTGTTACTCTTTATGTGCAATCTTTTAGAAAACATCTGGGTTTTGAAAACGATTCTTCTCCCACAGACTGATTTGTTTCCATGTGCTGAGTGCCCAGGGTATCATAAATAAGAAGCAGGCCACAAAAAGACCCTTAAAACCTCCTAAATAATCCCTGGAGTCACTCCATGACAGACTCCCAGCCTGCGGTGCTGAGCGCATTTCACAGCAAGAAGAGCATTTTGCTTCATTCCAAGCAGGAAACACCCATTCCAACATTCACTTAATTTGCTGGGTACTTGTCTTTCATTCTGCATCCCTGAGCTAGTGCAGGACTTGCAAACATCTTGTAATTCCAAGAACAAGCACATTAAAGCCTCAGAGCAAGGGGAAAGCCCTTTTCCTGCCAACGAGGCACATAATTGTCAATACCCCATTGTTGTGCTCACATTCACCACCCCTTAAAGCAATTAATGGATAAATCAGGGATTTTTTTCTGTGGCATTTCTGTGGGTGGAGTTTATTCCCATCCTTATCTGAGCAGGGGATCTTTCCCAGCAGTAACCTGGTGCCAGGGTGTCCCACAGCCCATGACGCTGGCGTGCGCTGCAGAACAAACAAACCCCATTAGGGGAGGATATTTACAATTGCTGACCAAACTCTCGATTTCCTTGGTAAGCTCCTCCAGACAATGTGCTACTGGCCCCCAATTGTACTGTCAGAAATTCATACGGGCCCAAGAATGAGAAAATGTTGTGTTTAGATTTGTGATAGGCGAAGCAAAACAAGGGAGAGATGTTTTTGGAGGGTTCTTCCCCCAACCCCAAGTGTTTGTTTATTTTTACAGCCATAGAATGAGGAGTTATGACTCTGCAGGATGTGTGCAGAGCCTCCCCTTGCCCAGTGTCCTGCTCCTATCCAGAGCCAGCCCTCAGTGCCGGCAGCAGCAGGGCAAATGCCCTGAGAGAACAGAGCTGCACCTTGTGCCTGAGGCTGGTTGTGGCCCCAGACTCCTACAGAGCTTTCACTGGGCTCCTTAAAACAGCTTTTTCCACATCTGCCAGGATTCAAACAGGAATCAGTGGTCCCAACACGTTGGCATTTGCAATGAAGGATATAAAAAGCCTTCAGCTCTTATCACAGCTGTAATTCCTGCTCTTTCAAGGGGTGCCCTGCAGGCTGCAGCTCCCAGCCCCATCCTACACAGCATTTACAAACTGAGATAAAATTACCCCCATTTGCAGGGCATTTTCCCCCCTCTGGGAATCCAGACTTTGCTCCCTTTTAGGTCTGGTTTGTGTCAGCATCCAACCCACCCCCACCCCCCCCCCCCCAAGACACCTCAGGCTGCTCTTGGGCATCAAACTCCTAAATCTCCTGAACTGACAAGTCCCTCCTGAATTTGAGCTGGCCTGGGACAAGGAGAGTGTCCCTCCTGGAGAAGGTCTGGCAGCCACCCCAGGTGAGTGGTGCTGTCCCACAGAGCCTGGCCCTGAGCTGCTGCTGCTGGAACACAACCCTGCAGAGGATGATTTATTTCTGTTTATTCCCTGGAGCAACCTTGCTGGGGCCGTGCTTCCCACAGGATGCTGAAAGGTGCCACATGAGGGGCAACATCTTTGGAGTTTTTGACACAGAGGACATCATGTTCAGCCTTTATTTTTGCCCCAAGCAAAAATCAGGCTTATATCTTCAGTAATGCAGACTAACAACAGAGCTTAACTCTGTGTGGGCTGATGGCTTAATGTTGGAACCAATTCTGCTTCTTATTACATCAAGAGCAAATCTTGAGTGATGGCACTGCAAGCAGTGTTTTCCATATTTTCACCAGTTTAATGAAAACCAGAATTTGGCTCTACATCTTAAGAGATAACACTCTCTGTACTCGTGGCCAATATATTAATGTTTTCCAGCATTGTGCATCTTCCTCCAAAAGCCTTGTAAGCCTTCCTTTATAGGTTATCCAGGGATCAAGGTCTGAAAATCCATAAAATACATGGGCTGTGCAAGATTTGCATTTAATTTAGCATGGCTTTCCTTATCACTAGGCAGTCTTGTTTCACTGAAAACCTCCATTTGTTATTTAGGGGATTAGGAATGTTCAACAAGGAAGGAGGAGGAGGGACTGATGGCTGTGGGACTTGAATTCAGTAAAAAAACCAAAAAAAACAGAATTATAGTTGTTCCTCCAGATTTACAGCAGACTAACATCAGCCTCTGGTTCAGAGAAGGAATATAAATTAGTTGGTTAATAAGAACTGGATTCTAACCAGCTGGATTAGGATCTTGTAACACTCATGTATTCTCCTTCTCTCCCTTTGCCCTGTTAGTTGACTGCAGGCCACCCAGGGTAACAAAGACATATGACAGAAATATAGTGTATATTTATGTTGGCTCATCTTGCTGTAATCTCCTTCAGGGTATGACCTGATTTTAATAACTCTAACTTACCCTATCACTTTCTGGCTCATTTCCTTATGTGCTTATGACTTATATAGTGCTTTTTGGTTTATTCTTTCAGCACCTTTGGGAAAAAAAATAAAAAGAAAGAAGAAAATAAAAAGGAGAGAGGAAGTGGGAACAAAAATTCGTTAAAATCCATCTACATCCTAAAAATATTTATTAGCATGGATCACCTCCTGACGATGTTTCCCCACAGCCAGCAAGAGCATTTTCAGAACAACTGGAAGATGTGAGCGCTGCCATCTGTTCCACCCTTAGTGAACTGAGAACTGTAAACATCTCCAAGGCTGGGTCATTTATCATTAGAAGAAAGTATACAAAGAGGCAGGAGATGAAGTAAAATTGGTTTCATCATGGGAAGAAATCTGATTGTAAAGGCACACCAAAATATCTTCCCAATGTATCTGACTTTCTAAAAGCTTGCAATGGCTTGTACATTCAGTTCTCTGGAGCAGAGATTGCTTAAATTAATTTAAACCTGCCTGTTTACAATTCTTTGTGTACTTCTGATAGTATTAGTTTAGAGAGTTGTGTGGCATTGATATAGTTATGCTGCTACAGTATATTCAGAGAAATAATGAACTTCAATGGGAATTTCAATTTTACTGAGATAAAGAGGAAGAAAACCTACTGAGCCTCAATTTTTTTAGGATGGAGCAGAGAGGTATTTGGGGTGGAAATCTGCAATCAATGGTTTTACCTCAAGACCTTTTAGTTTCCACATCTTCTGTTCCACACTGTCTTAAAGCAGGTACTTCCTAAAGCTGAGATTAGAAGCATTAGAGTCTGAAGAAAATTTCAGATGAAGGGAAGCTCATCCCAAAGAGAGGAATGAGAAATGCCAGGCAAAGATAGGGAAAAAGCAGCTGTGAGCAGAATGAAGGAGAGATTCCCCAGGCACAGTTGTGCCTCCACGATGCAGCAAAGGGTTCAAAGGAGCCAAACATCTTGAGGAAAGAAAACAAAAGAACTGGCCTCACGTGAACTTTAATTTTGTCCAGAAATTCCACTCTGGATCAAAGAGCTACAGTGAAAGTTTAGTTGGATACAGTATTTTCCCGCACAGAAGTTCAGCTTCAGTGAGTGGAAAACTTTTCCCCTCCTCATGAAAGTCTAGTTTTGTCAAAGTCCTGGCCTGTTCTAGCCTAAGTCCAAAGGCTTTTGAGTAAAAAACAAGTGCAAGGTATGTTTGGACTGTTATCTGGGCAGGCAGGGCAAGGCACAGAGGGAACATTGGGCAACCCCTTTAGCAACTGCTCTGCCAAAAGCCTGGCTGCTGATTGTGGGCTGTAAAGAGCCAGGAAACAAAGTGGCTGGTCCACAGGGAGATGTGGATGTGTCCCTGGGCCTGAACTGGGAGGATGTGAAGACCTGGAGACAGAGTCATGAACTTCTGAAATGTGTCTGTTGAGTTTGGTGCTGTTCCTGTGAGGAAAGGAGCTCCTGAATGATGCTGAGGGAAGAAGCTTCTGCAAACACTGAGGAGAAGAGAACAGCAAGCAGAGACAGCTGTCTCTGACTCCTGTTGGGTCATTCCAGTAGAGCAGGAGCACACAGACACGCCTGTGAGTTGTGTCCCATTGTGGGATGAAATTTCCCATTCTGAAAAGCAAGAGCCATACCAACTCTCTCCTATTTATTTTATTAACCACCCCTGCTTCCCTCTGATGAGGATTTAATAATTTGGTTACAAATATGAGACATGATAGATTTACTACCTTCTCCCTGCAGTTTATTATCAATTGACATGGTTTTCTTTGCATATTTCAGTTTCCAATGCCTTGCTAGTGTTGGCACTGGAAAAGCAAAATGCAGAATGATGCCAGTGAGCTCTGCTAGATGTGCTGTACATCACTCTCTGGCTGCTGCTCTCAGTTCTCCTGAATACACTCAAAAAGTTATCAGAAATCTAAAGCCTTTTGTCCAAAGCTGGAATTACCGTCACTTGGATTTTCAAGGAACTGCACAGGGGGTTCTTTACAAAACTTAACTGACAAAAATCTGCCTTTATCCTTTGAAATAGGAGCACACCTCATGAAGGGATCTTCAGCACTACAGACACATAATTATTCATATACACCCAGTAAACTTCATCTTAGGGGGGCAAAAACCCCAACCAACAGTTTCTTTCCCATGCTCCTTGATGGCTAGAGAGACCTCCTTCCAAGAATATTCCAAGAATATTTATGGCCAGCCTGCACTTATTTGCTCTTGTGCCAATGTTGCCCTGTTTAAATAGTTCCTTCTCCCTGGTGCTTTACCCCTCCAAAGCATCTATTACCTTCCTGATATAATCCAGTGAGGATGGCTTATACTCAGAAAGCTTTTACATCTTTCCCATTGGTTTTTCTCTTGCTGTCAGAGACTGTAAGTACCTGTCCCAGGGGTCACTGCACTTGGTGGCTCACCCCAAGGTGACAGTGTGGCAACAACTGGATCAACTCACAGATTACAGAGTTATTGAACATCTTCCACTAATGTCCTGTTTGTTCATTTTAACTTCTCTGAAAATGGATACCGGAAGGGGAATCTGACTTTTAATCACAAGGCCACTATTTAAGTGACACCTCAGCTATTGGAAGTCAGGGCAGTGAGACATCTGCAGAGAAAGAGTCCATGAAGGTATAAATGCACAATTTTCATCCAAACATCATTGAGAGTTAATTTATACCTTCACAACAGTGATCACGACTGGAGACAGGTCCTGATGGATCAGTATCCCAGCCCATGCCACCTCCCCACAGTGCTGCAGGTACTCAGTGCTCACACAGCAGCTCAGGGCTCTGGCAGATGTGTCGTGGCATTTCAGAAGCACAAAAACTGATGTGTCATCCTTGCAAAAATTAGGTTACAAATATAAAGAAAGGCCAAAAAAACCCAAAAAACAGTCACACCACACAGATCTGAATATTGGTTCTGCCCACCTCAAAATCTGTGGGTGTTTGCTCCTGAATGTTTTTGCTCAAGCTGAGGTTGGAAAGGAATCAGCTTGGCACATTCACACTTGGTGTCTTTCTTTTCCAGTTATCCCATTGTTCTGAAACATAATGGGGCAGAGTTTTCTATAGTCCCACTGGGATTGTATCAAAATTGAAATCAGCACTGAAAAGTGTGCTGTGTAATGCTGCTGCCTGCTCTTAACACCATGATTCCAGCCAAGAAACAGTAAGTTATTCACATTTACGCCCAGTGAACTGGAAGGTCTTTTATCCAGGCTCCACATTAAATTTCAGCTGCCAAAAAATGGTCTCATTCTTATTCAGGTCAATACTTTTGACTTCTTAGGCTTGTACAGTTCCCAGGGCAGCTCAGGCCTGCAGCAGCTCTGAGGAGCTCTGTTCTCATGGTGTTACTTGACAGCATGTTGATTTTAGGGCACTGCTTTCCTTCAGACACCTTCAATCAATACCCAGTAAAGGAGTATGGAAAACAAGCCAGTCAAAGGCGTTGTATCCTCCCCCAAAATTCTGAGTTCTTATTGACATCCTCACCTTTAACATTAAATCTTGAGGCTAGACCTGATAGCAAAATATTTTATACTTTTTGCCTTACACCAAACACATGTGTCCAGCTGAGGCGAAACAGCAGAAAGTCAGACTGACTGACAGCCATTCTCCAGTACCACATGCTGGCAAGCATAAACCCTCTATGGGTGTCCTCATAGTGCCTCATTTTACTGTGAGAAATGATTACTTTTCTTTATAAAAGTCACTTTTCCCTGCCATTTACATTGGCAACATTCACTCAGGGACTGAATTCTGCTACATGCTGAGGGATAGAAAAATACCGGGAGCCTGGGGAGGATGCTGGGGAAAAGATGATATTCAGGGCTCCTACCCTGATGAGAAAGGATTCACAAACCTGAAGAGGCTGCAGGCACTGTGGATCTATAGGGACTTAAAATCTTAAAAAAATAGCAAAAAAGAGGGTCTATGGGAATCATGATGAAAGATGAAAAATTATCAGATTTGCTCCTGAGGAAATGATGTTTCTTCTCAGTGATTTGAGATGAGGTTCAGGGATATACAGGAAGCCCAACTAGCATTTTCCCTCAAGCAGGTAGGGGCTGAAAGCACTGGCACAGAGTTAGTGGGGGAAAACTCCCAAGTTAAATTGCAGCCATTCAGTAAATGCTGCCTGGTCCCCATCAGCAGTGACAGCCCTGTGAGCAGCACTGTGGTCTCCCTCTGAAGAGGAGCTCTGTTTGTTTTTAATTTTTCCCTTCCCATAGAAGTTGTGCCAGCACAAAGCTGGAGAAATCGAGTATTTTCTTTGGAAATGCCTCAGAGATAAACAGGCTCTCAGAAAGTGCTGCAGATACAGCATCTTCCACACCTCAGTCCAGGGCTGAGGGAGCAGCTGAATGTCCCTAAGCACTTTCTTCTCCTGCTCCATGCTGGGGCAAAGCCTCACAGTCCTCATCTGATGGGGCATCCAGCCTCTCAGTGGGTACTGGCCTCCTCTCTCCTGGCAGCAAATGGGGAGCAACAGGCTCTTGTGAGCCTGTCCCAGAAGATTTCCTGCTCCTGGACATGCCTCATCACGGTAAAATCCATTTCAGCACACCAAGCTTCCCCCCAGCTCCACACAGGCTGTATCCAAGGTCATTTCCTGTGTGCCCACAGGCTCTGCTGGGAGCTGTGCTGCTGTGCCCAGCACAATTCCCTGCTGGGTCAAACCCAGGGAATGTTTGGCACCTTGACATAAAGCACCAGGCCAAAACTGAGCAAAATCCACAGTTCACACCAACAAAGGGCAGAAGGTGCTTTGCTTCCTTATAAAGACCAGCCAAGGTGGCATTTAAAACCTCACCTGATGATATAGGGGACACACCTGCAAAGGATGGAATACCAACACACCTGAACTCACTGCTCTGCCCTCCACAGGTTTGGGTGCTGGAAACCCCAAAGATACACACTGAGCAATTTTGGGACCTGTGGATGTCTCTGCATCTGTTTGTAAATGCAGCCAATCCAAAATTAGCCAGGAGAAGTGGAAGAATCATTTGTCAGCTCCTGGTCTCCTCAGCCATCTTGAAAAACATGTCACAGATACATTGACACTCCTGCTGTTGATTTAAATAGCAGCCACCAGGCAGGATCCACTGCTGGGCGAGGGGCAACGTGGAGCTCCTGTCTCAGGCTCCTCCTGTATCAGATGACTCACCAACATGCCTGAGAAACTCCCTTAGCCCACAGACTCCAGTAGCAACCCCACAACAAACATTGTGGGGGTTTGGGATGTGATCCTGGCAGTGCTCAGGGAGGGGAAGGGAGGTGGCAGAGCTTTGCTCCTTCTGCTGCTGCCTTGTGGCCACCGTGCTGGGCTGGCACTCAGGACATGGAAACCACCACTCAGTGACATGGAAACCACCACTTTGCCACCATTTCCTTTGCCCCCTAGTACATTGTTCAGCCTCCCATTCCTGTTTTTTGATGAGTACATTCAGGACAGTAAAATCTCCTCCCCGACCTCTCCAGCCTTTCCTGTGAGCTCCTTGAACAAAAGGGCGCTCGTGCTCACGTTCAACAGGGTGGTTGGGCCCTTGTGCTGCCCCATCTCTGGACTGTGACTGCTTTTGTGGGGCTCCACTGAAGCATCCCTGTTGCACAAATGCATCCTCAGAACACTGGCTTTGTGACACAGAAAAAGTCATACCCTGAAGTATCTCCTGTCTGCAAAACAGGACATGCTAAGGACGGGTTTCTATTCCAGCCCACGCTCTGGCAGCACGACCTGCCAAGCCTGCCTTTCCCACATGGAAATCCAGAGCTCCTAGGAAGGAGTGACTTGGAAAATCATTTCCCCTCCGCCTCTCCTATCACACTGAGGGCAGGAGGCTTGATTGCAGTGCTCCCAGCCCTACCCCAGGAGAGCTGTAGCTCCAGCTCCAAAATGCAAGTGTTCTGCCTCCGCAATTCCCCAGCTCTGGAGAGGGCACTCCTAAAACAACACTTCTCATGTGGACCAAGAGAAACTACAGAGCTTCCTATGAGCTCATTGTGATCAGCAACATGACACTCTGCAGCTGCATCAGACACAGCTTCAGCCTCCTCCAAAAGCAGCTCTTGTGCCCAGCTCCAGCTTTACTCACAGGAGTAATTTCTGTTCCACCAGAATGAAACTGCACATGGTGAAGGGCAGTACTTTAATAGGGGTTGACAGGATCAGGTACTTCATGGTTTAAACTATCCCAGCAAGATCTTAGCACGCCAAATACTTTCTCTTCATCTGTCAAGAGAATTTGACCAATATCCAGGGAATTCCCCAGAAACACTGGGAAAAAAGCCTCTGGAATAGAGATGATGTCTAATTTTCAATACCAGAGTGAAACTATTACATAAAGGACTTCAGAGCCAATACAAGTCAACATCCTTTGAGGTTCTCATATATCTTCCAAATGAGATTCTGCTGTGGCCACACCAGTTCCAGTTTTGTTTTTTTAGTTTCAATGTTGCCTTTTCTTCCTTTTAAGATATTAGTTAAAGCAAGGGATTACCTACATTTTAACGAGAAACAAATCATTTTGGTGGAAAAGCAATTGCTGAATTAAACATCTACAAGTCCTAGAATATAAACACTGGGCTAAGTACCATGATCCTTCTTAACAAGACAAAAAAGGGCAATCTTTTGTTGAAAAGATTATTTTATATATGTAATTTTAATATTTAACTTTTCCTGCTGTAACTTCACTTGTGCCATCTTGCCTCCCCTGATTATTAATTCTCTAAACACACAGTAAGTCAAGCTATTAAAGTCAGAAAATTACTTTGTGGGAGTTTTTAATGCTCTGCGTGTTTATATCTGAAATCATGTCTTTATTTGGAACCCAACTCTTCAAGCACATAATTATGTAAATACTTCTTGGCCAGGCAAATAAAATAAAATAAAATAAAATAAAATAAAATAAAATAAAATTTTAAAATATATCTTCAGGATTTGTCAGCTGTAAGCAAGGATCCCCAGTGTGTTGTGGCTGTGTGAGGAGGGAGCCTGCACAGGGCAAGAAATGCACACCCAGCTTGGACTGGGGGGTGTCAATGTTTGGCTGTATTTATTCCCCATTCAATGCTCACCTTTTTTCACACAGTTAAGGAGTCTGGTGGAGATCCAGCCACAGCATCACTGAGTGTGTCCCCTGACCAACAGAACTGCCATCCCTGCTGCCCCAGGTCAGACACGGGTCCTACCAGCCCAGAACCCATCCCCAACAGCCTCTGGTGCCAGTGGCTGTGGGATCTGATGTCAGCAGCCCAGGAGCCAGCCCTGCAGCACATGATGTATATAATTCATTGTTTTCACAGAGCCAGGAGAGGCCCAGGGCTGTGTGTACATCCAGATGGAACCACAACCCTTCCCCACTGCTATCTGCTGCACAATGTTTATCAGGACTTACAGACCACTTCCTTTTCAAAACCCTTATTGAAATTTACACAATAAACAATTTGCCCAATTGGGTTTAGGAAAGCCCTCAGACCTTTTCCTTTTGAGGAAAGAAAAAAAAAAAAAAAAAAAAAAAAAAAAAAAAAAAAAAAAAAAATATTATACAGAGGCAGTCTGGACTCTGGAGGGGCTGGGGGAGTCAGATGAGAAGGTTCGAGGCTCTGGGTGTGAACACAGACATTAAGAGGGGACATACCTGCCCCAGGAGACTGTAAGACCTCAAGAGACAAGAATAAATAGTACCTATCCCACAATCTAGTAAAAGTCACTCAGATCACAGATTAAAGCCACTTTGCTGCAGTGTGGCAGCAGCACAGGTTTGCAGTTACCAGGTCAGGAGTCACACACAGCACATCCCTTTGTATAGGAGCCTCCAGCAGGAAAGTCTGAGCTCCTGGAGACCCCATGGCCCATGTCTTTGTAGTCACACACAGCTCTGACCTCTGTTCTGGTTTTGGCCCCTGGATTTTCATTTTGTTCCTGAGGAAGCTGTTGAAGGCATCCCCAGGGACACAGGAACTGCCAAGAAATCGTCTCTTATCAGATCTGGGTGGCACAGCAGGGAGCACAGACACTTTCCCCTTACTGGGTTTGACTTTCAGTTATCTTCCACATCTTCCAGGTGCAAAACTCACCGTGAATGCTGCATCCCATAGGAATTTGACTGCCCAGTGCATTAAGGATTTGAAGAGCAGGCACTACATGCCAAGCATGCACTGCTGCATTCAGGGCATCACACAGGAGGCTGAGGGACAAAGGAAGAAGGAAAAATCTTTCTGAACAAAAAAGGTACATTTTTAACACCATTCCTCCAAGAAGAGGGGCCAAGAGAAGGAAGGCAGTGCTTGCTCCTTGGGAGGAGATGCCCATTCAAATGAAGTTTTCTGAAAGCCACAGAGATATGAGAACTAAGGAAATCTGTTCCCAGCTGAGAGCTGCTGAGACCAAATCCCCACCCCATGTGAGCTGTTATGGGGCAGTGATGCAGGACCAGGGGAAGCTTTGAGCCTGCTAAAAATTCCCAGGTACAGAGGACTCCCAAAGGGGAGCAACAGCTTCTCTTATTCTTTTGATAAATGAAGGATTTCTACCAGCCTGAAGCCTGAATATTTCCCTCTCCTTTTTCTAACATGAAAATCCCTCTGAAAATCCTCTGTTAGATTTTCGGTGGGATTTTTAGTTTTTCCATCTGAAGCTGAAGCTGTTTTTATTACAGGATACAGTGAGGAGAAGACACAGTTATAACCTGCAAACAGTAGCTTTGATGCAAGACAGAAATAAATTATTTTCTCCTTTGAACTGTCATCATCTGCAAGGGGCAGAAGAGCCAGGATGCCCTTCCTACCCTGGGGAGGGCAGGCAGCTGGTTTGGGCAGGAGCTCCCACACCGCCTGGAGATTTTGAGCCTTTGCCCAGCCAAGCAGTGGGGATAGTTTTGCTGGGGAGATGCTGACCTTTTTGCAGGGCAGGAATTCAAGGCAATGCTGTGAATATGAGAAGTGCAGCAGCACTGGGTATGAGATGCCACATTAATGATCCACATAACACCAACAGAGGGGCTTTCATGTTAAAGAGCTCCATGCTTCTTTTAATGAACTTTACACCACTGGCAGATCTGGCAGGGAATGCAGCCACACCTGGAGAGGAAGGAGTTAACCAGCCAGCATCAGGCACTCTGCAGACAGAGAGAAGTCAGGGATGGATACAGTGGCACCAGGCAAGCATCAAGTGCAAAATCATTAGTGCTAAAAAAAAAAAAAAAAAAAAAAAAAAAAAAAAAAAAAAAAAAGAAACAAAACAAAAAAACAGAGGGTAGAGTACAGATTTATGCGATTTATGCTGGAGTGCTGGGTAGGAAGTATCACAGCTGGAGCTGGGATAGTCCAGTCTTGCAAAATTCTGTTTGTATTCTCTCAATGCAATGAATACTTGCTGGGCAAGCCAAATGCAATTAATTCATGGTAAGAGCTGGCAAGTACAATTCCAGGGCCAGATTTCCACCCTTCCCGTCCATCCTGCACATATTCTGCCTCCAAGAAATATACTCTCATCAGGAAAGAAAGTGAGGAGGAGTTCTGTGTTCTGTGTTCCAGCTCTGCCTCCCAGCACTGAACTCCAATATCCAGCCTTCCAGGGTCAGTCATTTTTTCTTTCTGCTTTAGCTGTAGTCAGCTTCCTTTAGGGAGAGGATAGCAATAAAATTCACGATTAATCACAATTTTAAAGCCCTTCTCTACTTTTCAGAAGAGAGATGCTGCAGATGGGGGAGTGTTAGAAGGGAGCAGTAAAAGGCTGTGATTAAGCACCTGAAGGTCAGGGATGGCCTCAGCAAGGAGGAGGGAAAACTTCCTCCCCACTCCCCCCATCCCTTCTTGATAGCACAAATTAAAAACAAAGACAGCTGTTCAGTCGGGAGTGACTTTAGTTTAAATCTTTCTGTTTTTTGCTCAACAACTCTTTCATCATAAGCTTCCTGCTGGAGAAGTTTGGAGCCAAGGCTTGCTACTGAACACGCAGCACTCCAGGGCTGTAGAGAACAAGCAGCCAGTGCATCCCTGTCCACAACTTTCTGAATCATTACAGCCTCTAGATCTGATGGGGCAAATCCACCATTAAAAACCAAAAATATTTAGATACAAACTGTTCTCTGAGCAGCTAATCCAATGCTGGAAAGTTCTCTAACAGCCTGAGGAGGAATCAAGGAAACAGAAGCAGCTCAGGGATTTGTGTGCAGCAAGTTGTTCCTAGCCCTGCACAGATTACGTTCATAAAATAACTTTTCTAATTGAAACAGTTTGATCATTTATAAGCTAGTTCCAACGTCCTTTGAACTCTGTAGGAAATTCCCAGGATCCTGAATGGGCTTTTGCTCAAGTTCTCCATTGTTTGCATGATGGGAAAAATATGAATATTGGTATAAACCCTGCAGCTTGGAGACCTTGCTAACAAACACTGGATCTGAGCAAGGGAGGATGGAGACAAATTAAACACAGTCAGAAAACTGGCCTGGTCCACCAGTGGGATGTTTAAACTGCTGTTAATGGCTCTGGAACACTTAAACCATTTATATTTGCTATGTAGATGCCAATCAAAGAGCATCCCACAGTGCCTCCAAAAGCCTTCCCTGAAGCACAACCCTTAGAAGTGACTTTATCTAAATCATTCCTGAGTGGCTGGGTGATGACTGTAAGTTTACTGAGCAATGTTATTTTCTGTGTTACCTGCCTGCCCACATTACTCCAGGGGAAATGCACAGGGCCAGACACCCTAGTGTGGGCTGTGACTTGAGGGACACTGCAGGCAGGCAACGCTGATTAGTAACACCCAGAGAGCCCAAATATCCCCCCCAGGCTGGGAGCAGCCAGCTTCCAACCTTTCAAGTCCCCCTGGCTCAGATTTTTCTTCTGCTGAACCATAATTAAAGTCAACGACCTCTTGTAAAAGCTTCAGACCTGTCCACACAAACTTGGTTTATTCAGACTTGTCAGCAGTTCAGCAAACCACACTTAGCTGGGCTGACTCCATCCCCACCAGAACACTGTGGCCATTCTTTTCTCTCCCAACACCTCTCGACCTACACATTGCTGACACCAGAGAGCCCAGCCAGCCCTCCTCCCCCAGGCACTGCAGTGTGTGTTCCATTCCAACAGGTTCACCATCTCCATCCCCCAGAGCTGCCGCTTTCTCTCACTAGGTTACTCATTTGGGATGTATTTATTTGCCCAAAGCTGGAATATCCCATGTGTGCTGACATAAGTGATTGCACAGCAGCAGAGGCTCCTCTCCCACACACACACAGAGTGTGCTCAGGCTCTTTTGGGGTTTGCTCAGACCACACAGGCAGCTGGTTCTGTGAGACATCCATCAATCTTTCAGAGCAGTGCCTGACAAATTTGTTTTAACCCCAGTTTCTAACCAAAAAATCCTACTGCAAAAGTTAAAGGGGGAAAAACATATTTTCTTTTTTTTTTTTCCCTATAGTGAAACCTGAATACCAGGCCTGTTTCAAATGATAGAAAACATGAATGTTATGATTACAGAATTTAGCATGCAAGTGGACACTGCCTTCTACCTCAGCATGAGATTCCACTGTGCAGCTACAAAAACACACAGGGGAAGGTAAAGCTAATGCCAAACCCTAATGACTTTCAGTAGCTCTGCAGTAGAGGCAGATTTTTACTCCTACAGCCATGACCCCTTGGGACGGTAACACACCCCTCTAAGCTGAGCCTGAGCACTCCACCATTCCCAGGGTTTCATCCAGTTAATGTCTTCCATTTTCGAAAGGCCTAAGATAGAATGTAACTTTGAAGAGAATCAAACCTATAAAAGCTGTGGAGCAATAGCCCAGCCAGTCTAATCCCCCATCTGAGAGGTAGAACATTCATTAAATGAGCTCGTAATGTGCTAATTCGGGGAATATCTTTTTTCCGAAAGGCTAGCGTTACAAAATAGTGTCACCAGGCACTACCAGGAAAACAATCCAGTCCTCTCTAAAGTTCAGCAGTGTGCATGACGACATTCCTGTCCCGAGACTGCCACCAAGATGTTCTCAGACAGCCCAGGCATATGGAAATCATAGCTCCCACAGAACAGCTGTGTTTTTTGGAAGTGACTCCATGTTTTTTGGATGTTGTCTGCCACATGGAATCTAACATCTTCAACAGCAAATAAAGCTCTTCCTTTCATCCCCTGCCATGTTTCCTTCATGTAATAAAGATGGTAGATGATTTTTAATGCCACAATCACTTTTTTTCCCAGCCTCTCCTTAGAGCACAGGGACTGTATCTCTGTAAGTGCCTTTGCAAGTTTGTGGTATTTCTAACAGGAATTGCACTGAGATTTTACCCAAGGCTGGAAGGATTCTTCTTCCCACTGGCCTTACATCTGGGCTGATCTACTGACTCACTCCCAAACAGTCACTCTGGCAAGTAAGTTCCTTTCCCAAAACTATGTGTTTCATAATGATAGTTCCACCACATTTGCCTGGCAAGCCACATACATTGTTTGCTACCATCTTCAGGAGAGGTCCAGACCCTGTGGGACATGCCAAAACCCACCCTGGGCCCAGCCATGCAAACCAGCAGCTCAGAAGGCTTGGGGGTTGCTGTTGACCAACTCTTCTGCAGCCTCTGGTAGTTAAAGGAGTGTTTGACAACCCTGTAAAAGGGCAGTGAGAGAGGAGATGCCAGGCTGCAGCCACAGGAAGGGATGAAGGGCTGGGTTCACCTTCTTTATGGGCAGAAAATAGGAAAAACTTTGCTTTTGCTCGGGATTTGCCCTTCCCCAGCCATTCCCTTCAGATACCATGCTTGTAAGAGGAGGCAAAACATCCTGGAGGCAACATTTGTCCCCACACACTGGGGCAGACAAGCACAGGTACAACAGCAGCCTGTGGAGTCTCAGAACAGTCCCCACAGCCATCAGCCAGGACAAAAACAAATGCTCCAGTCATCCCTCCTGCCCTGCTTTGTGTGATAACTGAGTCCCTCCTCAGCCTTCTCTTCTCCAGCAAACAGTGCTCAAGCCTTACCACAAACAACTGGAGAGCTTTCCTTTTGTGTGCTCGGGAACGCCTTGATAAATAAACCCCAAACATTTCCATCTGCAATAACAAACCATCTGCACACACCACTGCAGTGGATCTGATCTGCCATTCCATCTCACCAGTCAGCTGCTCACCCCTGGAAAACAGCTGGATCTCCACAGGAGCCAAGTGGACCAGCACCAAAGGCAGCTAATGAAGCACAGGGAATGCTGCTCCCTGACCCTGCACTCAGCATCTGCCCCAGCCCTTCTGATTTGAGAAGTTGTGCCAGTTAGTCCCAGATCCATTGGCATACGACTCATGAATTCAGTTCCTATAGGTGACCATATTTGCTCACTGGTGTGCCAGGAATTGATAAAAGAGCATCTGACTTCAACATTTTGAAATAAACTCCAGACATACATCAGGATGTTCAGCTGTTCCAGGCTCAGCTCATTTTTCCACTTCACCCAGATCCCTCAGGCAAACTGCAAATTGCAGATTTCACAGACGGGCTTGAGGATCCAGATGCTTGAAACAGAACCAGGTTCCTAAGGGGCTTTAGCAAAAGAATATTTTCTTTTTTTCATTTTTAAAGCATTAAAGGCCTTATATGTATTTTAAAGTACCTTTGAAAGTGAGAGGTATGTTGGTATAAGCAATAGTTCGGTTCATTAGAAATTAATTAAGAGCACTGGCAGCTGAAAGCAAGTCAGTTAATCAATTGGTAGTTCTAAAGTGCACTAAAGGTCTTTGCTTCAAATGGACAGACCTAAAACATCAACATTTCCCCTGAAGATCTCTCCTAGCTGCCTTTGCTTTCCAGTTTCCTTACACTGAGAGCACTGCTCAAGATCTCAACTTGTAAATCCAGGTTTACATTGAAGTTCTGCATGTAATACTGGAAAGGTCCAAAACAGATTATGTATATGTAAATTTAAAAAAAAAAAACCAACAAAAAAACCCCACATAAAACATATTTTCTGTCTAGCTTAAAATTAAAGGCAGCAAGAGATTGTCTTATCAAAAGATAATGACTCAGTGAGGTAAATAAAAGTATCTAACAGAGCCCAGGTGAGGAGTCTCAGACAGGGATTTAGAAGAGCTACAGACAGTTTTGTTTTCTTGAGTAAGTCCTGTCTGGAGTTTGAAAATTTGCATACATATATCAATTTACATGCAAGCTGCTGCTAGCCAGGAGGGAAACAAACAAGGAAGTAGTCAGGAATTGGGAATAGCAGGGTGTCTTTTAGTTATTTAAGGTATTAGCTGAGCCAATGGCATGCTTTTCCTGTTTTAAATAGACACAATAAGATAAAGGTCAGCAGCGGAATTGGTTACATTTCTCTTTCCCATGTACAGGTATGGCTGTGGAGGATGTAATCCTACCAGAACACTTTAAAGATACAGAATAATTTGGAGATTTTTGAAAGCATCACATTGGCTTCCTCAGCCCAGAGCAAGTGCATTACAGGTACCAGTTCCCTGGGAAAGCCAGATTAATTTGGGCTTTTTCATACTAAACAGCAAAACTAAATCCTGTTATGCAAATAAGGGATCTCATAGGAAAAATTACTTGGCATCAAAGCTAAATACCCTGTATGCTTATCTTTATAAAAGAAAACATCATACTGCAGGTAAAGAATATTTTCAAATCAGCTTTTCTGTGTTTCAGTAGATAATTGAATCAGAAATCAAGCTCCAGGTGCATCAAGAGGCTTAATAAATACCAACAAAACCAATAATTGTTCAGGCCAGGTAACAAGATAGTCAGTGACATTCTTCCAGATCTATTAACATGCAGACTTGATACAGACCCTGTGGCAGTACAGCCAGCCTGTAGCTGGACAGATAAATCTGGCTACAATGGAAAACCCAGTTTGACTCTTCTAGTTTGATAAACAAGTCCCTGGTTAAACAGAGATGGGACTCAAACAGAGACCCTCAGCCCACCCTGTTCAAGCTTAGATCCAGACACATCACTGGCCAGAGATCTGGGCAAAGAGAGATCCCAACCCGTCAGCCATCCTAACCCAGGAGATTCAAATCCCCTATAAAAGGACCAACCATATTAAACTCATTGCTGTTTGTTGAGGACCCTCAGTGAGCTTGTGTCATTTCTGTCTCCAACCAACGACCCCTAATGTAATAAGACACCACCCCAGCCACGGAACCCACCTTCATTTTAGTGACTTTCCTTCTCAATCTGTAATGAAACCTGTATTTTTTTCAGTTCACTAAACAATTATAGAAACAGCTCTTTCAGAGAACAAGAAATAAAAGATATCACAGTCTTACAAACCTACATATCTCTCTGGGATCAGGAAGAGCCTTACTGAGAGTTCAAGCTTACTTGAAATTACATTTATGATGCTCTTGGGTTCATTAGAAACTAATTAAGGGCACTGGCAGCTGAAAGCAAGGCAGTCAATCAGTTGCTAGTTCTAACATGCAAAGAAAGTAACGCTTCCTATTAAAAATTACTTTTAAAGATTATATGATTTCTCAAGGCAGATTAGTAAAGGTTGAGTTTTGTATATATGTAAATACACACATTAACACACAGGTGTGTAAATAAAAGCTCAAGGGAATTTGTCTTATGGCGAATTGTAGAAGGACCTTTACAAGGGCACAATGAGCATTCTGAGCGCTGCTTCTGTAGTCTTCAACATGAAATCTAGACTGACAAATGCCCAGCAGTCTGGCTGAGGTCTCAAGTATGCTGTGTTTTGTACCCAGATCCCCTTTACAGTTTCCTTGTAGCCTTCCAGAATCAATACCCTGGAGAACTCGTTGTTAACTCAGCAAAAGGCAGAACTCTGCTGTCAGGAGCTCAGGGAAAAGCTATTACAGAAGCCAAAGCATAAGGTGGGATGTTATTGAAATGTTCCTGAATAAGCAACTTTAAGCAATCAATTTGTTCCACTTTTGTTTTGGAAAGAGAGCAATGAAATATTACTCCAAGGGCCCAAAATGAACAAGTGATCCATTCCCTCTCTTTGTTGTAAAAAAACTGCCACATCTTGCAATATCTGCTTTAACGGCTTAATTCTGGTCCAGGGATTTCAAAATGCATATGGCTGTCCTCCAAACCTTCCTTGAAATAAGAGTGTATTTTGGTTTAAATTAGAAAAAATATTCTCATTGTGTGCAAATCCCTTCCCTGGCCTGCAGCAAAAATACGTCAGAGAGACCGAGAGCTGTGAAACCTCCATTGTGCAAATCACAGTGGCTGGAAAAACACCTCATTGCATCTTTCTGATTGGCCACTTGAGCTGTCAATGAAGGGCAGAGGTACAAGAATTTGCACAGGGTGGTTTGGTTCAGGAACCACGTGCATTCACTCAGGTTTGGTCCAGCAGAGCATCAGCTGGACCAGTTCAGTTCAGCCTTTCCCATCTCTGGATTCTTTGCTCAGTCCACAACAACAGCCAAAAGTCCCAAAGTCCAGCCCTTTCTGTGGCTTTTATCCCAACAAATGTATTCAGTGATTTCCAAATCTAATACGTAGGCCAGGGAATAAGAGGATTTAATTTGAACAGCCTAACTGCTGCTCTTTGGATGCTCACAAATACTAGTTTTTGGAAAGGCTGCTTTTGCAGCTCATTGTGATACTACGAAGAACCTCTGGCATGGGAACAAGCAAAAGAAGTGTTGAAGAAGCTGGGGCTGGCTCTGTGAGAGAGCAATTTAAAGAATAATGGACCTCCAGTGACAAAGTCTCCACGCTGTGCTATTCTGCTGGCAATTACTGAGGAAGTTTGTTTAGGATTTAGGCCCGAGAGCTCCTAAGAGAGGCTTGTAAACAGCATGGAAGTTGAGTTTCCTGTTGGTGATAGGAAGATTGACAGCTCACAGCAACCTTTTGTGTGGCAATGACAACTGTGATTACTGTGCAGCTCCCCTGCAATGTGATTAGATTGTAATCAGACTGTGGCTCTGCTGGATTTCTTGATGCCTTAATTGATGGCCCCAAACCAAATTACTTCCCCAGAAAGAAAAAACCCTGAAACTTGAATTTCTTGACACTGAGTAGGTTTGACACACTCTAGTTCCCATTTTGTGCTTGTTGAAATGAACCTTCTCCCCTTATGTTCTTTGGTCATAACCTATAGAAAGCATGGAAAAATCCAGTGACAGATTCTGTTTTCTATTTTGATTTAGAGAATAGGTATAAATTTCTCTCCATTCCATAAAGTTTTCAAGAAGATGAAACTCCTTTTAGAATTAAAAAGTAGTTGTCAACACTTAAACAACTGTGGGTACAGTCTTGGGTTTATGGAAATCTGAAGGTTGGGTTATTATCACCAGTGAGACAAAGACATCATTTGGTACATTAAGAATAAAGTGAGTGCTGTAGTTTCTTTATATTATATAATTTTATAGGTTGTTGCTCAGAGCACATTTCTAAATTTGGAGAATTAATATTTACAGATCATCTACTTCAGTGAAGAGTAAGGCATAAAAGGATGATTGCTTATATGCACAAGTATAATATGTTTAATTGAACAGACGTGAAAAACAAACAAAAAACAAATATTGCCTGTAAAAATAACTCTGACAAAACTAAATCAAACTAAATGAATTTAATCAGGTAAGAAAAAAATGTCTCATGGGAAGTGTAGCTAATAAGCCCATCTTGGAAATTTTTTAATTATCCAAAAATCCAAGCAACAAAGTTGTGTTTGGCAAACACCCCCAAAATGTTCCAACATCATATGGTAAGACTATGTTATATAAACATATCCCATGCATGAGAAAGTTGCCTCTTTATGTTTCATAAATCAAAAAAGATGATGGAAATATACCAGTATTTAAGAGATGGTATTAAAACATAAAGACTTCTTTTACCATTCTCCACAAGAAAGATCAAATTCAGAGATGGGAGCTGAGTTCTCTTCTTGGGCTCACAATCACAATTTCCCTTAAAAAACAAAAAAACAAAACAAAACAAAACAGAAAACAAAAACAAAACAAAAACAAAAACAAACAAAAAAAACCCACCAAAAAAAAAAAAAAAAAAAAAAAAAAACACCAAAAAAACCACCACCACAAACAAAACCAAACCAAACCAAACCAACAAAAAAACCACCAGTTTTTTGTTTTTTCCCTTTCTGGCATCAAGGTTGCTCAGTGATCACAGGGGAGGAGGCCACCATGGGGGTATACATGTTTATTTACAAATAGACTAATAAACCATATAAATGAGCTGATATTTCAGCACGGGTCCTTCCTCCATAGGGAGCCTGGGGTGTCTCTCTACACATAAAGCCCTTCCACCAGCAGCTGCCAGCTCTGCTACAGGCCCCTCTCTAATCTCTCATTCCATCATCACTTTGGGACACTTGTAAATGCTTGATGGGACTTTAATATAAAACTTCCCAAAGCAGTTGTCAGATGGCTGTGGGTCCGACCATGACATAACTCACATGTTCAGGAATGTAATTTCATGCTATGCGTGTAGCTGAGCTGCAAGCTTTTGGTTCTGACTTCATGGTACTTAATCCCTTCCACGCCAAAAAGTGCTTGATAGCATCTCTTATGTTCAGCTGAACTGCTGCACTAGCCCAGAGGGAAAAATTTGCTTCAAGGTGGATTTAAACTTTGCTGGATAAAAGAGAAAAATCTAATTAGGCTACTTAATATGATTTACACTGTTGCTCCTCCTGTCTGTGATGTGCAGGGAATGCAGAAGGGCTCAGCCCACCTCAATGAACAGACTCACCAGCAAGGTAGATCAAAAACCACCATCTGGGCTGTGTTCTACACACCCCACAAAGACTGGAAGACCCAGAAACTAAACACAAATCCCCAGTCACTGTCATACCCACAGAACAACCCTCCCACTGCCACTTTTGAGCTGGGAAGAAAGTGAAGTCACTTTGCAAGGTGTCCTTCACATGGCTCCTGCTCAGACTTGTCCCTGTGATGAAATGATCCCTCTGCACAAAGCCCATCCAAAATAGCTAAAAAGAGTGGCTGAATGAGATGGAAATAACAGCCATCCCCCACAGGTGGTGTGCCAACATCAAGGGACTAACAGGGCTGGAGTCTGGACAACAGCCCTCTAACTCCTGGGCAGAACTGGCCACTTTTTGCAAGTTATTTGGAGATCAAGCTGTGATTGCAGCTCCTCCCCCGAGCACTTCTCTGCTTCAGTCTCTCCAAATCATTCCCCAGCCCAGCTGGATGTCTGCTGCCCTGTGACTGATCACACTGCAGCTTTCTGCAACAGAGGCTGGCTCCCCAAAACCTAACCTTCAACGACGACATCAAGCTTGGGACACTGGTGGAGCCTTTACTTCTTTCAAAGACAGATCTGCGCAGAGGAGAGCTCTCCAAGTGCTCTGCAAAGCTGATGCCAGTCACATTTTCAGAGTTCCAGCATTTAACAAAGGCTTCACTCTGGGGATAAGAGCATTGTCCAGCAGAGGAGGTGACAGAGACGTCAAATCTATCTGCCAGATGTCGGTGTCGTAACTTGTACCGAGGCTCCTTTCTCTTTGTACATTTGGCCCTGCCGCCTGCGACGTGCATTTCCCAGCTGGAAAGGCCTCACACACTCCTATTACTGGGAAAAAAAAAAAGAAAACTGCCCAAAGGGAGAAAGTACAAAAGGTTTGCCTTTGCTACAGGAAACTGGAACTGCCAACAGTCTTGCTGAACTGAGTGCGTCGGCAGAATTAGGGTTTAGCAAGGTGGGACAGAAATGGAGAGAAAGAATTTCCCAAGGTCAGGCTATTTTATCTCAAAACAAAATAAAGTAGAGAAATAAAATTCAGGGATCAGAGCTCTTCCACAGCCTGGAATTTCATTGCATGAAAAACTCCAAAGCGGTTCTCATTTTGTTGCCTTCCCAAATAAGGATGCAAATCTCAGCCTCATGAGTTTATCTTTGCATGGATTTAGGTATAGAGCTTTCATACTTGTGCATATTTCATTTCAACAAGATGAAATTTTTTCATGTTATCCTGTTCTTTCTGACTTTTAAAATACAATGCAAGTTGAAAATTAAATGTCGTAATCCAATGATCACAACTTCCTGTAAAAATGAATAAGCAATAAAATTTACATTTCTGTGAAATGTTTTGGCTTAATAAGATCATAGTTTTCCAGTGGAAGACTATTCCCTTGAGAGTTTCTGACCAGCTGTAACTGTAGCATTTGGAATGCATCTGTCACCCTAGGAAATGAAGGATTACCAGAACCATAGGAGCACAACTAAGTGTTTGTTGTGAGGCCAAGGGATGCTCTCAGTGTTGGGTGCTGAAATCTTCCTTTCCCATTCTTCTCAATTTTAAATCCTTCTTACATCCGAACACAGAGCATTGAATTATTGAATCGCTGTGTGACTATAAACACTAAAACTGTGCAATTAGAAAGCGGACAGAACTCCAGTAGATGGCGCTCAGAAATATCCCAAATTTGTGTCCCTGCCCGGCCGTCCGGAACTCGGTGCCGTGCGAAGGGCTTAGGGAGGCAGCTCCCTTCACCATCACTCAGAGAGACAGGGGGTGCTCAGAGCTGCAGGCCCGTAACAAAGGTGGGCTCAGCAGTGGCTGGGAACACAGGAAATACACTATAAGCAAGTGGATTAAGATATCTGGGTCCTGTAAAAACACAGCAACGTTCTGGAGAAGTGCTGGGAGCCAGGGCAGTTGTAGAACATGACTTTCCAGGCAGGGAAATGTATGGCTGCCAGTTCCTGTGCAGTCCTGTTGTTCAGTAATGGTCAGTTTTGGAGTCACTTTTAAATTATTAGCTCTGACTGGAAGGAGCCTGTTGTATTCCAAAGGCTGTTGAGCAGTATTTCTTCCACAGAAGCACAATTGGTTTTACCACCACCAGGGGAATGGTTTTTATTGGCCATTCTGACCAAAGACCAGAGTGAAAGTTGATGCCATCTGACCGAGTCCCTGGTTGGTGCCTCATGGGAGATGATCTAATGGCTGTTCCTCTGCAGTCCCACAAAGCCACTGCCAGGAGTGCATCGCCACTCCACGCTGTGATGCAGCTGATGCTCTGGGGTGTTTGGCAATGCTGGTGCAGAGCCCAGAGCTCCTGGCTGTCCTCTGCTTTGTGCAGAGGAAAACAAAGCCCTTCACACAGCCACGGAAGAGAAGCCTCCCCAGGCTGGCTGCCAACATGCTCCAGTCCTCCTCTGCAACACTCATCCCTGCTTTAGCATTAGTGTGAGCAAACCACACACGAACACATTGATTCTCCCTGATTTTTCTGTTCCATCCCAAGCTCCAGGCTTCATGCTTTCACTTCTGGTCACTTTACAGGCCAACTGCACTTTTCTGTGGCTAAGTCCCTCTAGTCTTGCTTGGCATGGAGCAGCCCATGCTGCAGTGAGGAAGAGGTGGCTGCTCAGAAAAGCCACCTCAGCCCCACTGATGTCAGCACAGGAGCAAAGCAGTGACTGTGATGTGAATGATGTTGCTCAACACTGATGGTTTGTGTCTTTCACAATACCCTGAGCTGGTGACAGTTGAGGCTACAGCACCCATCATGGTCCAGCTGCTGTGATGGAGGAACTGAAAGGTTTTGCCAAGGGAAGAGCAGCTTGTTCTCTAAATTGTTGGGGTTTTTCTTATAAAAGACTAATGAGGTGTTGGTCCTATGTACATTAGTCGCTCGTTTTGCAAGAGCCTAAATATCAGCAATAACTTGACCATCTTTATGATCTTTCACAAGAGTTACCTTATTCACTTCAGCAGTTTTGCCTTTGGGGGAAAACAGGGAAAGGGGTGACAGGATGCTTTGCTTCAAGCCTGCATTTCCTTAAACTTCTGCTGTACCACTTTTGCTCCAGATTAGGAAACTATTTTCTTCCAGACCCAGTCATTAGGCTTTCTTGAGAAAACTGTTTACAGAGAAATGGTTAAGAGATCAGGATGTTTCTTTACAAGCTCATTTTGCAATCCAGAGTGAAAAGTCCTTTGCTTGTATGCTAGCAGATGTCATTCTTTGAAGCACCAGCAGTTGGTAGGCAAAGAATGAAATTATCTAGATAGAGGCAAAGCAGAAGTGGCAACAGAGATGATCATCCATAACATACTCCACAGATTCCAGGGAAACAAGTCTGTTCAGGGGAATCTCAGCTAATTCACATGGAGCCCTACTTTGTCCTTTTTAACTGTGCAAAGCAGCAGATTTCTCTCTGCAGCGCAGGGAGGGCGCAGGGGAGAGAGAACAAAGAGCAGCGGGCGGTGAGAATGTGACACCATCCCTTCCCACGGCGCTCTGGGCTGCAGCTCCGCTGGCTGGGTGTTATTTTAGGGGCTGTGCCTCCCGGCCGTGCTCGTCCCGGGGCCCGGGAGCCGCGGCTCTGACGCCCGGTGAGCCCGAGGCTTATTCATGTTCAGGAATGGGAGGGTCAGGGCCATCGACACACACCAGCATCCTGCTGCCTATTATTTCCTGCCAGCCCTGGCGGTGCACCAAGCCCTAACATGACAGGTGGATGGAGTTCACAAGGAAATAATGTCATGGGCCAGTTTTCCAGGAAAGCTGTTAACTCTATTCACAAACCTGGGCCTTCAGATGGAAAGGGAACGTGGCTGAGAAGAGGCGGTGAAGGGCTGCTCTGCTGTTATTTATGGTTTTTTTGGTCACAGATTATTCGCTGACATCTCTTGCTGCAGCACAGAAATCTTTACCTCTGCACAGTGCCCAACCCTTCAAGAGCAGACTGTGGCTGAATGCCTTTTAACTTAAGAAACTACGGGGATGCTGCCTCTGCAAATCCTACTTGGCCATTCGATGTCAGTCAGGCTGCAAAAGATGGTAAAAGAATCTGCATTTTCCTGAGCTAAATGGCTCCTGGGAAACAGAAAATAAATATGAGGTGAGGATCTAAGACTGATGTTAACCTGGAGACTTCAGGCATTTTGTAAGAATGAAAGTGAGGATAAAGTCCAGGATATATCAGAAACAAGACTTACATATTTTTAAAAGTCTCCATCAACAAGGCACGTTTACTATCCTTCCATTACTCTATGCAGTATCTGACATCTGCAGATGTATGTTCTTCTCTTCTTTTCTCTTTTTCTGTTTTTAAAATGTAATAATTTTTCAATTAGCATAGAAAGCACAGAAGAGTAAAGAGTAAAAGCAATCAATCCAAAAAAAGTGTTTTTCAAAACTGCCATGTTTGCTACAAATGCAAATTTTAGGATGCACAGCGTCAGGACAATAGGACTGGCTGTTCACCAGAGGAAGGATTAGGTCCTGTGTCATGTTAATAGTGACATCAACAACCTGAATAAAAGCCAAAAATTCAAGTTGATTTTGCAGTTTAAGACCATTGTTCTCCCACATCATTTAGCCTGTAAGATTTAGTCTACACATAGGTATCTGCCAGAATTTATATTTTTCACATCATACAGTGCAATTCTTGGCATGTAATGTACTTAAACATATAAAAGCTCTTCAAGACTGGCAAATATTTATATTGATATAGCTAAAATGTCATACAAGCTACTGGCATCAAAGGTATCAGAAATATAAAAGCAAAATGATTCTGTCAATGCTCAGAGGTACTGCTAATATCTATGCAAAATGATGGCTGCCTATATTGTTCTGCTCTTCTTATTTTGCAGCCCGTTGTAAAAATAAATTAGGTGAAACCTGCTAATAATATGCAACAACTTCCATCTCAGATATCAAAGGAGCAGTAACCCTGGATTTGACTGTGGATAAGCAAAGCTGAGGCAGAAATAGGGGATATTCCAGAGGGCTTGTTCCTGGCCTGACTCTTCCGGATGCTGATGAGACTCTCAGGCCTCTCTTCGTTCCACACTCTGAGCTGGTTCCTGTTCTGTGGAGCTGCAGTAACACTGTACTGTGTGTTTGGTAACAGGAGCTCTCCCAAGTGTCCATGGCAGAGAAACTTAACTCTTGACACAAGTCCATGAAGCTAACCTCTCTCTCTCTTTTTGTTTGTTTTTTTTTTAAACCCGGAAAATTAGGGAATTAGAGCCAGAGTCATGTACAAAACACAACACGTGAAATGACTGGGGAATTGTAAATTGGGCGTTTTAACTTGAACAAAAATCTAAGCATTGTCATACCAATCTGATTATTATTTTAAAATACTGTCCCAGGCTATAACTGTCTTTGTGTACAATAGCAATACAGGGTGTAGTTACAGACACAATTTCCTGTGCTTGGGTTTTGAAATTATAATTTAAGATCGCTGTAACATTTGCCTGGAGCAGCAGCGCAATTCCTCTATTAGATAATTTTCTATCCTTGTGAGGGCAGTTTTGCTTGTGCAATCCTGCCAGGGCTTTCAGGAAGGGATAGACAAGCAACTGTGATAATAAAATTTGCATCAGCTCCCACCCAGCCTCTCCCAGAAGTGGGACACCATTTGTGGAATACAAAGCCTTTTCACACCAGAAGGGAAGGTGTTTCTGAACTGAAAAGTCACTTTGATCTTCACAGGGTTGCATCCTTCTGCTTCTCAGATCCCCATGAGAAACACCAAACAGCAATAGTGGAGTTCCAGATGACTTTGTTTCAAAGACTTGGTGCACTGCAGCACCCAGCACCCAGACATGAAACTCCAGATCAATCCAGATTAGGTCACGGAGTTCAAAATTTGAAGCAGAATTTTTTGTTGGGGTTTAAGGGCTGAAAAGGATGTGTGGTACCTGGGTGTGCAGAGAGAAAGAGGATAATAATGAAAGTATCTGAAATACATAGATTTGCAAGAAGAAAAACGCATGGACTGTGAGATATGGGTCTGATGTCATCACTGGTCAGTCAGAAAAAATGCTACTACTGCTTCAGACCAAAACCAATGCAAACAATTCATGAGGGAAAAGTCAGTTTCTAAGGCCATGTGAACAGTTAGCAATGAAACCATTGAAAACACCTTCAACAGCATAAAAATCTCTGCCTGAACTGCTCACAACTTCTGCTTTGCTCCTGCAGGACACCAGGATCAGGTGCTGGGATTCTTCCCCATAAAACTACTGTTTTGCTCCTCTGAGTAAAGGACAAACAAGCCTGACTTCCTGCACAGGCTTTCATTTGCTTCCTGGTATGAAGAAGCTTGTGCACGTACCTCATCTCTAAAGGACACAGATGATGCTGCTGAGCTCAGCACTCCCTCTCACCTATGCAGAGGCCTCCCAGCCTGTCCAGTTAGGTGGTACTGCAGGAGACCAGGGTGCCCCTGAAGCTTTGCTGTGCCAGGGGATCACACCCAGGGTCACTGCAATGTGTCTGTCACTGCTCACAGGCTGGGTAATGCCCAGGTGCCCACAATTAGAAAGGTCCAGGAACTCTGCCATGTCCTTCCCTATACACTGCAAAAGTCAGACAGCAGAGATAAGGAAAGGGAAATCATCTCTAGTAGGAACAGACCAATTCTTACTCCTATTTACCCTTCCTGAAAAAAAAAAACCAACAAACTACTCCAAAACCCCCATTGTCTCCATTCCACTGAGTTTGGCTTTTCCTTTTTGACTTGGAGCTGAGCCTCACCTTGTACCTCTCTCTACCTTCCTTCCACAGCAAGCTCAGCTGTATCACAGTGATGGCCAAAGGAGGACTCACGTCTGGGAAAGACTTCTGGAGAGGGCAGTGAGCAGCTCCTGCTCTGGGCTCAGCCTAGGAACTATGGAGCCAAACTGCCACACACATGGTGGAAATCACTGCATCTCCACAGCCCCTGCAGTTCTCTCCTCAGCAGCCCCCAAAATTCCACTGATGAAAAAAGAAATGGGGAGGGGGAAGAAGGAGTCAGAAACACTATTGTGCTCCCAGGGAGAGGAAAAAGATGAACAGCTCTATTTAGCTTATCCAGCTTTGCTGATGTCAATCAACTTTTCTCATTTTAAACAGGAAAGACACCACTTTAGTCCACCTGTTCCATTATTTATCATGCTATGCATTTCCCATGAATTGTCACTCATGCAAAACCTGGGCATCGTAAGGGGACACCCTAATATTTTTAATGACCTTAAGCAAAGTGATTGACACTAGACACCAGTGTCAGATGTTCTGGTGACGCAACATGTTCTCCTAGCAGCAGGAAAGCTTCCTGCCGTGATTAAGTGAGGGCTATGGAAGTGCTAAAATGTGTTGTCAGCTTTCCTCTGATGCAAGTGATTTTATTATAGCGTCTGGTAACCACGGAGTGTGGCAACGCAAATACTGACCCCAAACATCCCCTCCTGCACATATAGCTCGCTCTATTTAAAACACGAGGTGCAGTTTGCAAATCCAGGGATAAGTCATGGATGTAACAAGCTTAAACCACGGAGGGCAGAGGAAATGGTGGCACCTAAGCCAGAATTCCTGGGTGGTTTCAGCAAGAGAAGCGTAGGGATTCAGGATGAGCTGCAGAAGGAACCCCCTGCAGCACCTCTTTGGCAGGCAGGCTCTGCAGCAGCATCACTAGAACTCTCTTGGCTGCCAGAGGCTCTGAGGGCAAAAAGAAGGCACAGGCCTGTCTCACCTTGGTAGTGGAAAGCAAAAATCACACCCAGCACTTTTGAGTCTGAAGAAAGTAAGGGGGAAAATAAAAGAGAGAAAAAATAGAAAGAGGGCTCTGTGCAGCCCCTTTGCCTTCTCATACACACTGGGGTGGAAACCTGTGACTCAGCTCAGCACCACTTGTCCTTCAAGAAGGAGAAATCATATTCTGGTTTGCTTCAATTTGGGTCAACCCCCTCAGTAATCCATTGACTGAGAAAAGCTGGAAGACCTCTACAATATAAGAGTCACAGAATCAACACTTCAGCCACAAGCAGGAGACACCTGGCACCTGCTTTTCATGAAGATTTGTAATCCCAAAGCTCAGTCAGCAAACGCTACACATAGCTTTGCTTCCACAAGTTATTATTAATAGTTATGTCTCAAACTGACTGTGACAGTGAGTGTCTGCAGAACTGTCTGCTATGATTTTTCAACAGCAGAGCTGTTAATCAAGCTGCAGAGGGTTGGACTATCAAACCAAAGTCCACAGGCTGCAGAGGTTTTTGTACATGTGTTCACAGTTATTGTCACAGGGGTTGTTCTACAAAAACAGAAATATAAAGCAGGCAGAGTTGAAGATACAAGCTATCTTGATAGCAATAAAGAAATATTTTCTAAAGGTCCAGCAGCACTGGCTACTGGCTATTATTTTAATGAAATTTATATTTTAATTTTATAGCAAAATAATCCAAAGTGCTAAACCTGACCATTTTAATTTACAGAAAAAACCAGTCTCATGTTTTAAGCTATGATCATACCTCGTTATTCAGGTTAAACAACATAATTACACTTTTCTACTGATTTCTATTCAATAGTGAAACAAAATCAATATTAGTTGGTTTAAAAAAGGGGGAAAGTACCACAGGTATTGGAAGGGAAAAGTTACATAAAATATAAGATTCAGCTTATTTGAGCAATTTGCAATGTGTTCGTATTGCCTTTTTTTTCATTTCTTTTCTTTTCTTTTTTTTTTTTTTTTTTTTTTTTTTTTTTTTTTTTTTTGAGCTACAGTTTAAGTCCCAGATACTCTGGCCATAAGCTTGTAGTCACTTCAAATGCTATGACTTCTCCCTTGGTCAAATGTTTTAAGGAGACCTCTGGCATCTCAAGTCAGTTCAAATTATTTTCTCAGTTCTCACAAGTTCCCTTTCCAACACGATCAGCATGCTGGAGAACGCAGTTAGGATGGTTGCAGTTATGTGACACAGTTTTCTGTGAAGGAAAAATGGGTTTTCCTCTGTCTTGGAAAGAATCACTATCAAGTCTGCAGTAAGAAATATATTGAAAGCACTTGCAGAGTTGTTACAAGTATGTCTTAATCCATTCCATTTTCATTTCAGTTCGTTTCCACTGTTAAATTAAAACCTGCAATCTTTCCTACTGATAAATAGCCAAGTTGACTTACAAAGGTTCTGCCTTCTGTCCAGCCTTCCCTTGTCTGCCTTTAACCAAACAAGGTTCTCTGGTTTGCCACGAGCGCTGTCTGGCTCTCCCGTCTCTTTGCTTTCTTCTTCTGCTGCCTGATCTTCCAGCACACGGTGCTGGAAGCCAGCAGAACGAGTCCTGAGGACAGGAGGACCAGCCCAAAGACGGAGATGATGGATCCATGGGAGTTGAAGCTGTACGCCACGGCCGTCACGACGACGCCGGCTATCAGGATGACCACGCCGAAGGGGATGGTGCAGCGGTAGCAGGAGAGCTCTGCTCCCCCCGTGGCTGCCGTCAGCTGGCACTCGCTGACCAGGGGGATGGTGGTTATCACACAGTCATTGTTGTTACTCTTCTCCGTGGGTGCAGAATCAGGGTGCTTTGGGGTGCCCAGGATCTCTTTGATAGGGTCGTTTGTCATCTTGGTTGTCTTGACTCGGCCTGTTCTCAGGTTAGAGCAGGCCCTGCTGAGCATGTGCTGTGCTGTGGAGAGAAGAGCATGAGTTCAACCAATTATTTATGAGACAAATGGGAAGTATTCCCTTGGAATCATAAAAAGCCAGACATTCAGACCCCACAAGGACTTAGGCCCAAGATCAACAGTGACATGACTGATGGTGAAGGATCTGAATCACTTCTTATAGCACTCAACAATATGTATGTAAGTGCTAGAAAGAACAGAGTTACAGACCAAGACAGACACCAACATTAAAGTGTTTTGGGCCAAATCCTACAGTAAATTACACCCTAAAGTCACTATTTCTGGAGATAATTTAGATTTCAATGGCATTGGATTTTCTCACAAAGAGGTGAAGTTCACACACTGTTTTGATTTTTGCTCACACACTTTTTCTACACAGGTTTCTTTATACATCTACACACAATACATTACACGGATTTGCTCCACTACATGTCACAATAACATGGCCAAGTACTAGCCCAGCAAAAACTAGGATGAATAGTGAGCCCTTTCCTCAGTGCAAGTGCAACTTAGGGAAAAAACTCCACTGGTCATGACAAGGTGTAGATGTGGGGGGAGTGGGGATGCAAACAGATTCCTGCACTCAGCTCAGCTCAAGGCTGGTGAACCTGCAGTTACAGCACCATCAGTGCCAGACTGACAGCTTACCATTTATACTGGCTTCATGCAAAAGCAATGAGTCTCTTGTAAATCCTAGAAATTACATCCCTGTTACTGTGTGGGAGGGAAATTTACCATCATATTCACTCATCTCAGATACAGCAAATTGTTTTCCTCCTGCCTCCAGACTGTAAACACACTCTCGGTCCTGACAGCATGCACAGTTAAACTGCATCTCACAGCAGGCAAATACCTTTTGGCTCTGGGGAGCCCAGGGAATAATCATTGCCCACCTCAGAGCTCAGCCTTGTCCCTGGGGCTCTGGTAATGTGGGGTCGCTCTGGGGGCTGCAGTGAGCTCTGCCAACACTGAGGCTACCACAGAAGTGACCCAGCTCAGTGCACCCCAGCACACCCTCCAGAGACTGGGACACTGGGGAACCACTGGGGAACCAGTGGTTTTCCTGCTGTGAGTAGCTCCCAGAATTCCTCCACCACTCTGGCGTGGGCTGTGCCGCTTTTGCTCTCATGATATGCAGCTCAGAGAACAAGGAAGAGCGTTGGCAATGCAGTAATGCTTTTATCACTTTTATCACCTTCACATCTGTGACTAGGAAGTTAATTGCCAGATACTTGTATTCTCCTTTTCCTTTCCCACCACTCCACCCTTGTTGCTAAGATATATTCGTTCATTGTGGAGAGCCCTTGGTTTTATATCTTAGTACCTCCTATAACTGACCATGGGCTTTACAAGAAAGGAGATTTCATTCTTTTTAAAAAAACACAGGCACCAGCAGGCTAAATGCTGGATATAGTCAGAGCCCTTGAACCCTCAAGAGAGAAGGAAAGCCCAGATCTGGTTTGCCAAAGCTTTTGTTCTACTGCTCTGGGGAAGAGTGCTCAGCTCCCTGTTGTGTCTGCTGTGCAGAGCTGACAGAGGAGCCTGTCCCTGCTGAGCACACACAAGACACCCAAGCACACACAGTGACAGCCCCAGAGGCACCAGGGACACACTGAAACAGTCTGTTTGATCATCAGGAAAAACTATTTTACTGTGAGGGTAACTGAGCACTGGAACCCAGTGAAGTTTTGGAGTCTCTATCCTCAGAGATAATCAAAAGCCATCTGCACAGTCCTGGGCAGCATTGCTTCAGTGACCCTGCTGAGCAATAGGGGCATTGCACCATATGACCTCCAGAAATCCCTTCCAACTATGACCATTCAGTGATTCTGCCTGTTTCTGTGAGAGTATCTCCAAGGGCAGGAAAGAGATTTGTTCAGTGCTTATCAGACAAAGCAGATATAACTGTGCTGACACCTTAGATATCCTAAATTCTCCTAGGTTTGGTAGTTTTGTTCTTTGCATCATAATGTGTGATTAAATGCCTTTTTAAGTCAGACAGAAAGAGCCCAGGAAAGCCATGGTTCTGCTCTCAAGTGTCACTGATCTGTTCCCACATGGATCTGAGCCCAAATTCTGCATTTTCAATAATGACTGGCACAGCAGGGGGACATACACTGGTGCCATTATGTTGCTGCATTACTTGTCTGTAAAACATTACAGAAGTTCAGCACAACATAAGAATGTGGTCCCCAAATGTCACCTGTTTTGATCTTACATTTCAATTAGTATAGCATTTAATTATCAAAATTGAGGGAGAGAAAAATTAACTACTTTGCATATAAAATGTCTACTGGCTCAAATACACTGTAATAACTACCCAAAAGTCCAAGTACTCTAACAGTCACTGAAATAAGGAAACTTCCAAATAACTTGAAAAAGCCCATAATAAGCATTATTATTCTGAAAAATTTTAACCTTTAATAAAAATTTATTTGCTCCTGTCCCTAACACCCTTGTCCTTCTACTTCAGATACATCTTCAATAAGCATTAAAATCTCCTAGACCTCTTGTAGAGAGATTTATGAAGAAAGGAGATATATTCATACAATCAAGTCTAACAGGGAAAAAACATATATTCTAATCTATAATTATTAAGTCAATGGCAAAATACCTGTTGATTTCTGAGGAGCACAGTTTTTGTCTGGAATAGGATGTAAGAAGGCAGACATTCATATAAAAAAAATAAACAACTCTACTGAAATACTATTAAATAAACAACAGAACCTATCTGAAGTGTGAGCAAAGGTATTCAGCACTAGAAAAAAGGGCACTGGAGCCTCATTGCCAGCAAAGTCATTCTGACTTAAGCCAACAGGTGATTTGGTTCAAGTTTCAGGGTAAGAAATTTAGGCAAAGACACCCAGCAACACCAGCATCCTCTCACTAATCATACCACAAGTACTATCTTAAGGAGCTACTTTGAGTTGGAGGAAGAACGTGCTTCTGTGGCAATCTGTGGCTAACCCTGAATAAAGGGGAGAGACAAAATTTAGCCACTAATAAGTTTAAGTTAAGATTTATCAAAAAGATATGAAATCCATCAGCATGCACACTTACCAGGAGATCCAGGAGAAATCCATGGTAACAGATCCTTGGCTCAGAAAGCAGAGGAAGAGTGCTGAAGATGTCTTTTAATGACAATTCAAGGCAAGAAGGAGCTGCTCAAAGCTAGGAGGCTTTGAAGTGTCAGACGTTGCTGAGTGATGAACTGCAGGTGGCAATATTCTAGTACGGAAGTTTTCTACAAAAAAGTTGTTGGATATTTATTCAGCTTTTTAAGAACAAAAGTCATGAGTGTAAAGCTCCTGCTGTGGGCTGACTCCTGCTCCTAACCCAACCAAAGCAGGAGATGTTCTCCCTCTGGCTCTCCTAATGGCTTCTGCCTCTTTTCTTGGAAGCAGCCACCCATTTCTGGCCAAATGTAATGTTTTCATTTGATGATGGGACGTCCCAGTAGTGAATATCATAACCCAGTAAAGTCCCCCAGAAAGAGCCAGGCAGGAAAAGACAATGCACAAGAAATACTATGGATACAAATCTTATTTAACTTAATTTCTATTGCTCACTTCACCTGTGTGAATAATGATTCAGAATACATGGGAGTTTGTCTCTTCAACGTGTCCAATTTCTTTGAGCAAATCACTCCATCTCCCTGCTCCTGAGATTTCCTACCTGTGAACTGACTGTAACAACATAACACTAAAAAAACCTGTTAAACCTCGTCCACTATAAGAAAACCTGAGTAATATAATCCCAAAAACTCTTCTCAGAACAGAAAAAGGCAGACTTGCACAGTCCAAGAACTCTCTGCAATTAACAGAAGTCCGTTATATTTACTGTTGCTCATTTCTGTTACTGGATTTTTAAAACCAAGACTCGTAACTCCAAGAGGGACAAGGCAGACTCTGCAGCAGGGCAGTGACAACTCCGCAGAAAGCAAAGCAATGGAAATTGTTATCAACTGCAGAAACAGCTGTGAAATCACCAGGCAGCTGGGCAAAACTCATGAAGCAGCAGAGATTTATGTGGCTAATCTTATTTGACATTCCCTTTCTAGAAGTGCATGATCATGGAAGATCATTTCAACACGGATGCACAAGTCCCAAGTGGCAATGAGAGTAAATTCATGAGAGTAAGTTTGTATAATGATAAACTTAATGGGTTCTTCTAGTTTTAAGTTATTTAGACCCTGATAACATTTCAAAACCACAAACATTTACAGGCACAAACTACTGCTGTTCTCCAGAAGATCCTTGGAAGAAACCTGTGACATTGCTGAAGTATATTTAGCTGATTATTGAAGTTAGCTAATAATAAGGAAGTCTACTTGCTCATCTCCTTGACTATATTCTTTCCCAGACGACCTCAAAACTAGTTTAACTTTTTGAAAAGTTTGGAGGGAGATGCAGGGGAAAAAAATCCCGACTTCAGATAAAGAATCAAGATTTCATTAAAACAAACGCAGAGCTTTGAAATGTGCTTCCAGTCAACTTCCACTTAGATTACAGCAAGGTTACATTTGTTTGAAAGCTCTTCCCAGCACAACTGTGCCCCCTAAGCCACTCTGCCAGCATCTTGCTTGAAAAAGATTTAATTGCTCTGCCAGTTATTTATTTGTATTTATCCCTGACTGCACAAAGTTTAGGTATTTTTATTTTAAATCAATGTCATTATCAAAAACTCTGACAGAGCAACTTCTTAGAGATGAAATTTCTTCCCTTCTCCTCCGTCCCTCACCACAAAACTGAGAAGCAGAAACACATGAAGCGTCTACATGAAGTTTCCAGCGTTTTAACTCAGAATCATTTCAATGTGGGGCTCTCTCAGGAGGCTTCCCACGTACAGAATATCTCTGTGCAAGGGCAAAGAGCCATTACAACACTTTCCTCTTATTCACATTTTACTTATAACGAGGGGGATACATTTGAGTTTTCTGCCTTCAAGCTCTGGACCATATTCTCTCTATCTTACACAATAGTTCAGGCACCCTTTTTTGCTTATGTAACATCCCAATAAATTACAATGCTCACACTTCACACTATGGCTATACATTAAAGTGACTGTGGAAAATAGCCTAAGGAGTCCTTCTGTCCCGAGAGGAGAGCCTGAGTTCATTCAGAATTCAACAGACTATAGTAATCCTCAACACAATCCCGCAGCTCTGTCCCAGGTGAACACCTGGAAATCACAACCACAATTCACACTTACAATACTCCAGGACTGCCCTGAGCTACAGAGGCAGGAGAACACATTGCCTCCACACCAGCTCCCTCAGGATGCAGTAAGTTTCTCTCACCGAGTTTTTAAATAAAACCATGAACATATTTAAACCCTCGCACACCTTTTTCGTTTTCCCGACGTAACCGGGGTGTAGGATGGGAGCCAACCCAGCCCCATCCACAAACCAACTCTGTTACCAACTGCAAAACTTTCAAACGCGCCTGCTACACCCCATACACACACCTGGGCTAAACCCTCCGTGTCACTGACTGTCCCCGAGTATCTCTGCAAGAGAGCAGAGCGGCGAGCGGGCGGGGAAAGCTCTGTGCACCTACAGCCGGTACCGGAGAGGGTACCCTGAACGGGACACCGACCGGCACCCGGGGAGCGGCTCCGGCTGCCGAGACCCCGCGACTGCTGGAAGCGGGGAGAACCCTGTGCTGGAGCGGAGGGAGCAGCCCGGCCACCCCGGGGAGCCGGGCACCGGGAGCCGGAGCCCCGCGGGTACCGGGAGCCGGACACCGGGAGCCGGAGCCCCGCGGGTACCGGGGCGTGCGGCTCCGGGGCTTGCCAGCGAGTTGAGCCGCGCCGTGCTGGGCTGAGCCGTGCCAGTCCATGCCACAGGCTGGGCTAGTGTGCCATAGCGTGGCCAGTGTGCCATAGCGAGCCGCACCTATCCAAGCCGAGCCGAGCCGAGCCGAGCCGTGCCTTACCTCCCGGCCGCCGGGCGGGACTGCGGCGGCCACCAGCTCGCAGCCAGCATAAGAGGGGATGCAGCTCGCCGCACAAGGGACTGTAAACAAAGTTCTCGGTGAGAGCGAAACAATTAAGGGACCAGAGCAAATTCAGCGGCGGGAGCTGCGGCGGGCGGGGCGACAGCGGGACGGTCCCGCGGGGCGCGGGGGGGGCGGGGAGGGTGTCCGGCAGCGCCGGGATGGGCCGGGCCTGTCTCTCCGCCCCGCACCGCTCACAGCCCGGCGCTGGGATGCACACGGCGAGGACAGCGCGACGGGCGGCTCCGCATCGCGCCCTGCCCGCGGCTGGGCACACACATAGAGGGGGCGCGTCCTGCAGCCCCCTCTGCCCAACTACAGTCCTTCCTTCCTCCCTCAGCCCCCTCTACCCTCCTGCAGCCCCTTCTGCCCTCCTGCAGCTCCCTGTGTCCTCCTGCAGTCCTTCTTCCCTCCTGCAGCCCCTCTGCCCTCCTACAGCCCCTCTGCCCAACTGCAGCCTCTCTGCCCTCCTGCAGCCCCTCTGTCCTCCTACAGCCCCTTCTGCCCTCCAGCAGACCCTTCTGCCCTTTTGCCCTCCTGCATCCCTCCCTGAGCCCCCTCTGCCCTGCTACAGCCTCTTCTGCCCTCCTGCAGCCCTCCCTGAGTCCCTTTTGCCCTCCTGCAGCCCCTTCTGCCCTACTGCGGCCCTTTTTCCCTCCCTCAGCCCCTCTGCCCTCCTGCAGGTCCTTCTGCCCTCCTGCAGGTCCTTCTGCCCTTCCGCAGACCCTTCTGCCCTCCTGCATCCCTCCCTGAGGCCCCTCTGCCCTCCTGCAGCTTCTTCCCTCCTGCAGCTCCTGTGCCCTCCTGCAACCTTCCTTGAGCCCCCTCTGCCCTCCTTGAGCCCCCTCTGCCCTCCTGCAGCCCCTTCTTCCCCCCCTCAGCGCCCTCTGCCCTCCTGCAGCCCTCCAGCCCTTCTGCAGCCCCTTTTTCTCTCCCTGAGTCCCCTGTGCCCTCCCTGCAGCCCCTCTGCCCTCCTGCAGTCCTCTTTCCCCCCCTGAGCCCCCTGTGCCCTCCTGCACACCCAGCCCCGTGCTGTGCCGGCTGTCCGGCCACCTCCGGAGGGTCGGTGCCTGTCCGGAGCTCGTTGGGCTGTTGGATGTGGCCATGCTGGGTCACTTGAAAGCACAGTCCCTGTCGAAATCCAGATGAATCCCTAGCTCAACTGCTCAGGAATTAAAGGAGGAGGAATGTAGCTTCGGATGGCATTCTCGGAAGATAAAGTTTTATGTATCATTTAGAAATATTTTAACTGGCTTTTCTAAGCTTTAATTGCTCATTTCTGCAGCATATCAAATACTGCAGGGGTTTGGAGTGGATGGGTGTGGGAGTCTGTTAATTTTTTACCATGATTTCTGTTATTTCAGACAAAAAGCAGACAAATTATGCTTTTAAGTTTTGTAAAAGGGCATGTTTGAATTTTGCAGTTAAGCTCACACAAAGTTTATATTTAAAAGACACTATTTTATCAATGATTGATAAAAGAACAGTGCACCGGATGTATTTAATCAGCCACTCTGTCTCTGAAAGCATGCATATACTTTTGACTGCCTTTCCAGGGTGAAATCCTAGCCTCACAGAAATTAATGGCAAAACTTCCATCAGCTTCACAGGGGCCAGGATTTCATCCTGTGCATCGTTAAGAAATGCCCAGTGATGGAGACCCTGCCAAGGGTTCATCTCCTCCAGACAAATCAACCAGGTTCTGGAAAAGCTTCACAGCTTTATGCAAGAAACTGGCTTTTTTCCCCCCCCACTTGCTGGTGCTCCCATCAAATACATCAGTATTTGACCAGAAATGACAAACAAACTGTTTCTGAGGGGAGCTTAATTAGGCAGGATCTCTTGGACCATTGCCTGCTCCTTCCCAATGCAGGCAGCATGTCTGTAATATCTTTATTAGACTTGACAAGTTCCACCTCAAAAAACCCCAAGATTCTTACTCCTCCCGTTGGAGACAACAAGCCTTAATCTGTTGATATCTAGGAACCTTGTTTTTAGTTGCATGGATTCATAGACAATTATACATGGACAAGTAAGCTTTTGGCTGTAGCAGCTATTCTTTCTTTTGGCAATTAACCCTCTAATGCCCTAAGAGGGAGAAATTAAACTCTCAGGCTTATTTTTAATCATTCATTCAGATGTCTTACCAACTTGCTCCATGGAAGTGCAAGTATTTTTCTGGACTACTAGAAATACTAACATTTCATGATTTTATTCTAATTGTTCAGGATGTCTGTTTTTTTCTCCAGTATCAGTTTCATTTTTTACTTTATATCAGAAATTTTTGCTTTAGCACATGTGTGCATGACCTAAATTTCACCCCATCCCTATTACATCAGTTCCTCTCTAGTCCTTCCAATCTAGTATTTGGTCCTCCTACGTTGACAGAGATCCTCCCTCCCAGGCTTACACCACCCACTGCTCCACTAGTACATTCTTATTTTTCTATGCCAACTTCATTACTGAAAGTATTACATAAAATACTGAAAGTTTTACATAAGGTATCTCACAAAACTGATTTTTTTAGGAGCTACTCTAATACAAATAAACAAGCACTGAAGCTGGGTTCAGAAATCATGTTTCTGTACAAATAAATGCCCTAACAACAGGCTAAAAAGTCACACACTCTCCTAGACGTCATGCAATTCTTATTTCTTGCTGTGAAGCATAAAAGCTGGAATGAAAAGTGATGGGAATGACATCTCCTCTAATGCTGAGAGGTCAGTGGGCTCTCCCCTAGAAGGATTTAAAGGCATTGAAGGGTTTAAAACAACTTGGGCACCAGCCCTCTGGCCTTTTAAAGAAAGGGATGACTGACTGACTCTGCCTTTTAAGGTCCTGCTGTGTTCTGAGCACAGCTCTCCAAGGATGTAAGGAAAGAAGGACCAGACACACGGGGAGCGGCACGTTCGGCACCTGTAAAAATTCAGTGCAAACAGCTGAGGAAACTTCAGGGCTGAACAACAGCTGCAGTCAGGGGTTACAGGTTCTCAGTTCTGGACTGCCAGGCTTCAATGATACATAGATCCCCTTTAGGACCTGCCCTAAATCTCCTCCTTGGGGTCTAAACACAGCTGCTTAGAGGGAAGTGCAGCCCGAAAGTTGGGCTGATAAGCAAGAAGTGTGTGTGATACCTACTGAGAGAGCAGCTTTGCTCCTCAGTTGAGCAATGCTGTTGCTCTGGCGACTGAAACACACTCGCAGTATTTCATGGCTTCCTCTGAGTCTCCTGGGCCTTAACAGCACAGCAAACAGTGACTCACTAATCTGGCAAAGTACAACCATTGTGGGCTCCCTATTCAATTAGTTTTTCTTGCCTTTTCCCTAACCCTCCACTGAATTTTCCTTTTATTTTATCCCTAAGCCCCCCCACAGACACAACATACCAGTTTACTGCATGTCCTGAAACTTTCAGAAAGCGCCCTTTCAACATGTTTAATATATTATAAATTGTCTTTACCATGCAGTGTATGTGTTTTGTGATGAGGAATGGAGGAGCCCGAAGCCAGTTAAGCCAGAGAGGCAAAAAATTACATATAAAATGCTATAGCTCCCCTCTCATTAACACAGTTTACAGCCCAGTTGGTTGATAGGTTGCAAACCAGCCACTCTGTGGGTAACCAGGCTCATGAAATGGATGTGCTTATAACGGCTGTGAGAAACCTCTTTGGTGGCTGGGAATATGGAAAGGAATTTTCTTTGAACTCCAATAGATCCTACTTGTACTTTGGTCAACATCAGTTACCCTGCTGTTCATGTGAACTTTGTTATTGCCTTCCTCGACTTTCACTTAATCTTCCTGCAGTGTTGAAGAAGACAGGACACCTGGAGCTGAAAACAATTATTCTTATCTCCTACTGCTTTCATAATTACATTTGAAGAGCTGCATTCCTTGTGTGGACATGTGCTTTTAATTAGCAGAGGGATGCATCACCCCACCAGAAGCCAATTCCTCAACCTTGCATAAGTTGGTTGAAGAATCCTCTGAATCTTTAGCCACCGTGGCAGCTTTCTGGCCAAGTCAGAGGAAGCCTGGGAGCAAACTCCAGGCACTGTAATTTCACCATAACCAGGATTTTTGTTAGAGACTATTGCAGTAGGATGCAGCAGATTCAGCTGAGATTTAAGTTCAGAATAGGAATGATCTCTTTTCTTAGTTTTTCACCTGCACTGAGTAACCCAAAGAATTTACAGGGCTCAGAGACATGAAGGGAAATGCAGACAAAAAGCTGAAAAAGTGACTTGTGACTAGTGGATAGTGTCAAGAGACATTTGCATTTCATTTGCTTCCCTTCTCAGTAGGTAGGGTATAAAGAGCATACACTGTTCCCTGTGCAAATGGTCTGCCTAATAAACATGGAGTGTTTCAGCCTGCTGTTATTGACTCTCCAACAGTAGAAAGAAAATTATGAGTTTTAAACTAAGCTACACAGGCCATGGGCTGAATTACTTCCTGTCTGATGAGTCTTTCTTTGTCCTACTTCACTAGAATCCTTAGGACTAAATTTATACACAAGAACTATCTAAAATACTGCACAAGGTTAAAATACACAGCTTTTCTCCTACATAATAGACTACTCCTGTGAAATTTACAGTAAGTCAAGTGTCTGACCTAAATAGTAGTTAAAAAAGAAAAAAAAAAAGAATTATTGCAGTAGGACCAGTTTCCCACAAGAGAGCATTTCATATATATCATCTGCTTTAGCATCACCTGCTAAAGGAGATGTTTAGAAATATTTTGACATCCATGTGAACAGGTTAAAAAAGTAGAGGGTGTGGTAGTGATAACCATTTACCAAACCAAGTCAAGTTCTAAACAGGCTGTCTTATCTTTTGAATGAGTTATTTTAGGTCACGCAGGTAATGGTAAAATCCCTTCTTTCCTACTGAAGTTTAAAATTCCCTCTCTTTCTTCAGGGCCAGGTTACACCTCTTTATCTTAATCTTCAGTTTATTTGCACTGAGAGTACCTTACTTTCCAGAAAAACTATGGCTAAAAGATGTAAATCAAAAGTAAACATGGCCAAATGAAAGAGATGGTTCTGGCACCAGGAGTCCAGCATAATGAATTATCTACCAAAGGTAAAAAATGCTTAGAATCAGAAGGCAGAAAAACAGCAGAACTCCAGTTACTCTCTGAATCCTCTTCTATTTGGGTGGAACTCTGTTGAAACTTGATACTCGATACAGAAACAGTCATAGTTTGGGGTTAAATTCAACTCTGTGAAGAAGGCAGTTATATATCAGTATTTAATGGCCACTTACAACATCTGACAGCTCAAGCAGTGCATATCTTGTGCTAGTTCTTTCCAAAAATCACCCTAGGTGACCCTCTCTACCTAAATACTTAGGAATAAAAAATATATTTTATGTATATAAATATATTTTATGTATAAAATAGATAAAATATGTGAAGGTTTTGATGTAGCAGAGAGGCTATATTTTCTGTGTATTCTAAAAATGTTTGAAAAAACAGATTTCCCTTTGACTCATACAAGAGAAGAGAATATAGACTGCATTACACATGCATGGCTGTGATGGGAGGTGATGTTACTTCTCAGCTTTTTGGATGAAGAATCTTTTTGCAAACTGTGAAAGTCATGAAACAATTTGTGAGAAAGGCTTTTACATGATGTAGTCAATAAGCAACAGCAGCAGAAGTTTATAATTGCTTTGGCTGTGTATTCTAGAAATACAAATGTACATATTGTATAAATGGTAGGGCAGGACTATTGAGCAGTTTTGCAAAATTTTTGGAATGCACTGAGTAAAATGGAATTACAGTAGTATATAAATGTCTGCATAGCAGTTGAATCCATCAAAATCCCACATCTTTAGTTCATCTTGAAGAATTTCTCAAAGTGCACCAGTGCCACACAGAGACAGACAGAGGAAAACACAATATATCTGGGAACATTCTCCCACATATGGACACTCATATCCAAAACAAACACTGAAAATCACCTAGGACCTGAAAATATCAATGTAGTATTCATTACTCATTTCACTTCTGGCCACATATGATTTTCTGATTCAGGAGTTGTCGAGTTTCCTGGTTTAGTTCCATGCCACAGAATTCATTGTATTACCCTCCATTGACTTCAGTAACAGAAAGTGTAGATGTTAGGAGGGAGTTCATACAGATTATTTCTATTCTAAAAAACAGGTGGAAGATTTAGGCACATTAATGGCACTGATAGCCCAAATCAGCAAGTTGAGGCCTGGAGGTATATTTCCCACTCAGATCAGCAGCAGCTAAATAAAATCATTAAATCACAGAATGGTTTGGATCGGAAGGTTCCTTAAAGATCATCCCATCTCATCCCAACCCTTTGCCATGGGCAGGGACACCTTCCACTAGACCAGGTGCTCAGAGCCCAGTCTAACCTGTCCTTAAACACCACCAGGGGTAAAAGCTAAACCCTCCCTTACCAGAAAGCCTGGCTGAAAACCAGGTATCCTACCTACTACACTACAGGGTAACTGACCTGAAGCCTGAGACCCACTCAGTATGTAGATCAAGTTATGGGCACTTTAGAAACTCCTCCTCATTGCCCCAGTATAGTGACCCTTTATTTTCATTCAGATGGTATTTAGGTCTTTGATCCCTGTGTGGGACTGGATTTTGCTGTATCCAGGCTGCTTTTGGGTTCATGTTCCCAGACCCAGCTGCCCCAGCACAGATACTGTCCCACAGTGTTGGGGCAGAGCAGTAGAAAATCAGTCCTGAACTCATCCCAGCCTAGAGCCACTACCCAGCAGTGAAAGTTCTAAAGGACTTGGGTTCAAACTTCAGCTTCTATCTCCAAGCTAAAGGCAAACATGGAAATACAAGTGATAAATAATAACACTTACGTAAACATACATGAAAACAGAAAAACTCTCAGAACAGCTCGTGCTTTCTTAGTAATCACCACTCCTTATTTACCAAGAAAAAAGGTCACATAGTTATGCCTTTTTTGAAAGCTTTTGTCCCTAGAGTAGCCTTGTGAGATAAATATCTTTTTCCATGAAAGTGCTGGGGAAAGAGGGAGTGGTCAGCTGCTGAAGCCAATTTACTGATGCCATGTAGACAACCATATAATGCAAAACATTGACCCTAAAATAATAGGCAACACTGAGCTGTGATCACTTCAGTCCTTTTCCACAAACAAGGAGATCAATGTATTCTCACAGGCAGGTGTCCCTGCTCCATGTTAAAGATCAGTTCTTGACTCACAACTCCTCCTTTTCCATACTGGGTCAGAGTCAGGTCTGTGCAAACAAGAGCCACAAGCTCTTTCAGTTTCACTGAGCCCTATTTCAGAGAATGAATGGGACTTAAAAGAGAGACAGCAATCTGATAAAAGCTTTGCAAAAGTAAAGAAATATTTCTGCAAGAGAAACTAAATTAGTCTCATCTCCAGGCCATTGCCTCATATTCCATTTTAAAGACCAGCTCTTCAGCTGGGTGGGCAACACAGTTTCATTCGAGGCAACTTAGCCAAGAAATTACTCACAAGAGATCAGCCATAAGAAACGTATTGCCTTGATATTTGGAGAATCAACTGGGCTCACTGAGAGCATGCTATTTTAATTGATGTTTAAGGAAAGAACAAAACCAAGTCAAAATATTTATACCTATTGTATAAATATTACTACTAATAATAATAATACTCCACATAAGATTACTACAAAAAATAAAAGAACTGAAATGTTTGCCTAGCAGTCTCAGTTGGGGGGGTGAGAGAAAGTAAGATATGAGCAGATATTTGTTATTATTACTGACATTATTTTATAAAGATGGTACAGGTCAAGTTCTGGCATCAAATTTACATACTGGAAGGAAGTTTGTGAGATACAATCTTGCCTGTCACAGCTAGTCTTTAGCTAAGACAAAGTAAATCTAGTGATGGCAAGTCCAGTTTGGCTGACCTGGCTCGTTCTAGAAGTCCTTAGGTGAATAAGAGTGCAGTTTTGTGTTTGAAATGTTTTGGTTTTTTTGAAATTCTTTTTTTTAGAGAATTTTCTGTAAACAAGAAAAGTATTTTTGTAACTGTATTATGTTTACTTTCTTTTCCCTAGGAGGGGCTTCTTCTTAATGTCCCTCTATTCTGACCAATGTAATTTAAAAAGTTTGTCTTTGTTTCACCAATTGAATTGGTCTGTGTAGAATAGTACAAAAAGAGAAACACATCCCAAAAATAAAGAAGTCATTTTCAACCTTCTGAAGTTGGAATCTGGTGTCATTGTGGTGTACAACAGCGTCATAAGAGAGCTTGTGCAGAGACCTCAGTCAATCATTTCCAGTCCAGAGAGCAGACATAGCACTGGTCAAGGAACTGGGCAGGGCTGAGACTCAACTAATCGGTGTCTAGAGCTGGGAGTTTTGAACTTCCCTGTATGAGAAGGTTTTGAACAATAAAACAAGCTGTTTGTCTCATGATCAAGAGGACTCGAGTCATGATTTCTTGTCTCCCTACCAACAACCGTTGTGTACTACTTGCCTTCTGCCAAAATGCTCTCTCCAAAAGTTTTGTGGACTGTGCAAGGATGAGGGTCAGCCTGTATGTCCAAACCAGTCAGCCAGAAATCCTCATGCTCTGCTTGCAAACCAATTGACTGGAACTGGAAAGGACAGCTGACATAAGTGAACTCTTTGTCAAAGAGCTCAGCCACTTGGCAGGGAAGTTAGAAACACTACATTATTCCAGCCTTGCACAGAGGTTACCACCAAATACATTGGGTGTGCTGCCACTCAGTAAGTTTGATGACGTCCCACTGCTCAGAGCTGCTTGTTTAATTTTGAAGACGCAGGGTTCAGCAGGAAAATCTCACATGAATTAGCAGAATAAAGCTTTAATGAAAATAGATTTACAACCCTCAGGAGAAAAGCTGCCGTTTTGCAGGTTTTGAAGGATTTAATGCTTTGGCTGAGTGTGATAAGGTGGTGTCACTGCAGAGCCTGAGCAAGATGCAAAATGTGTCCCTGCCAGTGGATTTCTTCTGCCAGTGGATTCCTCCTGCTTGGGAGCTCGTCCCAGTGAAAGCTTTCTGTCCCCTTCCATCCTGTCCACCCCAGTGCAGCCCAGTGTGCCATGGCAGAGCCTGCTGCCCCTGCTGTTTGCCAGGCTGGCCTCGGTGGGCTGTGCCAGGGCCACGCTCACCTGCCAGGCAGCTGGACAGCACTTACAGGTTCTTTATATAATACACTCATATGTGCAGTCCATAAAGAAAACTGCCTTTCAAAATGTGAAGACATACAAAAATACACAAAAATACATGTGTCCATAGTGTTCAATCTGTGTCCTCGGGGAACACCCCAAAGGGAAGGCCCTGACCATCATACCCACGGAAGCTGTCCCCGTCCAGGCACCAGGCTAATGTCACACACACTTAACGGCACCACCGCCGAGACCCCGCCTCACCCGGGAGCGCCCGGAGCGCACCTGCAGGGCAGGGATGTCCCCGGGAGCCGCCGTGACCCCCCGAGCCCGCTGTACCGGCCCCGCAGGCCCGGCGGGGCGCGGCGGGGCCCGGCCGCGGGGCGGAGCGGGGCGGGCCGGAGCGGGGCCGTGCCCGGCCGGGGCTTGTGCCCGCCCGGCCGCCGCCGGAGGGGCCGCCGGGGATGGCGGGGCCGCCGGAGCTGGAGGGAGCGGCGGGGATGACGGGGCCGCCGGAGCTGGAGGAGTCGTTATCGCGGCGCTTCTCGGACGAGCAGTTTAGGGCCGCCTGCCGGGAGCTGGACCAGCCGGCGCCGGCCGCGGCGGGGCCCTGGCAGCTCCAGGTGGAAACCATGGGCGTGCGGATCTACCGGCTCTACCATGAGGTGCGCGGGCGCCGGCAGCGCGGCCCGGGGCGGCCGGGGACGGGGACCGGGGGCGGTGGGTGCCAGAGGCGGTGGGCTGTGGGTGATGGGGGCCGTGGTGCCGGGGGCCGTGGGTGGCGGGGACGGGGATCGGGGGTTGTGGGGGACGGGCACGGGGGCCATGGGTGACCGTGGGTGACGGGGGAGGTGGATGATGGAGGCTGTGGGTGACGGGGGCGGCGGGCTGTGGGTGACTGTGGGTGCTGGAGGCCGTGAGTGACGGCGGCCGTGGGTGACGGTGGGCGCCGGGGGCGGTGGTGACGGGGGCCGTGGGTGATGGGGGCCGTGGTGACGGGGACGGGGGCGGTGATGATGAGGACGGTGGCTGTGGTTACGGGGACGCGGGGCCCGCACGACCCCCCCGCAGCCGCCAGTTCCCCTCACAGGCCCGGGCTCGGTTTCTCCCGGCTCACAGAAAGCAGCTTTCCGGGTAATGCCATTAAGCGCTGATGGGAAAGCTGCTGGGCCGCAGTGACCGTGCCGGGGAACCGGGCTGGTGAGCAGCCGGATGGTGAATGCCCAGCGTGTTCCGTGCACCACCCTCCCGAGCCCCTCGGAGGGGTTTGTGGTGGAGGGAGAGAGTCCCTAAACACTCGCTGCCGAGCCCCGCCCGTGGCACAGCATCCTGCTCTCCAGGGGCCTCCCCTCTTCCTGCCGCTCTCCAGAAATCCCTTCACACCCTTCGCCCTCTAAAATCAGGAGGTAGTTCAGAAAGGGTCGGAATGAATTTTTCTCCCCTTTTGGGAGGGACTAACTTCTTTAAAGAACTTCAGTAGTTTAGGATCTGGCTTGTGATTGACAGTGTTTCCATTCTGAAACAGATTTATTATTCAATACTGACTTCTAAATCCATATATAAATACCCATATGCTATTTTTTTAAACTGAATGACCATAGTTTCCTCTCAACCCCTTCTGGACTTCATGCTGTTCTTTGCATGACAATTTTGTATTTGTATTCTGAGAAATCATTTCAGACATGGTAATGTTAGAAAAAACCAGCAAGCATATAGGGTTGTGCTAAAGGCATGATGGGGTGGGGAAAGCCTCTTTAAATCACTTCATAGACCTTGGAATTGTGAAAAACGAGGTTCACTTTCTTGGTAAATTAAAAAAAAAATAGGTTTAATACAAAATAAGCCAATTGGAAGACAGAAAATGAAGCAAAGGATTGATGGCCAGGTGACTTGACATCCAGCCAAGAGCATGGCCTGCTATTTCAGAGACATTCTTTAAATACATTTTCTATGGCATCAGTCTGTTAATATTCATAAATCATAAATGTATATTCAAACTTTTCCACAAAACTAGTTTCCATATTCCAGGAACTGTTTTGCATGGCCCCTCCTTGGCTCCACCATTTTAGAGCATGCGTATTTCTTGGCTATGTCCTCATTATCACCTCCAGCCTGGACTTGGACTTGGTCCCCACTTCCCCCAGACGGTTGGTGTTGATAGTTGGGATGTCAGCAGCAGAGTCCTCATCATATGTTCGCTGATGGGATGTTACCCCAGCCAAACAGGCCCTTCAATTACAAGCATAACTATGTATCAGCTATCCCACTACCTTGTCTAAGTTTTGCTAATAGCAGAAATAAAAACTATATTCTAACAGCAAAGTTGTTATACGTACAGCATTCATCTTAATGTTTGCGAAAAGCCAACTTTATAATATACATTTATAACAGAATTTTCTTCAGTGATAACTAGTCCCTGTTTACAGTGCGGATGTGGTGACTGGCAGTGATAAGACGAGGCAAGGCAGGGGTGCCTGCCAGGTATCCATGCAGGAATTAGTGTGTTGATGGAGTGCAGGGTGCTGGAGTGTTCCTGCTGGAGTGGATGAAGTAGAGGCTTTAGGATCAGAGCTCAACCCAGACCTGTAAATGCATCATGTGGTGAATGAATGCAAAGGAGCTTTGGGAAGCTGGAGGCTGGATTTAGCCAGGCAAACAGGACCCAGGAAACTGTGGCTTACTGCAGTGGCTGTACTGCTGTTGTATGAATGGCAGGTGGTGAAATGGAAAGTAGCTCAGGTTTCTCCTCCTCATCCTCTCATGCTTTTATACAGAAGGACTGTAGAGCTAAAAGGAGTAGTTGAAACCAAAAAACCCATTTACAGGTGTCTGTCTGTTTTTTAAATGTAGTGTATGATGTCCCTAGTTTAGTCTGGATGGACAGACTACATAGGATGCAAGTGACTTTTCAAGTACAATCTTCTGATTTTCCTGGGAAATATATCTCCTGTTTTGTCTTTCAGTTGCTTTAGATTGCTACAAGAGAAGATGAATGAAGTCTAGAAGAAGGGTTAAAGTTGTTTGAAGTTGTTACTGGAAAAATCAGCTTTTAGCACTTACTAAACTGCAACTCCCCGGTAGCAACAGGAGTCGAGGAAGCTGAAAGCAGCAATTTTTCTTCCTGTTGCTTTCTCTTTTTGCCTTGTCTTTCCACCTTCTCTGCAGGCTGCAGAAATAAATCTGAGCCTTCCTGCTCAGTGCTGTATTCCATCCAAGCTGATTGACTCTCCTGATGACAGGCCTCAGAAAAACTGAAACATTTCTCTCTTGTTTTAACTTTCTTACTGTAAATTGCTGTTCTTCTTGTGAGAATATAAATGTTGATGCCTCTTATAAAGATGATGAGTGCATGGGGTTACACAGGTGTTGAATAGTTCAGGTTTGAAGCTGGTAATTGGGGAAGATGAATAGCTTAAGTTTCTTGCTCACAATCTTCATCTAGAGTTGATTTGTGAAGGTGAGGAAAAGAAGAAAATTCATCTAATCACTAACAGAATGTTGTATAATCCTTTCCTTGGGAATGCTTGGATTTTGTTTCTACACTGTATCTTTGAAGTACTCTCATTGCTTTAATTTAGTCCTGAACTGGTACTAACAATGGTCCAAACATTGCTCTATAGGCACAGATGGAATTACCATATGTTGAAAGTAACATTAAAACAGGAGATATCCTGCACCACACCCCTTTCTGAAAGAAAATAGCTGATAAATATTCAAGGCAGATATAAGAGTGCATTGTATGTAAGCATGGATGTTGTAAAGCATTCTTTCTAAAGTATCCCAGCCGGATGTATAAGCATAACTAACTTGCCACAAGAATTTAATCCTTCTGGTAAACCTCAGTGTGGGGAGGATTTAGTCCACACTGACCACTGGAGATGAAAAGGGGACTGTATTTGTGAAGAAACATGCTCCTTCTAGAACTCCTGGTGAATTAAAAGGATGCTGGTGTAAGGGAAGGAACAGCCATTGTGCAGGGAGGGCAGGTCACAGGTCAGCCTGGCTGGATTTAAACTTTCATGTATAGATCAAAAAGTAGAGAGGTTAAAGACTGAATCTTGCATTGTTTTTTTTTGAACACTTGCTTTCACAGCTCTTGAGCATATTTGTAGTTTGTGCCCCACCTAACTTCCTTCAGCTGTTCTCCATGATGCAGAGTTCCTCCCTTTCCTGTGTGACTTTTCCTCCTCATTACGTTTCCACAGCAATCGGGACTTTATGAATATAAAATCTTTGGTGGTCTTGCTGACGTTCCCCCAAAATTGTGTGCAGATGTCTACATGGACTTGGATTTCAGAAAGGAGTGGGATCAATATGTTAAAGGTAAGCTCATCTAGGCAGTGTAAAAGCAAGCTGGAGTCCACGTTGATTGTTTCCACTAAAACTTTCCTCAAAGGTTTTTTGAAGTTACTGCCTCCAAAGACTTTGGGTCAGAGTTAAACATCCTTTGGGATAAGGTTGCTCTCTGCAAACACACAACTAAACTCTGATATGGAATCACTAATGTCTCAACATTTATCTTTCCTCTGGAATAAATTCTTTGCATATTGGTTAAAGCATATGATTGGCATCATGCTTATGCTGGAGCACCTTGTAACTTCTAGTTGTGATGCTTAGGTTAAATTTTAGTAAATGTCTTGGGGAGAAATTGAGGTGGTACCTTTTGTGCATCTTTGCATATGGCAGTGGAGCATCATAGAATGACAGGTTGGAAGGGACTTCTGTGATCATCTGGTCCAAACTTCCTTTGTGAGAGCACAGTCAAGACAAGAAGGCCCAGCACCCTGTTCAGCTGAGTCTTAAAATTTGCCCTTGGGGAGATTATTTCAAAGGCTGATTGTTCTCATTGTGAAAATTTTTCCTGAGGCTTCCACCAGTTTGATGCATGATGGAATATCTTTTCCTGAAAGCATTGGTTGTTCTTGGCACCTTTTACAGTCAGGAATGGGTGTATTGAGAGAATATGTGGTAACTTCAGGCTTTTACAGAGAAAGGAATAACTGATTTCGTTAAGTTTATTTAATGTTGTCTTTGAAAAAGGGCATTGAACCTGAATATCCATATGGTGTCAAAACAAGTCAGCATTAACAAGGTAAGGGTTCAGCTGATGTAGACATCCAGTAATCCATTTATTTTAAAGATAAAAAGGAGAGCCTTTTCTTTTTAAGCCTGTGCTTGAAGTCAGAGCAGGTCAGTAAAACTGAAAAGTGATCAAAGTATTTTGCTGAACAAAGAGCAATGTTCAGCAAAACCAAAGACTTGTTAAATGCTGTGCTTGTTAGGTTTAGGACAGCTCCACTGTGAATCATTGCTGATAATGCCAGTGGCTGTATTGATACAGAGACCCATAAATTTAACTCATGTAAGTCTTGGTCAAATTTAAGGAGTAGTGTCTTCATTAAGAAGTGTTAATTGTCAAAATGGTCAGTAGCTTTCTTGTAGCAAATGCCATTTTGCCATTAATGAAACAAAGAGCCAGAGTGGGACTCAGCATTATTATACCAGATGTAAAAATACTCTGTTGAGCTACTTCAGTAGTCTTTAAGTGTATTTAGGAGAAATGAATGCTTCTTAAATAAACACTTTTTTTTTTTTTTTTTTTTAATTCCTTCATAGAGAAAAGAAAGGAAGCTGCTGGGGGAAGCTACACCCTTAAACTAAAAACTAGATAATGTTGCAGAGCTGACATTTATATCCTTGCTGACTATGGTCTGTTCATCTGTTAATTTATACTTGTGCTGGTGCTTTAAGTCCAGCATTTCACAGAAATTAACTCTTAAAAGGCATAAATATAATGTAATACTTTCCTTCCTATTTAAAAATTGACACAAGCCCACCCATTTTTTAGGATGGGACATACAATGAAATAATGCTAGCCAATGTTTTAAATGTAACCCAGTTCAGCCTGGGCTTTTTCTTGCACATTTAGGAAGAAACCCCAGAAAACTTCCATTGAGAGCCTTGCTCTTGGTGTTACTGTTTGTATTCCTTGGTGCTCTTACAGCCATACAAGTGGCAGTCCAAAGGAGAGTTCTCTGCTGAACTGCTGGCTGGCATTGAAATAAAAACCTGACCTGAGCAGAAGTAGCTGCCTTTTTAGCTGGAAAGGCAACTGCTCCTGAATGCTTCCAAATACCTACAAGATGTGGACATCCTGAGGGCTGGTTTGTGCTGCAGCTGCCAATCCAGCAGGGAAGTTGTGACTAAACTGTAGTGACTGAGGTACCACATGCTTCTGTGGCATGATGCAAAATGGTGCCTGCACAATACTGAAACCTGCTGCTCCTGATGGCAACACCTTCCTGACTGAGATCAGACTTGCGAACAAGTTAACATAATAACTTGACTGTTGGAGCAGTAGGTGCTGCTATGCCTATTACGGAAAGAATGGACTTGTGATCTCTTGTAGTGATGCTAAATGAAATCAGATTATTGTTTAAAATGCACTGTAATCTGCTTGAAGTGAATGCGGGTGGGATGTGGTTTACCTATTGTATAGGTAAGAGGTAGCTAATAACAGTTGTGTTGGGGTGTTTAAAACAGTTTCGTGGTGCCTGTGAAAAAGAAAATCTCTGTGGTTAGAAGTGAAAGTAAAGTGAATAACCCAATGCTCCAGTGACCTCTGGTGGAAAACATAAATGTTGTGGGTTATTACAGCACCAGGTGCATCCAGCAGTGCTCCAGCTGGAGAAAAGGAGAAGCTGTTTCTGTGGGTGACAGCTGATCTGCAGGGCATACCAACAGAGGCCTCGTTTGGAATATATTATATAGGGAAAGAATCTCCCATCTGGGGCACTGTTCTTGCCTTAGCAATGAGATTATCAGTTTATTCTGGCTTCACTTTCAAAAACATGGCTCTGGAGGATGTACAGTACCTCAGACACAAGTCTGCTCTAAAGGAAGGCTAGGCCACACTAACTGTTAAGGTGAACCACCTTTCTGGATCACACTCCTCTTTACTGCTGGACCTGAGCCAACAAGAGTTCACCCTGGCTCAGCCCCATGGCTTGTCAGCTCCATTGCCCTCATTGATGAACTGTACATAGGTTTTCGAGCTCAATTATGTGTGTTGAATAGAACTAATTTTTCTCCTTCATACCAGACCACTCTCGGACTGAGTCACTGCCATGTTTTAGGCACTATTCTTAGGTTACTTTTTTTTCCATGTTCTGCTGCCTTCTGATATGAGTCTTCAGGCAGGCTGAAGGTGGTGTAATGAAGGCTCATAAACTGCTCAAGATTCTACTTTGCTGTTGCATGTATATACTGCTGTGAAATTCCTGACAGCTTTTCCAAATTTCATTAATCCCTCATGTAAGATGTCTTCAGATATCTTTCTGTATGAAGGTGTCTTTCTGTAGAAAGCTGAACTCACCCTAGTTCCATGTTAACTCAGTATAATTTACAAGAGTAATGACATGCCTGTGAAAAAGCACATTGTACTTGTGCAGAACTTACATTTGTGCAGACCATGCACAGGTGAGGAAGAAGGTTTGAGATGGAAAGGCTTTGAATGAGAAAACTTTTGGAAAAGGAACTTGACTCTGCTTCCCCAGAATTGTTCTGCTTTTATGTTCTGGGGTTGTTTTTTTTTTTTTTGTTTTGGGGTGGGAGTTTTTTTGTTTGTTTGGGGTTTTTTTGTTTGGGTTTCCCCCCCGCCCCCAATTAATCCAATAGCCACAGAAAAAGAGGCCACCTATTTTTGTATATTTGATTCCTGAACAATCCTGGTACAGAACTTCTTAATGTCTCTTACTGGTAAAATTCTACATGCATATCAGTTTTGACATCAGGGTTGCATGTAAAATGTATTCATGTCAGAAATCTGAGCAGTTCTTGAAGCCATCTATATTTCTGTTGCAGTAGAAATTAAAAATATCTAATAATCTTCTTTCATCCATAGAACTGTATGAGGAAACATATGATGGTGAAAAAGTGATCTACTGGGAAGTGAAGTACCCTTTTCCTCTCTCAAACAGAGATGTATCCTTTTAAGTTTTTGTTCCCCTTGCAGTTTTTGCCCCTTGGTCATCCAGGAATCCCAGCAATGAACTGATTCCATCACTGCTGCACTGATCTAAGATCTTGCAGTCCTCATGTCCCATGAGTATATATGGCACGAAGAGGAGTGTGGGTGTCCCTTCCCACACAGAGCTAGAGCTCACATAGCTGAATTACTGCTCTGCAGGATTGAATCCTGTAGGGACATGAGAAATAACATGAAGGAGCTGCTGTTTGTGATGGAATTCACTTGTCAACTCCTCATCCCTCAAACTGACATTGTTTTGACATGCCTCCTCAACTCGCAGTGCAGTATGTCTATATTCGGGAATGCCGGGAGATGGATGTGGATGGGAGGAAGATCTGGGTTGTGTTAGCAAAGAGTGTGGCTGTTCCTCAGTGCCCTGAAAAGCCTGGTATTATCAGAGTTAAAAGCTATAAACAAAGCCTGGTAATTGAAAGTGATGGCAAGGCTGGATGTAAAGGTAAGAGGTCGAGAAAAAGTGTGACAAGTCATGTAGCCAGGGAATGTCTGTATTAGCAAAACACACAAAGAGGGGGACTGGAAATTTTAAGCCAAGGGTTACTTTAAAATGAATCAAACCTTTGGAAATGTCCAGTGCACTGCACTACTATGAAAAATCTTTTTATTTAGCAGTTGGGCTGGGTGGTTAAGAATAGTCTACTGACCACTTCCTTCTGCCCTCCCATCCCACCACCAGTCTGTACTTCTTTTCCTGCCAGACACTTCAACTGTGGGAGACTCTGCTGCAATTTTCTTAATTCAGCAATGATTCAAGTATTGTGTTTGACAGATGTATAAATTAAAGGGTTTGCTGAGAGCTTGACTCCTGTCTGAGATTAGTCTTTTAAAGACAGTCTTATTTTATAAGACAGGGTGCCAAAAAATGGTTTGCAATAATCTAAATTTCTGCTGTGGCTCTGTCAGCTTCCCAGAGGTAACCAGGAATGCCTGTATTTACTTCACATTTCACTTCAGGACAAGTAGATTTTTTGTGCAGAATTTAGAGTAGAACTGTTGTAGTTGGTGCTCCAGTCATGCACACTGAGAGCTTCTGTCACAGTATGTTAGAGCTGAGTCTTAGGTCTGGTAACTTCTCTCTCCTCTCTAGTCTATATGTACTATTTTGATAATCCTGGTGGCAACATTCCATCTTGGCTGGTCAACTGGGCTGCCAAGGTAAGGAAAGGTTACATACAATGATCTTTGGCTAATCTGTTTGAAACAATAAATTCACTGCATTCATACCCATCTTCTATGTGTCGAGCAGAATTAATTTTTTTTCAAGCATTTATCAGCCTTCCCAGCTTTTACACAGTCCCATATTTACAGTCTCACTATTGTATGCTCTCAAGTCAGTAGTCTTAATTAATTTACTTATATTAATTCCTGTCAAATTCCTTCAGTTTGTCAACCAGGCAGGTAAATTCCTGCAGCAAACCCCAAATAATCTGTGTTTCAGAGCATATATGAATAGCCTCAAGTCAAGCAAACTTTCAGTAATGCAGTTTGTTCCCAAAGTATTCAAGGAATGGGTGGATGCTGTGTATCAGATCTTAGACTTGTATCTAGACAATTGTATATTAGATCTTAGAACTGTGTCTGTTTGAAGGCCTTGATCTATATAATGGGAATTCTCATTTTGCTTATAGCTTTTATTGATTTCATTATGCAAGGATAACTTGTCTGCCTTTCTCTTTACAGAGTGGTGTGCCTGCTTTCCTGAAGGATATACAAAAAGCTTGCCTTAATTATTCAAAGAGCACATAGGTGTTGAAATTGATCTTAATTGTTTAATTCCTAGATCTCTGCTCTTACAGGAGCAGCTGCTACATATTACACTGGCTAAAATCTACCTCTAATATTAGAAAGAATTTTATTTTAGTTGAGTTATGCCTTGAGTTTTATTAGATTTTTTTTCCATCTCCAACTGAAGAGCTGGGCACTGGCAAGGTAACACCAACATCATCTGCAGCTTTTGAAAGTACTCGAATTTAGCCTTGTTCCCCATGCTTTGCTTATGCTGGTTGTCAGGTGTCATCTAGAGGAGTTGTGTGATGGATACGTTACATCCTTGCACAAGAGGCAACAATCTTACTAGAAAAATGTCTCAACTTGGGCTGCAGATTGTCTGTATGTGTTACACCTTTGTTACCTTGCAGGGTGGCTTCCTCCTGAAACTCAGTAATGGGACTTGCATTGCATAGGAGGAAATGCTTTTGCTACCCAAGTTTGTCATTCTTAAACTCTCTGCCTGATATAAACCTAAAAAATGCTGGGGGATGAGGTAAATTACTAGAAATACACAGTAGGAACTGGAAGTCTGTGATGCTAAGTTCCCTTAAATCCAGATATAAAATGATCAAGCCTAAAGCCTTGCATTCACAACTCCACACTTCTGTATGAAAAGTAAAAACCCTTAGCTGTGTCCAGCTAGAAGAAGAAGGAGGAAGTGACTTCTTGCATGTCTGATTTAAGGGGAACAAGTTTTATCTTCAGAGTCAGTAGCCTTACCTATAAGGCAGTTTAGATATCAACTTGAAACTGGAAGTAATTTTATACTGGGTGTCTGTCACTGAATGTGGATGAGTTTGATGTGGAACTCGGGCTTGCTTACATTTTTAAATTTCATGCTGATATAAAGAATGGATGGTGATGCACTAAAAGCTTAACTGAGCAAGAAATTAAATTTCCAGCACCATTTTTAGCGGGGGAGGGAGGCATAAAAGAATAAGAGAATTCTCAGGGATTTAAAATATTCTACATTGTTCCTAAATCTAATCCTGTTTCTGAATAAGTCTGGTAATGGAGTAGCTTTGTCTTGTTAAAAAAAATAAACAATTGAAATTATTGCCTTTATACCTTGTGTGAATATTTGCTTCCAATAAATCATTATTTTGTCCATGTAGTGTTCTTGTTCTGTCTCCTGGGTTTAAGAGTGCCATGCTGGGCAGGTCACAAGTGATTGAGCTGATACCGTGAGCTGCCTTATTTTTAAAGGATTTTGAAAGAATAAATTGGATTAGAACTAAGCAGGATTCTTGTGTTCTGCCAGCAATTCAGGCATTTTTCAATGTCTTTAACTTGGAGACTGTCACTGGATTGAATATTACAGTGTAACACAACATGATATAACAAAACTTTAAAAGGGGACCATCTGAGGATAGATACTTCCTGGAACAATGATGCAAACTAATTAATTTCCAGTTCTTTCTGAACAAAACTGACGTCTGTGCCCCAATAATCCAAAACTTACCTGTAATTGTAAACCTACCTTAAATTTTGAGTTAAAATGTTTACAAGCAATGTGTACCTAGTGAGCTGAGTATGTGCACAGAGATGAATCATGTACAAAAGAGGTCATTTTTTATTGTTTTTCTCCAGACAATCTATAATTTTGTTTAGTCTTTAAGGAAATGAAAGCAGGAGAAAGACTGAAAGTGTTTTATAATCGCGAATTCACTTTGTCTTAGTTACTTGTCACCAAGACAGAGTATCCATGTGTGTGCAGTGTGCTGAGACACCGTCTGAGAGTTCAGGAGGCTGAATGGCTCCATTGTCAGTCCAGCTGAAAATCTGTTTTCCTACAGACCCCGCTCTGAGTGTGTAGAATACACAGTCTTTGCTCACATATCCATACTGAAACCCTTGCACAGGCAGCTTCTTGTGCTCTACACAACTTTCTAAATTAAAACACATTGGACTAAACTACAGATGCTAAAACCAGCTTTTCCACTGTTTACAAACAACTAAGCAATGATGTGAGATGAAAGCAACATCAGATCTTGCCTTTAGTTCCCTATGGGTTTTTAAAGTAACATAAATATGCCGTGACACTTCAGTTTAGATCTGGGTTACTACACCCATCTTGTATTACTAGGGAAGAAAAGTTCCACCTTTGTGTCAGCTTCGTATCTAAATGGAAGATTGTGACTAATAAGAGTTGGTTTTTTCAGTCTTTGGATGTAAAGACATTCTTAAGTCATTCTTCATCTATGGAAGAAACCCATAAGAATTAATCATGCTATTCCTAGAATGACAAGTTTTGGATTGAAGAAATTCTACACCGCATAAGGCCAAGTGTTCCCTCTGTGCTGTACATACTGTGACCAAAAGCCTGCTGTGAAGTCACAAGGCTCACTGCATTTCTGCCTGAGCATATCTTGGAAGATTTTAAGTCTGTAGCTGTTTCAGTCACTCAGAGCCATGGGGGATTTGCCTTTTATTATTCCTGGTGCATAGACATGTCTTGCAAAGCATGATATAAATTGTGTGTAATTGCCTGGAAATGGATATTTCATATTCAGCTGCAACTTGGAATTATAGTTTAAGAGTGCATTTTAAATATTATTTTTATTGAGACCAGGCTACTGCTGTGCATTTTAAAGTTAATATGTTTTCTCAGCATGGAAGCCATATAATCTATTTGTACATTTGAGTGGATCTCACAAGAGGTCAAAATTGCCTGGCCAACCATTTACCCTGTGAAAGGCTTATGATGCTGTTCAACTATTCAAATTAAAACAAACAGTAGGAACATGCCTTCAGCAGGAAATTACTGTGACACTAGAAGGGCCTATTGTCTCAGGGTGAGAGGTGGGTATGTGAAAGAATACATCGCCTTCCACTTGTTTTTTTCTTGTAACATGGGAATAAACTGACCCTTGATAACATTTAAGGTGGGGCTCTAGGAACCATGAAATTGAGAGCATTACCACTGAATTCATTGCAATGACAGGCATTTAGAAAAATAACTTTTAAATCCATTTGAAACAAGTTAGAGAATAATAATCTGAGGATCTTTTAAGGTCTTTCAGGAAAGACAGGCCTAGAAGTACCTGCCAGTTCACCAGTTCACCAAATGCAGTTACAGACATCACATAAGTCCTTCCCTTGTGAAACATAGAGTATGTTTCACAATTTTGTGCTTAACCCATCCTTTCTTTCAGACTTGTAATTCTGTGTGCTCAATACCTTTGCCAGTAAGTTTGTTGTGAAAATGTGACTTGTGTAGAGAACTTGTATTTTGCCCTTCATCTTTTTTTTTTTTTTTTTAATGGCCAGTAGATAATCAGAATATTTTATGCCAAAATAAAGTGGTGGGGTTTTTTGTTTTGTTTTGTGGGTTTTTTTTGTTTTGTTTTGTTTGTTTGTTTGTTTGTTTTTGTTTTGTTTTGTTTTGTTTTTTTTCTCAGTGTTGATAATCAGCAATGAAACAAGTTGCTTTGAGAGACTGAAATCTCTGGTTTTGGAGATACTCAAAGCTGAGGTGGACCAGGCCCTGGGCAATTTATCTGACCTAGAAATTAGAGCCAGCTTCAAATTTGATGCTACTCTAGTCTGTGGGTTTGACTGGAAGATGAGATTATGCCACATGTCCCTTCCAAGCTGAATTATTACAAGATCTTCAATATTAATAAATTTAGGAGATTACAGTGTGAATCCTGAGAAGGCAGCATTATTTTCTTTCCAAATGCTGTTATTTAACAGACCAACTTCAACTGAGATCCAATGAGATGCACAAGTGTATGGAAAACCTACAATCAAGATCTGTATTAGAAACAGATACATAGACATTTTTGACGAAAAACTTACTGTAGGCTGCTTTATTGCTTTGGTTTCTTATTTTAACTAAAATTATTGGTATGAGGTGGGTGAGAAATCTGGGAAATTTAAATTAAATGAAGGCAGATCCTGAATCTTTGTTAATGAAACAATATAATAATAAGCACTGTATTACATTATATCAGCAATAACATGAGTGAGTGAAAGCATGGTGACTAAGTTTGGGAAAGGACAGCAAGAGCAGAAAAACTGAGGCTGAGCTGCACATTCCCAGAAACGTTACTGGTGCCATTTGTTACTGTTCATTTCCTGCTGCATCCAGCAGCTGCAGATCATATCTGAAAGGTTAAAAGCTGGGAAAGGGCCAACTGGGCAAGGCTGAGATGTAATCAAAAGAGAAGATGAAATGCAGATTTGGAATAGCTAAGCATTCCATGATGACTCTGTAACTATCAAGGCAGTATTTTTGAAGACAGCACGCTAAGCCAAACAGCACTCTATACATGGTGAGACTCTCTTCTTGTCAGATGGGAATATATATATTCAATCACATTTAATTAAAATTAAACTCATATTAAACTCATATTTACTGTCAGTAAGTAGACTCTTCTTCTCCAGATCTGGTGCTTATTACCAGCCCAATTCAATATTTAGCAACAGAAGAACAAATCTTTGTGTTGATCCCATAGTGAACTTTCCTCTCCCAGCCCAATGACGGACATTTCCAATGGACATTTACTGCTGAATACAATGTCCTTTACTGTCACATGTCTTCCCCTTTCCCTTCCCCTTTCAATACTGTGTCAACATTTGGGATGAGCCCAAATCCCAGTGTGTGATCTGACCTTCTGACATCGTAGCCCACTGAGCTACCAACCTGGCCCTGCTTCCTGCTCCAGAGAGTGCATAAACATCACTCTCAAGGATTATCTTCTGCCCAGCTATTATTTTTATGTCTGTTGCTGCTTGTGCATTTTAATGTATGTAATGTATTATAAAAATCTTGCATGGGTTCTTGGTTGCCTTCACAAAATATGTATTTGGATCTGTGGATCTGTGTTTATGTGGGAATAGGAATTATGTCTTTTGGAATTTGTAACTGTTGAAATAAAGGAAAATGAGGGGAAAGAATAAAAACTGGACTGAAAAGACAGTAGTAAATGTGAAATTATGTTGGTCAGTGTTAAGCAGGGCAAGAGCTGAAAACAGACTATGTTTTTTTAAAAAAATTATGTAATAAACTATATTCAGTATATTTTATAATAAAGTCTTCTATTTAAACAACAGGGCAGTTTTTCAGAGCAATAGTCTCTTTTTTCATTTAGCAGAGACATATTTTGAAATATGCAAATTGCATGCAAATTGGTTTTCTGGGCGAAATAATGAAGGAACACAAATGTCTGCCAGAGTCCCAGGAAATGGGACTGTCTTCTCATTTGTAAAGCTGCAAAACTGTATTAGTTTAGCTCAGTGGTGCTAATGGAAACATCAAATTCTAAGGGATTTCTAGATAAAATAGCTTCAACTTTTGCTGTTTCCTGTTTTCTCCTGATATTTTGAAAGGTAAAAAAAAAGAATAATCTGCATTGCTCCACCCTTGCCTTGCACAGATGTTCCAACTCAAATACTATTTTGCTTGAGAGTAAGCTTGTGCTTACAGCTGCAAACAAGGAGAAAAACAAAAAACGTTCCTTTTTAACTCCTCAGAATGGGAGTTGCAGTAAAACACCTTCAGTGGTTTCCCAGCAGAGATCAAAGGAATGAAATCCCAGTGGGCTTGGACAGTGGGGTCTATTTTTGGTAGTGAAACATCCACAGAGTTCCTCTGCTTTACTGGGGATATCAGAGGAAATTGCAAATGCTGTAGAAGCTTATTCTGATGTCACAGGCTTTTGGGTGGGTTAAAAGGACAAATACTGAGCTTTTCACTTTGGATTCATCTCTGTTTATCAAGCAAAATTGTGTTTTGTCTACCTCACCTACATTGTCCCTGAAACAACAATTACTTTTTTTCAAGTACTGGGGAACTCTGTAATTTGATAGACTACATGAACAAATAAATTCTAATTTTTCACTTGGTTTTAAAACATACATTAAAAATAGTTATTGGGTTTGTTTCAAATGCAAATACAAAATATTTAAGCTTCTCCCTCCTAATTTTCCTCCCACTTTTCAATTATTAATTACTAAAAATAAAGTGGAGCTAGAGAAAGACGTTAAGAAAGGTATAGCAGCGAGGAAAACAAATCTTCAGATTTGGGCAGAAAATGGGCACAGTGCTCCAATTGTCATTGAAAAATGAAAAAATTAGTATTTTTACTTTTGCAAAATAATTTAACATTTTTCAACTACTATCAACATTTTCCACTGCTGCAGAGTAGTTAATACTCTGGTTAAAACAGAGGCAAAGTATTAAACCTGCAGAAGCAAATATCCCCCTCCTCCTCTCACAGCTGTGTGGCATGGGCAGCACTTGAGACTCATCCCCTCTCACACTGCTTAAAGAATTTTAACACTGGCTCTGCTCCATATCTCTGCTTCTGTGAAAAACAAGCTTCACTTTTTCGGTAATAAGAGATAGATTTAATAAAAAAGTTAAGACAATTAGGAGATAAAAAAGCAAAGTACAACTGGCTGGGTAACTCAGCACTCAGCCAAGTCCACACTGCTATATCAGAGACATTCGTTAAATACTCTTCTATTGCATCAGTTTGATGAATATTCATATTTTTCTATAAACTAGTTTTCATATTCCAGGAACTATTTTGCATGGTCCTTCTTTGGGTCTGCCTTTTTAGAGCATTTGTGTATCTGGGCTGTGTTTTCATTATTGCTTTCAGCTTGGGTTTTGGTCTATGCTTTTTTCAGATGGGAGATGCTGATAGTTGGTGTATCAATAGCAGAATCATCTTTACATGTTCACTGGGTGTTATCCCAACCAAACAGACAGCTTAAGCATAATATATCAACTACTACCACTATGCCTAATTTTCTTTACTAAAAGCAGAAATAAAAAAATTATATCATATATCCTTACCACAACGTTATTAATCATATAGCACACATCTTGCGAAAAGCCAATTTTATAATATACATTTATAACACTTCCCTCTGAGCAGATCCTTTAGAAGGATCTTGCCTCTTTTCCCCTGGATGGATTCTGCCCATGATGAAGAGTGGCTGCACTGTCCAGGTACAGAAATATCCATCTCTTCAAAGTGTTGATGATGCTGCCTCATAAAGGAGTAAATTCAGAATGAGGTGGAACACCAGTTTGGGAACTGCAGGATAGAAATAAATATATGTAGTGTTATCCTAAATTTGGCTTTGGTAGTTACCCAGAGAGATGACCATGTCTGCACAGGGAATATGATCGTTACTTAATGCACTTCAGGCAGCAGATAGTGATAATTTGAGGATGCTGACAAACAAAACTGCTGTGTTCTGATCCACTGGGTGATGTTCTAAATTGGCAGCCTCGTTGTCTTACTTCATGACCTTGTATCCGCCAGCCTGGTGAGTCAGCAGGATCAGTGACTCTGGAATGTGGCACAGGGGAAGGAAAGCAATAATACCCCAGCACAGAAAGGCATGCATGGGAAGTAACTGAGGGCAAAGCAGCACCTGGAAAAGGGCAGTAAATAGAGCTTAGTAGTGAGGAAAGACTACAGGAAACTGGGTGCCCAAGCACAGGAGAGCCAGGAAGGAATATCAAAGCATTTTCAAAGGGCCAGAGGTACCCTGTGACAAACAAGGGCATCACCGGGCACACAGTGCTCACTGATCTGTGCAGGGAAAACAGGAGAAATTTAGACAGAGCATCTCTTTTTTTTTATCTGAGAAGTCGCATCAGCATTTGGTTTCCTTTTTCCTGATGCTTTCCTGATGTTTCATGTAGCTTTGGAAAAACACTAGAAAAAAATTGAAAAAAACAAATTTTATTTAGGTATTAAAAAACAAGTGTTTTCCTAATTCATGCTATTCAGAGACTAAAGTACATCTCTAACACTTCTGTATATGAAAAAATTGTGCAATCTGGCCATCACTGAAGAAAACACTGAGGCAGACTCTGAGTTGGGACTATCAGTTTCTCACTCAGGTTTATGTGGGAATCATCCAATAAGAAGTAAATTCTGGTGCAAATATTACATAATTTTTACCCTGCAGTTTTACTGTCTCAGTGAATTGAATCAGAAACCTCAATGCAGTACCTTTAAAATCTCATTAAATCCCTCCTTACTCCAACATAGATGTGCATACACAAAACACATCCCATGTAATCATAGGCATCTTTGAATATTTGTTTACTGACTCCCTAGGACTGGAAAAATGCTTGAAAACCAAGTACACCCTGAGATCTGGCATCTGGAAGTTTTAAGTCTCCCCCAAATAATGAAACTCAGCAAAATTATGAACTGCCAACCTTGTTCTTAGAGATATTAATTACAGTCTGCAACTGCCTGCACAGGGTGAAGTCCTGCACTAAGACAGTGGGAGCTTTGCTTTGGCTTTCACCTGCCCAGGCTTTTTTCAGTTCCTGTTCACTTCCAGTATGACAAAAAAACCATAATTTTTCTATATTCTGATTTTTTCCGGGTCACCATGAGAACAGGGAAGCACACAATTTTGTGCTTTTGTTTACTAATAAAAACACAATGGATGAAAATGCCGTTTTGTCTTTTAAATGTCTACCTGGTAACATCTTTTGGATTATTAGTCAAAACTGCCTATATGAATGTAAAATATTTCTTCTGCTCCTTCTCAAATTTAAAATTAGACAGTTTCAGAGAGGCCCATTCTAACACAAATTAAGAAAATGCAAAATCCCTGACATTATATCTGTAACTGGCTGCCCTCTACTTTCTTTTAAAATACATCCAATTTGCATATAATTCATTGTGATCTAAGGTTTTTAAATTAAAAATGTTTTATTAAAATTAGGGCCCAAACCAAATCTGCTTAGGCTGTGGACATTCAATGACATAAATCTTTCAAAGTGCCTGTACTTTTACAGGCAAATTTTTAGAAGAATAGAACTAGATGGATTAAAAGCTTGGAAATTTTGCTAATCCCATTTAGGTTTGGAAATCCAGACTTTGGATTCAGCAGGGCTGAATGAGACTATTCACTCAATTCTATTACTAATTTACCATATCCCTGTAAAGGTTAACTTAATGTTTGTGTGCTTTTTACACCATCTTTCATATGGGTCTAATTACTGTGCAGAAGATTGATCATTTCAAGGAATGAGGATAGTCCAAAATATAATTCATTGAAGTCTCTAACAGTTTGCTGTTTCTAACTGAGACTTACAGCGTATAGTATCACCAATATCTCACACTGATGCCCCTTTTTGTCCATCAATAACTTGGCTCAAAGGATGGATTCTGGCATTAATGCCTTCACTTGAGAAGAACAGGGTCTCTCATTCTCTCAAATATATTTAAACATAACATTGTATGTCACCACATAGCTCATGGCACCAGCATATAAAGGTTTGCCTCTGAAGAGATTTATGCTGTGAGGACCCTATCTGTGAGAAGTTAGAAGAAAATAATTGTAGGGGCTCACTGGTTCTGTTGATAAAATATTGGTTCTGCCTGAAGGAGCGGGGGTAATGAAGTGCAAAGAACAGGATAGAATCTCATCATGGCTGAAATGAAAGAATTATCTCTAGTAATTGCAATGAAAACTTGCTTTCATTAGTTTATCTTGATGTGTTTTCATCAACAAGTGCATTATTTACGTGCCAAAGACAGAATATGAGAAAGTGCTTCACTCAGCCAAAGGCAGAACAAGTGAAACTCAAGTTTTCTGAATCAGCCACTACAAAACCATGCAAGACACTTTGGCTTTCTCATTGAATAAACAGCATATGCTGAACTCTACAGTGCTTCTTTGGGTTCAACTTCACTCAAGACCATCTAAGTTCACTCATACAAACCTTTATTAGTCAGAACTTTGCCTCAGCAAAGAAGCCTGCTCAGTCCACAATCAAGAGGTGCTTTGGGGAAAACAAGAGACAAACTTTTCTCTTTGATAAAATGGCTTGGATATTCCTGAAATCATAGCTCCATCTTCCATCTATCATCTCAATATCAGTAGGTTACCAGCAGGAGCTTCTGCAGGGAAACCAGGCAAGTGTTTAACAGCTCACAGACTGTTCCACATCTGTCTTGGACAATAAGAACAGAGCTTCTTGTGCAATTACCTCAATTCACACCCAAAGAAACACCCCCAATGTAAGACCAACTGAACATACCTTTTTGTACACTGTCCTTGACATCATTTACATTTATCTTCTATTCAGTGCAATTTCGTGATGGCAGATTTGTCTAAACGTGACCGGCATAAAGCACTTTGATTTTGCTGCTGTCTGAACTAACAATACCTACAGTTTTCTTGGCAGACACAAAAGGAGCTGGATCAGGTGGCCCTTGCTGGGGAGGGGACTGTCTGCAGGCTGAGAAATGTGGGCATCTCAGACCAGCTTCAGACTGGTGACCGAAACAAGCTCAGAGAAGAAATATATTTGTATTTTGCACCAAAGTTTCCCTTTCCCGGGCCGGATCAGCAGTGTCCGGAGGGGATGGTTTTCCGGGAAGTGCAATATGGCACTGCCCTCTAGTGCTGCGTGCCAGACCCAGCATCGGCCGGACAGCTCAAACACAGAATTGTGTTACAACACCAGGAAGCATTAGATTAAAAGATTACATTTCCTATCTGCTGCTCCCTGTATCTTAGAGTTCTGTGGAGTAATGTGATGACTTTTGGTCAGACCCTGTGATCTGTTTGCTGCTTATACGCAGTAAAATAACACTGCAACAGTGAAAAATTCCAAAATCAGGGAAGAGGCATGAAAGAAACTATGTTAAGAAAGTGGGACAACATCAGAGGAGAGGGGTTGTTCAGTGAACCAATAATCCCCAGGCAGGGTAGGATTGTCTCTGTTAAATAAAACCCCCAGAACTCTCAGGTGGCTTACAGACGGTTTTCCATCAAGGTTTTCCTGAGATCATATGGGAAAAATTTGTCAACATTCAAGACTAAGGCAATTGCTTGGTCAAAATTTAGTCTCTCAACTCATAATGAAAAGAATTATAATTAAAGTTTTGCTTTATGAGACCAGCTTCTGGATGCTGATGAAACACTTGGTGGGAAATGATTCTGAACCACAAAAAAAAGGGCTGCCAAAAGAAAAACACATTGGAACTGCACAGACTCTGAGTACAGTTAGGTAGGATGTGACTAAAATAACTCAGGCTGTCAGCACTGAGTATATCATGTTTATTGATGGCTGTAGTTGTTACTGCTGCAGTAGGAGGAGAATTGAAATTAAACAAAAATATTCATGCTGAAACAGTTCAAAACTTGATTGAAAACTTTTTCAGAGTCCACGAGACCTTTGATTTGAATTTTGGGCCAGTACTTCAAAATGTGTAAAGAGAACTTCAAGCGTGGCTCAAAACTGGCATGAACAGGAGAGCTAAAATATCTGCAGGAGAAGACTCATGAAAAAGTCTTTTCTGCATTTTTCTCGTTTAAAACCCATTACTTTTTCTCCAGATAGAGATGCTGCTCAGGAACTGGAAAGGTTAGAATAAATATTCACTTAATTTGAACAGCTGAAGAAAATCTCCGTGAGCTATAGTGTTCTTTTTAAAGTATATTCTATAACAAGGTGATAAATTGAATGTGAACAGCGTGAGCACCATTCAACATCCAATGAAATCTTTAAGTGTTTTCTTTTGACTTCAGTAGTCACCTGTCCAAGCCCTGAAGGCAAAATTGTAAGTTTAAATTAAAATCTAAAAAATTTTAAGGATTCAAAGTTTTTTTTGTTTTTTTGTTTTCAAGCACAGCTTAAAGTAAAAATGAAACAAATGACATTTTCTCTCATGTCTTTATTGTGGATCAAACCCATGGGTTCTCATTTACAATTTCCTTTTTACTGAAGCAACTGCATAGTTACTTCATGGTTTGTCCACCAAGATAAGTAGTTTGATAAATTCTGTATCATACCAAAACATGATATTGTAAAACTGCTTTCTTTTATTGACAAGGGATGAAATGCTGCTGCCAAATGCAATCACTCATATTTTTGTAAGACATTTGTGACAATTTCTTAGTATAATGTTTTATGTAAATGTAATGTAATTTATGTCTTCATTTCTCTCTTTGGTGAAAGCACACCATAAGAAGGAATGTTTTTTGTAATTTTTTTCCAGTTAATTGAATTACATAGCTTGCAACTAGAGTAGGAATAGTCCTTCAGAGTTATTTCTAGGAGAGCACAGAGGAAAGCAACACATTGTCATATTTCAAAGTAAATCTTTTTCTATTTTTAAACACTTCTACCTTGCAATATGCAAGAACCCTACAATAAGATCTGGCCAAATACACTTTGGCCCAACTTCACCCTATAGTACATGAAATGCTAAAAACTGCAAGATCCAAGTCAAATTTGTAACATTTGTTTCTTGAATTTAATAAAAACGCCAAACAGGAGTGCTGGTGAGATCTGCAACAGCCCTCTGGTGTTACAAGAAGCAGATTACAGATCAAATCTTCATTTCCTTTTGCCCTCTATTGGGCTAACATTTTATGGTCTTTATAAAACACCAGAAGCAGTGGAATGCTGTCATTTTGCACTGTTGTGTGTAAAAAGAGCCCAGAATCAATCCTGTGTTGGATTTACTGTTCAGCCTGAGAGTCATCCTCACTGCTGCAATGATTGCAGGAACCATTTACCTCTGTGTTATCATCACAGGATATTGCAGTGATGTACCTATAAATGATCTTCTTGAGCAAAGGCCTGCAAGCCTGACTGCTCCCTCCCCTTTCTGGTCCCTCTCCCATCTCTGTGTATATTCAAATCATCACTCAGGCTCTTCTGATAAATTTTCCAGCATCAGTGTCAGTCCCAGCATCTGCCAGAGATGGATGACCAATAACATTGGCTGGGAATGAGCTTTTTATTACTGGAATTCCTTGTGCAGTGCAGACCCATTCAGTCAATAACTCAAGCCAGGCATACAAATCTCCTGGCTTGGCAAAGAGTTCATCTTCCCTCGAGCTACCAAAGACTGAAAAGAGCGCCTAAAAACCTGACCATTGGCTGATTCTTTAATTTGCAATGTACATAACGCCAGAGAAATAGCAAATGGAGTTTTTCCCACTGAAGAAAAACTGTTTGTTTTTTCTAAGCTGCAATCAAAACAGGCTTGATGGGGGCATTAGTACAAGAATATTGCTTTCAAATCAAAAGTTTTCCTATTGTTGCAACCATAGCAATGGAAGAAGAAACTGAGTGCAAGTTAGGGAGTTATTAATGATGGATCTGGAGTTGGTTTTATTCTGTGATCTTAATGAGATGTGTGATCCCAGAAGGGAGGCTGGTGAAGCATGTAGAAAACAGCCCCCTTCACAAATTAGACTTAGTTAAAATCAGCTTCTAGAAAAGATTGAGTCAGACAAATTCACAAAGTTAAGGCCATTCCATCAAGGAAACAGAACACAAATATTCAATTCCTGAATAAGCAGCACTACTCTACTGATCCATCCTATGTCCTCTTTAGAAAGAACAACATCTTTCCTCTGCAGTAACTGATGTCATATAAACTTGGCAACACAATGGTAACTGCAGGAGGTGATCCAGAAGAACATAACCAGAAATTGATTCAATGAGAAATCAATTGAGCAAGGACTTTAATAAAAAAATTAAATTACTGGTCTGAAGTGTAAAAACGGGCCACAAAAATCATAGTTGTTGATTGTAAGGTCAGTACTTGCAAATATGCAAATACTTCCCTATCTGAGCCTGAAAAAAGAGGCACATTGTGACAGCAGGATGACTTTCCTTCAGATTGTATCAAAATGATGGACGGGAATGATTTGTGGCATGGGAAAGTTTGCTCTTGTCACAAGGGAAAGAGCTACTAAAAAAGCAGCCTTGGGTTGTCTCAGGGGTAAAGGTTTTCCTGATTGAGATTATTTATAGAGAATTAGTTTTTATGGTGGGCGTTTTATTGTTTTCTTTTTCTCTTGAAAATTCCATCCGTTCCTTGTGATTCATTTCACATGTTCCGAATGGATGGAGCATATCAAGGTGTTCTTGGCAGAAAAATTCCAGGAGCAACTCAGTAAACTCGCCATCACTGTAAGTAAATCCAACAATCAGAAAATTACTAACATTTGTCAAAAATGTTCTCTGTCTTTTCCCTCCTAATCAGCTAAATACTGGAATAAATGGTGTACTTTGAGGAGAATCCTCCACATCCCGGAGTGTGTGTATATGTTATGTTGGTGTGATGAATTTCTCTCCAGGCAGATGAGAACACTCGTGAGCAGTCTGCATATTTTAAATATTTCCTGAGCTGTATCTGCCAAGAAGGACACTTTGCATGGGAAGCTGATTGCAGCTTCTGCTTTATTGTACTTGCAGAACAGGCTCATTGCCATGGCTGGGCTTTACCAGGGTTAGTGCACCACACTGTCTGCTATGCCTCAGCAGTTCTATTATATTAGAACTTACTATTATAATCTGAGTGTCCATTCTCTGGAACATTTATTCTTCTAAATTTCTCATCAGTGATTCTAAGGAAAACAACATTTTTATTTTCCATTAAAATATCCCATATTCATGCTTTCATTGATGGAAAAGTATATTTTAAATCAACCTTCAAAACCATATATAATAATATCTGTTTACAAAATCCTAAGCCACTTTAGGATGATGATTATATGATTTAAAATTCAGATTAAAAAGAAAGATACAATCAAATACCATTAAAATTTCGAGACAGAGCTTAGAGGGCTATATTGATAGATTATGCTCTTGTCTGCCTTCTAAACTGTTTTTCAGATCATTCTGGCTCTTCTCTGGACCTTTGATATTCTCCTCCCCAGAGATACTGCTGGAGGTGAACTGGTGCACTATATCCCCCAAAATGCTTTATATCTCCAGCCTCATGCTGTCCTCTGTCCATTTCATAAATATAGAGGCTTCTGAGGGTTGTCAGGAGGCATCAGAGCTGTGAGCAGTGTTTTCTGTGCACAGATCATATGGATGCGGCTTCTGTTACAGTGGGAGTGTGGCAGAATTCACTTTGAAGTTGTTTCTCAGCCAAGTCTACAAAGTGAGGATGAAATGATGACATGCTCAGTGGTCACAGAAAAGCTGTTCATTTGTTCTTAGAATCTATGCTGGGTATAAAGTAGAGGTTTATTTGGCTTTTTTACACCTGTCAATGTTGCTTCTCCACAATCCCCCATCCTACCTTTGTGAGTGACATGGACTTTATTTCATTTTATTTCATTTCTTGGTGGCATTCAGCACCAGACAAAAAGGGAATTCTCCCTTTCTCCATCCCTGGTCAATTGTAATAATTTCTGTAGGCCCTTGGCCACTGTGCAGTGAGACATGCTGTGAGTCATGAAACTGGACTGCACAGCCCTGAGGTTCTAAAACATAATCCTGATGAGTATTGAAACAGCTAAATCCCCACAGAACAAAACAATAAAACCAAACAGACTAAACCCCCAACATTATGGCCTTTGAGACAATCCTAAGGCTGCTGTAAATCTTCACTACCTGCTCTGACTCCCATATAATTCTGACTATGTCATACATTGAGACTGGTCCTCCTCATGCAGTGATGTGGAGAGGTATGCTTTAACACAGCTCTGAAAATAGGCAATTTTCCTTTTGACTGTCCTTCTCCATTTCTACAAAAACAACGAGGAAGGAATAGACTTTTCTTTTAAATAAAGTATTTTCCTTCAATCCCCTTTTTCCTGAAAAAAAACCTAGGAATTGTAAAGGCAGTTTTAATTTCCACTCTTCTTTCTTCGTGAAAGATAATTCTCTTTTTCAATGAAAACAGAAATAAGCAGCTGAAGATGGATCTTCCTCCAGATAAAATATAATTAGAAAGCAGTTTCTTCAAGGAGGAGTGATTCAGTAAATGACATTCATCTGTTTGAAGACACAGGATCTTTTAGCATAATTAGAATGGGCTCATTTTACAGCTGAGTACTTTGTGTCTCTGCCCTCCCACCTTTGAGTATTGTATTTCACCAGCGGCTGCCTAGGAAACACTGAGGCTCAGTTTGAGACATTGCATATCTCAGTCTTTCCCTTCTGAAAGTTCTGGATCCTTGGAAGGAACGTGCTTTAGATAAGCAAAATTTATTTATGAATCAAATGGGTAAATCCTTGCTAAAGCAGTTAAAGTTCTTCCTACTTCACATCCCCTCCAGACCTGAAATACTGAATAATTTCTTCCTTCAGAGTCTAAATACTGAAGTCTATAGTTCCTTGTAGAAAAATGCTTGTTTATTTTCTTCCAGAAATCACTGGAAGTATGAGTTTGATCTTCATATCTTGCATATGAAGAGTTCCTGTGATGTGTTTTAGATTGTATACAAGTGCAAATTCTTTCTATAGAACTGCAGTAATTGTCAGAAACTGCAGACATTGCAACTATTGGAAGTGGAAGAAATCTCTTCTTGCAGGGAACAGCTAATTTGAATCTGCCCCAGAGAAAATGGAAGGGTCTACATGTTTAGCATTAAAGAAATTATTACAGTGATTATGGACTTCTTAGTTACAGAACTCCCAAAACAAAAGTGTCTCATGGTGTATTTATTCTTGTATTTGCCTGTTAATTTTACTGTATTTAAGACCTTTTCAACTGACAATGTGTTTGTAATGCAAGGGATGGGAAAGAGTGAACTGGTACAAATTAAAGACTTCTACTATTTTAAATAGATGAAGAAAGACTTATTTCAACTGGAAGTCTGATTAATTAATTCTAACCTCTTCCAGGTTAGAGATTCCATCCAATTCTTTTAAATAATTTGCCCATCTAAAGATCTTTCCAAAACAACATGACTGTCAATCAAAACAGTCCAACGGATTTTTCATTTATTTTCATCTGTTCTGGTGACATTTACACTTTTCAAATAGTGTACAGCTATATGAGCAGGAGTTCTAGACTCTACTTGTCCCATAGAAAGATTAATGTTTTGTCTTCCATTTTAATACCAGAAATCAAGGCTTTTCAGTGTCAAGTTTTCTACACTGAAAGTGGGCAGCTGTGGGACTTCACAAAGGCCACACACTCATGGAGTATGAGCTGGTCAGAGGTGTATCCCTGACATCCAAAGGCACAACTGATGTGATCTGCATGGGGCAGAATGTTGTTAGCTCCACCAAGGTGTGCCACCACCTGAGGGATGCCCACAGCCTCAGAAAATGGCTTGTAAAAATAGCAAGACAGCATGATGGAAAGTGTTTGAAAAGCAGAAGGTTTTAATTAAGATGAAGACAACAAATTATGCAAGACAAAAGTAGTATGACCTGTGCAAAGTGCAGGGAGAATCCTTACACTTTTTATCACACCCTGAAAATGAGCCAAAAATCTCCATGCTCTCCTTTAACTGTAGAATGATCGAGGAGAGGTTTTTGGCATGCTGTCCAATAGAAATAGCTACAGTTCTTGAGGTACAGCTCAAATTGTCCAACAGGTGCCTTCGTGTTGGAACTGGGCCAATTATAGTGAAAAGATCATCAAAGTTTCTGGTTCTTTGCCTTATAAGATCAGGAGTGCAACTCAAACCCTTTCCTAATACGGGAACACCTGTTAAGTTGGGGGTGCATTACTATGCACTACTCCTAAGGAGACCAGAGTTTAACTTCCTTTCTTCCAGTATGAGTACAGACAGATACTCCAGATCTTGATTCCTCATCTGGGAAATGAAAAGCCATCTTTTGTTCACTCAGATGGAGTCAGTGTATGAGCCAGAAAGCCCATTACCAAATTCAGTAATATGAAGCACTGAATAAATACTAACTGCGCTGCAAAAAGATGAGTTTTTCTGTGTTATAAGTAGCCTGGAATCCATTCAGCTCTACTTCATTCATAACAATAATGTTTTACTGTGTTGGAATCTGAACTGTTTTCAAACCTACCCTCTGCCCCATGAAACTTCAATATTAGATCCGGCACAAACAAAAGGCTGCTGCTCCGATGTGTGGAGAGGTGCAGGAGCCCCAGCTGGTGAGCATTTCATTTATCAGCATCCACCAGTGAAAGACCCCTTTTTTGTCTGCAGTTCATTAGAGCAAGTAGGAAAAACTAATAGCTCTGACTTGAGGAGGCCAGACAGTCTGCAGACAGGCACTGTGCAGATCTCCACCCTCCCCATCAAGGCACCTCAGCTCCTGCCCTCAACACTCCCATTATTCCCTGGCAATTGCTGCCAGCTGGCTTGGTGACCATGGGCATATTTGAACAGCTGAATTCTTCCCTCAGTTACACTTGGCACCGCCTGGGACTTCAGGGGAGCTGCAGGGTGTGACTGAGGGCAGAACTTGGCTGCTGGCACCCACTACTAACCAGGGCATGGCCACCAGCTGCATTTTTACCTTTAATACTTTTAATCCATAGCATTAGTGAAAGGAACCTAAAGCATGCACTGTATCACCTTGCCTGAGAAAGCCCACGGTGAGGGTGATGCCCTATGCTTTAGCTTGCAGATTCTGTGTTACCTAAAAATGTATTTCTGAGCCTCATATGAAGTGCCAGTCAGCCCTCTTCACCGGGTAGGGAGACAAAACAAATTCCTTTTCTGCTCAGAACCAAAGACAACTTTCAGGCCCAAAAGCACAAACAACAGTGGACCAAAGGGAGGAACAAGAAGGATGAGACCTCACAGCCTGAAGCTGATATTAGACAATTAAACCCCAAAATGCAAATGGACCAAAACTAATAAAACTGTAAGACCTCATGACCAGTCAGCTTGTCGTGTGTGGCATTTCATAGTGGACTGGGAGGTGTAGCCCTGGCCAGGCTCCTGTCCTGCCCAAGGTGGATCCTGGAGGCCTTTCAATAAATACCTACTTTATTCTCTAGCTCTGTCCAGTCTCTTTTTCAGGTCAGCCTTCCAGGCATCATGGGCATAAGGAAGTGCTGTGGACAAAGCTGTGCCCATTTCTGTGGCAGGAGCCCATTTCTCATACCTGCAGTATGGGGTCGGTGTCACTCAGGCTGCACCATCACACTGAGCTCAGCCAGTGCTTCAAACACTGCTTTGTTTTAATCTCATGTTTTTATTTCATGAAACAGACCTAAGTATCCTGAAACTAAAGGAGTGTTTTTTCATGCTGCTATAATTTGTGAAATAATGAGACATTTTGGTCTGTTAACTCCTCTTAAGTCTCACCACAATGTTATGCTTTGACTTCATTTGTGGTTGCAAAATATTTACTTTTCTCTTTAGCAGATTATATGAAGCTGTGTATTTTGTCTTGGGAGATATATACATATATTTATATATATTTAATCTCAGTAGAAGCTGTTAGTAAAGCCACTTTTGTGCTCTGATCTAGTTTTGCATCCTCTTTAAAAATATTTACCAGGATAATGTGAATTTATTTGCTGACATGATCTTTTCTCAAAAATAAAACCCCAAAAGGTTGACATACTAATAATGTGGGGGGTTTCACCATGCAGGTCATATGTACACAAAGAATTTCTCACTTGTATGGGGAACAAATTCTCCAAACAATTACATAGTAATATTAAAACTTCTCTCATTGGAGATTATAAATGGAAGGTGGTATTTTTAAAATTGCCAGAGGGAGTTAGGATCTTAAGCTTTCTAAAAAGTCAGAGTGAGTTTTTACTGGGTCAAACTCCAGGATAAAGGAGGCAGTACTGTCTATTTAGGATTTAAACAGCAAAACAACTGGGTTACTTCTTTTCCTTTTCCATCAATATCTAGTCACTAAAAACCTGATCATTACTCACTGACCAACTGAGCTGCTATCCAAGCAGAATTCAGACAGTGAAGATCCAATCCGAACAGGTACAGAATTCAGGACACTTCTGACTCCTCATCTGAGCCACCTCTAGTTACACTGCTGCTTATGCAATAAGACTGTGAAGTAATTAACAATTTAATTAAATGTTTGTAAGAGGTTGTGATATCCTTTGAGAAAAACAACTGTGTATCTAGTCATAATGACGCCTCCAGTGACAATTCAAATCTGACTTCCTCAGTGTCTGGGAAGGCCCCTTTACCCCGATTTTCCATGGTAATTTGAGACCATCTCAGCCAGCTCCTGTCTCTCTTCATGCCCTCTCAGCTCCGTGCCTTGATGTCTCCATCAGTGACATAATCTTGGGGACTTCTCTGGTTTCCCTGCAGAGCCCCTGCATTTTCACAGGTAGCTTTTCCCATCGATGATTATTTTCCTTGCTTACACTGAAATGCAGTTTAATGTTCTCACCACAGCAAATGTTGCAGGCTCCTGTCAGGATCTTAATTTTTCATGGCTTGTCAGTCTGTAGGTGATCTGCAATTTCAGTCACTTAGCTTATATTTTCTTTCTGCCTGACCTGAAACCCTAGACTGAAGAAAAAGTAGATTTTCAGAAGACTTCGGGCACCTAAAGAAAGGCATTTTTTTACATTAAAAAGGGACTTAGAAGGTAACTTATTTCTGTTGACTACCAATGGGAAAGTACTTAAAATATTTAATAGCTTCTAACAATTTAATTAGCTGCTCCCAAGTGTTGTTAGGTCCCTAAAACCACTTTTGGAGATAACAAGCTTTCCTTTTAACTTGTGCATTTTTTCCAATTGTGGAAGCAGAGAAAGGACCCAGAAATAAACCTGAATTATATATATACTTTAAAGTCTCTCTGTATTGGAGAAGCAGGAGAAAGAGGGATTTGTTTTATTTTCTGTTTGTGGACCTGTGCTGTCTTTGAACCCCAGTTCCAGCTATTGACAATCTGCAAATGAGAATCTTTATACTAAATATATGAACTAAGGAAGAGACTCCTAAAAAAATAATAAATTCAAACTGGGCCTAAACGCCACTTTTTTTTTTTTTTTTTTTTTTTTTTTTTTTTCCCAGAACTTAGAAATAATATAAATGCCTGACCTTTGTTTTCATTCTTCTGTGGTTTTAGACAGTTTGGGGAAGGGAGGGAGAGGAAGGAGTGAAAGGGAATTTTTAGTTTTTCCATGAGACACATCTTGGAGAAAGATGAATTAGTTTAGGAAACAACAGATTCATATGTTTTCCAAATGTTTCAGGGTTTTTTAAGTTTGTCAGGGAAAATGTATTTTGTTTTCTTTGAAACCTACTACTTTCTCCTAGTAGAGTCCCAGGATTTCTGAGACTTATTTTACATAGGCGCCAGAAAAGTTGGCCTCAATGGGACAGTCTGACATGCTCTTGCACCTCCAGATGACAAAAGTCAGTTTTGCTGAGAAACCTCAATCTGGTGATTCTAAAGCAAAAATTAAAATCTTCACTAAAGAACTTCAATACCAGCACTGAGGTGATCCTACAATAATCATATTTATATCAAAGGCTTTGGGGTTTAGCCAGGGATGAAATCCTACACAGTAATACATATCTAGTAAAAACATGCACAAAAAATTCTGGGCTAAAGGAAGTGAAACACTACACATCCATCCTGCTTCTCAAACAGTTTCGCCAAGGCTTCCTTTTTTCCAGTGATAATTCTCTTGGATGCAAAGAGGAACAGCAGATGCCTCTAAAAATTTTACCATGCAGTGCTTTGTCACTGTACTCCAGAGGGCAGCATGGTAATACTGCTGAAATGGTCTCTCAAGCCATACAAGATTCCTCTGATTTTTCACATTAAAAATAAACCTTAAGTTATTTACTAAGATTTTTATACAAAGAAGCCATCAAGCATATGAAAGCAGCATTGAAAGGAATGCTGTTTTGACTTTTTAGGTAACTATATAAAGAGATGAAGTTTAAATTTAAAATATTAAAATAATATTAAATAAAAATAGGTTTCATTGTCTTTAAAAAATGTTTGTTTTTTGGATGATTTTCCTGCTCAGCTTCAATTTTGGATGAGAAAAAATGTTAATATACTAACTGCAAGTATGATAAATTCTGTATGAAGCTCTTTCTTCAAAGCCAAAGGTATATATGAAACCTCTGCTTGATAGTAAGTTCCATAATTTTTAATATCTAAGTAAGGTAATTTTAAAAAAATCAAACTTCTTAGGAAGTATTACTTCACAAAATGTTCACTGTGCTCTTGGAACTTCTAGATACTGCAGCCTAAGAAATTATTCTGGTGATTTATGTTTAAAATAGATCCAATGGAAAGCACAGTTCTTCACAGGAGGGAAAAAAAACCTGCAAAGGGTCAATTACAATATTTGACATGGTCGTGTGAAAAACGAGGTTCACTTTTTGGTAAATTTTAAGAAATATGTTTAATAACAAAAATTAAGACAATTAGGAGATAAAAAAAGCAAAGTACGGCCGGTGGGGTGACTTGGCATTTAGCCAAGTCCACACCCTGCTATATCAGAGACATTCTTTAAATACCCCTTCTGTCACATCAATTTATGAATATTCATATAATTCCATAAACTAGTTTCCATATTCCAGGAACTGTTTTGCATGGTCCCTCCTTGGGTCTGCCTTTGTAGAGCATTTGTGTTTCGTGGCTGTGTCTTCATTATCACCTCCAGCTCGGGCCTTGGTCCAGACTTTCTTCAGATGGGAGATGCCGATAGTTGGTGTATCAATTGCAGAGTCTTCTTTACATGTTCACTGGATATTATTTTGACCAAACAGACAGTTTAAGCACACTTACATCAACTACTACCACTATGCCTAGTCTTCTTTTACTAATAGCAGAAATAAAAAACTTACATCCTATATCCTTACCACAATGTTATTAATCATATAGCACACATCTTGTGAAAAGCCAATTTTATAATACACATTTATAAAAATTGTATTATTGGATTAAAATGCCCTTCCATGGGCATTCACAATAATCACAGAGGACATGTAGACATAAAAAACGTGGCAGAGATAAATTGTGGGGGAAAAAAAAAGGTAAATATGTATTTAACTGACTTCTTCAGTTAAACAGCAATAAAAATATTGCATTATACAATAGAATTAACAGTGTGGATCGTCACAAAGAGTGTCAAGAAAGAGCTCTTGAAGACATAATATTCCCTTCAGACATGAGATGTATATTCACCTCCTCTCATAAATATTTTTTATTTCACAGAGGAATAACTATATTTTCTCTGCATTATTTCTGCATGTGTAAAACTGTCTGTTACGCTAAATCAAGCTTGTTTGGGACAGAGGCTGTGTAATTGCACTCTCTGTAGAACCTTGTAGCACTACTTGCTGGTGGCAGCTGGGGCTACTCAGTGCTCTGTGTAAAACATTCTTGGTTTTGGTTTGATTTCACTGCCAACACTTTAGGTCAGCCCCTCAGCTACTTTAATTTTTAATTAAAGCACATCAGTAATTCCCTTTGAATGCTTGCTTCTCTGTTGTTTCTAGCTACATGCTAATTGTTTTTTGTCCACATTTACAAGAAATTTAATTTTATGCTTGTTATCTGGAGAATTTCCATAGCAATTTTAAGAGCTTTTTTCCCTTGCTGCTGTGGGGATGCTGACTTTCTCCAAACGACACCTGCTCTGAAGTTAATCAGACTCTTTGCAACCTTCTTATCCACTCCCTCCATGATTTCCCCAGAATAAAAGGATTAGTCATTAGCCTGTAATTATCTTTAATTCACTGGTACTTTCCTTGGACCAGCTGCATGAGGGACTGAAAATGGAGCAATGAAAAGACTGGAGCACCAGAAGAGTGAGCTGCACACACTTAGACACAACTGCATTACTCAGCCACGATACAATTAACACTCTTGCCCCAAAGAAATCATGATCCAAGGCATCCTGCAAACTTGAAACAAGTGTTGTGTTGTCTGTGGTGCCAACTCTTTCAGCTCCTACCTAGAATCCTACAACGTATGACAGCTGCCTAAAATCTCATCTCTGACAGTTGTAAGTCTGCATGAGAATATCCAGATTCATTTTAGGGAAAAAAAAACCCCAAAGAGTTTCTGTCATTGAAAAGAAAAAGACTGGAAAACGTGACACAAATGTTTCCTTAAGGCTCAGTAAACAAAAAGCAAAGTAAAAAAAAAAAAAAAAAAAACAACAACAACAAAAAAAAACCTTTTTACAAAGTTCTTTCGTTTAAAATTTATTTTAAACTTAAGGGCCAGTCTGATGATGTTTTAGTACTTCAGGTTGACAGAATGATCAGTGGGACTATTCACAGAGTATAAAGATAAAAATGTGCAAAAGATCTTTGTCAGCTCTGGGCCCACAGCCAGCCTCTCACTCCCCAGGATCATGTCATATGGCACTGCTTCTAAATTTGGCTCCAATTTGTTTTGGTGCGTGCAGAATTTGTCTAGATCCAAAGCAAGTTCTGCATCTACCATTTAAAGCTTTTCCATCACACGTAGAAATCTCCAAATAAATCAGATTTACAAAGAAGCTTTTATCTGGATGTAGATGTGTTTATAAGTAAGAATGGAAGCAAAACAACGCAGAGATCCAGGGGCTGATACCTGAGCTATAAACCACCACTGTTCACGGCATTTGGTAAATTACCTAAAAATACCTACCTCAGTCCCACTGCCTGAGGTCAGATAGCATCCTCCCCTTCTTGCCTTGACTACAATTTGCCCCCATAAAGCCCCAGGGAATCAAAATAAATGCAATGGCAGAAATTGAAAGGGATAATTTCTTTCCTCTCCAACATTTTCTGTGTAATGTTGGCACCTCAGTCTACGAAGAAACAGCAAAAGAAATCTTTAACAATGACTGTGTGTCTCACATTGCAGCCCCAGCCTCGCCCTTTACAACTGTTTATGATAAATCACCTTTTATTTGCCACCTGGAAAAAGCCAATGCCCAAGGTGTGTATGCACTGTGCATTCAGTGCCTCCCCTGACCCCTTCCAAACTCCAGAAAACTCAGAAAAAAGGGTTGAGTTTGCTCATCTCTCAATAAAAGCACAAAATGTGAAGACCAAAAGAAAATAACTGCCAAGCAGAAAAGGGTTTTTTCCCTTAACCCAATAAAACCACAGAATATCACATAAACAGCTCTCCTCCTTATCCATCCCTTCCTGAGGGATTCTTCCTTCTGTGAACACATTTTGCTCTGAACAGAGGGGGAGTTGTCACCTGAGGAAAAACTATTGTCACACAACATAATAATATAAAAAATAAAAACATTATAACAACATTATAGGGATATAAGAATAGAAATATCATTTCTCACAGTTTGTGAAAGAACTAGCCATGGGGTGGAACAGTGGTTTGCCAATCCGCCTCCTAATTTCAATATTGAAAGAAAACACACTGGAATATATTTTGAAATTTGCTGAGTATTTAGATTTATAAAGAAATGTGGAAGTCTAATGGTGGTTTCAAATAGAAAAAGGTAAGACACTCCATGTGGAAAGTGGGCACAAAATTGGCATCCTGCAATTTTTCAGATTTAATTTTTTATGAAATAAACATTGGATAAATCCAAACTATTTTCTTGGCTCTTGTGAATTTATGTTTTGAGCCTTTGATTGACCCCAAACCATTCTGGCTAAATGTCTCATGGTATGAGGCTTTTAGGATGCATTTACCTGAGAAATGCAGACCTGCAGGACTTTTGGCCTTTTATTTATTTTCCTAGTATTAACCTTCAAATTATTCAAGAACATAATTTTAATGGATGCAATTTCCTCTTGCAATTTTCTTCTGACATGGCACATTCAAATGTTGTGGGAGTGACTGTCATTGTTTGTGCTAAAGTTCCTTTGCTGCTGCCACAACTTCAGGTTTACAACGGCTCATTAGCAGGATAATGGCATTGTTTCTTCAAACAGCATGGTTCCTTTTAATTGTCTGGAGACAATCTGACCTTTTTTTAAAAGGAAATCAAATAAGTTTATTGTTGCCAAAAGATCTTGGGAAATAAAAGAAAAATAGGCTGCAACAGTACTGAATTAAAAAAATAATAATCAAGCCAAAACCAACATATATGTTACTGCTAAGATTTGATAAGATCTGTGCAATTAACAAGTCATTCCTCTTTGGATTAGTTTTAAGTTTCTTGGTGGGATTTTTAGACATTGGAATATTTCTTTTAAACTTAACACTAAAAGTCTGTTTAATTTTTTTTTCAGCAGAAAGTAATTTATCAAAGACTTTGAGACAGTCTCCTGAAAATTCATGAGGATCTAAAACATTAAAAAATTGAATGAAAACTACAAGTTAATTTGTAGTGCTTCAGAAGTTTGGGGTTGGGATCCGGTTTTATGAAAATCTGGTTCATTTGGCTTGACTTCTGTTCAACTCCACGTGTATGTGAAATGATGGACAAGAGCTATTCGTTGTTCATTCGTAAATTTTCATCTCCTTGATTCTTTGGTCAATAAAATCAAAAATTACCTCTCTTTACTTTGGCCACTATGAGTTCTAGTAGTTGCTTATACTTAATAATGAAGAAAAACAAAATGTGCTGCAATTATTCCTAACCTTTGCTTTCTTCTTTCACTCCTTTTTTCCCTTTCCTCACTCTCCAGTGTGACTGTGGCGTTGAATACAGCCTGAGACAGAGCTGGTTCCAAACCCTGCTACTTATTTTTGGTTCATTAATTTTTTTGGCAAAGAAGGAACACTTAATAGGTCTGACATTCCCAGCTAGGTGGTGATTGATCAAAAGTCAGCACAGTCAATGTTGTTGCTTTTTCCAAATTTGTAAGTATGTTATTCCCTAGGAGCCCACAAAAACAAATCAATAAGTCTGGCTTGACAGGAACGATGGTGGCTAAACCAGCATCAGCAATGATGGCATTCCACGGGATTGCCTTTTCCCTATCTTAAATCTGTTTACAAAATCACAAGGTAGTGTGTGCATTATGCAAATAAATAATCTGTATTTAAAGTGTGCTACCTGCATTGTACCAACTGCACTCTTCAGGAACGTGACATTGTTAAATGAGATTTCCATTTGAAATGGAATGAGCAGACACTGTATTTATTAGCCTAATAAAAGTACAATCTTATATCAATGACACCCAGCCTCTCTCTCAATTTCTTCCTGTTTGTGTCGTGTGTTTGTGTCAGCCTTGTCCTGAGCCAGTGCTGTCAGGTGTGCTCTCCAGAGTCTGCCCAGTCAGAGCTGGGAACACCAGCCAAAAACAGCTCAGATGCCCCAGCAGTCAGGAAGTGTCTGCAGAAGGTGCACACAGCTACTGGATGGTGGGGTTGAGCTCCTCCTCTGGAGATGAAGTTGTAACTAGCACGGGGCAGTGGAGGCTGGCAGCTTTCTGGAGAGGCTGGTTAGAGAGGATCTGGGTGGTAAATTCAAATATTCAAGCGCTAATCCAGCCTTAAGCCATTGAGCTGCTGGGTACTTTTATGTAGCCAGTGCCTTTCCTGTGACTTGATTTCCCCATCTCTGAAGTAGAATCATGCTGTACATAAATTAGAAAGATTAGAAATTCTAACCAAAAAAAACCACATTATTGCTTTTATTGACAGGGGAAATATCCCAGTTGGATTGATTTGGGATTTCATAATGTTGGTAATACACTTCTGAACAAGGTGATGCTGCAGGTATTCAGTGGGTGACATTCACCTTGGCACAAACTAGGCTTATGTGGGACTGGTGAAATGGAGAATATAAATTTGCTTCATACACATTTCAGTAATTGCGCTTTGGATCTGTGGAAGATTCTCTGTGGGTGTTGATCAGGTCCAGAGTACTGGGCCCCTGCCAAAACTCTGACAGAACTTGTACATGTCCAAATGAAGGAAAATAACAACTCAGAAAACTGAGAATGTCCATTGTGGTCTTCTATCAGTAGGTTCAGTGTCTCCCTAATTCTGATAACTGTACTTGGAGAATATGAGGTTTTGAATGAGCCCTGAGTAACTGTGCCTCCAGGGTTAATGGAAACAGTAAATGAGTCTGGTCTGGTACCCAGCAAAGTCTGCTGTATTGCCTGCTGCAGCTGGTAGACTCCCAGGAGAAGCCAGAAAAGGGAACACTCAACTTTGTTTAGGAATACAGTTGGATGTCAAAGGCATGGGAGCCTGGAATTTCTGTCTGACTTTCCCTGCATAGCGATAGACACAGCAGGACATTGCTTTCTTTGAATGTCAATGCCTGACTCATTCTTGGCTGAGTCTTAGTTAAGCTGATTAATTGGTGCTTCAGAGAAGCAGGGAGCTGAAAGCTGTCTACTGAGGTTTGATCTTGAAAGGACTGAAAGACTGTATGTGTATTATTTGAACTTCAGGGAGAAATTAAAAAATGTTATCTAACTGTACTGCTGAGTCATCTTAGCCTGGCAAGTGTCAGGAGCTGCTTAGGTCAGCTGAAAGATTGGGAAGGAAAATACTGACTCAAGAATTTTCTTGTGTCAACAGAGGGTCTCTGCTGCACCATGGGCTGGGATTTAGAAGTGGGGATCTGAAGGAGAACATTATAAACAGCAGCTGCTTTAAAAATAGCCTCATTCCTTTGCTTCTGACAATTGCATAAAGTCATAGGAAATCCTGCCATAGCCATCCCTTTTAATTTTTCAAAAAGCAATATTCACATCTCTGTTATTTTCTACCCCAGTTACATTACCCTGTGCTTATTTAAGAAAAGCTTATTCTTTGTTTAAATTGGCTTTGTCTTGAGCACAAATTTCAGATATGCCCAAGTGATTTATGAGCCTAATCTGATTAAATCACTCTTGAAAGTTACACCTGACATTTTTGCAAGTTTTATCTGTGGGCTATTGTTAAAGTGAATCAGAATATATTTTTTCGACTTCTTTGGCTGAAGGTCTCAAGAACCTTTTGAAGTTCTTAATAAATAATTTTATTCTAAGTGTGAAAATCTTTATTGACCCTCCCTTCATATGATGACAGCCATATGGTTTGCCCTTGGTGATGGGAAAAGTTTGGGGGTGTTTTTGTGGTGGTGCTTGAATTCAATTCCAATTGGGTTTTTACTGCTCCAGTTTGGTTTTATAATTTGTGTTTTATAATTTTGTAATTATTACTATTGTTTAAGATGGCCTCTCCTTCCCTCTCCTTCTCTCCTTCCCTCAGACTTTCCCGCCAAAACCTTGGTTGTCCTGGTTACCCTATCCCATAATAGTTGTTTACCAGTTTTCTGTTATGTGTCAATCTTTAAGTTATATAACTTCCCCACCCCCTCATCATGCATTCCTCCTCCCCAAGTTACTTATTATTGGTTCAAAAGTTGTGCATTCCCTCATTATACGTTGGCAAAAGGTCATGATTGGTCCCACTCAATCCCACCCCTGTAACCCACTCAATAAAGAGCCGTGGCATCCCGAGGTCAGCGTCTCTCTCGGAGCGCTGCCTTGGGGAACACGCACCTCCTTGGTTGCACATCCTGAGAGTCCCGCCTTTCTATTCTGCACACTATCCGCACCATGGTCGGGTTTGCCCACGCCTCTGGCAAAGTGGCCCCCTGGTTGTAGTGGCGGCAGGGCTGGCTGGAGCTGCACCCATTGGTAAAGCCGAACCACTGCATGTTTTGACAAAAAATTTGGAAAAGGCTTCAGCTGAGGCTCTCAAGGCTTCACTTATTGCACCTTCTACTGTAATTCCTGTGAGGTCCACTGACCAAGACATGTGCCCTGGGCCTTGAGCACAGTTTGGAGGGTGCCTTAACATCTTGTTTCATTTTGCATTCTAAAAGGGTCTCCAAGTGGCAACTCCTTCAGTTTCCTCTTTGTTTTTTGCCTTCCCCTGAAATAGAAGGCACAACATGTTCCATTGCTTCCTACGGCTATACATGCTGCATCTCCAGCACGCCAAGGTCTGCTCTATTAAGAGTTGTAAATAGCTCAGCTGTGGGAAGCTTTTCTTTACCTAAGTTGTGAAATGGTTTGTCTTCTATCAGTTCTTTGAGTGCAGCATAAGAAACAAAGATTTACAACAAAATAGGTTCTCTGTGGATTGCACTGGAAGATCTCTCATTCAAACAAGGAATACGATGAAATTTCTACCAAGTTCCTTTCTCCTCCCTTCTCCTTTAGCTTATTATATATCCAGGGGATGAAAACAGCCTCTCACTGGCATGACTTGTCCATAGAAGGTCACACTTAAACACTTGTGACCATAATTATTTTGTCTCCTTGCTCTCCAACACTGCCATGAGAATGAGGTCATGGTATTAAGTGATTCTAGCTGCTTAATATCTTCACATTATGGGAAGTCCTAAAGGGCCTCTGGCACCTGAGCACTGTGTTTAGGGACTATTACATGGGAGTATTTTCTTGAGAATTTACTGATGTTGTTGAATTTATATCTTTCTGTGTTTTCTGTCTTTATGTTATTATTTCTTCCCAATAATACAAACAATACAAATGTCAAGATTCTGATACTGTGTATTCTACAACAAGAGTGGGGGGCAGAATCCCAACTCATTGATTTCAATTCCAAAAGGTAATGTCCTCTTATAAAATCTGTGTTATCTCAGTCAGATTCCAATGCAGAAAAATTAATCAAGGTACTTAAACTTTTCTTCTGCCACTGTGTTTAACATTTCTTTCTTTTTTCTCTAAAGTGTAAGGAAGTGGTGCTGAGTTGGCAGCAGTATACACCATCCCAAAGGAGGCTGTAAAGTAAGTGTTAGAAATGTTTAGTTCTGTCTATAAAAATGAGTTTTACTGAACTCTAAAAAAGTAGCAACAGAACTGCCTCTTCCAGCAGTTTTTGTGGTTATTAATAGATGTTAGTGTATTAATTATGTTCCATTGGAGATTTAAATTCTAATCCAAACTCTCCATCCATATTGAATGTTTTCTTAACCTTGGCACTATCTGATCAAATTTCTGTGAACTCCTGTATGTAGAATGAAATTTACCACTGTATAAATAAGTAGGCTTGTGGGAATGATTATTGATTCATATAACTGGATTTTGAGGAGGAGACCTCTCTTTGATGGAGAGCTTGCCTTGAAGATTCATGTTATAAATCATCTGTTCACTTGTTTCACCACAGAAGTTATTGTAATTAAGGTAGCTCATACACTAGAATAAATTTAAGAGACTGTGTTAAAAAGACGGCCCTTCATCAAGAATTTCAGAATTATTTCTTGTTATTCCTTGAAAACAAGTTTTTATTATTTAAATGGCTAGACTGCTTCTAATCCTCATGCAACATAACTGTCAACATGATGGTGCTAATATTCACAGAGTAATTTAACTTACTGAAGGGAACATAGTATCAGTCAGGAGTATTTCAGCCTTTGCTGCTCCCCTGGTAAAGAGAAATTGAGAATTTTTCCTTTTATTAAGACATAATTTCATTTTAAAGGAACATCTACCTTTTTTGAATATCATGACATTCACGAGAACGATTGCTTTAAAATCCTTTTCCAGCATTGTTGTGCCCTCACAAGCCTATTGTCAGCATTTTACAGTTTTTCTGAGGGTTCAAAATGCCACCGGGGGACAGATGACACACTGCCGTGTCCCCTTACCATCTAAAGTGTTACTCTCTGGTCTCAGGTTGCTTTTCCTTGGGCAGTTGGACACTATCAGTTGTCGGTTTCCCCTCTATTGTTTCTTGGCTGCAGGAGCTCAGTGAGTGGGAGATGACAGAGTGGCCGTGCTGCCCCTGCTTGGGGAGCAGGAGAACTCTGACAGGGATATAAATTATTGGGAGAGTCTTCACCTCGGGAATTGCAGACAGACAGAGCAGCTCTGAGGAAGTGCAAACTGTCAAAAGATGGTTTGTTTCAGCTGAGGCTTGAATAACAGCAGGAGTGAAACGGGGCACACTGGAGTCACTGCATGTAAGTATTCTCAAATAATTCCTTAGTTCACTTACCTGATAAGCAGATTACTGCAAGCATTTCTCGACACAATTTTTCACCTCTGAAGAATGAAAATTGCATTTCGCTTAATGTGATGCACGAGCAAAATATTTCTTTGCTGTTCTCTAAATATGTAGAATATTTTATACAAATAATGGAATTTGAAATATTTGCTAGGGAGAAAACACTTTTGTTATGCCTTCCAAGTAAATGCTACTGTGTTAAACTGAGTATATACTGATACTATGATGTGTAGTCAATACCTTTTAATGGGGTGTACTTATAAACAAGTAATCATCATATTTAAGACTGGGTGTCCATAATTTCTATTTATGGAGCTGTTTGTATTTCTACTGTTTTCTTCAAGAGTCAGTTTATGGGATGGTATTAACAGCAGTAACTTACCTGCATTTACACATGAGCAAAGCCAATACTAAAAACTGGCAACCTGGAATGAGTATGAATAGAGTTTATGACAGTCCAAGACAATCTGGGATTTAATTTAAGGAGAAGTTCTTATTTCTTTTGATTCTCTGCAAAAAGGTAAGGGGGTGAGGGGGTGAGTGTGTGTCTGCATGTGTGTGTGTTTGGCATAACTAAAGAATAAGTAATTTTGGGAGGTATCAAAACCTTTGGGGGACCAGTTTTGAATAGAGCCAATCAACTCCAACCAAGGGCAGATGAAGGAAGCTAATTAAAATTAGGTTGCATTGTACTGCACACTCAGACTATGACACATGGAATAAAAGAGTATCCTTTGGATTTTCTGAAACCTGGTTATTAACACGCAATTATTTCTCTGAATGTTTTCCAAGCACTGTTTATTAGTAGCAGATTCAAAGCTCATGTACCTTCTATAGCAACAGCACTTCAGGCTTTCAGAACATTTATGTGGCACTGAAACAGGCTAGATTTTTTTTTTTTTCATGTTTCATAAACTGATTAAGATGCCTTTTGGAAGTGAAAAAGAAGGATGTAAGTTTGCATGGGTCTGTCTTTGCTGAAAGAACTTGATTTGACTCTCTCTTGTCAGAGGATCTAGATAAATAGTGATTTATGTAACTAAATAGTCTTGTGGAGATTGTTCCTTCTGATGGAAGAAACTTGGCCTGCACATGCATGTTGCAATTTAATCAACTGTCTTGGAAGTGCCATGACATTCTCATCTGTATTCTTTCCATATAGTGGATGACATTGTACTGGTTTATTTTTTTAAGGACAGTTTGATGATTTTAAGCAGATGATAAGGAAAGTCTCCATGACACTTACCTAAAACTTTGAACTGAGCTCAGTATAAGCAATGACAGAAGGGTAGCCAGTAATTCACTGAGGAATTAATACCCATTTCCTTTGTTTTCAATGTGATGGCCCGTCCAATTACACTGAGTCTTTGCTGCTAATCTCAACAGGCCCTTTCTTGCACTTGTTGCCTTTATTGTTCTTGCAGTTTTCCTAGTGTAGACTTAGTGGATGATGCCGTTAGATGTTGTAAAGATAGGTTCTTACAAGTACTTTCTGAATTTATAGAATAAATTGAGGACTTCTTGTTCAGCCAAACTGAATGATGACAGAGAACTTCCCCTATTATTAAGACTGACTAGAAATCCTTTCCCCTAAAATCAAACCAGTTTTGGTGATTTTACTGTGAAATCCAAAAACAACAGCTCTTTTTAGGCTGAATTTCCGCTTCGCAACCCAAATGTTCTGCTTAAATGGCCCAGATCATTATACGATTTGTTGCAAACAGTTAGACTTCTTTAAGTGGTATTGGAAAAATGCAGGGAATATTGGAAAAAATACAGGCAAGGTAACTGTGCTGATGTTTAATAGACACAAGAAACTTTTGTATTTAAAACACAACTTTCAATTCTTTAGGATATCTCTTATAGCCAGTCTTCAGCATTTGGATGTATTCACGAGTCCAGTAGTGGATCCTCTGTTTTCAACTTTGAAAAAACAGAGTGGAAACTCACCAGAAAGTCAGATGAAAAAATTCTGCACCCAATAGCATATTCTGAGCTACATGGCCTTTAAGCTGCCTGAAGAACAATTGGGAAGTGTGGGAATTGCTCTAGAGAAGTCATGAATTGTTTGGGGATTTACTCAACATATTTGAATTTCGGATGAAAGATGTGATTATGGAATCACATAATAAGCATTCTCTCCTACACTCACAAAGAGTTTGTTTTTAAATCATTCTCTGTTAAACACTCTCAGATTCTGTGGCATTATATCAGCCCATTCACATGCTTCAGTCAGGTTCCAGAATTGATTCCTGATGATGCAGTGGTTTTTTTCCTTCTAAAGAAATTTTAAAAATTGAATTCCTATCTGTCCTACACACACTACTGTTCTTGTGACAACTGTTGTGCAGTGAAATTAAATTTGTTTCAGGTGGAAATAATTTACAATTTTTTAAGCACTTCTGCAACCATGCCACTATCAGTTAACATTGTTTCTTGGTGCCCTTCATTAAGGGCAAAGAGGTAAAATAAAAGCACAGAATTAAGCTCAGCAATCCAGAGCACTGATTCATGCCCCTTATATGTAAAAATTTATGCCTTCAGAAGTTCAAATTTATATTTTCTGAAAGCATAAATTACTATTCTGCTTCTATCCTTATCCTTGTATTTTTCAGTGGCTATAAAATGTGGTTATTAAATCTACAGTGTGTCTTCTGCAGTGGTTTCATTGTCCATATATAGATACCAATACAGCTACAGACTAGTTAATGACAGCCTTTTGGTCCAATGAATGTGTCAGTAAAGGAAACCAAGCATTTCTCTTAATAAAATGGTTTTCAGCATCCTTGAGGGCTCGTTAAGTGATCTTTCTAGAAGTCATATTCACTGAGCTAATTAACATGATCAGAACATGCATTCCTTCCATATGATTAACTTCATAGCACCAACAGGAAAACTCTAAGTAGAAGTCTTACAGTGACACTAAATACAGAGTTCCTTATATTCTGTATTGGGATGTATGGCACACAGGTTACAGTTTGAACAACTGTTTAATGTTACATGGGGTCACTGAGTGGAGACAGAAACCAGGATTCACCAAGGTCACCAACCAACACCGTGCATTATTGCTCAGATCCCTCTCCTATAGGACGCTGGAATTTCCCAGGCTTGGACAGTGATTGGCCGGGTGTTGGCACCACCCAGCCCCTTGGCCAATGACGTGTCTGCAATCCAGATTGAACGTGATTGGCCAAGGGCTCTGTTTGAGTTCAGATCTGTCCAATCACTGCTCACCCAGGGACTTGTTCCAATTCTCTTCTAGAAAGAGCCAGGCCAGCCCAGTTGGGTTTGTGTCATGGCTGGGCTTGTCCTGTCCAGCTACAGACCAGCTGTGCTGTGACAGTTTAAGGTATTTTGAAAGCAGCAAGGACATAATTCAACTTAAGCTCTCACTTTCCCCCAACAGAAATACACAGGGCATTAAACATTGTTATAATCCATATTTATTTTTCCTTGGGCAAACAGTGTGGAAAGTTACACTGTAGTTCATCTTGTTACATTTGGTGCTTTATGGGTAATGGTGGTTTTTGCTTTGAGTTCCACTCAGTACACCTGGGACTTCAGCTTTTTTATGGAGACATAAAAGTTTGCAATGCCTAATCTTCTTTATTGTGATAATCTACTCACCATGAGGCAAAGATTAAACATATGTAAGGGATAAGGATTGCTTTCATCACTCTTAAAAATTTGGTATCTCAGAGATTAGGAATATTAAAATATTAACCACAGGAAAAAATGTTACTGATGGCTTTTTAAAATTTTAAAAACTGAAATACGAGTGACATGACTTATTCCTGAGGCACTTATATTGAAGTTTATTGGCACTGTGACATTTTTATAGCATCCACATGAACACTCCTCTGTAGTAGGGTGTAAAATCAGAAGTGACACTCAAGTATGCTGTTTCCTATGAACTAGTCTAATCTTGGTTTAGTTGACTGGACTATACTTGAATTGTTGGAAGACAATAGCCTTTGGTGATATAATTTGATTGCTATAGGATGGAAAACCAAACGTTGTATTCCATAGTGTCTGTGACTAGAACAGATGAATGGGATGGAGTTATTTAATGCTGCCCACACAATTTGGGCAATGAGTTCTTCAGAGAATTGCACACCTTAAATATTCTATTTTCCTCTGTGACTGATGTGGTACAGTGACTGCCTGCCCTTCTTATTTTGCTTGACCAGAGGTCTTGTTTCCACTATGATGAGATACATCAGGGCAGGTCCCACTAATAGTCTGATTTCTATCTTATTGCTGGTTTATGTCAGTCTGTCAATCTGCCTCTATTTGGAGATCTCTCCATGTTTGGAGAGTTGGGCGTTGAACCACTTCTAGTTGAAGCCATACTGATATGTTTCTTTAGATTAAACTTTTTTACTAATTTTAAACCACCAGGTTCGTATGAGAATGAATGGAATTTGGTAATTGAAAGAGCTGTAAAGGTATGCTCTCTGGCAAATAATTTTTGAAACAAAAAAGTGCAGTTTAATGCAATTAATTGTGTATTATATAAAGATTAGCTTTCTAAAACTAGAAGACACAGGTCAAGTAACAGGCTCATTTGCAATTAATACTAATTATTAACTACTTAAAAGGAAAAAATGGCATTGTTTTCAGTAACAACTCATTGATATATTTGGTATTATGGCACTATGATAATAAAAATAAGATTTTAATGAAAATACAGACATCCATTCAGACTCCTGGTTATTGGACATTTTCTGCCTATGGTCACAGACATATCTTTAAAGGACTAATACACTTGATTAATGACCATCACTTAGGTGTTAAAACTGACAAATTAAAAATAAAAGCCCAACCACCAGATCAGTACACCAAGGGTGAGTTTGCTATTAAATTAAATCTGGGACCAGAAGAACTGTCCTGATTGTTTCCAGCACTTCAATCATTCCGTTTCTAATTCAAAATGCTATGCTCTCTGTGCATTTTATCAGAGAATGCTGCTTTATGAAACTGTAGCTACAAATTACTGTCTCTAAAGTTTGTCCTACAGAGCACAGAAGGGGAGAATTCAGCTATATATTCCATCTTTACTACTGCATTCCTCAGAATGTTCCATATGTTTACCTTTATCTGACTTCAGATTTTGTGCCTTTGTGGTTGCTGGCAAGAGCAGTTGAATTCTTTCATGCCTGTTGCTTTAATAAGGAATGTAAAGCCACATACACAGTAACATGAGAACACAACAGCATGAAGCAGAAATAATCCCTGATGAGATGCATATCTTGAGCAGGGATTAGGAATGCTTTGCACCCAATTCTTTATTTGGACTGTTACCCTGAAAAATTCCAAAAGGGGGCAATCTTACCCTCTGCCTGGAAGTCTATAAATGTAATTCAACTGAGAAAATACAGCACTCTACTTTCTAAGTTCTCATTTACCTTAGAGAACTGAAGGTTAGTGCAAGGGTAAAAACAAGATTTAAGGCTTTAGTTTTCTTTTTGAAAAGCAAATTTTAAAAGTGACACTGGATTTTCAAACTTTATTAACTTCAACAGTATGGATAGATGTGGCCATTCAAATTGTGATGATTAAAATTATCTGATGCCTTACTTAGAATGAAAAATCATGTTGTTTGAGAGGTAGATACATTAAAAAGTTATATCCTTATTCCTTATAGGCATAAGGCAAACATGCTTATGCTGGAGATTTAGGAGAAAAAATGATGATTGACACTTACAAACTTGAGCCAAAATGTCTATACTAGCTTGGAGGAATGAAAATTTTGTTTTATAATTTCTGATCTTTCTGTAGTGAAGTAGAAGAAATAACTTGTAGCCATGTGCTTGTCATTAATTTGAAGTAACTTTTTTATTATATAGAGTATTTTCTCTAAGAAGAATGCCTATTTGCTTTCAGTATTCTTCCTCAACAGTGTATTCTTCACCCATCTTTTGTAATTTGATTGCAAAAGTCACTTAATTCTACAAAAAGAATCATTTAATGTATATGATATATGTGAATCTGCTAGCCCCCTAAAATAGTTTTAACAGATATTAGAAAGCCAACACCAAGCCAATATCCTTTGGCTGAACCAAATGGATGTTCAGAAGGGAGGCTGCAGGGTGAGGATCACTCCTGCTCGTGGTTGGGGCATAGGATGCTGCAGTTTTCTCCAGGCAGGGTGAGTATCCTGCCATGCTCAGACTGAATGTCTGCTGCACGTTCAGAACCCTGGGATCTGACTGAGAGCTCCTGCATCAGAAATCAGGGAGTTATTTCAGGCCTCTGCTGGAGAGGCCCAGCATGCTGCAGGGACAGATGTGGCCCTGGAGGGTGTGGGTTGTTACGGGGCAGGTGGGAGCTGTGCTGGGGCAAGTAAATGGACGCACACAGCTCAGAGGTGCAGCTGAGCTTGGCTTTATCTTACATTTAGACAACACTTCTGATGTTTTAAAGATATTGAACATTTCGAGAGACTTCTGAAAGCTGATATGTATCGAGTGTCCAATAACCTCTTTTTCCCTGTGGTCCATGCCCATGACACTGGGGCTGGACCCATGACACAGCCAAATCCTGTAACGAGTCATTACTTTGTGGGCCCTGGCTAAAGCTGATGGATTACCTGTAGTGAAAGGAAATTCAGTTTGTGATGTGTGGACTCTTGAGCTCCAGTGCGTACAGTAAGAATAAAGAGGCACAGACTGTCAACCTTTGTCTGCTGCTGTGGCTGTGACCTCTGATTGGCAGCCAGGAGGGAGCTGGGACAGCCACAGTTCCATGAAGTGTTATGCTTAAATATGTTTTCATAAGATGTATTTAAAGCTAAAATAAATTATAGCACCACTTTATTGTGTTAAGCAGTATGCACACTTTTTTTTTTCTTTTTTCTTTTTTTTTTTTTTTTTTTTTTTTTTTTGCCTTGCTTCACATTCATATGATGTAGCCTATTTTAAACCCAGCCACATTTTTCTCCCCTCTGGAGAAGATGACCATACCAATTGCCTCACTATCTGTTTACATTCTGGAAAGAGTCTTTTTGGGATTTTCTCTTTCTGAAATGAACGTTTGATTATGGATATTTTTTTTTTATTGTCACATCCATGGCATTTTTAAAGTAAATATGAGTACAAGGTTTATATTATTTTAAATGTATATTGTATTTGTCTTCCCAACACTGTGGTTTTTAGTACTGTGAATAACGTAGTATGGAGCCAGCCTATTAAACAGCCTGTTTTTGTAAGGAAACTGTTAGTCCACCTACAATATTCTATTGCTTACTGTGTTCTTCCAATATGTTTAGCATTCCACAACCTAAATGATCATTTGTTGAACAAATTCATGCTTTTATTAGTCAAAATACAGAGAAAACAGAGCCCCCCTGTTTCAAGATATTTGCTAATGCACGGTTAATTATCACATATAGCTTACTATAATTCATTTTACAGGGAGACCTCCTGCAGGTAACATACTAGCAGTTTATGAAGCAAAATAACCTCACTATAGATTAGAACTGTTCCACCATTGGTCAGACAGTTTGCTGCTTCTAGGCCTTCTCACTTCACATTGCTAATTTGAACAAGGCTTTATTTTTATATTTGTCAGCAGCAAGACTGTAGCATGGTTGTTAAACCTCTCCCAGGCCTAATTAGAGTAGCAATGCTAGCATTCATAATGAATCTCGTGTCCTGGGTTGGAGGAGGTAGCCGTGGTGCTGCAGTAGCTTCCTGGCAGACAGTTGCTGGCAGGTTTAAGGTAGCTTGTGGCTTGCAATATTAAGTGACTGTTGAAATTCATTGACTCCACTGCGGCTTATGTGTCTAGATGACAACAAGTTTACACGGTTCTTTTATAGTTACAGCAAATGGGTCCATTTAAATATTTATTAGGTGATTATGGTGATGTGAAATGGAAAAAAATTGCAAAGTTACAGTATTGCATGTATAACTGTTTTAGCTGTTTGTACAAAATAGACCTGTGGTATCATTTGAAATTACGGCATCTTTTTTTTTTCCCTCATAAATATTTATAGCATATCAGTAGCTAGGAATGCTAATTTATTTGCATTTTGTTTCTTATTTAGTTTGACAGCCTTTTGGGTAGCCATTAAAGGTACTCACTCTGATTTGAGTGAAGGATATTTCAATCAGCAGTTGAGTGGCATTTTGATTGGAGTGGGTGAAGTTCAATTTTAGGAGGTTTTTTGCTTTATGAGACACAGAAAGGAGTATTACCTGTGTGTGCTCGATGATGGGAGCACCCCCAGAAGGCCTGCTTCTCTGAAACTCTTACTTCTGAGCAATTTTTCATGGAATGTATTCAGTTTAGTTTATTTTACTCTTTTTTCCTGGCTTAATAAAGGTGAAAGTAACACAAAGGCCAGGTATAAATTTCTGCAAAAATTGGGCAAGAGTTGTTGTAAAATATGAATATGACTTGGATGACAGAACAAGCCATTTCAGAGATATAGATAAAAGGATTAAAAACAGACAGAAAAAGAAATCCGATTCTTCAACAGCTTTGTAGCTACTGTTTACTTTGTCACAGCAACAGAAGAGATGGAAGTGAGTGAATCTCACTCAAGGGCATGAGAGAACATGATGATGATATCTAGAGGTGTCAGAGCAAATACATACATTGGAAATGCTTCCAGTGATGGTACAGAAAATAGTTACAGTGAAGAGACATAAAGCAGAGTACAGTAAATTTAGTCTGGATATATGTGTGTGTCTACCTCCATGTGTAAACTTACACATAGTATGAGAGACTTGCTCTTTGTAAACAGAACACTTATGCTTCAGCAGCTTCACTCACAGTGCCATCACTGAGCTTCACTCTTGCTGAGAAATTTAAATTTGCTGCAAGTGGGTGGCAGAACTTTCTGAATCTGTATTTTCTAAAGAACATAAATAAACAGCAGAGATAAATCTGAAGTCAGCTCTTGTCAGGGAAGGTGTAAAATGTGCATCATTGTCAAGTAGAGGCAGTGAACACCAGCTGGAGTTGTTTGATTGTTTTGAGATATTGACCAACATGTATTCACAGGTCTGACTTTTGCCACGATAATTCTGTGCACATACTTTTTTGATAGTTTTAGATCAGTTTCAGCAGGCTTGGAATACTTTCTATTTTCTTCTGCCGAAAAATTAATTCATTATTTGGGCTAATTTTGTCTTTTTCACTTGAGGAAAGTGGTTACACAGCCTGGAAATACTGACAGCAACTTGAAATGCAGATGAAGACTTTTCATACATTTGAAAATTAGGCGGATTACTCTTCCAAACAGAATAAGAAATTCTAGGAAGCCAAATGGAGACATGGAGCTGAATTAACTCTGCCATATGAAGCTACTGGACTGCCCAGAGGCTTCCTTAAGACATGCTGTTCTATGTCTACAATTGGGATATAATCTACTTACAGAGCTCAAGCTTGGGTGACACTTTGTTATTGCATTAATATTCAGCTCATTACCTGTAGGAAAAAGCAAGATAGAAATCCTATGGGCATGTGTTTGATGCTGGTTTTAGCTCAAGTTTGGTGCCCCTATTCAAAATTGAGAGAGCTAGAGACCAAAGGATACTATTACAGGACCAGTATTAACAATTATGTATTAGAGCCCAGTAGAGAATTGGGTGTTCAGTTTCTTTTCTGCTATGAGAACTCAAAAGATTAGAGGCTGAATTATTGCATTAATAAGATGTCTTTATGATTATAAAGCTATTTATCCTCAGGCTGAGGAATTCTGTGCTTATCTCTGCACTAGTTTTGGATGAAGTCCTGTGATGCCCAAGGTGGGAAGTTAAACTTGCAGCTCAGAGTGAACATCCATTGATGTGAAAGGAGGACAGAGATGTGTCCCTGTGTCCACAACAGTCCTGGTCCTTAGGGCTGTTGATCCAATTATTTTCACAAGGACTAAATTCATTTAAAGGAGGATGAAGTGGCAGGGGGGAAAGAACATTCCTTAGCTTTTTGTGTCTGGAACTTCTGCCCTATGCTTTGCTCAGATTTTCCAGTGAGATCACTTCCTGAATGGAGTGTAGTATGAATAAATGTTCTGAGAGGCAGGTTCAAAAGCTGAACACATGGAATTAGCCCAGCTTTGTTGTATCCCATCAGTGACAAAGCTGAATTTGGTTCAAGTTTTCCAATAAGCTCAGAATTGTCACACACAGCTTGAATAAGATGAGCAAAATTATATATATCCCATAACTATTTTTGTGTCAAAGAATCTGGGAAATGAAATGTTTGAAGTGTGCATGGGTGTGTTGTATTTGCATTCAATATAGAATTGACTGTTCATCCAGTGCTGTAGCCTCCTCTGCCTCAGTTTTCTGCCTCAGTTTTGTGCCATCTGTACTCAATATACTGTTAAATACTTTCCTTTCCTGCACTTCAGTAGTTGAAGCTACTATATTTTATACATTTCTCGGAACTGTTACAGGTTTATTGTGATAATCCATATTTATGAATTTCAATAACACTTCAAGGTGGGGATGTACTGTTTTGCCTACTGGAGTGATATAGAATGTAAGACAGAAATCTTGTTCAAGTGGTTGTTATTTAAATCTGTCTCTGAGTACCAAGTGGTGCTCTCACCACTGAATCCCTCTCCTGCTGACATTCCTTCTTGTGATCCATTTAAAGGAAATAAAGAGGGGTGGGGAAATGGCAAAAAAATCATGAAGTCATGAGACAGCAGCACTCGCTGCAGATGGCAAAATAAAGCTTCTTTTTACACTATCAGGAGAAATTATTTTAGACAATGAGTAGTACAATAAACTACATTCTGTCTCTGGGCATGACAATAGGAAATTAAAATCTGTTTTTCAGTTGAATGATATATACGAGGTCCAAGCACCAAGATCTTAGCACCAGGACAAACTGGAAACTTTCCAGTGGAACATTTTTCTCTCAGCTAACGCCGGTTCACCAAAACCTAACACATTGCATGAAAATGTCTATTCCAATGAAAATTCTTTGATGGAAACGTTCTTGGTTTTCTGCCAGCTCACCCGCTTTTCCCAGCTCTCAGCTCCCCGGCATCTCACATGGGAACAGAGCCAGAAAGTCAAGTTTCTTCACGTTCCTGGCCTGCTTGGCAGACTGCCATGAGGGATGGGAGTCTGGGCTCCTGAAAATGGACAAGAAACCTTATACATGCACATACAACCCTACACATACTCTCACAGGTCATTTAAATCCATGTCAGTTCATTCAAAGTAAAGGGGGTTTTTTTGTTTTATATAGAGGGTCTTTTAAATATGACCCTCCTATGGAAAATTTCTCATGGCAGAATTTTAATTCTGACTCGTGACTGAAAAAAAAAATGAAATTGGGGTTTATGAAAAATTCTCCTTGTAAGGGGAATACTGGTTCCTGTGCAACTGAGTGTTGCACTATTGTCTCTGAGGCTATCAGCAGCTCCATCTGCCTTCTCTCTTTCACTGCATAACAAGAGCGATATTTGTAACAGATATGGTGCTTACACACTTAACCTTAACAAAACAAGGTAATATTTTTAGAGCTTTGCAAATATTTGTTTTAAAAATTCCTCCTAAGCCATTTTATATAAGGCAGGCAATCTTTTCTTGCTCACTAAGTGGACTGAGGGGATAGAGTTTCAATGTTTTTGCCTGAATGATAAACAGAAAATAGGCACATATACTGAAATTCTGACTGAGAGGGCCCTGAAGCAGGAGCACTGTAATGTACTATTCCGTAGCCTCACTTCATGCACTACAAGCTGCTCAGTTGCTTATTATATATAAGTAAATAAATAAGTTTCAATCACACTGTGTAGGTCATTTCTGACTGTGGGGATGTGTTCACATTTGGGACAAAAAGTAGTTGATTCAAGTAGCCACTAATGAATTCCTTCTCTGACTATTCTTAATACCTTGGATTAGCATAACAAAGTCAGGCTCTTTAGGACATCAGTACTTACTGCAGTTCATCTTTCAGTTGAGAAGATGGGATTTATTGTAATAGATACTGTTCAAAATTTCACTGGAGAAAGGTTCCTGAGTAGAGTTTCACTTCTTGTAAATTCACATTGTCATCATCAAATCCGAGCCTCACTGACAGTCTAACAAAAATGTATTGCTTTTGTAATAATGGGAAAATAGTAAATGTCCTGTAGAGAATGCTGCAGTCTCTATTAAACAGAGAAAATACTTATCTTTGTTAAAATAAGAGAGAAAACATTGGTGTTTTGTTTTATTTTGGTTTTTTGGGGGGTAACATTGTGTAGTAATGCAGGACACTATGCTGGTGCTGTCCCTGACTCTTACACAAACATGATCTGAAATTGCTCCCCATGTCTTTTTTTTATTATGAAGTGACAAAATAGGAATGATGGGAATGATCATCAGAATGCTCTTGTATTAATGATAGTGTTATGTACCCAAACACTTGTAAAAAGCTTAGGTAAAGTGCACTGTTAGACTCACTAAGCATTGATCTGTGGCACTGAAGAATTTTATTATGGTAGGAATTAGCTTTGAATGCTCTAAAAGTGCATGGGTTATGCCCATTACACTGGAGAAGATTCCATGGGTTGCAAGCAGGAGAAGAAAGTGGGTACAGTATTTGTTGGCAGAAACTTCAGTTCAATCATAAAACCCATTGTCTCCCTTGCTGAGGCTGCAGAGAAGATCTTTTATTTGCATTTGCCTTGACATGAGTCTATCCACAAGCAGGAAAAAATGGGATGAGTGTGTTTGTGTATACACATACATAGCAGGATTGAGCAATCCAAATTAATCCTCTGAAAGGAAAATAATACATACACTCACAGACTTTTAAATTGGTTTCCAACTAAATGTTCCTTGATAAAAATCGTGCAATGGAAACCTATTAACAGTTGCTTTCTGATGTCCCTAAACTGGTCTCAGTTGCACTCTCTAATCTCCTAATCTTTTGAAAAGAAGAGCAGAAAGGCCTCTACAAAGCAATTCTGACTGTTTTATTTGACTCATTGGGGCAAGAGGAAGACGGGAGGGTGTTGCAACTCATATGCTGCAAATACAATTCAACATGTGCAATGAAGTGACAACTGAATTCTTCATGTCAAAGAGTCAGTGCTGGGCTGTGGTATGTGAGCAAAGACATCTTATTACTCTTATCTGACTAGTGTTCTCTAAGAGCATCTGTGGTGTGCTCTAAGATTAAACTCTAATCTGACTGAGGGGAAAAAAGCTCAGCTCCCTGCAAAACAGAACACTGGCACTGATTTTCCTCAGCAGCTACCTTGCATTAAGTGAAGCTCAGCTCTTTACTATAAGACTAAACTGACCCCCCTCCACTTTTCCAGGCACTCACAGCTGCTCTCTGGTGGAAAAAAAATATTCTGCTTTCTGTACAGAAGCCCATCATCTAAGATTTTGAACTTTTGTCTACTTATCCAAACATAATATAACTCATTTCTCTGATTGTTCTCCATCAATAAGTCTATGCGTGAAAATTTGTATCTGGATCTAAGTCTTTGACCATTTCTACCCCATAATATTACACTATTGAAACAGAAATTCACAGAAAAAATTGCACTGACAGTATTTTGGGGTGCTGGCTTTGGCATCAGCTGAGGGAGACAGGATATGACTGTGCTGTGCAATGCATGTTGTGCTGTAGATTGTCAGAAAGAGACCGATGTTCTAAATGCAAGCAAAATGTTTTGAGGTTGGACTCAGGGGGTTTCTGTTTCCATGTACCAACCTTCCTGACAATTTCTATCAGCTCTTCATGTTTTAGGGCCTCAGACTCACAGTGAAATCACCTTTCTACCAAAGTACACATCCTACTGTATGCCTTAATACCCTGGAGGGCAAGAAAAGAAGCAGGGAGGGGTTCCTAACTCCATGTGCTGAATTGGACTGAGCCCAATGGCCAGTATAGAAGGTAGATTATCAAACATTTGGGGGTTCAGAAACACAGCCAGTGTTGAGTCTGGGGATAGAGAGGCAGCTGGGCAGAGCAGCTACAGAAATCAGAGTTAAGCATTTGGGCTTGGATTTTTATAGGAGCCCATGTAAGTAAAGGCAAGTCTCTTCTGTAGCCCATCATGAATACCTGGGAAATGGTTATATTTGTCACTACTGATCTCTCTCCATTTTTTGTAGTAAACTGGACCTGATTTCTTGATCTATCTCTCTGTAACCAGCTATCCTCATCCCCAAAAGCTGATTACAATGACTAAATTAACTGTGCAGCAGTGTATTGTCCCATCAGATGGCACAGAGGAGTTCTTCAGTCTCCTTGGAGTCACCCATATCAACTATTAATAGATGCTTTTAATGTAAGAATTCCTTGGTGGTTCCATTTTTCTATGGTTGCAAGATGTTCTGGACTTTTTTATTTTCTCTCTGAAATTGTTGTGCTGTTTTTAGTACTTAAGAGACAGACTCCAAATGAAGCAGCCATTCCTAACCTATGCAGACAAAGGGAGTGGTTCCCTTAGCAACAGGAACCATGTGGAGGTTCTCAGAGAGCTCTCTTTTTCCCCCTACTCGTGTTTTCTTTTAACTCAACATTTTGCACAGCATCTTGCATGGAGACTCCGACAGCTGGGCTGGAGGCAAGCAGCTCTTCCTGCTCTGCCTAACCCGTGCTCCAGGGGCAATTGTTCTACACCCATCAGACAGAAAAAATGATAATCACGGGTAAGTGAACTGGCACACAGTCAGAGTTCATGCTGAGGAGGGGGAAAGTTTACTGGCTGGCAACCAGAAGTGTCCAGCACTTCCCAGTAGGCATGTATGCTAGAAGCAGGGGCACTAGTGTGATGCTTGCCTGGTTTTCTGGTGGGATTGCATGTCTGCATTTAACATTTCAGGGGTTGGAGACATTAGTACAACTGGGTTCTAGTCCTTAGCATGCTACTTACTTCCTTTACAGTCCTGAACATCTCGTCTCACCTGTCTGTTTTCCTTCCTCATCTATTAAAAAGAGATTATATGTCATGAGGATCTCAGAAGGAGTCTAAAATACTGTAGAAATGGATTATATTGCTTGTCAAAATTGTATTTGCTTTTGAAGTTGATTATAAGGTGTGCAGAACCTGAGATAAAGTATTGATCTTTTATTGTGGATTTAACTGAATTAACTTTCCTGTGGATAGATTTCATTTCTTTTCTTCCTGGTACAGAAGAAGAGATGTGTGCATGTAGTGCTTTTACATATATGTGCCTAGCTATAAGAATTTGTGTGTGCTGGTGTATAAGTAACAGAAATAGAGACGTTTATTTCCCTCAAAATAGCAACAGCATGGATAAAGCAGTAGCTGTGATTCAGTGAAATCCAGCATACTGTAAAATAATGACATTTAGCTTTGTATGTATTGAGCTAACACTTGTTCTGCTGTCCCTAAGTGCTACGTGTTACCAGAGCTCTAGCCAATCTCAGTTGAAAAAGCCTAATGCATAAACTCCCTAAGTTTGTAGTCATTTTACCTAAAAAGAGACATCTGAATTATTCTAATGTTAATCCAGTTTATTTTGTGGGGGACTCACGTTAGGGATGAATTTGTCTCTGTTTTTCCTAATTTGATGTAGAAAGTTCCTGAGCTCAAAATTTTTCACCACATTTGAGTTAAAATTCAAGCATACAAGTTCATATTTTGACAAATGCAGCATGGTGATTATTTGGATGCAGAGGCTCCCTTTGATTCCACACTCACAGAGTCTGGGAGTGTCGCAGTGAATGCATTCACCACTACAGGCAACTTAGTTCTTGTATTTCAGATGTGATTTGATTACTGCAGGCAAAACCAGTGGCTGTAACTGTATGCGCAGAGCAGCTGCAGAAGTGTCACGCACCAACTCCCCACAGTCCTGTCAGCAAGGAGCTGTCACTGCTCTTCCTATTCCTCATGAAAAACCTACAGATCCCTTGCTCTGTGCTCCTACAGCACCCAGCACCTCTGAGCTCTTCCTGGGGATCACAGGTGACAACAGTCACAACACTCCCCTGTGCTTGGGGACTGACAGTTTGTCTCTCAGCTCCAATTTAAATGAAGAAAAATTGCCCTGTTTGCACCTTTATGAGTAATGTTAGGTTTTGTGTCTGAATAAAGAGGGAGGCAATAAAGAGTCGCTGAAATGAATTGTTTCCTTTTTCACTCTGGGATTATATTTCTATCCTTTTGTACCCCACTTCAAATAATATTACTGCTTGAATCAGTGATACTAGCTAAGGATGAAATACTGTATATTTAGTGTGAAGTGTTTGGGTTCCTAATAACAATTTGGCTTGTACCTTTTGCAATATGAAAAGAGAATCCTGGGTTTAGTGTGTGGGATTTTTTAGCAAAGATTTTAAGTCACTGCATATTGATCTTTTTAATTACTTTCCCCATCCCCATTTGCTATCTAGTTCTGCAGTTTTTCCTTGTTCAACATTTTCATGTAGAGTTTATTTTCAGTTTTCATTCAGGTGAACAAAAGTGTCAGTCCTTTTGCCAGGCCTGCAGTTAGAGATTTTGTATGAATAAGCCACTGAGAGCACTTTTAGTAACTTTGCATTTACTGAGTTTTTCCTGTTATTAGCCATAGTTATACTGTAGCTTTTATCCCAGCATTTGAAGTGCACTGCACACATAAATGGAACCTACCCTGAAATCTGAGGACAAGGAAGTAACACCAAGGGATCACTTTATCCAGAAACTAAGTCAATAATGGGAATTCTAATGATGTACAGAAGTGTTATATGTCTTAGAAAAGGAAGCAAAGATCTAATGTAGAATAAGCAGAGCAGATTGATAGCAACACGTATTTCAGTTTCTTGATGCTTTACATATCATCAATACAGATTAAGCTGAAACAGGAGAAAAAGTGGATATTAGTCTTAAAGATTAAAGACATGTATGATGACTGACCTATAGAAAGAGGTATGAGAAGCTGATTTATGTGGCTGGCAGCCAAGGAGTTGGCAAGTTTCATGGTTTTAGCAGGAAGAATAATCTCACATAGATCAAATATCTGGATCTCACCATTTTTATATACTATATGATTTTTCAATACCAAGTAAAAGCCAAGGCTTATAACATAATTCTTTGTTGGATCTCATTTGCTCATTAAAAGATCAGCAGGCTAACTCCTCCAAGATACCTCTGGATACAAAGCAGATCATATATTAGGCTGTGTATGGCTGTTTATGTTGTAGTCCTGAAAAGAGGACTGCTGTGATGGTCTGGGGTGGTGCTGCCCCTTGCAACCTGTTATCACTCATCTGATCCTTCTCTAAAATACATCACTACTGCATCAAGGTGGGCAGGGGGCATCCTCTTCTGTAAAAGCTTTTCAGTACCTTTTGTGGGAAGAGCCAGAAAAGAGGAATTGTGAATGGTTCTTAGGCATGTGTTTCCAACCCTGGAACTGATCTGGCTTTCTCAGAGAACCTTAAAGGATTTAAGAAGCCAGGACCAGTGACCATATACAGTCTGTGGCTGTAGCTACAGGCTGAATACTTGGGTCACATAAGTCCTGACTCTGGATATTGTCTAATTTGCAGACTTTGTACTGTGGCTAAGAGAGATGCACGTGGATCAAATGCCAGTTAGCTCATGGGACTAATGGCCCAGCTACTTGCTTAAACAGATGGAAGGTTTGAAAAAGGAAAAGTCACCCCAAATCTTTCATTCCCCCAGCCCCCACCTCCCATTTAGTCTTGTTGTATTGCTGAACCGCGCATAGTTCTTGCTGTAGCATTAGGTAAGAGCAGTGTGCTCTTACTGACAGAGGTAACAGCAGCTGTAAAAACACTGAAGCAATGAGCTTAGCTGGTTCCAGGCTGACGAGAGGGCAAAAACTCTTCAAAGACCCATGAGAACACTGTGGTTTCTAAGGTGTACTAAATCCAGCCCTTTCATGTCTCCACTCCTCGTGTTGCCATTACTAACTCATTTGTGACAAAATTTGCTATAATCCCATTATGTTAAATTGATGTGTAGGCTTATTGCACATGGTATAAAGTGTACTGAATAAACAAGTAGAAAATTTTAGAGCCCGAAGATTTGTTTCACTGAAAAATACATATTCTCCAGCAATTAAATGTAAAACTAACAATGTGCTGAAAATATAATGGCAGTGAGTAGCACACATACATTCTCTAAAGTGCAAGAGTAGGTGGGACATCTGAAAGTGTTCAGCAGGGAGTTTGGATAAACAAAACTCATCTTAAAGTATTTTCAAATTCATAAACTTATGCATATGAGAAGACTTAGATTGATATTGGATATCTCCTCTTGAATGTTATCAAGAGAGTTTTAATGGACAGCCCAAGAGAGAACCAGTATTATTTCATTATGCCCTGCTTCTATTAATTCTTTAGCTATGGGATTTGAGGAGCTGTTTTCTTCTCTTCCTATAGCAAGTCAGTTTTTCTTTTTTTCTTTTTTTAACCAGGAGAAAGTTCATCACTGATTTTGTATCACTTGTGTCATATTCAAGACTATGTTAAGGATCATCTCATGTGTGATTCAGATTGGGTTTGTTCTGTGCTAATAAACCTTGAGAATTTGAAGTGCGTTTTAGAAAAGTTCAAGATGAGCTTGAGACTGAGACCTGAACTTGTTTTCCCCAGAAGCATGTCAGAAATGTGCACAGAACAGCTCCAAGGTCATTGTTTGTGTCCTGCCTTACAGCAGAGGCTGAGCTAGGAAAGACAGAAATCTGCAGAGGGAACCAAAACCACTCCTTTCTAAATCTTTTAAGGCTAATGTCTCCTTTTCCTTTTGTATTCTGACAATATGGAAATTAATGATCTTCGGATTTAAATTTCACATAGAGTCAAGCTGAGAATATGTACCTGACTCCAAGTTTCCTCTAAATGCAAAGTTGCTGCAGCTTTTGTTCCCAGCTAATCTTTGTGTGACTCGTATGGCAACGCTCAGCAGGCCTGGGCTCCTGAAGATGTTCCTTGGAGGTCAGCAATTGTCTCAAGCAAATATTTGCCACTTCATAAATCTCTGCTTGTATAGGCTGGATTCTATAGCCTCTCTTTTGGGCAGAACAAGATTATACAGCAGCCATCACCCATCACCAGGGGAGGAACAAATTCTTTTGTAAAAGGAGAGTAGATGCTCAGATGGAAACGGAATGTTTTTTGTAGCCAAACTAAGATTTAGATCAGTCAGACTGTCACTTGAAATAGATAGAAATTTCAGGTCCAACATTTTAATGACAAAATTAACATGTTGGGGAAGTTGACATATGCAACAATGCACATTTAAAAGTGAAGGAGAAGTTTGAAATATTTCACTGAATGTATGATTACAGTGCTTGGGGAAGTTTATGAATGAATATTTAAAATTATGACCATATTTTAAAAATTGTTATAATGAAGTATATCAAATTTATTCAGAAGTCAATGTTGACTTAGAGTTCCCATTTATCCATTTGTACCTCTTAAAAATATATATATATATATATATATATATATCACTAGGCATTTTGTATATGAAAAATTTGATCTATGATTATTGCAAAAGAATATGAAAAAGAACTGGCCATTTTTATTGGATTCTGTCTGGTATAACAATATTTTTTGGCTCACAAGAGAAAGTAGTAATTCAATTTCTATTCAATACATAGACAGAAAGTTATTATTTTTTAAAAAAATTAACATAGCACTTTATTTTGTTGGAATTCAAGCAGATGATGATTGTTAGGGGCTTTTGGAAGATGAATGGGCTGACATAGTATAAAATATGCCACATCTAGCTGGTTAATGTTGGTTATTTTAGAAGTGGCCTCCATTGTCTAATGCCTCCTGATTGCTTTTCACTGCTGTACTGTCTGTAAAGAAACCCTGTGGCATCACTGGGCAGTTGAATGTCTCTGTGTAGTTTCTTTTAAGTGTTCTTAAGTTTCCTGGCACGACTTTGTATTGACTTAGACTGATGCTGCCTAAACTTCACCATGGTGGTCAATTTGGGATTGAAAGCAAATGCCATAATAATGGTATGTTCTCATATATATTACATTTTATGTCATTATCTGTATCTATTTTGAGCATTTAGGACAGCAAGTGACTGTCTGAGTGTTCACAGGGGTAAGGATTAAGCCTCAGCTGTAACAAGTTTCAGCACTACCAAATTTAATTGAACTCCTACAGGTCATATTAGCTAAAGAATGGTTTTTTGCAGCAGTACATGAAAAATAACTCTATTTCATTCACTTAATAAGCAGCTGAGAATTGCAAGACTTGATGTCTTATAGAGAGGCATGTTTTTTTACATCATGACACACTACAGGCATTTTTAAATTCCATAAGCTGAGGGGAAGATGAAGTATCAGAGAACATACCAGATTCTGAGTTAATGGAAGTGAAAAACAGGATGAAGACAAAGAATGGTGCTTGTCTGCAATGTAGGGATAACTGCTTTGGACAGCTCCCATCCCATCTCATTATTGTCCCTATCAAACAACACTAACTCCTTGCTATTTTCTATTTAAGGGAATGGAACGGAATGGCAAAAGCTTTCCCCAATTGATATCTGCTGTCATGTTCACAGGACTCTTCCTTTAAACCCACAGGATGCCACAATTAATCTGTGAAAGTGGTGTTATTTACACTGAGCACAGTCAGCCCTCACTGCCTGATTATACTGACAGGATCAGATTTAGATGCATCATTCAAGAGACAAAGAAAGCATTGGAATAGAGACAGGAGAGATGCTATAGGAGGATGGTAATGGGAAAAGTAAAATATTTTAGCCTGTTACCCCCAATCTCCCTGACTGTCCAGTCAAAGCCCAGGGTGCCTTTCCAGGCAAGGTGGCTGAGTGAGAGATAAATGTATGTGGTTTTATACAAACTTCATAAATTGCAGCTGAACATTATTTATAGATATTAATTAGTTCTTTGTTGGTATGAACCTCTGTCCAGTTTCTGCCATGTTTTTCATTAGGTTGATTAATAGCGAATTTTTTAAATTGTTTAAAACCTAACTGCCCTGCAGGAATCTGTAGAGAGCAGAAAGGTGATAGCAATGCATTGCTTTAGTGCTAGACAGAAACTGCACATGGAGAATAACTGAGATCATTGTTGCAGGGGACTTTTTTTTCCTTTGAGAAGTTTTACTGAGCTTAATATTTCTATTGAAAAAGGTGTTGCTTTAGATTTCATATATCAGCTGTTGACATAAAGTGTGATTAGTTGTAAACTAAACTGGGCAAACTCTAAACCTTATGTCTCAGCCCTTACTCTTGCAAATACCTCCTCATGGGTACCTCACCAAATTCAGCTCTTTGCACATATGAGTGTACTGATTGGCTTTCTTGCTTTAAATCAATGAGCTAGACTGCCTTCAGAACTCTGATGGGTTCGTGCATGTGAGCAATGAAATATGTAATGTACTAGCATCCTTCCAAACTGCCCAACCAGCTGTATTGGGACTTTTATCCTGCTCACAAAGTTTGCCAGGTTTCAACACTGATCAACTTCCCAAAAAGCGGCTGGATTGTTTATTTCATGTTATCTAGACCCGTACATTTCTTAGAGGGTTTTTAGATTTTTCTTGGAATTTCAAATTAATGTTATAAAGGGGTTTTGCTGGGACAGAAAGGGAACACAATGCAAAAGCCTCTAAACTTTATTTAAGTTTTTAGCAGATTTCAATGAGCTTTGAGTTGAACTTTCAAAAGAAAATTCTTTTAGAGAAACTTTTAGAGAAACTTAATTACATGTCACATTTATAAAAGTGATAATTTTTTCTGTCATGCTAAAAACTCCATGGTCTTTAGGATCAGAATCCTGAAATTTTCAGTACCCAGTAATGGAGCTGAAATAGTAGCTCATACTTCATTTTACCTTTGTTGTTGTTGTTAAAGATCGAAATTCCATATAAAACCCAAGACACCCAAGTGGGGAGAGGCAGAAATGGGACAAAGCAGGATCAGCTGCTAATCATGTCTCCACCACAGGTAACTAAACCCACAGATAACTTTCATCTCTTCACCTGCCTGATTCCTCTGCGTCTTATTTATATTGAAAGCTTGAAAGGTAAAGTGTTCTCTCTTGCCAACTGTTTGTAGAGGATATAGACCTAGTTTCAGCAGGGGCCTCTTGATACTGTAGTAATAAAAATAAACCATTAAAGCCTAAAATAATTGCTTTAATTAGATGGTTTAGAGCTGACCAACTTCCGATTACAGTAGAAATGTGCCCTGCTGGCTGCTGTACTACAGACAGAATAAACTGGGTTTTGTCCTTAAGCTTGCCAACAATAGTCTTTTCAACTGGAGTTACCTTTATTCCCCCAAACTGAAATGAAATACCAGTATGGTAAGAAACAGAACAAAAATCCAAGCCATGTATCCATGTATTACCAAATTGGTTTATTTTGAAAAAAAAAAAAAATCTAACTACTCTCTAGTGTATATTCCTTCCCCCAACCAAAATCTATTTCATTAGGGATCTCCACAGACCATAATTTAGCCTTTGCATTCAACACATTCTCTATCATTGCTTTCATATTTCTGCATTGCAAGCATAAGAGTCATTTTGTTCAAATCCAGAGTTTGTCTCCTTTCTAGAAATCTGTTTCTCTGTTTTGTATTTGGGGAAAAAAAAATTAGTAACAGTTTGTTATTTATAAAGTTCAAATTTGGATGGAGCTCTGAGCATCCTGGCCTAGAAAAAGGTGTTGCTACCCATGGCAGGGAAATGGGATGACAGGAGCTTTAAGGTCCCTCCAAACCCAAGGCGTCCTATGATCCTCTGATTTTTACTAAGTTTGTGTTGTCAATTTTTAACAGTTCAATGCCAACAACACAGAAGGTGCATCATGTTTGGTAGGTGTGAGAAACTGGAGATAGAGATCCTTGGTCTTGTCCAAAGATTTACTGGAATCTTCTGCTGTTCTTGTCTGTCTGGCAAGACCAGGGAAATTCTTGTAGACAATAATAATAATAAAAAAGACTCAGGGTTAGAAGAGTAGAATAAATCAGGTCAATTATTTCCTTCCCCTAACAAAACATGAGTAGTTTGTACATGATTCTACAGGTGAAATTCACCATTAACTGTATCGTGTTCTTTGGTTAAATATTAAATGGGAATGGAGAGTTTCCAAAAGTTTTCACTCATAGTTCTTACTCTGGCCACTGATAATGGCTTTCCCCAAATGTGGAGCAACGTTCCCTGTGTGTGAGACAGTTCTGAGTGTTGAGAGATCAGTAGGCATTTCATAAAATAAGAGCTTGTTCTCCTGTACAAGGAGTATTTTAGAACAGTGGCTTTTAGAAATCTGTTTTACTTGGGAGTCACTCCATTTCTTGATTTAAAGGTTGGACTCAGAGATTTGTACAGGAAGAACTGGATTATTAATATGCTAAACCAGGCACCAGCAGACACATAATATACCTGTCTGAAGACACTTTTGAAATGTCACCTAAGATAGTTAATAGCTAATAGCTAGCAGAAAAATTCTGCAAAGAAAGCTAAGGTGTCAGATTCTGTGTGCTAGAGAATGCAGCAACTCTATGTGGTCACTTAAAACACTCAGTAAGTACCAGCGAGTTTATTCCACTTTCTAAAGGTTTGGAGCATGGTGAGCAGATTAACACAGGGAATTTCTGCTAAGGAATTGCTGTAATAGGTTGTAATTATGTGTCCTGGAGTAATGTGCAATAATATCCTGGATAGACAAATACGACAGAAAATGAAAGGGAAATAAAGGAACAGAGAAAAGCCAAGCAAACCTCCGCTTGCAACCCAGATTGCAAAGCTGGAAAAAAAAAGCCAAGTTTCCATCTGGCTGAACAGAAAGGAAACACGATGCATGGAAGGGGATATTGAGATCTCCTACGTATTCAAACAAGGACAGCTCTACATCCTTAGAGAAGGATGGCCATACTTGTATGGGTAGAAATGTAAAAATATCCTCTCGGCAACTTGGTGGGTTTGTTTTCATGTCCTGTAAGACAATCACTGGTGGAAGACAGACCATCCCTGTTTGCATCTGATTAATCTGCATTGGAGGTTCAAAAATGAAATACAGTTTTTGCCAACTTTCTCCTAGTAAATGGTTTGTGGGGAGGGTTTATATTTGGTCAGACATGTTAGGGGAAAAATGGCAAAAATAAATTACTTGCTAACCACTATGAAAATTAAATGCAACCCCATCTAAGGGTAGGTGGAGATTTTTGCATTTCTGCTTTATTGCACTGAATTCTGTTTTGTTGCACTGAAGTTGAAGCACTTATCCCTCACAAACTGCTTTATTATAGGAGTGGGAGCATCTTTTCTGCCTCAGTTCAAAAATATTAGAAACGGCTCACATAAGCTATACTGAGTATGTCTTCATTTGAACTATTGCAGTCTGATCTTTTCCTAAATTGTTTTCCAAAGGAATTCCATAGGGACATGACTGTAACTGGAGAAAGAGTTCACAGGTGGGTTCACTGTCCCTGCATCTTCCAAAAGAGCTATCAGCATTTTGATTACAGGATTGATTACATCAGCATTTTGATTACAGGATTTTCTGCCTCTCAAGTAAGTATTTATTGCACTTTAAACAACTATGTCATTAATGAGATTGCATCTGTTTAAATCAAGTGCATCATTTAGTATTTTACTGCTTGGGGGAAAAAATACTTTTCCATGCTGATTGAAAGAATTCTAGAAAAGACACTACTGCAACAGGAGATTCCAGTGTTGTCTTACTGATTGTTCTAGTGATGCTTACCTACTTGATCCATGAAATCAGGATCTGAGCCAAGTTTTGTCAATGTTTTACAGCATAGATTTTCACAGTTTGCAAATGGTAAAAACCTGTTGCTCTGAAACTTCTAACTTGTTTTCAGGCTGTCAAAGATCAGAAAGAAACCAAAAACTAAAAAGCCAAAAACTGAGAACCCCAAAACTGCAATTTTAACCAAACTGGAAAATGGGTTGAGATTCACTTGAGAGTGACATTTTCAGCAGCAAATACTCCTTTCCTGGTTAGAATTGTAAAGCTTTTAAAGCAAGGTTCTTCAACTTAATTATGGTGACATCTGTGAACTTCTTCCACTTTTTAGCTGCAAAATCATTGGATCTCTGGCAATAAACAGTACAAGCTTCTAAATAAACCACTTTAGGTTTCAAAAGTGACCATCTTCCCAGTAAAGGATTCTTCACCTGGCAGAATAAATTCCCTTTGTATTTAGGCTTTCTTTACACAGCAGGTTTCTTGACATCAGTGGATTCTGTGTATGAATAATCTCCACTAATCTACAGTGGAGAAATGTCCTGAACAGCCAGAACAGCTTTTCGGTAATTGAGTTGCATGTAGAGCAGTGAAGAATTTGCATGGTTACAGATGTTGTAGAAGATTAAATATAAAGGCACTTTTACCTGCAGGAATGAAATCCATCTTGTCAGCCAGTTTGAAGACTCATGAGAAGGAATTTCCTGTTGTGGCCAATTTCATCCCTCCTTCCTCCGCCCCCGTTACGTCTTTGCTGTGCCTCCCTCTCCGCTCCATCCGAATGTATTTTCACTACGGCACATTTAGTTATCAATCAACAGGAATCTCAGCCGCTGTTGTGCTTAGGGGACAAACTGTTCTTTCTTCATGCTAACAAGGAATGCCTGAAATAGCCAGACACACAGCACTGATTGATGCAGCTACAGTTTATACACCTAGATTCAGACAGTCTGAAACTGCCAGAATTAGTGGCTTATTATTAGAAAAATATTTCTGCTAGACTTATAATTTAAAGCCATTTAAATGCCTCAGGCATAATCACTGAAGTTAAAGTTTTAGCTTATGAAGTGCTGATGGTGTGAATTAGACACCTCTGCCTGTCTCAGGTGCATTTGCTGCATTTGCTCTTAGTGTTTTTGCTGTTTAAATGGGGATTTTTAAATTATGTCTCTGATGTGATATCTAGGATTATCAAGATTGATGTACATCTGTTTGTAGATCAAGGTATGTCCCCATATTAACAGTTTAATTTCGCAGAACTTGGAAGAAATATGATGGGACCCCAAAAGTTTAGAACACTTGATGGTTCTGCATGAGCAGAAAATGACTAAACATTTTCACTAGGCAGCCTTGAGCTGTGTGGTTTGCTCAGCTTGTGGGTGCCACTTTCAGTGAAAACAACAAGAGGATCCTGAAGGAGTCCTGCATTTGCTATAGTGTTGTCAAAAGCAACAACTGCTGCTTCTCCTGGATTTATTCCATGACATCTACCAGAATTAAGGGCTCCAAAGAGAACCTGTTGGCAGTAAAGGGAAAGTACCAAGTGAGGTGTGACGAGGGCAAGATCCTACACAAACAGGGTCTCTGGGACAAGCAGCTCAGTTTTGCCACACACATGCCTTTTGCCTCTACCCGTGACTCTTAACCTAATGATGAGGCTTTCTAGTTTATACAGGGGAGTTTAGGTTTGTGACTGGCTTTCATCACAAAAATGAAGCGTGATTTAAAAGCTACACCAGCACAAAATGCAGAATGTTGAGCTATGGGAAGGCTGCCCAAAGGCTGCATTAGCCTGAGTGCTCAGAAATAGGGCATGGGCTGTCCAGGAGGAGAAATCAGAGAACATGAGGGACTAAAAGAGGTTTGTGGCTCCAACTGAGAGTCAAGGCTGTGTGTTGTCAGAGCAACAGTCCGTGCTCAGAAAAAAGCTGTCAGATGTTTGGAGTACCAGGCCACCTGAGCAAGGACAGTCCCTTCCATCGCGCTGAGCTGTGGGTGGCTGCAGCTTTGACCCCTGTGGTAATGCAGTACTCTGAGTTTGTGCTACTGTGCAAAATTGTCAGAGAAAATTATCACTGCACTTAAAGAAGCCTTTAACTGATGGAGTCCTATTAACTTAAAGAACTTTTCTGGGAATACAAAACACTTCGAAATATTTATGAAGGCTGATGGAAATTCTTATTTATTTATCACCTTATGGATATATTACCATCCCTATTCTGTTGTAGCCTTGTCAATCAGAACATCTGCCTGAATCATGTACGACTTGTAAAGTGATAAACTAAAAAAAGATGCTGTATGCTGAGCAGCAGATTTATTTCATATAAAGTTTATGCTTTAAAAATTCCTGGTTCTGTTATTTTAGCAGTCCTCTTTTAAAAGAGAATGTTTTTCATGGTCCACTATCACATTCTGTCATCTGTTAAAAAAGAAATATCTCTGCACTACTGTATTTTACTTTTGGGAAATTCACCAGCTTTCAAAGACAGAGAAAGAACTTAAGAGTTGATCCAGAGGGGAATCAGAGCCCCCTGTGCAACCCTGAGATTTTGTGGGGCTGCACCTGGTGCTGGCTCTGTACTGGGGGACACAAAGTCAGCCTTCCAAACCAGTTCCAAAACCAGATTATTTTCCTGCTCTGGCAAAGGCCACATTTTTTCCCCTATTTTTACTCCTGGTAGCTGAGCTCAGTGTGTTGGTGTGTAGGGCACAACAATCCCACTCTGGTGGCTGTGCCAGACCATTGTCCCCTGGTCTGTCAGGGCACTGGGCCACCCTGTGAGCAAACATGGGGTGTTCAGTGCACCGCTGTCCTCTTCCTACAAGAACTGCTCGGAAAAGATCCTTGTAAGTCAGGCACTGGTAGGAAAAACACAGTATTGATCTCACAGGTTATCTGAAGCAAAGTCTTGTTTTGCCTTCTCTAGATAATTTCAGGTATCCTTTAGAACAAAGACTTTCAGACACCCCTCAGAACAGGAAGAATTTCAGAGCCTTCTTTTAAAAGTTAATTCTGATAAAAGTGCTTTATATTTAGCCTATCCTGGTAAATCTCATTACCTGTACTGTATTTAAATGAAACATAACTTTTTTCTCTATTTATTTACATTTCATTTGTTTCAGAAAAAAATCCTACTACAGTCAGTGACAATATGCGAGTGTTTGTGGGTTGTTTTTCTTTTTTTTAATCTGGCTCTGAATAGTTAATATACTTTTATATAAATTAGGGCTAAATTAATGACATGTTTACACTAGGAACACTAGGACTGTTTGCACTCTCAAAGCACTAGGAAGTTCATGCAAGGACATATTTCTTATTTTTATTTAACATCCCAAATTTTGTTGACTCAGAGTCTTAAGGTTAATAGGCATATTTATAAATATAACCACATCAATCTATATTGTGGTTCTCAGTAAGTGCTAGAGAGGAGTTGTTTGCACAGGAAGCTAAGACAAATTAACTAAAGATATGATTTTAAAGCATATTAGTTAAAGTGCATTAAAGCTTGGTGTGAATGCTCTCATTCAGAAATAAAGTGCCTGTAGTTCACTTTACCTTAATGCACTTTAAATTCACACCTTTCAGCTAATTTAGCTTAACTTCCTGTGTGGACAAGCCTTAAGATTGTTCCCATTAAATGGCTCTGCTGAGCTTTATTTTCTACTTCTTAAATCCAAACATGTAAAATAGTCTTGCATTCTAAAGACAGTATGTTTTAAAAAAAGAATTTGCTGTGAGTCTTCCAGTCATGAAATTTGCTTGAATAGAGTTGTAAGTGGTAAATTTTAGGATTAACTATATTTTGTTATTTTTATTTTTCATTTCAGGTACGACATTGGGAGAGATAGGATGTATTTATCAAGTAAAAACCATAAGACATTATGGGCAACACACAAAACTATGACAAATCATACTCAATGAGTCTGGATTATTTTTACTTGGGAACCTATTGGAGCAGATTAAAGAGAGTTTGAACTATTTTTTCCCCCCAAGATTTCTGAACTTTTAAAGCTCTGGAGAAAAGATGCTGCACATGAGCAGAGTGATCCAGTTGCAATACAGAGTGACTTTGGTGCTTTGGGGATGTGAAACTTGGCATGAGATCGGCACACAGAGCTCTGCCCGCACTCCTGACATGGCAGTGCACAGATATTTTCTGCTTAAAAAAAGCTATTTCCTTTCTCTATTGTTTAGCAGTAATTTTCATAGAGGTAATCCATCCTAAAATAGATGTTTGATGATTATTTACTGCAGTACCTTTGTGTATTTTAGGGTGCTTAAAGTATAGAAACTACTCATCACATTACTCAGAATAGATTTTTCATTAGTTTTAGTTTCGGTTTTTATCCTTTTCTCCTTGTGTTTATTATCAGATAATAAACTGCTTCTGTAGTTCCCTGTGAGTTGTTGTCCCAAGCACTGCACAAGGCTGGGTGATTGAAATGGAACCAAAAATAAGGATGTGAATTAGTGGTTGGATCTACAAGAAGCGTTGGTCCTGATCCAGCACCCTACCTGTGACTCCACTTAATTTTTAAGTATTTAAGTGGTCTCATTTTCAGAGGAATACCGAGACTTTTGAGGTGTTAAAGAAAATGCCTAATGATTTCCAGGGTTAGGGCCAGAATGCTGAACACGTTTTAGGGTTTAACACATTGCATTTGACTCTGCTGATGTCATGAACTGTGACCAGGGAGTTTTGATCAGAGCTGGCACACAGCTCAAAAGAGACTGTGTGGCAGCTGATAGCTGAGTATGTGTGTAATAAAAACTGTCCTGATCTTCAGATGATGATGACAAAGCTCCAGTTTTCTCTTGCCATTTGTCTTACTGTTCACAATATTAGGAAGCTGTGATGCAATCCTTAGAGCAGTCTTTTTTACTTTGTACATAACTTCTTTGCATGGTTGATAAAAGTTATAAATGTTTGAGAAAATGAAACTGTCAAATAACAGTAATTCCCAATGGCCTTTTCCATAAAAATCAACCCCTATGTGAAATAGAAGAACAATAGATGAAATTGTGGTTTTAAAAAATGGGCAAACAATAGTAGGCAGATAGGGTAGTGAGGTACATTATCAAAGACCAGCTTTTTCACACACTTCAATATGTAAGATAAAATATATTAATTGGTGCTCGAAAATGCATTAGTATGTGATATGTAGTCAATTTACAAACTATAAAGGAAAAATAAATCTTTAGCACCATTAATGGTTCACATATTTGTGAGAGTGCCACTGGCAGTTAGGATTATATTAATTAGGATATTAGGATATCCTAATTAATATATTAGGATATTTTAGTGTTATATTATTAGGATATCAGGATATATTAGGATTGTGTTATTAGGATATTATTTTCCCACTGGCAGTTAGGATTATAATAATGTTTTCTGTGAGTCTGACAGTAATATGTTCCCATCCCTTGAATCAACCATAGAAGATCATGGAGATAACATGTCTTAATAAACACAGGCAAGAAGCATTGTACAGATTCTATTGGTGTTACAGAATCACCTACAGACCCTGTCCCATTAGGTTTTGGCCATAAGAAAGCAGGTTTGCTGTGCAGGCAGATGATGGATGAGGGTGGAAGGGGTCAGAGAAACAGGAAGCCACTTGGTGACAGTCACATTACAAGAACAGAAGCAAAGTCTCCTCACTCCCAAGCCCAGTGTGTTATCCAGTATTCCATACTGCTGCTCCACCTCTGTGCTCACTTGTTTCTTAAGCTGGAAATTGGACCCCTGTATGTAACAATGAGCACCACCAAATTTTTCAGTGGGTAAGCTGAATGGGCAGGTTTAGCATATTACTTAGTAAGTCTAATATCAGGTTTCTAATTTTATCTGCAGAGACCATCATTCCAAATGTATTTTAACACCAAAAGAGTACATCAGGCAAAATGAATTTGGCACAAATAGTGAGTTTATCATCTCTTTGTTTCCTCTGTACATATGTATGACAGGTACAAAGTTGCATTTCTAGTTGCTTCCAGACAAAAGTGTAGTGTGTGGGAAGACCAGTAAATTTCCTAGGTACCTGCAGCCAAGTGTTTAGATAAAGGGATGACTGTCAAAGGAAACACTTTTTTTTCAAGCTGTTTTAGCTTCAAGATGAATAATTAGTCTTAGGCTGCAAAGCAAGCTGTAATCAGAATTATGTATTCTATCACCATCTGTTGAAACCAGGTGGAGCAGTGTTCTTTATCTCTTCCATGACCCATTCCTCATAACTCCAGGGGATATCTGCTGTTAATGGACCATCAAGGCTCACTGCATGACTGATACAATTCCATCATCCCATGGGGAGATGCTCCACCCAGGGGGAGGAGCCCAGCATTCCTACCTGGATAAAAATCTGACATTTGGGAGCACCGCAGAAGCCTTTTCCCACTGGGTTCCCAGAGGAAAACCAGACCCATCTACACCACCACTGGACCTTCAGAGCAAAACTACACCCTTCTAGAGGATCGTTGCTTCACCAGAACCACATCTGTCACTCCAGGAGGATTCCAGACACAATTTAATTGGATTACTGTCAAAACCCTGACCAACGGGGTGTCAGGTTGTATTCTGACTTTGTCAGTGGTTTTTTGCACTGTTGCATTTTTATTTTAATTTTCCTAGTAAAGAACTGTTATTCCTATTCCCTTATCTTTGCCTGAGAGCCCCTTAATTTCAAAATTATAGTAATTTGGAGGGAAGAGGTTTACATTTTCCATTTCAAGGGAAGCTCCTGCCTTCCTTAGCAGACACCTGTCTTTTCAAACCAAGACATTCACTTGTACCAGCTTTTAAGCTTTAGTTATAAGATCTGTGGACTCTTTTCCCTGATACATTTTCATCTTACAGTAGGATTATTTGTAAAAATATTTTTTAAAGGGAGTAAATTCTATCATTCTGAATCAAACATTCGATATTGTGTCAAGCTGTAAAGCTGCAGTGAGAGGAGAGGCAGTGAGGTTGCTTCCTTTATGCTGCAGTGTGAAAGTAGCAAAGGCTACAGGGAGAGAAATTAACTACCCACAAGAAACCTTGTCCACGTTGTAGACATGGACATCAGCTGACAATTCCATTATGGAAAAGTTTAGCTGTTGTACTTATTTAATCATTGATGGAAATAAATGGCATTGTGTCGTCACTCCTATGCATGGTTTATTTACACTGCATGTCCCATAAACGTATCAGTTTACTAAATTCTCTGTTTACTAAAAGAATATGGCCAGAATGTTCAGATGTGCTTTGTTTTTACTTTTTAGAAACTTCTTTGTCTGCTCTTAAGAAAATTAATTTGCTTTAGAAATTACACTTTCTTGCAAATTGTTGTCAGATATTAAATACATCTGAAGTGTCAGCCAAAATACCAAGTCTGTGGCTCTTATATTTGCGTTCTGTATTCCTTCACTGTCCACTAAGGCAAATTAATTATTTTGTGTTTCTTTTGCAAGTCAGCAGGAGGTAAATTGGTATGGTAGAAATGAAAGGGCAGAGCCTAAAAGAAAATTCTCAATCAATTTGTTAAGTTTTAATTTCTCTTTACTGCATTGTTTTGCAACATCAAAGCCTGAAAATTAAGTGCCTGTCATTGCTCTGAGCATTGTCCTAGTGCTGCTGGCACAGGAACTGTTAGCAGTGAGAGAAAATGTGAGTTGGCTTTTTGAATGGCAGCTAAAGGGCATCATGAGGACTTAAAAAATCTGTTCCCTTTAAGTTCCGAAAAATCATTCATTAATCTTAGAGCTATTGAATAATATGAAGTTATTCTTTCTTTCTTTCTTTCTTTCTTTCTTTCTTTCTTTCTTTCTTTCTTTCTTTCTTTCTTTCTTTCTTTCTTTCTTTCTTTCTTTCTTTCTCTTTTTTTCTTTTTTTTTTTCTTTTTTTTTCTTTTTTCTTTTTTTTTTTCCCCTAAGAATTCTGGTATCTTGGTCTTTTCATGTGGGACAGATACCACCTCAATTATTTCATGAAGATGATGTTATGTCTTTTGCCAGTCTAGGTCATCTTCCATTATATTCAATGGCCTTTAAGTTAAGTTTATATATATTTAAAAAAAATGAAGTGTTTTAGAGCATGTGCCTTGCTCCTACTCTTTACACATGGGTTTAGATTAAAGAACTGAAGGATGAAGCAGAAGCACAGTGTGCGTATATAAAGGGGAGAGACACTAGGGTTGAAAGGAGCTGAAAATATTAGTAAAGCCTATTATTTTTTTAACTTTACTTTATATTTATATTTAGGGGCAAGTCTGGGGAGTTCATGAAAGTCAAGTGGGTTAGTTCCCTCATAGAAGAGGTTAAAGATCTGACTGATCTGAACCTTCAACACAATTGCAAATTGAAAGATGTAAATCTGATCTCACAAGTCTAGACATAACTGTCAGCTACTTTTAGCCATTGTTCTGTATTGATTTTTATGTTCTTATTTTTATTTAATGAACAGGTTATTTTTCTCTTCCTCTGTAATTCTGACCTCATTCAGTAGAATCTTAATCTGTAACTCCCCTTTAATGTTCAAAAAAATCTCTTCCAAAACAGGTTCAGAAAGCAGTTTCCTGTGAATTTTTATGAGGATGTTATGAAAATTAGGGTTGCATTTTTGACCCCATTTAATCTCCAAGCATCTGGCTTGCACTGTTCTGTTTGGTGATGTTTCTTTCTCCCAATGTGACTTTGATAAATACTTCTGGTAGGCTGCTTACCCTTTGCAATTCAAAGCATTAGAGTTATTTACTACACTCCTGCAAACTTTCCTATTGTTTCCACTGTCCTTTGTATCAAATAAGTTGGAGACCAGCACCAGCTTTGCAAGAGATTGATTATGTGGCTGTTGATAGCTGCTTCTTTGATAGTTTTGAATTTCAGTGCAGAGTAAGAAGAACTGTGCAAGTACTATAAAATTATACCTTTCTTGCTTTTATTTTCCCTTTGCACATGATGCTTTTATTAAGATGATATACTATTTTTATTTGCCATGAAATCTTAGTTCTACAAAACTAATTTAGTTCAGATGGAAATACCTGACATATGAATTTTTAAGAACTTTGATGTCCTACAGGACAAAATTCTTTTCATGCACCTTTAGTCAATGAGCTATATTTTTACCATCAGTAATATACATATATATATTTTTTTTTTTTTTTTTTTTTTTTTGAGCATAGTACTACCCCACTATGAGAAGATACCTATTGTAGTAGGCACTAAACCAGCATTGATTAATAGAATTCTTGCCTGGAAGAATTTACAGTCTGAAAATGAACATAGAGAGGAGAGGAAAGGAAGGAGTTTTTATCTTCCTTTTACAGAGGAAAAACTTTAATGACATAAAGACATTTTACTGCTCTTGAAATCAACTTATTGATTCAAAGTCCACAATCACTGTCTGGAAAAGTAACATGAGGGAAGACACCTAAATTAGACATACATGTCCAAACAAACATACTGGAAAAAAATAACCCTCAAATACATAGGTTTACATAAGGTAAATCAGGATGTGACCATCCACTACTGGAAAAAACTCTTCCAGTGAGAGTACTGGCAGCAAAAAACCAAATTATATTTATGGAAATGTATATTTCAGTGCCCTGATGATCAGAGAAAACAAAGAGGCATGTCAAGTCGTTGTGTTCATCCTTAGAAATTGATGGCAAAGCTTTGATGTTTGCTGACCCAGACTCATCATAGTGTGGTGGTTATAAATACATGGTTTATAGTGCTTTGGTTTACCAGGAAATACCCTTTGGAAGCACAGAAAATGTGACATGTGCAGTGTTTTCCTGCAACAAAACCTCTCATTTACCTGCGGAAGGTCTTGGTCTTTGGATCTCTCCTCTCTGGATATCCTCCACACCAGGAGATAACCTGATGAAAATAAAATCCTGAAGTTTTTCTAGGTACTTATATAAAAAGTCCTCTGGATTGAATCATCTTTGAAGAAGACAGGGAGGAGACTCATTAAAACTAAGCACTCAAAATGAGAGGAATATTTGAGAACCTTGCAATGTGTCTGATTATGTCTGCCAAAAAAAAAACAATGCTTGAAAACCAAAAATTATATATAATCCTTGTTTTTTCTCCACCACTTTTAGCAACCAAACTGATGTAAGCCAGCTCATTCTCTGTAAAACAACACAGAATTCCAAATGGCATCATTTCATTGAGCTACCCAAATGAATTTTGTGGTTTTGAGAAAATCAAACATCTCATGATTTGTGAGAGGCTTCGCTTTGCTTATTCTCTTGGCACAGATTATGGCATAAAATAATTAAATCATTTGAAGATCTGCATAAAATCTCAGAAGTTAATTTTCCCTAAAATCTTCTCACTTAAGCCATATCTCTGTACTTACCTTACAGATCACTCTCTTTGGAGTTCGGCGAGTAACTGCTTTTACATTATCTCACTGGATAACAGACAATCCTCAATAATTAATGCCAGATCCTCAGCTCTGATACTTTCATGGAAACCATTAGGTCCATGCCAGTTTACATCATTTGAAGATCTGACCCAGCAGGTATAAAAACGAAAATGGCAAGGCAAAAAAATATGAGCAATTTGATATCAATAAAAATGTGCATGAGGTCAGGGAGGACAGAGCCTTTTCAAGTTTTCCTTTGACTTTTTATCTTAAAGACGAACGTTGGGGTTTTTTTCCCCATAATTGAGCAAGATAATGCACAGCAAATGATAAATTACAAAAGAAAATAATCTGTTGCAATAAAACCTGGGCAGAGCCCCAAGTATTTGTTCCCAAAGTATTTATTTTCCCCCAGCTGTATTTATACGTGAATTCAATGATGTTTGTAAAACAAGTATTAAAAATTGTAACATTTTGAGTTATACACATTTCCAGAAAGAAGTTTCTCCTCTTTCAAAATTCAAACTTTGACCTTTCTGAAATTTCTCTATCACAACTGACAAAGTCCAACTGTTTTTTTTATTTTTCAATGTTTTCAGAAAAAGAAATTTCAATTCAGAAGTTGGGATCAAATTTCTAACACAGAAAATTACTCCATTGACCAGAAAAGAAGCTGTAATAGATCAGAGAACAAGTTATTGTCTCACTTCGAATAGCAATTATATTTTGGCTTGTATTGAAATTATTGTTGGTATAACTTATGCCCAGAAAAGATATATTAATAATTATTTACAAAGCAAAAATCGAGTCAGCAACAAATACAGAATTAACTCAAAGAGGGGATGTTTTTTATTTCATTTAGCACTCATAGAAAACCTCAAATGCAAAATATTTTAAGGAAGTTTACAGTTTCAGTAACGAGCTTAGTGGGAAAAAAAAAAAGGAAAAAAAGCTCAGATGTGAGATTTGAGTGTAGAAAATAAGTTTCAATTGGGTCCACCTGCTGTGGGGACAAAGCCTGGGGCAGAGAGCAGGCTGTGCTTGAGCAGTTTCCCTTCTCACTGGCCTGTGAGCAGGACACAGAGACACTAAGGCTGTTCTGCTAAAATGCATGACTAGCATGTACCCCAGCAGGGAAACTGAGGCAGGAGTGCTGGGAGCTGGAGTTGTTCCTGGCAGAGCAGTGAAACACTGCTCACGCCTCCTGAGCCTGAGTGTGACTCCCCCTCCAGCTCTGCTCTGCTTTGTCAGGAGCTGTTCTCCAGTCTCTCACTGAATGACAAAGATAACCCTGCCTGGTGGGAACCTGGGAACTGAGGTTAAAACACATTCTCCCTCCCAGTGGATCCTACAGAGGAGCAGTTCCCTGTCTGGAATGCTTTGGGTGTATGCTGGGGCCTCGCTTCATTATAAGGAATGGAATATATGGGATCAAATGAAATTCTATAGGGGACAAGAAATGGGGTGGTCTTTATAGCAGGGTGGTCTTAAACTGAGGTTTAATGTATGTACAATATACAAACATTTTTGACAGACCATTAACACCTATAATCTTGTAAATATTTGCAATTTTCTAGATCATAAATATAGCTGCATAAGCAGTTCTTTCAGGACATCATTTATACTCCATTAAAGGTTAATTTACAAGTTAGTACCTTATAGAAAGAAGATATGTGTACTTTTATGTTAACTTTCTGTAAAGGGAGACTGGTGTCTCCAGCAGCAATTTGTAATTCTCCTGTGACGCTCCCAGTGGCACTATTCAAAGCACTATTTGAATTCTTTTCATCAGCTCATGTTCACAGCAAACTTAATCTTCTGTTTTGAAGGCGGAGGGAGAAAGACAAGAGAGGGGAAAAAAAAAAAAAAAAAAAAAAAGGAAAGAAAAGCTAGATCTTAGCTCTTCTGTCTGTGTTCCTAAGCATCCAAGTGTTTGTTTGAACAGCCTCCCCTGACACACATTTTCATTTGTCACAGCGCTGATGATACCTGCTGCTGTCTCTGAGCCCTGGCTGGGCTGAGGGCTGGCTCGGGCAGGAGAGAGGTAAATAGTAGGGGATGGACTCTGTGGGCTATGACTTTATTCACTATAATGGCATTTGTGCTTTCTAAAGATCAAAGGCCAGGGAAAAAAAAAAAAAAAAAAAAAGAAAAGAAAAAAAAAAGGTGGGGGCAGGGGAAGAGAAAGAAAATTGTTCACTCTAGACCTAGTCAGAAGCTTTCAGAAGTGCCTGTGAGAAATTAGGTGCCTCTCTTGCACATTTGATCATCTAACTTTGAAATCCTGGAGAGAGAGCTTAGAGAAGGATGTGAAGAGACGGGAGAATAACCACTCCTACGTCAGGACTGTTGGGGAAGAGCGAACAAGGAAGGTGCCAAATTTAACTGGATTTTGATTAATTTTTTTTTTCTAAATGCCAAATTTCCTTGTTCAGCCTGGAAGTTAAACAAATGAGAGGCTTTAAAACTGCAGTTAGCTACAGGTTAAAAGGAAAAAAAGGAAATCTCTTGTAAATGCATGTATTTTGTTGCCAACTATTGGGATAAAAGAAAGCTTTCTCAAATGGTATGGTGTGGGTTCCTACAATGGTCTCTATGGGTTTATTTGCCTTCCATAGGATTTCCCACGAAGAAAGATGAAAGCTTTATGCTCATTACTCACCATGTAGGATATGTTTATGTTTGTCATTCATATCTTAATACTGTAAAGACTTCAGCAGCATTTTTCTCCCTGTTTCAAACCGCTGTGCACACTTGCAGAATGTTCCCAGCTTCTGTACTTCATATATGGAGTTTCTTCCAGCTGGTTTCATGCACGAAACAGAGGGTGGTCATTATGGTGCATTCACATCACACTAAATAGGAGTTAATGATGTATTTTTACCGTACTGTTTTCACTGAAAGATCTGCATAAAAATTGAGGCTTTTCTCAAAACACAATGATATCAACACTTGAATAATTTCCTTGGGCTTAGTGATGAATTTCTCACTAAGGGATGTGAGAACTGGAGACATTGACCATTGCACATTGCTTTTGTCATTTTCCAATCCATACTTACATTACTTCTCTGAAAAAGGCAGATCAGGGAGTAATTAGAAACTCACGGGCTGCAGACTGGAGTGGAGAGGAGGGACTGAGCTTCCCTTTTACCAGGTCAGTGATCCAACTGCAACACCAGAGTTCAGTCCAGTCTGTCAGAACCACTCCCCTTGTTCCAAATAATTGTCAACTCAGAGGAATACTTTCTGAAAAACTTGTAACTTCAAAACGGGTTTTCTCAATATACACATCCTTATAAATCCAGTAGCACTAGCGGTGTTGAATGAAGTGACTGCCTTCTTGAGGCCTGAACAAATGGGGATGTATTTTGGTATTGAATTCAGTGAAAAGAATGCTACTATGGATGTGGCTGGAGTGGTACTAAGCTCCAGGACAGCACTGTGAATCCTGGTGTCACACCCAAGCTTGGAAATCTCAGTATTTTGCATGACCAAGGGGGCATCTCTGATTATTTTGACAGGCTCATTGATCTTGAAACCAAAGAGCAGCCATGTGGATGCTTCTGCTGTTTAATGCCACATTCTGCGTGCCTCCAAAATCCCAAAAAATAGGTTGAAGAGGCACACATTAAAATGGCAGAACTGCACTTCTCAGCCACAGATCAGCCAGTGCCCTCCTGAGGCACAAAGGGTTTTGCTCTGTTCAGTGGAGCACCGGGTTTGTGTGCGCAAATCACAAATGTGGGTTTAATTTGTCTTGTAGTAGTTACCATAAATAGCCTTATTATAGCTGATGTTGTAAGTCGGTGGGCAAAACAAGAGTAATCATAAAGGAAAGTCTAAAATGATTCATTCACTAGGGAGGTCATCAAAGAAGAGTTTCTTCCTACAGTCACTGCTGGAGCAGCTCTGGGAAAGGAACGTGAGGTTTAAAGGCTCTGTAGGTGCTTTAATATAATTTAGCCTGAGAAATCCCATGAACCTCAATGTGTGCAAAGCTTCACTATTTGGTGGTACTGGGCCTGTAGGGCTATTTGCCATTGCAGGCTGAAAGAAATATTAAAAATACAAGTTCAATAAATGCCTGAAAATGTAGATTAAAGCAGGATTCATTCTATTAATATTTTTCCTAGGAAGGAATTTATTTCAGATACATTAGAAACTTAAAGGAGCGTTTATTAATTATTAAATTCATCTCCTAATAATCTAGCAGACCTGCCAGGAATTGCATTAAAAACTGTTTTATGTAAATTGGCTCAAAAGTATGTCCAATTACCTCATTTTTGAAGCAGTTGTATGTCACACAGTTATTCAGGCCTCACAGAAGGTTACTTGAGGAAATCATTTATGTGGAACATCCTTCTGCTGATAATTTTGTATATTTTACCATGACTGTGTCTTTTACATTTATCAACCACATATTCTTTTCTCTTTTAATTTACAGAGTAAGGAATGCATGTCAGGGAACAGTTTTTCTTTGCTGCTGTGAGGGAAGGGAAATGTACCAGTGCTTATGAAATTACTACGTTATGGTTTGTTTAGGACATAATTAAGACATCAATCAGAAAGGATTGGTTCCTTCACTAGCAAAGTTAATGAGATATTACCCAGCACTTTGAAGCTTGATCCAAGCTATCATTCCACTATTTCACAAGTCCTCCAAATTCCTACCTTTATGGTCAGTGGTAGTGCGAAAGAAGACTTCTTAATATTTTCCTATATTTTTTTTTCTAAATTCCAAATGCAAGAAAGCAATTCTGCTCATTGCAATAAATTTCTGGGTATGAGTTATCACTAAACAGTTTTGCTTTAACCCGCTTGTAAATTGACAGTGCAGTGTCACTGTGGGTGACAGCCAACTTTGCTAAATAATGATTGTGCATGTGTTGAAGGTACTGACAACTCTTGCTGAATGCACCACACTTCTGATCTTTCAATAAATAAAAGGAAGGGCTCCAGAGCAGTTTATCCCCAATCCCTTTGTGAAGGACTTTCTGAAGGACTGTATTTCACAAGAATATTGTCATTAAGATGACCATCAAAGTAGGGAGAAAATCAACAACCTGATTTTTCTGAGAGGGTGACACTATCTAACAGTTATCTAAATATTTGCTTTTGGAAACTCGATGCAATTTTTTAAAAGGAGTCTTCAGTGACCTGATAACCAGACAGTACAGAGGTGATAATTGAGGCATCTTCAGACTGTAATGAACAACTGATGAATTGCAGCAGAAAACTGCAAGTTGAACAGTTGCACAGATTTCTTATTAAAAAATACTTTTTTGTTACTTAAAATCTCCTGGACAGCTCTTTATCCATCTCTTCAACAAGCTGGTATTGTTTACATTTCCCTATATAATACATTGTTAATACTGAGATTGTGGAGCCTTTCCAGAAAGACAAAAGGCTTGAGATAAACATATACACATATATACCCATATATACCCGTATATATATATCTCACATACCCATATATACCCATACTCAAGCAGAGATCCTAATTGTTTGCTCATATTTTCAAGGTCCAATAAATCAGAGCATTGGTTGCATTGTTACACTGAGTCTGTGCACTTTTGCTTCATTCAGCTTTTGGAAAAGCAGACTCCTATTTCCTCTGGCACAGAACACACCTAACAGAGAGACTGTCCTATTTTTTCAGCTGTTTATAAACTGCTGCTGTAATTGAAGAACTATGATCAGAAGTTGCTCTTAAAAGTCCTCTGTATGTTTTCCTTACCCAGGCCCTGTCACAAATCCGTTCTAAAGATAAATCTTAACACATCCTGCACCATTTCTTTTAAAATTTTCTTATTGAATGATCCAGACATGCATCTATAGGGACTTACAAAATTATCTACTATAACAGCACCTCACTTTCTCCTACTGACTGAAACTGTATCAGTTTTTACTGGATTGAAAAAAAAGTGTAAAATCTGGTGTTATTTGAAATAGGTGATATTGTATAACAGTTTTCTGCTTGTCTTGTCAGAGATAGAGGTGAAAATTAGTTTATACAGAGCTAATATAACATACTCTTTATAGAAAGAAAATGGAGAAAATCCATTGTAATTACTTTCAGATATCCATTCCTTTCATACTTCACTCATAAGCTTAATTTTCTCACCCATCTGTGTATGCTAATAGGCTGTATTAATTATTTCATGTTGAAAGCGAATACTTCATAATTAGTTGGTTGTATAATTTGAAGCAAATGCTACAGTGAATTGTACCCTTTTTTTAAATTTGGAAATCATCTGCAAACAGTTTTCTCAAAAGTGCTATTTACAGAAAATTATTTACCTGGTAGTTAGACTTCAGGAATTGCTCTCTAATAATGTCTGAAAACTGATTTTGGATATCTAATATTTCATGTTTTAATGTATTCAAACTGTCACTTTTTTTTTTTTTAGGTAGACACATATGGATGTATTAATTTTCAGTACAGTAATTCCTTAATTTTCTGCATTGCTTTTCAAGTAAAGGAAAACTTTTCTAAGATACTTAGTTTTGTATAATTGTTTGCTTGCAAATACCATTCAAATGCTGCTTTGTGTAGATAGATAGATGAAAGAAATTAAAATAGATGAAAGAAATTAAAATAAATTTACTCTACTTTGCAGCATGCACTGGAAAAACCATACTTTGCAGGGAGACAACTTTCACTGCAAATTCAAAGCCTGACACTGAAATCCTATTGGATTTTCTTGTATAATCATGATTACTCCTTTATTTCACCCTTCATATTTCAAAAGTATTTCTGGTCCAAGTGAGATGTAATTCTTGCACTGTCATCTACTGTGAGCACCATGAGCACAGCTGGAAATAGTCTGAATGCAGAAACTCTTTTCTATTTTGATAGTTGATTGGCAACACAGAACAGCAGCAGCTCAGCAGTGCCAAGGTTTGTTAGGGCTGGTGTTTGTGTTGTGATTTTGTTTAGAATAACTGAATCTAAGGTTGAAGAAGAAGATGAAAATCAATATTTCTCATGCGCAGTGATGTTTCATATCTGTAATCCATTGACAGGTTGTGCCTATCCAAACCTGAGCCATCAGATCTGTAGGAGATATGCAAAAAGCAGTAATTTAGAGAGGTTGTTATTATTTTCTAAGTAAAGAGGAGCCCCCATTATGGAATGAAGATCATATTACATGGAGCTGTGGAATTTCACATAAAATTAGAGAAGATTCATTTCACTTTTAAGCCTGAACTCCTTATTTTTCATGAGGGGTCTATGAATGACTCTGGCTGAAAGTACCAGTTGTATCCCCCATATTATTTTCAAAAGCCCACTGAACAAAATGCTGCATATTAAAATGCCCTTCAGTGGTTCATAGATTAAGTCTGTAGAAAAGTTCTGACCAAGAATTCTGGTTTCAATGGTGTATAACTATTTCTTTAAGTTAACTTGGAACTCTATTAATCAGGTTTTCCTACTACTTATATTTAAAAGCTAAATTCTGCCATAAGTATAGGGAATTCTATGCAATCTTTGTGGTGGTGGACTGGTACTATTAAGTTTGAATCTGTGCTTCTTTAAGTGTTAGAAAACACAACTGCTTCACTTGTCTTTTTGTGTGTCTCACAATTTCATATTCTCCCAGCACAGCTTGTGTGCTGATATATCAGAGCATTCAATTTTTAGATTGCCTATTTTCAGGAGAGGCTGGTACTTAGGCTCAGATTTCTCACCCTTCTAAAAAATCATTCTTTAAGAACTGCACCTCGTTAAAAACATTCTTTTGAGTGTCTAGGTGTTCTTCAAAAAATCCAAATAACTATATTATAAGAATATGATATCACAGCCCTCACAGCTGTTTTTAAACTGTGAGACTGTGATATAATAATGGGCTCAGTAATCAAACTTTCCAATTATATCAACATACTAATACTCTAGTTTTTGCTGAAGTGCAGGTTCATTTCTTCATGTTAAGTTGTTTTTTAATATAGACTCATTTAAAGAAAAATGATGGAATTATTCATTGGCCACCAGCTTTGTTCTGTTCTAACTTTATGTGGTCTGATCTGTGGGCTTTTCAAATACAACTATCAATGTAGCATGTCAGTAATTTGAAAATTCGGTTCAGTGGTCCCTGCTTCAAGGGGTGGGGCGGGGGGGGGGGATGTAAAATAAAAGTCAGATGAGCCAAAATTGGAGAAAACGCCAACATTTCTGTTAAGCCATATGATGAAGGACAAATAGGCACTGGAACAATATTAATGTCAAATTCCATCTCTTTCACAGGTCCCCTGAGAGAGATTAATTAGATTAACTCTCCCTACACGCTCCCTACTTTCATTTACCTGTTGAGTGTTTGCACTTAGACCAAAGATGCAAAATATATTCTCAGCTGCAATCATTCAAAAGACCTGCCTTGGGTGCAGTGCTGCAAAATATGACCTAAAGCATATTATTTACCAATCTGAAAAAAGTCACAAAACACACACCAAAATTGGTGTGATAATTGTGCACATTTCTGTTTTTGTGCTTTGTGTGTGTGTGTGGGAGGGTCTGGTTTTGGGAGGATGGTTGGTGCTGAAACCAAGAGAAGCATCTGGAGTTAAACCCTGAGCATTTACTTCTGTCCCCAGGCTCAGGTGTCACACTGATCCATGCTGTTTGAAGGGTAATTCTCTTGCCAGCAATCAATATCTGTAAGATTTCACTTGGGCTCAGTGTTGCCTATAGCAGAGGCTGGCTGCATTACCACCTGAGAATTCAGGGCAGGTTTATGGGGAACTCATTACAAGTTTTCTCTGACACACATTCATATAGACTATGCTCCTTAAAAAAAAAAAAAAAAAAAAAAAAAAAAAAAAAAAAAAAGGCAGAGAAAAGGCACTCAGTGAGAGGTTTCACATTGTGTGAAATCAGTTAATTTTTCCTTATAGCACCTCATAATTTTCCAGAATAGAGATCATTAATCATCCCAAAGTGTGTAGAAGTTTGGGCAATAGCTGTAAGACCACCAAATGCTGACCCTGAAGGAAATTAATTACTAAAGGTGAAAAGCAAGTGTTTTCTTAATTAAGCCACCTAAGCTGCTTGGTTTTGCAAATATTTATTAACACAATTCAGATGAAATCAGATCAGCACTTCTGGCTGCAGAGAATGTTGTTTCATTGGACCAGGAGTCCTCGTTTCCAAATCCATATTCAGTCTTTTAACACAGTAGCAAATTATATTCCCCATCTGTCTCCTGTGACAACACTAATGAATGTAATAACTGGATGATGATGTACAAACGTTTTTGAAGTACCTAATTTATAAAATATAGGAAGCAGTTATTTATAATAAGCTGTTGGGAAGTTGGGGTTCTATAGTTTTTGAAGTTAAGTTTTAATAGTTTCGATTTTCTGCATGTAACTGAAACCTAAGTGAGTATGTGATAACCAAACATTCTTGATACAGGAAACTCTTAGGGCAGGTGAGCCTGAGATCTCAAAGGTTTTCCCAGCCAATGTCTCTGTTCTAGGACTAGCAAGTGCTTTACCATGATTGGAAGAACAAAAGGTCCTGAGTCTGAAGCAGCTCTGGCCTTGAGCTGTCCCACCCACAGTGAACTGAGCACTTGCCAGAGTCCTGCTGTGTGCTCTGAGCACCTCCTGCCCCATGTTAACTAGCATTGTTCTTTCTGGTTTGAGAGTGAGTGAGAAGGAGTAAAGCATGTCCCAGAGGGTCCATGAACAGGATGGAAGTTCATAGACTTTTGCCAACAGGTCAGGGTTTGGCCTCTACCACAACCTCTCCTGAAGAATTGGCCTGATAACTGTTTTCCAAGGACTTTGCTAAGTCCGAGTTTGAATATGGGAGATAAAGCCACAATTTTATAGTCTTAATCAGATTTTCTTTGACCTGTTGGGAAACAGAGCAAGTCATGCTGCAACCAGCCAAGAAAAGTAGGAGTTTATTTCAGAGTAATTTCTCACCTTTGGAGTTGGTTGATGCATTAGTCTGGATGTGATGAGGAGAGAGAAATGGGAAGAGAGGTTGTGAACTACATTAATCCAAAAAGTGTCTGCTCATTAGGGAGCAATTATCACTTTGTATTCTGATCTTGTTTGTGTGGTGGAAAAGGGACTTGTGGCAACACAGCAAGGCCAAGTGCTGATGTTTATTGCTCAGCGAGAGGCTGGCATGACTAATAGAGAGGGAACAGATTTATCAGGGTTAGAGCTTTAAAAAAGTGATGAGAAGATATTTTCACGAACTGCTATTCTCACTACTACAGTTTTTAAAAGTCTCCATTACAGTAAAAAAAGAATGGTTTTTGGTAAGGTGTGTTACAGACCTGCAGTGTTCTAAACAGAAAATATTTGGTTGCACTTCTTACATTTTAATTTCACTTTTATTGAAATCTTGCACTTGAGGAAAAAAGAGTCCCATATTTTGAACTTTGCCACTGATTTTGCTGGGCCCTACACCTCTTGTAAAGGATAAACACGTGCATGTCCTTGTCTATTTAAAGTATAAAAAGGTTTCAACAAAGACTTGCAACAAGTTTTGAAGAAAAGGAAGATCCATCTTCAGAAACAGGCCTTATATTAATAAGTATACTGCTAATTACTGCAATCACACAAAAATTGCAATGGCACCTATCTATATATTTCTATGTTCTGTTTGGTCTTTTTAAAGACGGTGTCACAAGCCTCAAAATGTCTTCAGCTTAAAAAAGAAGGCTCTTCTCTGGGATGGTGTGTGTCTGCCTCTGTTCAGCTTTGTTCCATGCTCAACTTCTCTAAATTCTGGTTTCTTCTTTATTCTCTCCTAATCTAGAAATTGCCAGTTATGAAAAGCCTGTTAATTTCTGTTTGTAAAATGTTCTGGTGTAACTCGAATTAAATGTAGTGCAGCTGGGAGTAGTCGTGGCTAAACAATACATGGCATAAATTATCTCTATCTGGAGTGTCTGACTAAATAACATAATCAACAGGAGGCTGACAAAACATCACAGCCGCCTGTTGTCGCTGACAACTTCATTATTTCTATGATGTTCATATGGGTAATTTGTTTCTGAGGAACAGCAAGATCTTTAGACACGTCCAATGGCCTCGTGTACATTTACAGGCTTCCTGCAGCTGGATGTGTTTGCAGTTTTAGGGGTTTTTCCTAACCTGGGGATCAACTGCAAGAGCCATCAGCAAAGAGCTCTGCTCGGCATTGGTTTTGCAATAGAGAGGTGTTCCCATCAGTCAGAGTTGGTGCACACCTCTTGATAGGTAACAGCAGCTGTTCTTTGATTCCTTGGTTTAAACAGAAAGGGCTTTAAAGCTCTGGTGGACTTCTTATACTATTTTATTTCTGTTTACCTTAACTTACACTCCAAAAGATCTCAAATGAGTCAGTAGTTTTGTGGCTCTGACAGCCCAGGCCTGATTCTATTCCACTGCAGCCAGGAATTACTATTCTCAGGAATTTTCCAAGTAAAGAGACTAGCAGGGGGGTAAAAAAGCCACTGTGACTGTATGAAAAAACATGCCATCTTTAAAGAATTCTGACCAAACAGTTCTGAGTTTCTGCTAGTTCATTTAAAACCATGTTCTGAAATACAAGCAGCAAAGTCCACAGCTGCCACAAAGCTGAGTACTCCTCCCCTCTGCATCCTTCCTCTGGATGTGGGAGTCTGCAAGCCCCAGGCTCTGATGCATCTGCCAACGTCAGCCCTGCAGCAGAGCCTGGGTGTGCCAGATTCCAGTCTGGGCTGACAGGACTCTGTGCTGGGGACCGTGGCTACAGGGGAACCCTGAGGGAGCTGGGGATGCCAAGCCCAGTTCCATTTGGTCACCTACATCACATTGCCTCAAATATTTCAGAATACTTGGGAAAATCATTTTCTAAGCTTAATTCAAAAACGTATTTTTTTTTCTTCATCTTTTCTTCACAATTTCAGAGTTTTTAATGCTTGATTATGTCTGTGACTGATCAACTGGGAAATATTTGTCTTTTTTATAAGCATACTGAATACTTCTGTGTCTCTGTGGATAATAGGTTATTTGCTATGGATTTGGATCAAGAACACTGGCTAAAGCAACTAGTGAAACAGTAAGACTGAAATCAATGTCCTTGAAGAACCACAAGAAACCAGGGAATAGGACAGAGAATAAACAAATTGGCCAAGGGGTATGTGTGAAAGATGGTAGGTAAACAAGGAGCCAGAGAGGCAGGAATTGCCAAAAGTAGTGTTGGAATTTACAGTACCTTATATGTATAAAAATCTGAAAGAAAGAATGAGTGTGGGGACAAAGAAGCAAACACTTTTATGTGTTTGTTTGGGGGCTTTGTTTGATTTTTATCTTCCCTTTCTCACTGAATAGTTTTGACAGTATGAAAAAACCATCCCCATTATCTTGTTTCAAGGAGAAGATTCACTTTAATTACCTTTCAAGGAATGGATTTTTAAAATGACAGTGCATACAGGTGCCAGACAGAGTTAGCTACGTTACTCTGGGAGGGAGTGGAGATCCCATTCCCAGGTAACCAATCTGCCTGGCTCCACTGCTGCAACAGCGGATGGAGCTCAAATCTGATATTTGAGCAATATTTGTTCTTTTAGTGGGCTTATGAACAGTCTAAAATGCAGCTTTGTCTCTTATGATGGCGACAGCTTTGCCATTGACTTTTTTGCAAGTAATATTTTGCTCCATGTGAGTGTCTTCACTCCACACTTCCCACCCAGTTTCCAGTGGGGAAAACCAAACTTCACAAACACGGCGCATTGCAATGTGCAACACGGACCCGCCGGGTTCTGGGCATGGAGCCTTTGCAAGGACATCGTCCTGGGGACAAAGCCACCCCTGTGTGGCCGCCGCTCCGGGGGACCAGCCCAGGATTTTGGAGAACTGGGTGGACGCTGCCACCTATCGATGGATGGAGAGCGAGAAACCCGAGACCTTGCACGGAGCTCCTCAGCCTAGAAATGTCCCAAAGTCTGGGAGGAACAAACAGAATTTGCCAAATGGAGTTAACGGTCAACACAAGGCTAAAAAAACACCTGTGGTGTGTGAAGCTGAGAACAACACAGGGTGAAGGTTTGGGGACAGGGTGAAGGTTTGGGGGGCTGTGCCGCTGAATCAGCCAACTTGGGTGGCCTCTGGAAACAAAATGTGCCGCTAAATGTGCATCTTGACAAAAAGGGGCAGCTTTAGCAGCAGTGAGAACAAGAGTGGCTTGTGGGATCAGCTCTCCTCGTGTGCTGCAGGTAGGGAACTCTCAGACTCATCAGTTATGGAAGGAAAAGCTGCCACAATAGGTTAAGTCAGCAGTGTAAGTACAGCCAGCAAAATGCTCAGTGCAATAATAACTGGGTGGCTTCTCTGTCCTCTAATGGAAGCATCAAAGCCTGAGGATGGGCAGGTTTCTGCAGGAGATCAGACTAAAGGAGCTGTTTCCACGTGTTTCATCATAAACTCAGGGGTTTGTTTCTGTAGGTCTTTTAGTCTTCTTCATTTCCGGAACTGGATGTAGGTGCCTCTCACAGTTATTTACAGACATTCATTCAGTAATAATGTTTAATCATCTCAATTTTTATCATTTGCTAAATGTATGATTACTTCTTTTACCTTACTGAGCATTGTTTTTTGTCTTCTGGCTTTTGAACAGGTCAATTATGAATTTATATTCATAGTTCATGAAGATTATACATACATTTTATTGATACAAAAAAGCTAATTGTATTTCATAAGAACTAGGCTTGAAAACATCTTGACTTTTACTATTCTTTAAATTTTTAAATTAAAAAAAAATAATTTAATGTTTAGTCCTTTTTCTACCCAAACTAAATACTGTTTGGGTAGAAAAGGACTAAGCATTTAAAAATTTGAAATGGCAATTGTAAAAGGGCTGCTTTCCACCAAGCTGAAGGGAGAAAGCAGAAGATAAAAGTATTGAACCATAATGAGAAAGTGCTAGAAAATGTTTAGGAATACACTAATTTCTGCAAATTCCCTTTATGTTCTTCCCCTGAAAACAGCTGGAAATTGACAATTCCTTTACAAGGAATTCCTTAGATGAGGTCTATACAGACTAAAAAAAACTTAATTGGGGATTTTGACTCAGAAGAATCATCCCTCTTTAGCACAGCACTGAAAATTGAGTTCTTGGGCTCACATTTATTTTTAACTGATTTAGATATTTCAGATTTTCAGCACGCTTTCTTCCAGATAGTATCTCAGTGTTAGAGAGTTATTTGGTGGTTTTCAAAAGATTTCCAATTTCCTCCTGTTGGCAAGGAGCAGTGACCTCAGTCAGCTCCCTGACTAATGATCCTTGGAAGGGTGGAACAAAAGAGGGAATCCTGTGCACAGAGGGCCTGTGATTTTCATGGTGCAGGAGAAGGAACGTCATGCATAGAATAGTGTAATAGCACTTTGCAATTCTCTGCTGCTGCAAAGCATCTATCTATGTGCACTTGGTATTTTCATTATGCCCTGGAAATACATCTGTGTGCATGCTTACACACACATGTGCTGATAGAAAACTCCCCCAAAGAATGCTTTGATCCATATCCAGGTTGGTTTAAAAAATACAGATTAACTTCAAGTTTCATGGCACATAAATATCAGCCCCAGGACTGCATTTTAGCTTCAGCTACTTGGGCAAAAGGACGCCCTTGGGTATGAGGCACAGCATCCTTAGCTGAGGTTTGAAGTGTGGGAGAATCAGGCTGATCAACAGATTTTGGGAGGTTTCCAACATTTTCCAAAAATCAAGCATCATGTCTGAATAAAACCAGGGAAAAAAAATCAGCAGATTGTAAGAGTAGCTCTGGTATCTCCTTAAAAACAATCCAAAATACTTTTTTTTGTAGATATTAATGGTCACTGACTGTGACCAGGAATTGGTGTGTTTTGGTTCTTTCTTATTATCCGATGTTACGCTGGAGTGTTCTGGTTGCATGAATTTAACCCAGTGGACTGTCTAGAAGGGTAACAATTTTCTAGGTTGGTGTTTATCTTTGATTATCACCTTCACTATTTTTAGAATTCTGTATATGGGTATTTGAAATATTCCACATTTGACTTTGTAACATTTTTGTGGGTTTCTGTGGGTTCCAGCATTTGCATTTTTTTGCCCTATAGTAAAAAAAAAAGAGAGATTTTGAAATATCACTTTTCTACTATTTTGGAAGCTCCTAATGCAGACATTACAGGATCTGCTTTAGCTGAAACATCCGTAGAGTGTGCTCTTGTTATCCATTTAATAATCTTTTTGAGGCATAACCTGTTCAGGCTGGGACTTTCCAGTGATGTTGCAGATGTCCCACAGCTACGGCTGCTGCTTTTGTTGCTGTGATTGTAGACTGCTGTAGTGGTAGCTTGCTTGGAGAAAGAACAAACAATACATTACATGCAACAAGCACTACTGCACTGTGATTTTTTTCCCCTTCCTCTCACTGTTTTAGCATAAAACCAGCTGCTGGAGGATGGCTACATTCATGTCTTTTTGTTCATATTTCGTGGCAAAATAATTACAATCACAGTTTTGTTTACTCTGGCAGTAAATATTTTTTCTACTCGCACACTGTGCTGCTGATCAGTTTTAGAGGCTACAATAAGCTAAAAGCACACAGAAGTCATGGCATCTCTCACATGGAGGCTTCACGTTAGTCACTCTTACAGCTTCACAGGTAACTGGGACAGAGTTAAGGCATTCTACCTGTGATACAACACTATTTGATTAAAATACCGTTCTGCTCTGAGGTTTTAGCAGCAATCTTGCACTTCAGTAATTGCTAGTAATAGGTTTTTTTCATATCTGATCATTCATGCAGTGTAAGGAAGAGATTTACTCATTCTGCCCAGAGGCTGAGCCAGCAGAGACAGCAAAGCTAATGTGATTCATTGAAGGAAGAGAGTGGACAATTACCAGCAACTTGTTCACATTTTACCTTGGATAGCCTGAGCTGGTAAGTCAAATTTAACTCTTTAATGCACATATTCCTAATTATTAGCTTCAAGTATGATTGATTCATAAACATACAGTGTTGAGTGGTCTCTCAGCTGTTGTGTTTTCCTAAATTCCTAAGAGAATGCTTTTACAGCTATGCTGTGCCCTTACCAGTGCACCTGTCTATAGAGTGGAGCATATATGTGCCACAGACAACAGGGAGTGATCTATAATATAAGTATTTCTTTTTCTTTCTCTGCAATATGTTTGCTTTTAAGGGGCATGAATGTTAGGTAGGTGTTTAACAATTAAAAAGGAAGAAAACACAAATCTTTTATAAAGGTAACCATTTTATATTCATTTATATTTGAATTTGGCTTTTAAAGGACCTTGGTGATGGGGAATAAAATGGTTACTTCAGTGCTTAGGTGCAAGTAGAAATCCGATCACAAAGATGAAGCTGCAGGATGTGCAGCATGAAATGTGTTTTGGGAGACCTTGGTCCCTGTTTTGGTTCCTGCTATAGCACAGTGACAGTCACACAGACTGGTTTGATGGGTATTTCCAGGGCAGGGCAGTAACTGTTTCCCCAGAGATCTGCTGCGAGACTTCTGTGCTCTTTTATTCTTGGAAATGCAAACTGTTGTTAATTATGAGTGGTTATAAGGGGAAAATAACTTGTGCTCTTGTGTTAAAAAACAAGTGCTCTTGTTATTTTGTCTAGTCCTGCCCTTCTCAGTAAAACCTGGTGCTGTGCTGCCTGTTGCAGTGCTCACCTTGCTGTGGGGATGCAAGTTAGATCACACAGGGCTACTCCAAACCACATGGAGATGTCCTTATTGTCATCCCCACCCATGTCACCTTTGTGCAGGGGCTTCCATAGGTGAAAATGTCAAATGGGGCTGTTCTGCGCATCTCCTTTTTCTAAATTATTAGTCTCCCATGTGCTGTAACAATATTAGTTCTGACAATGACACATCCTCAGGCTAAGTGCATTTCAGCTGGGGGATTTGTTGTTTCAATCAAGACAATGCACATTTCAGGTCTTCACTGGATTGTTAAGGCAAGGATATGGTTGTAAAAGAAATCAAATTAATAACTTTTTGAAGGAGCCTAAAACTGCTCTCATGACACAGTTTATTTCTGTAAAAAAATCCAGCATCCAAAAGTCCCTGTGCTTTCCATCACAGATTCACATGAATCAAGCTGTCTCTTTTCCTTATTTCTTATTATGCTTTTCACCCACAATTTTGCCTCATCTCATTCCCATTGGTCTATTGTGAGCCATTTCTACAGCCTAATACAGTCCCACTTCCAGAAAGTTTTCCAGATTATGCAATTTGCCTTGTTTTTTCATTTCATACCTTGTATGTGTCTACAAAGGATGCTAAGTATGATAATCTGCAGTAGCATTTTGCAATTTACTGTTTCAGTACACTGGTGAAAAAGTGCAGCTCGTTTGCATCATGTCATTCCAGGTATTTCTTTATTGTTCCACGTTTATTCCCTGCACTTGTTTGGGATATTGATGGTGAGTATACAGGGAACATATCCATGTTTCAAGTGATTTGTGATTCACCAATTCTGTGTGGATAGCAAAGATGCCATCTGCTTTATTGTTGAATAGCTGCAATTTCAAGAGTGTTTACTTAGCTTGTCTATAGATTCACCTGCTCTTGACTTGACAGAAACATTGATGAGGTTATAAAAGAATCTGCTCTCTTCTTCCATCAGTGTCAGACCTGGGATCTGCTCTGGGTCTTTACTGACAAATCTTCGGTGTGTGGCAAGGGCACGCCGTGGTTATTACCCTCGGGAGTCGTTGTTTAGGTGGTTACTAACGCACTGTTGTTTTAGCCCCAAACATGCCTCTGTGTGTCCAGAAACTGTGTGAAAGCAATTTTAGCCCCAGCAGCCTCGCACTGTGAGCTCCAGCGACACGCTCCTGATCAATGACATTACTGCAGCAAAACCTCACTAAACGCCTGCTGTCTTCCTTCTAGAAAACCCTGGCTGAGAATGACCCAGCAAATGCACAACTTAAGCCTGCTGCAGAGCAAAAAGCACAGCATGCCCTCATCCCCCAACGCTGCCAAGAGGCTGTACAGGAACCTGTCAGAGAAGCTGAAGGGCAGCCACACGTCCTTTGACGAGGCTTATTTCCGCGCCCGCTCTGACCGCCTCAGCCTCCGCAAGGCCTCCCTGGTAACTCCCTGATCCCCCTCACACTGCCAGTGCACTCTCCTGTTCATCTCCTTATTCTTTTAATCTGTACAATTCTCATCTATTCATATCCTTATTCAGCTGGATTTTAATCTGTACAATTCTCATAAACTCCCTTTGTTCCCTGACGAGCACCGCGCGTTCTTCCCATCCTTAACGTTTATGATCCTTTGTCAAAACAGAATTTGACCTTCTTGAAGGGTAAAGACAGGCTACCTACTCGAGTTTTATTCTAGGAGTTATGGCTACCCACTCAAGTGATGATTCCTTATTCTAGGAGTAAGGTTGTAACTTGGCACTTCCATGACAAAACGTGAATTAAATCTATCAATGCAAGTGTTTCTCTTGCAAGAAAAGAATAAAAAATATTTTGAGAAAAGCGAAGGTGGCTTTAATAGAAGTTCCCATTTTTTTCCAAACAACAGAGGAAATGGAATTTTCTGGCATGAGAGATAAATGCAAAGTTATTCCCAGACTGTGGTGATGGTCAGTAGGTAAGACTATGGAAGAAAGAGATCACAAGTCTCTTGTGAAGGAGTCTGGCCTGGGTACCCCAGCCATTGGTATTGCCAAGGGGGGACATGCCAGAGCAGTGTAGGCAGAATGAATGTCAGTCTGTGAGCATATCTCCTGACCAGTGCTTATCTAAATACACACTTTAGATTACATATTTCTTCAAACATGAGCTCTTCTGTCATACTTAACTAATGAGAAGAGAAATTGCCAATGAGCTGAGCCAAAGGATTGAGGAGCAGAGCACTGCTGGTGGGGGCCGAGTCCTCTGATGAGCCTGAGGCAATAAATTACAATCTCAGCTCTGTCCCTCTCACTCTGCATCGGTCAGCAGTGGGAGTGCCTATTCCATCATCATTAGGAGACTTGATTTTTGTTGTGTTGATGGGGATTGAATGGGATACAGATGTACCTGTCCTAACTTTGTACCCCCAGCCCACTACTGTGATGGGAGTGTCATAGCTCTTGTCACTGACAAAGACCCAGCAGAGGAACCTGTAGGTATCACCAGTCTGAGGTCTGAGGTCTGAGCTGGTGTCCACAACAGACTCCCACTGAACTCAAAAGACTTTGGATCCCATTCTATTCATTCTGTTTGTTGTTTTCCCAGTTTTCCCTAGAAATGAACAGCAAGAAAACCATTGATGAAGGGGTGGAAATATTCCAGGTCAGGTTGCTAGCTCATGTATTTTCTAATCATTGAGTTTCTGTGCAACTGAGCTAAGTCAAGGAATAAAATCATGTCTCCAGACAAGTGAACGATATTTGTTAGAATTTGTTTTCTTTCAGCTTTGGCTAGTGAAGAGTTTTCTTTCCACTCTCTCTTGCTGTGCAACACTTTCCATTCAGTAAATTGTTGTCTTGCTGCAGACATAGCAATGTCCCAAAATAGCTTTATTCTTGAATTCATGTTTATCAAAACAAGTCTGCAGAAACTACTTTACCACTTTTTCCAACTCCAGTAGTACATAGTGGACTTTTTCAGTCAAACTTAGAGCAAATAGCTTGAAAGGGGCACTTCATTTTAATTAAGCTACATAAGATTGCATTTCTAAACACTGTGGCACTGAATCACTTACTGGAACATGGTTATTACTTACTGCAAAGCAATACTGTAGTTCTTTTCAGTATATACATTTGTGCATCACAGTAACACCTAAATAAATTAATCACATAGCACAGCTGTCCAGCTAATGATTAGAGGCTGCAGAACTGAGTCAAGGAAAAAGCAATGTAAAAACTGCTCCAAAACTTCACCCAATATGTGATTCAGTTTCTCTTTGAATTTACTGCTTTTGTCCTTTCAGAGCAGAAGACAGTTATGTAGTAAAGGTAAATGATGGCAGAAATCAGAAGACCCTTTTGGTATTTGTGACAATACCAGGTGGAATAAACTAGAGCACGGGGGTCTCAAGCTATTACTCCTTATTCCTGTTCAGATTTCTTATCCCTGGGCTGCAGATATCTGAAAAATGAGTTTTCTACATGGAATGTGATAAGCTTTTTTGTTTAATTTTCAAATACATTTCTGTTTTCTGTGTGAAAGCAAATAGTTGGGGAAAAGTTGGTTAGGTGTGTAGAATGTTTATTCTGTACTTGAAGAGCTGGGGTGGACGTAGACTTCCAAACAGGGAAGTTCACTAGCATGGGTGAAGATGTAATAGATACTTTGCTGCCTCTCCAGGATGCCTTTTGACTGTCTAGCAGAGTTTGATGTGCTCTGCTGTGGATGAGGGATGCACACATGACCAGTTAGAAAGACCACATCATACATCATATCCCTCAGGATTTTGCACTCTTTGAAGTTACAAGACTTGCCAATGTATTTGAGCCTATTGCTTCTGTCTGAATTGCTCATTTGGAAAACCTGATATTTGCAATTTGGTCTTGTAGTTGCTTGGATTGGATGAAGTAGCTTATAATATTCATGCTCTGTTTCTCATTTAATCAGTGCAGCTTTTTCAATCAGGTTTCTAATGAAATGAAGAAATAGAAATTTGCTTTTATTTTTTTCCCTTTTGATGAAACATTCTTGCCAACAGGTCAGTTGGAAGGAGCATTTACGACAAATTAACTTAAACATGTCCTTAGATTCTGCTCAACAACTTAGGGCCAAACTTTCCCAAATACTTCAGGTATTTCATTTGGCAACCAGAAGCCCAAAGATGCATTTTCAAAAGCACACTGGCAGGTTGAAATTGTGATAACTGAATCAAAAAAACCCAGTTTAAATCAAAGTTTTTTAAAATAATTCTACAGCAATCTGACACGTAAAATCTCTTAAGGGGATGTGTGTGTGTGTGTGTGTGTGTGAGTATCGTTAAAAAGGACCAAATGCTTGTAATCAGCCATAATTTGGGTTAAATTCAGCTGTAATAGTGAAGTAACCACCTCTCTTTTATTATCATGTAATAATGAACTTTTTGATTTATATAATAGAAGAAACTTAGGAGATGTAGTACAAGATTTCCTGAGTTTCTCACAAAATTGGAATTAAAGCCAAATAATGATTCTGAGCACTTAGAGAAGCACTCTACTAATGATAACTCATTTAACTCCTGTGCATATATATAAAGCCAATTAAAAGAGTGTTACTTATTCTGGTTTTAGGAAAGGGAAAACCATGTGTGCTACCAGTGCCACAGAAGGGAAAATGTGAAGAGAGAAATAACTACCTTCATGTCCTGAGTGAGCACCATGGTCTTTCACTCAGTAATATCATCAGCTTTACCTTTTTGTTCTGCTCCCAGACTGTTTCCAAAAATGAACTTAACTAAAAGAAATGCAGACCAATGCAGTCATTCAGTTTCCTTCAACCAATTCCCCTTGTAATATGCCCTTGACCAATTCACTGCTAAATATGTAGATTTTCATAGCTGTGATCAGTTACAAGAGTAAAATGCTTTTGCTTGATTTCTGACTGGATCGAAATGCAAATGATTCTGAAGCACAATTATCCTGAAGATCCCTGTCAGGCTTGAAAATTTCTATTATCCTGAAGACCCTGTCAGGCTTGAAAATTTCTGAAGACACTTTTACCTTCAAGCACACTGAAAAAAAAGCCCCTGCAGAACTGATCAAATTCCAAGGAGGAGCTGGGCACTGTCCACTGTCCAGAACTGTTTGGAAACCCTTAATCCATGTGTTTTATGAGGAGACAAAAGATGTTCCAGAAGATCAATGGTTGTTTCACTGAGAGCAAACTTGGACATGGAAATGCCCAATAAAACTATATCAATTTTAAAAAGAAAACAAAGTTTTAGAGTGGTTGAAGTGTTAACTTCTAATCACAGTAGAAGGTGGTTTCAATTCCATATTCATTTCATAGAATAAAGAGTGCATTCTGTGATGAGAATTTTCTCAGTGCTCCCTCCCTGTGGTTTTGGGAGCTGGTTTACACTATGCATCTGAATCTGTGCTCTGAGCCCTCCTTGCCTTGCTGGGCCTCTTGCTACTGCTATTTCATTCCAAAGAGGGAAAAACCCTATTGGGTAATTATGGCAATGGGACACTGGGAGAGAATTTAAAGAATCTTGGCACATAACTTGTCATTACTGCAGGCTCCAGAAGGATGTTCTCATAAAAGAAACCTGCAGGCCCTGCTACTCTCCTGCACCTGCTTCTCCCCAGCTCAATTAAGAAACAACAGGGGCCTTTGTATTGTGCCACTCTTTTATCTCCTTGACATTGGTAAGGAAAAGGTTCAGTGGTTTTCCCTGCCTCAGACTTGGTGCCATGAAAGTTCCCAGATTTGGCTGTCATTTTTTCAGTCCCATTTCTACTTCTGTTTTTAAGGCCTACTGGGAGGGGTTTTCTGCAGAACTGCCTGTGTGATTTGGATTTTCATCACCCGATTGTAGTTTTCTGCTTGGAAATTTGAGTTTGAAAAACTCAGTGGTCCAAGGCTCTGCCAAAATTGTAGTGTATCATCCAGTTTCACACTGCAAACATAATGTTGCTCATAGAGTTTGATTACAGGACAGATGTCTAAAGAAGAATGTGTTTGACTCATATGGGTTTGAATCTCACTTGAAAATTCCCACAGACCTGAAGCAATTTCAAACACTCCAGGGATAGACCAAGCTCAACTCTGCTGCAAACATTTGCCATGCTTCAAGCTGAGCCTAAGCTGGGGCTGAAGGAGCAATATTTTATTTTGAGGCACAATCTCACAAAACCCAGTTTTTCTCTATTTTTAAAGCACTAACATAGGAGAAGTTTTACTAAACTTTTGTCTTTATTGACACACAGAATTTCCAGTGCAATGAAGCCATGTTTGAGGCCGTAGAGCAGCAGGACCTGGATGCTGTTCAGATTCTTCTTTATCAATACACACTGGAGGAACTGGACCTGAACACACCAAACAGCGAGGGGCTCACTCCCTTGGATATTGCCATTTTGACAAACAACGTCCCCATTGCCAGGACCCTCCTACACGTTGGAGCAAAGGAAAGCCCACACTGTAAGTAAAGAACACAAATTGACTTAGATAATTGCTTGTATGAGATCAATTCTGCTGTTTTTAGGGAAAATCAATTACAGGACACACAAAAATTGCCTGGTTTTATCATAAGGCTGATTATAACAAGACTGCTGGAGGATATTTGCAGCAATATCTGCTTGTTGAATGTGTGCTCAGTTGATCTTTTTTTTTGTTCTCTGTCTCAGATACACCAACTAATGCATCAGGTTGAGCTTCTAATGTGATTAACACTGAAGCAACTAGGTTAATAGCAATTTTGAGAAAAATATTTAAAAATATAGCAACAGGAACTCAGGGATTCAAAGATTATGGTCTGAAATGTAGAGTTTGTCATAAAAAATGAAAGGATGATGGGCTGTCTAGACTTTGCTTTATTTTGATTATCCTTCTGATTTTGGCTATGCTGCCTTCAGGAGGCCAGTTGTATTGCAATCTATTCCTTCCATTCCCACAGACCCCTTACTGCTGGTCTTCAAATGGCCTAAAATTCCACTTAAATGAGAATTTCAAAGTTCTACAGAACTAGAGAAAACCTGAACACAAAACAGACTTTCCCACTTTACTGGAATACCAATATTGCTTATAACTACATATTGTAGTTATAAAACTTCTTTGTATTCCTTCATGGGCCTTTTTAATGCCCAGTTTGTGGGTTAGAGGGTGACTTACCAACCCAATTAATCAACCATATACCATGACACAAACTCTGACGCCTTACGTGAGTCTAAAAATACCCCGATGTAAGAGAATTTGTTTTAAGCTGTCAATGCCTATATTTAGGACATTCCCAGCAAGGCTATAATGAGACTGTGTTTGAGGGGTTCGGCCACTGCAGACTCTGCCATTAATTTGAAGTTAGTTAAATTAACAACATTTAGTGCTGGCATGTCAATCTCAGTGCTCCAGGAAATTGCACCTTGAGGCTACTAACATTGCCAGTTTTTTTCACTGGAGAGTGTGTGTGCATGTGCATGTCGAGTTTTTTTGCCAGACCCTCAGTGTTGGTACACCTTTATTGCTTTTCTATATCCACAGCACTTATATTATCATTTATTCTGGCCTCCTTTAACCTTCCCTGGAGATTTTTGCATAGTGTAGCTGCTCAGTGAAAAGAGTTTTTTAGTTTTATATTTATTTGTTTATTTTTCTGTCATGGTTCATGACTGAGGCTTTAAAAAAAAGTGTGACAGCATTTAGAGTACATGATTGACTGCTGAAGCAACATTCATTAACCATGACAAATCTAGAGGAAAACACAGTCTTGAGTGTTCTAAACAGCAGTAAAAAAGACTAAACTAATTTTTCATTGACCTCATCTGTAAATAAATGTAGTCTGATGGCAAGCAGGGGCGATCATAAATTAGTATTCATTTCCTGTAATTAATGCAAACATGCCTATGAACACAGAGAATATGAATATATAACCACCTCATTTCCATTTCAAAATATACCCACCAAATTTCCACTTCACTTATCTTGATTTTTAGTTTTTCTGATTGAAATAATGGATGAAACATTCTCAGTAAAAAGCAGTTTGTTTGAGTTTCTCACCTGAAGGGTTTGCAGTGGCTGTTTGAAAGCTGAACGCAAAAAGTTATTTTCAGCCCTCAAAACAAAGGTTCACAGCATCTTTTTGCATGGCTTCACTCTTGTGGAACTGATGTCAGTCACTTTCTATTTTCTCCAGACTTTCTGCTCTGCTTTCCATACTCAACCAACCCTGTTCAAATTAAATCCTGTTTGTATCATCTCAGGGCTGCAGGAACGTAATCCAGCACCCAGCAGGAGCATTTTCATTTCTCCATGGTGGGCAATTGAGCAAGACTTCTGCAGGATGGATGGGAGGGTAAAATCCTGACTCACCCAGTTTTGGGACTGGACACTTCATCTCTTAATGTGATTAGAAGTATACAAGACAGATGCACAGAGCTGGGGGAAGGCTAAATAGAGGAATTCCTCATTCCAAGTGCACACAAAAATCTTCCTTCACAGAAAACCTTTGCTTTTCCACTGTATATATTAGCTGTAGTGATCCAGCTGAAATCTCATTATAGCCTCTAACCTAACTCTGTAGAAAAGAGGATCTGGAGGACAGATAGCTTCCATCTGTATCACCTGGATTTCTGCCTGGAACAGCAGCAGATAAAGCAATAGAAAGTAAAACTATGATCTTCATCTCCACATGGAACTCAGATTGTATAAATCTCAACAGGGACCCAACATCTTTAAAAACAAAATAACTAAGATCAGAGAGTAAAGCATTTAAAATACTAATTTAGTTGGGGAGAAGACAAAGTGTTATCTTTTCAGTTACTATTAGTCATCATATCCTCATGATTTGGTTTGTTCATGTGAACCCAAATAAAAATAAGATTAAAATTCCCACTAGCTGAGTGGACACGTTTCCAGGACTCAACAAATGTGGATCTGAACCTTGATTAAACAGATAGAGCCAGATCCTTATTGAGAACTTGAACCAATGCCAATTCTCAACCACCTGAAACTCTGGCACATAAAATCTTCTTCCTCAGTCCTGTTGTGCTATCAGATGTGTTGCATGTTTATTGTAGGTATGGATCCAGGAAACCCTATCGCCTCTGGCCTCCCAGTAAACAACAGTTCTGAGGATACCAGCAGGTTCCAGGGAGCCTGGCCATATGTCCCTGATGTCCATATGAGGAATGATCAAACTTAAGAAGGATGGCTTCAAGCCAGCTTCTGAAAGCAAAGTCTTAGAGACAAACATTCTTCAAAAACAACCCTTTGGATGTCAGAGGTGTTGAGTGATTCTTTGTTCTCCTGTGGCTGTAAAGATGCCAGGGCACTTTTCACATCAGGGTTATTCTTAGACTCTGCTAAACTCTGCCTGTCATACTTTATGAGAGACAGAGGCAAAAGTTAAAATGAGAGGTTCAGGCTGGATAAAACAAACACCTTTTCACTCTAAGTACAGTGAAGCAGTGGAACAGCCTCCATCCATCCTGGGAAGATGTCAAGACCAGACTGGATAATGCCTTCAGCAACTCAGTCTGACCTCTTGGCTGAACCTGTTTTGGAGAGGATTGGTCTAGAGAAGGTCCTCTCCAATCTAGTTTGTCTCATATGATCTCAGTTTAGAAATAACACATGCATATCCACATACATATTTGCTCCTGTGGTGTTTTAGTGTCAGAAGCCTGTCAGATTTTGGTGTTTAATATGGTACCATTTGATTTTTTCAGAAATGTCTGATGCTCTGGACTTGTGCAAGTGAACGATGGGTTCAGTCTATGTCAGATTCCTGCTGTTCCTGTGAAAGACATGGGGCAACCAAGAGCCTGCCTGTCCCTACTTAGCAATTCCCACGATTGCTAAGAAAAGCCACATGTGCCAGGGCACTAATTTTTGTAAAAAGAGGCCCTTTAAATTAAGGCTATCTCCGAGCTCTTCTGAAAAAACGCCAGGCACCAGAGTTATTTTCTGTGATTTCAGAATTCCTTCTTTTGTACACTATTTCCTGTATATTGAACACCAAATCAGCACTTGCATTTCTATTCAATTAAACATCTTTCAAAGTCCTACTTTCTAAACAGCAGATTGAACAATTTTAGGCTAAGACAAACTCTAAAAATAGGACTTGGTTCACCACATTTCACTGTATGTTCAAGGGGCTTGTTTAGGGACTTGGGTAAAATCAAACCTATTCTAGTTCGTAATCTATGTGATCCTCATTTTCACCTTGATGTGGCCCACAGTAGTTCACACAGAAAATCTGAACTGCTAAACATCAAAATAAAATTATTCTTAACACTGAAGGAAAAAAAATCTCCATGTGTCAAGCCACTCACTGCCTGTCAGAGGACTAATTAAGTCTCACATGGACAAAGCTGTGGCACAAAAAACTGGAGATACATTCTCTACCAGCCATGGACCTGAGGCACAAAAATTCCTTATTTTGCCAATTAGATCTCTTCTTGTTTGTAGAAGTTTATATACTGTGTTTGTAACCAGTACAATCTTCTTCCTTTTCTATGTAAATTTTTGATATTATTCCAAAGCAGAGGTCAGAGAGCTTATTATTTCATCTAGGTTTTCATATTCCAACTTAAAACAGATATGCAATTTCATTCTGCTTCAAACATTTTTAAGCATATTAGAAATACCAGAAGAAAAAATGTGGTGAATTTATTCATGTTGTTAATGTAATTTAAATGGTCAGATCTTTAAATGGTGTAATTGGCATTGCTCTGACTCACTTGATGGCAGGACAATATCTGGAAGGCAGAATGTGCAAGGGCTTGACCTTACACTTGTGTACTAGTTTGAAAGCAAACCAGTGGGAGATCCTGAGCCAGAAATACAATTTAATAGGAAAGTTAAAATGAGTGCAATCATACAGAAACACTGACAGAGCCAGAATACATCCTGACACCTGGTAGGTCAGGTAGCAGTCTGATTAAATGGTGGCTGCAGTCTTCTTGGAGTGATAGATGTGGTTCTGTTGAAGCAGTGATCCTGCAAAAGGGTTTGATCTTCCTCTGAAGGTCCAGTGGTGGTTATGGATGTCTTGTCCTCTGAGAAGGCTGATATTGGCTGTGGATGAGGCTGGCTGTGGTGTTCCACACCTCAGATTATATATAGGTAGGAATATTTGGCTCCTCCCCCCGGGCAGAACATCCCACAATGGGATGATGATATTTTATCAGTCAGTTTCATGAAGTTTCATGGCCCATTAACAAAAGATATCAGGGATGAGTCATGAAGGAGATAAGGAACACTGCCCCACCTGGTTTTAGCAGCTTATGAAGATTGTGATAGAATACCTACCTTTGATACACACATACATCTTATACAATGTGTTTTGAGCACGGCCAACATTTTGCCAAGCATTTCCTATTTCCCCCTTTTCCCGGCAGTTGTGACTGTGGAGAGCAGGTCTGTGCACCTGAGCACCCTGGTGCAGGAGGCCCAGCAGAGAGTGATGGAGTTGTCTGCACAAGCAGTGAGTGAAGGGCTGGGCACGGAGAGCAGCGAGAGGGAGAAGCAGCTCAAGGGCTGGGAGTGGAGGGCCAGGCTCTACCAGCGCATGAAGGCCGGCTACGAACACGCCCGTGAGTATGTCACCTTCCTCTCAACCTGGAAATGAAACTCCAGGTAATTTTAGTAAGGAGGTAATATAAAAAGAGGGTCTTTGTTTGAAGGCTTTCAGTGGCAGTCATGTTCACAAAAGCCCACCCCTATAGGGATGAGGACGTTTTTATAGGTTTTAGGAAATTAATGTAATGGATAAAAAGCACCGATTAGGAGGGAAGTGGTGATGGCAGTGCAAGTCAAGCCCCTTCTCTGGAGCCCTTTCCTCTGCACTAGATGTGCTCTGTCCATGCAAATGTATCTCAAAGAGTTGTTCTCAACCTTAGTTCCCAGGAAGAACCAAGACAGCACTGGGGCCCTGCACCTCCTGGGGTTTGGAGCTCTGGAATTTTTTTGTCTTTCTGCTTAAGGAAAGGCTATGGAAAAATACTGGGGAAACAGGATACTAATACAACAGGCTACAGAGCTACAAGTATTTGTGTGAAAAATAGAGAGAACATGAAAAAAGGCAAAAAACAAATTGCATCGAGTACAGGGAAATAGTGAGATTCCAGGCAGGAATCTGCAGCTGAGAACCCTCTCCAAAGATGCTGATCCTCACGGCACTGCTGTGGAGTGGGAAGAGGTTGGGGTGAGGAAACTGAGGCACAAAGGTGAAATGGACTTTCCATGAGGGAGAGGGAAATGGGTGTTAGAATAATAAACATCAGAGAGCAACAAGCACATGGCTGCATAAAATAAATAAGACATCCAACATCCCAACTCTTTGTTCAGGTTGCAATGATTCTACCCCGCTTATCTCCTTTCACATTTACTCCTGGTTCTCATTTAGCATTTCCAAAATTTAAAACAGGATACTGTATAACAACATACAAACAGGCAGGAAGAGGGATGGGGACACTGGCCTTTTCTCTGTTGTAATTTGTTTATTTTTCAAAAGAAATTACTATTTTGGAATGGGATCATTCTAAATATTTTATCAAGCTGTGAAACTTCATTTTGCACATAAGTGTTGTGAAAATTTAACCTTAATTTTGGTAAGCACTAATCTTAATCTTGGTATCCATTTCATCACCACAGTCACAAATTGAATCACTTTAAACAGTTGTACAAATGAGTCTGTATCCAAATTAAATGGGAATTTGGGCCCAAATTAAGGAGTAAACAGGCCTGAATTGTTTCTAAACATGTGGATCTTTTAACTGTTTCCTATGTGATGAAATACTATCATTGCCATTAACATTTTTACAGCCTTCTTTATATGAATGTGCTTACAAATAATTTTCTCAAATTTATTGTACGCCGAGGTTATTTTTTCAAGATAAATGTAGTGCTCCTTCTCTTAGACACTAAATACAGGAAATACAGAAGTAGTGGAAGTTAATATACTGATTTTTTAAATCAATCCCAGCAGTAAGTCATGACATTTTGTGTTTGATTTCTGAATTGAGCCTGATTGATATTCTGCAAATTAAGCTTTTTTTTTTCCCTTTTCTTTTTTAAACAAAAACGTTAGGCCTCATTTGAAAACTGTATTTTGAAACTATTACACCAAAATAATTGTGGAATTTGAAATTTTTGAATCCCAATAACATAAAGATGTTTCCTGGTTTTTGATAAATTTGAGTTTGTTAGTGAAACCATAAAGGTTTCATTAGCTTTTTGTGGTTTTGTCCTTTCTCTCTCCTCCTATCCACCCCAAGAGATTTATAGGGGCTTTTCATTGACATAATTAGCATGAATCTGTTTTATTGGGTTACATATATGCAGGAAGATATTTTTAACCAAAAAGGAGCCAAAACCCATGATAGAAACAAATGGTGTCTGCAGGATATTGTTAGCAGGGGCACTAATTAAAATGCCCAAAAGGCAGAAAACACAAACACCTATAACCCGAAGCTCACAATTGCAGGGTGATTTTCAGTGGGTTCTTTGAAGGCTCAGGAACATTGTTTGAATAGGATTTGTTGTGCTGAAGAGCTGATGTTTTCTCTTCTCTCCCAGGAGCCCCCGAGGCGCCAACCAATGTCTGTCTCATGGTAACGAGCAGTACATCACTCACTGTCACCTTCCAAGAACCCCTCAGTGTCAACTCAGCTGTGGTGACCAAGTATAAAGGTACTGGATTTAGACATCTTTCACTCCCCTAACAATGTACAAAAAATTTGAGGGCTATGTAGCAACTGTATTTATCTACAAGAGATTATATTATGATGCGAGTAGTGTTTAAATGTAATTATTTTCCCAGTAAACAGACATAGAAGTGGAATTTTCTTGAAAGATTACCCAAGGACAAAATTTTTATTAAAAAAAAGAAAAAAAAATAATGAAAAGCTTTCTCCATGACTGCTTTGAAGAAGTTTGCTTGACTCACTGTGGTTAAGACATCAGCTCAATGACTGGGTTGAGATGAGCAGTTACAAAACACAAACTAACTTTTGGTGCCTGTGGGCTCCTGAAACCATGTGTATCCTTGTAAAAGCCAAACCCACACCACCATTCCTTAAAGGAATGCCTCTGGAAGCTGAAACTTCTGGCACGGGCATCATACAGCCCAATTAATTAGCTATTCCAGGGCTGCCACATCATTCTTGGAAGAGTGATACATTTGGGGTGGCACCAGTTAGTTGCAAAGTGGAATGAATAAGAAAATGCTTCCATCTGAATAGCCCTGTTTAATAGAGATGGTTTTAAAACACAATTTCTGTTCCACAGGAAATTCCAACATTAAGAAAAAAAAGCAACTTTTATTGAAGATTAGAACAAAAATGGGAATTTTTTGAATTTCCTGTTTAAAGGAACTTTCAGGTTTTCTACAATCTTTGGAACAGTGAGTTCTTCAGTGTTAAGCACAGCAATCCACAGCCTCCAGTGGGAGCAGGAATCCTCCCACAGGTCAAGGGACTGGGGATCTGAAGCCTTTTTGGCCCTGCCCAGGGGAGTGAAGGAGTGGGAGCCTGAAAGTCCTCTTAGTTATTTCCCCCAGATTCTCCCTTCATGCACCCTGCTGTGTTTGTTTCTTTGTATTGATCATTAAGAACTCCTTTCAGAGGTACCTAAAGCTAAAATTTCCATGCTCACAGCCAGAACCATCCTGGCTGTGTGGTGGGGAATATGTTTTATGTTTCCATGGGTGGGTGTCTCAGGGATAGCTTCAACAGGAGAAATTCAAAAAAGGTCCCAACCCTCGGGGGTCCAGCAGCTCCTGGAGCCCTTCCAAAAGTGGGACATGCAGTGCACAGGCTCCACTGCCATCAGCACAAGCTCCCAAAGCACTACAGAAGCTTATTTTGGACAAGGCACATTCTCTCTTTCTTTCCTCCTCCTGCTTCTGGTCACGGATTCCACTCATCACTGGCTGTGCCCAGCAAAACAATTTTGTTACATTCTATAAAAAAAAAAAACACTCCAGCCTCCCAGATACCACTGAGGCCATCAAAGTGATAATGCCCTGATAGCCTCAGCAGAAGGCAAATTACTGTATTACACCTAGTCAGCTGTGCAGTGCTGCAGGAAGTGTGATTTTCAAAAACATCAAAGCCCTTTAGAAGCCTAAATCTAATTTTCAGCAATGGGTTGTGTTGCCAGGGAACTAAATTTCATTTAAGAGCTTCCCACTGCCTGATTTACTTGTGAAAACAATACTTGGGCTCCTAAAACACCAAAGTTCTCTAGAAAATATCAGACTGTTCTTCGTAAGAGTTGTATTTTAAATAACCCTGAAACACTGTCTGCCTTCTAATTATAATGACCTGTGGTATTTTCACAGGAAAGCAAATCCCCAAACAGAGCTAATTTTTAAAAATCATTTTGTGAAGGTTGCAGTACTTTTTCTCTTGGGTATTTGTTTGGGTTGAGCCTGGTTTGTACCATGTCAGTGGTGTCCTGTTTTTGATAAACACAGCACTCAGAGAAATTTAATCCAACCTGACCTAACTTTCTAATCAGACCAGGTAGCCCTGCCCTGTATTTTGAACTACCCTCGCTCGTGATCATTTTATGCTTTATCAAGTTGACAGTTAGTCTTGCCAGAATATTCTTTTTAAATCCTTTGTCTCAGGAGACTTGCATATTTATGGTTAGATAAAAAGAAAGATCATTAATAGCTCCTTTTGGTGACTTTCAGGAATTAATTAAGCACTGGTTGTAGAATTGTTTATTACATTATGGAGTGAGATTCTTTGTGCTACTTTGAGGGGTCATAAAACGAACCTTTCAAATGATCACTTGCAAGAATGATTAGAACCAGCTAGCAATTACTAGCCCTGAAAGGAGAGCTTGATAACAAAAGTGTGAGGATCTTTTTAGTCAGATATATAAACCTCCTGTCCAGAAAACCACTGAAGCATTTTGCTAATTCAGGAACAAAACAAAAAAAAAACCAAAAAAAACCCCAAAAACAAACAAACAAAAAAAAAAAGGTTAAGGTGTTTTTTCCCCCTCAATACTTTACCATTTCTTTTTCTAAGCAAATTAAATTCAGGAGCTTTTGCAACAGTGATCAGGGAATACCTGCTCATTAACAGAAACTAATAATGTTCTTTTCTCTGGTCCTGAACTATAGGGAATAAAAACTGACATCAATTCTGTTCGATTTAGTTTAGTTCCCTAAAAACAGTGGAAAAACTGCCAATTCAATTTTTCCGGTGTCATCTTTCTCTTTTTTTTTTTTTTTTTTTAATATATTTTTTTCCAAAGCATTATTTGCCCAAATGCCTTTTAAAAACTGGGCTTGGAACATTATCATACTGTCTGCTGTTTTCCTGTGTGTGATCTTTTCCCTTGTTAGCTGTATAACTTACAAATAATCATACAGGAGAATAATACTTTGCACTCACTCTCTAACCACTAAAACCATCTCACTTCATTAGGAGATTTAATTTTAGCCACACACAGTGAATGAGTATTGACTTTGGTGTCCCAGCTGCATGGCAGCTCAGTGACTGCATTCTGTTCAGCCATTGCTTTAAGGAGCCAGAGTATTCTTTACTTCCTCTCCTGGATTGTTGTTTAATGTTGCAGGCACCATCCTAATGGCTCCCTTCAGTTTCCCTCTGGAGAAGGCTGCAGCGTGGTGGTGGCTGATGTGAAATGATTCCTAAGTATATTGTAACTTAGTAAAGTGTTTTGAGGCTGGAAGCAGACAGGCATGACATAAATCAATAATAAAAGTAATAATCTGCTCCATGCTAGAGAATGACTCAAAGCCAGAAACACCTCAGCCCAGCCAGTTTTAGGAAGGATGTGAGGCATCACTGTAATATTGAGAAAAAAAAAATTAAAAACCCTGCCCTTGGCTAATTGTGCCCTAGAGCAAAACTTCACATCCCACTATGGAAGTACTTAGGACCTGCTTTAGTTTTACATCTTTGAAAACACAATGAAAACATTCCACATTGACACACAAAACAACTTGCCACTGTTTGAAGCCAAGGAGAGAGCTTTCTGTTTACACCACCACAACTGGTACTGCAGGATGTTTTGTTATCCCAGAGCTGCACCACTGCAACCAGCTTGATGAAAAATACCCCACAGCAGCATAATCCAGACAGACAGTACTCAGCTCCCAGGAACATCCCACTGGAGACCAGCAGCAAGTGCTTGCTGGGCTTGTAAGAACTGTTGTCTCTCACTAATCAGCCTTTCTAGGGTTTACATGTTCCACACAACACATACACATAAAGAAAGCAGTTTTTTTCAAAGAAAAAAAAAAATAAAAGTAATGTTAAGTAATTTTGTCACACATATTTTCTGTGGATATTAAACCTGATTATTATTTTGCTTTTACAGTGATTAAGTACAGATAAACTTCCTCTTACTACATGATTTATTTTTTTTTCATTCATTTTCCATAAGAAGTAGTCACAATAATGCTGTGATCCCAAAGTACAGGATAAGGAAGAAAAATGGACATAGTGCTAATCACTACCTGGAAGGGATCACCATGCAATGAAAAATCTCTGTTTATATTTTATTTACAATTTTTAAACAAACATCTATATTCCCTTTTGAAGAAAAAAAATGAAACAGCTTGTATAACCCAAGTTGAGCAAATTTATTTTAGAGCCTGGAACTATTTAAGTTTGAAGAGAGAGGAAGAAAGACATGTTTGATGTAGCAAACAAAGCTAATCTTCTCTGTTTGGTTATAGCTGTGGATGCCAAGTTATTTTCCAGATAGTGATGCTGAGCCACTTTAGCCCTTTTTACCTTTTTGTTTAGTTTGGTGTTTTAGCAGAGTATTTCATGTTTGTCAGAACTTCCCAGCTGCCTTCCAGGATTTCTTTTGGATGGAAAGAAGACTTTTATTTTCAGTCAGCGTAGCTCTTTAAAACACAAAACAAAACAGGTTGGCTTAGATCAGGACAGGAGTTATGTTTTGCTTAAATTTTGACAAAAGGTCGTTCCCTGCCTTTGTTCTTCCAAAGCACTTTGTGGTCCATTTCAGAATTTATTTTTTGAATGAGAATAATTTCAATTGTCTTTGAGTCACTGTTTCAGTCCTGGCTGGATATGCAGCAGCCCCAGGATGTTGCTGTTATATGGCTGCATGAAATGGGTCAGTTCCAGTCCAGAACAGATCAGGACAATTTGCTGTTGTCATTGGGAGTCTCAGCTAAGGATGGGTGGGGCTCCCTTCACACTCAGGGTTGGGAATGAGGAATTCCTGGGCTCAGGAATGAGGAGCCTGGGCCTGTTTGAGACCTGCCCTGGAGCTCCAAAGAAACCTGGATCTGGGATTCTCAGCTGGCTTCTCTCCAGGTCGATGGAAAATTTACACTGAAGATTTCAGTGTGAAAAACCTCCAAGACTTTACAGGAGTGATCTATAAATTCTGATTGTGATTCTGCCTGTTTTATTCTTGGGTGTAATCCTTTCACAACCAAACAATCTCATCATTTTGTGTGGGCTTCTGCTTTCCTCCATGAGCACACAAAACCAGCAGACACCACACTTTTTTATTACGTATTTGATATGTTTATCAAAAGTTGGCCTTCCACGTTTGACCAAATTTGGACTTGTTCCATAGCAGGCTCCCTACAGTGATCCTCAAAGACCTAAATATACATATATATATTGCTATATCTCTATATATCTATATCTAATACCCATAGCTATATATATCTTTCTACACTTTGCTGACAACTGCTCACACAGCAGTGTCAGAGTGGAAAGCAGCAAGCCTGTGCTTTCTTTGACTTCTAGAAGAGCCCTGGTTATGCAAATGAATGCTTGTGCAAGCAAATCTTGTGAAAACAAAGCGCTTTAATAATAATAATAATACCTCTGTCTCTCTAAAGTAGATGCTGTGTCACTGCTTGATTCTGGTCTAGTCCATAGTGGAATTGAGCAGCATTCTGCTCTTTGTCTTGAAACCCTTTCCACTTGTTATTCAAAGTTGCTTTGTATATTTTGAAACTTGTTCTTTCTTTCCTCAAAAACAGTTCTTGCTCCATAAAAAGAAAAGAGAATACATTTCTTTGTAAGACATTTGAATTTATCCTGCTGAATAAGTGTGGTCTGATATTTTTTACAGTAGTTCATTTATGGCATTTTATTAGGTCTCCCGGGCACTTTATTTGCACGTTACATTTTGGTAGCTAACAGGACTGTGCAATTTGACTTCTATTTTTATGCCTAGCCAGCACAGAAATGTATAAAAGTTAAAACAAACCTTTCTATTTCTAGCTCCTGTCAATGTCTGTAGTATGTGCTGGACTTAACATAAAATTTAAGACCTTCTATTATTTAAGTTTGTTACGTATTTAAAATCACCTTTGAACATGAATCACATATTAAGTGATGGTGTAATTAACTAATGTAGCTAATCAAACATCGGTTACCCAGCTGAATCATTCTTTCCTGCTGCTTTGTGTTTTATAAGGATTTTGAACAGCAGCTCTGGATAAATAGCTCTGAGAAAACCCAGACAGACAGGCTCTACTTTTGTCTGCCTTGGTTTCTAAGGAAAAAGGCTCATATCATGATGCTGTTGAATTTTAGACACTGCTTTGCCTTTTACATTTGCTTTGATTTATCAAAATTAATGAGTTTTGGGTTTTTTTAGTTCCAGTTCATAGGTATGGCATAGAAGAGGTGAATCCCTAGTAGTCAGTGGCAAGACTGGGACTCAAGACATTCAGCTTCTGTCTTGAAGGAGGCCCATGACTTAGCAGATATTTTGATTAATGGATTTGGGAATGAAGACTCACTGAAGACTTAAACAAACCCAGAATGTCTTCAAAGGGTTAATGGCAAAGTTTCCCTGCTCAGAGCTTCCTCTTAAGTCTTCTCTGGCCCATCATGGACTTTCCTGGACTACTGACCAGCATCAAAAGTCTGGGTCTTATTTGCCTCCCCAGCCAAAGCCTGATCCTGTTCTAGTCATCAGATCTGACTCCCAGAATGGATGTCTGTAAATTTGGAATCAGGCCTTGGCATTTGCTGCAAGCTCCTACCTCGTGTATTGAGCATGAACTGCAGGCTTTCCTGCTTCCATGTATGGGTGCCCACTGAGTTCAGGCATGAACACCCCATCAGTTTGTGCATGAGCACCCAGTTAATTCACTAATGAACACCCATGAGGTCCCTCTTAACCCATGTCAGAGCTCAGTCAGTTCACACCTGAGCACCCACCTGGCTTGGTTCTAAGCACAGTGATGGCCATGGCTGGCAGGTTCCAGTATCAGAGGCAGCTGAAGGAGTGGGAGGAGGTCAGGAGAGGCCATGTTCTGCTCACAACTGGCCTGCCCATGTCTCAGTGTGATGGAAAACCCAGCACTGAGTGAAAGCGGCAGCAGAGAGAAGGGAAGCTGACAGTAGGAAAGGGGGAGTATAAGTGGGTTGAGTTCAGTCTAGGAAAAATAGTGGGAAGGTGTTAACTTAATTTTTTTTTTAATATATTTACTTTCTTGTCACTTTGAATGAATTATTCGAAATTTGTGTTAATGGGCAATAAATTAAATTAAGTAAAAACTCCCCACATCAAGGCTGTTTTGCCCACAACACCTGTCTGCATTGCTAGGAAAGGTGAAAACTCTTTAAGTTACTGTAGGGATTAGTTTATAAAGAAATAAAAGCCTTAAATATGGTTAATCAACGTCTATGCAGCAAAGTCCCTCTTTATATCACAGGAGAGCTAAAGGACAAGGAGTAGAATCCCATCAAACAGATAACTTGAATTAGTGTCTGTGTGTTCCCTCCCTTTGTTCCCCACACTGTGCAGTGCTCTGCTCTGCCTCCCACATTGTGACAGATCACTTTTCTGTGTGCATTTTCCCAGCTGCCCATTATTAATTAGATATTAATGTCATGTTTTGGGATGAAGCTGAGCCTGCCCCGTGCACCCTTCACAGCAAAGATCGGCCCCTGTGAGCAGGAGCCACACAGGTCACAGGAGAACAACGTTTCCACTGGGAGGGGAAGCTTGCAGAACCCAAGCCAAGCTTTTCTAGGATGTGAAGCCTCTGCATAAGAACCCCATTTATTCCCCAATCCCCTCTCACAGTTCTAACACATACTCTCTCTCACTTTTCTTTCCATGGCCACAGCGGGATATGTTTGTCATTTTAGGGCTGAGAAACAAATCTTGGCTGTTATTATAATCCATTGTAGCTTTCTAACCACTGGCCCACATTGGAAGGCTGAAATGTACACCCACATGGCACATTTTCTTAGTTATTTATAAAATGTTAGTAAGAAATGTCATTTTCACTAACAGAGGAAAAAATTTCCTTCTTGTACTGGAATAGCTGGCCTTATTGCAAACAGATAAAGAATTGCTGGGATTTAGAAAACGCTAAACAAATACTTCAGAAAAAAAGATTTTTTTTTTAATTCTCTTGGTGAGAATTTTATTAAAATTCAGTAAAAATAGTATCTTATAAATCATTTATACAATGCAGATTTGCTTTAAGATGAACTAGTGAAACCATGATCAAGCAAAGATGTGTCTTTGGCACCCAGCCTGCTGTCATAATGGTTCCCATAAATGTCAAGACATAAAATAGAGTATTCTGGCCTGGGTCAAAGGAACATCCAGAAACAGGGCCACAAGAAAGGTTATTTAACATCATCGGTTATTGTTAGCAGGCGTAAAATGCAAAGGAGCCCAGAGCTGTGGGGAAGAAGATTTACTGCAAATAAAGTATTTGATTATTAAAAAAAAAAAATCTCTGAAATAAGTATTGTGAAGATTTATAGCCATGGAAGTTCCAAATGAAGATGTGCTCTCTAGGAATAATCTAGAGGTGCTTTTTTTGGTGCTCTGTCTTGTGCTGCTCTGTCTTGTTCTGCTGAGAGGCCCTTAAACCCCCCTGCAGCCCTTCCCCACCACACCACAGCAATGCCTTGTTTGCCTCACGTGGGCAAAGAGCTGTTTGTTGGCATCTTTTTTCATTCCTCTTCAGCTTTACTGATGCTCCTACTAACCCAGTACAAAGAGTTTACAGAAATAACTGAAATGATAGTTAAGATCCAAAACAATGAACACTAGAGCAGTTTGGAGCTCAGGTTTTAATTTAAGCTGTACCTAGAAATACACAGGCCATGACTGAGTTTTAACTTCTGTGTTTGCACAAACTGCTCAGTGCCAAACATTTGTTTTTTTCCTAATGGAAGCATGATGTCAGTAGTCCCTACAGCTGGTATGATTTGTCTTTCTTCTATCATTGGAGGATTTCCAAATATGAGAGAGGCATGAACGCAACCTGAACTGAAAATCTGAAAAAAAATTGGGTTCCTTTCTTAAATCAGGCTGGAAAGAACTGTTGAAAACAGCAAGGAGGAGCTGACCAAATACTGCAAACAATGTTTTCCATCAGAGCTGGTGATGCTCTACACCAACAGATTCCTCCTGCTTTTCACTGGTGTTCAGGTCACTTCACTTGTTTGATAAATATTTGTTTAGGGTCTTTCATCCTGATTTTATTCATATGAATGCCAGTGTTTTACATCCTTAAATCCAGCTGCTAAGACATTATGAGAGCAAATCATTAAAATCTTTTCAGCAAGACCAGCAAGCAGAAAAAGATGGCATGAAGTGGTTTCTGGTGGTGCTCTCTGTCAGTTTTATATTTCAAAGGAAGCTAATAAATAACACAATTATTTGTTTGGGGGCCCTTGGAAACAGCAGATAAGACCACCATCATCCCAGGCCCTGGACATGGGAGGAGGGGAAAGAGACAGAACCTTTGCTGCCCAAGGCTGCATTAAAAGCTGGAGTGGCAGAACACACTGCCCAAGGTCACTCAGCAAGTCAGTGGCAGATGAAGGAATAAAATCCAGAATTCCAGCTCCATGCACTACTCTGCAGACCCCAACAAGAAGCAACAGAACTCCTCTCCCTCAGTCTAATTAATCTACTCAGCAATTCAGTAATTTAAGTGCAAGGAAAACAAATGTCCAGACAAGAAACAAATTCTACTGTGGCTCAGGCTATTTACTGAACTCAGGAGAAGGTGCTTTCCTGAATGAATCTACAATAGGGTCAGGAAGTGTTTTGTGTCTTCCTTTTGCCCTTTATCTCCCTGCTCATCTCTCTGATAAGCTGTTAAAGGCATGCTCAGTATAACAGAAAGATTGTGAGTGGAAAAGAAACAGGTGAAAATAAACTTCTCCCTTTATTTTAAAGTGCGTGAATCGAGTATTTAAAAAAAAAAAAAGGCAGAAAAAAAAAAAAAAACTTGGCCACAAGTAAGTTACATAACTTAAGCCAGTCTAAAATTATGTGCCAGCAATTTACATGAGTTTTATGTAACTGTTTATACTGCTGTTTATTTAAAAATTACTACTTATCTTGGCGACCGCAGCAACACATCGTGCATTTGCTAGCTCTGGAATACAGGGCACCTTCATTAAAACACATAGTCACCAATATATTAAACACACAAAAAAGCCCTGCTCTGACATAACATGAAGTGTCAGATGGAAAGCCGCAACAGCAAAGACATTCAGCGTTCACAACAAAGCAGCCCTTTGGGGTGTTCAGAACAGGACTGGAACATGCTCCATCCTTAATTCACCCAACAGCTTTCAGGTCCTTTACAGCACAGTTGGTGCAGTCTACAAGACCAGCTCCTGTTCCTGGGCTCTTATAAAGGACCCTCTTCATCCTCAGCTTTCTATGCTTGAGCATGTTTATAATTCAGCATTTACGTGCTAAGGTGAGGCAGCCTTTTGTTCTTTCTTAAAGTCCCAAGGACTTCAGCGTGGCACAAGTGGTTGGTAATTTCTGTTTGCTCTCTCCCAGCACTCTGTCGTCTCTCACAAAGGAGGCAAAGATTTAGATAAATCTTTGTGATGGGTTGCTTATGCATAAATTACATAATTTTTAGGTCCAGATCCATCACCAGGGTAAGACCATGGTGAGTGGCTTTGTACTGGTACCAGGAAGAGCTGCAGATATCCCAAAAAAAGCCAGGCAGTGGGAGCAATGCTGGCCTAATACATGGATTTTCCCCTTTTTGGGGGGTCTGTTGACTGAACAAGGTGCTTTACACCTCCTTACTTCATTTTCACTGTTATAAAATAGGAAAACTGGTATCCATGTCCTCCTAGGAGGTTTCTAGCCAAATGAATCAGTATAGCAGAATATTATGGATTATTTTTAGATGGCCATTACTGTAGAGAGCTGAAAACTGGCAATGCAGAGCAGGAGATATAAACCTAAGTGATAAATTATTTCCATGGATTTGCATTTCTTTAAAGCTGTAGCATGTCTTCTTCTTCTCACTTGAATCAGTAAAATCATGCGAGGAAAAAAGTTTATTAAAATTATAAGTAAGAAAATTCTCAAAAAATTTGTTATGAGTTACTTTATGACAGATATACTTTGAAATGAGGGGGAAAAGAAGGCACTATTCCAACACAGCTGTTGAAAAAATATTTATTTTTCAGTTATGGAAATTTTTATTGAAAATGAGGGACGGGTATTTTTCCAAAAGTGAGGTTTTTAAATAAATATATTTGAAAATTAGGTTTTGAGTAACTTTGGACACACCATCTTGTTAGGTAAATATCCTTTAAAAGGAGGATTCTCAACCATGATAACCATAACCTGATCCACAAGCTAATATCATATTCCTGTGTTTCAATTACATAGGGCTCAGCCACCACTGGCTAAGCTAAAAAAAATGCAAAATGCATTGGTGGCTGCATAAGGAGAGGCACAGCTGAGACAGAGAAGGATGGGATGTATGGTGGGGGCCAGGGGGCACCCAGGGTGCACCCTCAGCACCTCAGGACACAATGAGAACTTGGTCACTCTCCCAAGGCAGTCGCTGTCCCTCAAGGGGCTGGGACATCCCACTGTCATCCAGCTCACTGACAGGGGCTCACTGACACCAGCTGCCCTGGGAGATCAGAGCAAAGCCCTGTGATTTACTGTCACAAAACCTCTCAGACTTCCCCGTTGCTCCTGAGATGGCTTTGGAGACTACATCAGCCTGTTCTCCTCTTGGAAACTCAGCGTCTCTCCCTGAACTCAGCAGTTTTTGATTCTTTCTGAGAACAAGCTGCCATGCTGCTGCTAGTCACCAGTATTGTGGTGTTCCTGCTGGTCACAGGCTTGCAGACAGGCAGGATTACAATCCTGCTCAGATTCAGGCATTACCTCCTCTTCAGACAGTGTGCCAACATTTCTAAATACTGAGAGCAGTCCTCTAAATGCCAAATGGAAGTGGAAGGGGACCCACATCAAGGACAGGGCTGCAATGTTTATTTGTGTAAGCTACCCAAATTTAAATATGTCTCTTGAAGTACCAGTTTATGTCTGGGCAACCTCCAGTCCATAGAACAGTTAAAAATTGGGGAACATCAAAAGCTGCTTAGAGCTACTTCTCTCACCCTTGGCTTTTGCTTTGTGCTGTGTGAAGTGTGACTCAACCACTGCCCCTCTCTTGGACACTTGGGGATGCCTGGGGATTCCAATGAAGGCAGGATTTTCTGGTAGAATCTGTCCTGAGTGACACTGTCTTTCTTGACATGAATCCTTGAAAAGAGAAATGATGTCTGAAGTGACTGCAAGCCTGTTGACAACACATTCAGCAATTTGAACAGGGTTTCTCCTTCTGGAAAACTGAAAACATGTCGAAGTCTGCAGCATGTGTACAGTGTCTGCAGTGATTTAAACATGAGTTAGAAACCTTGAAAATCACGGTTTACAATGGAAAGTCTGACAAGCCATCAAGTTCAATGTTACTTTTAAGTATTCTTATAATTAAGCTGTCAACAAAACCCTACAATATGGTACTGCAACAGTCTCTACATTTTCCTACTAATGTACAGAGATATCTTCCACTAAAGGGAGCAGTAATTAGGTATTTAAAACCCACAGAAAACTAGAAAAATACACAGTGAAAAAATTCAACGAGAATATAAAAAACCAACCAATCTTCTTTTCATTGCAGCAAACACAAAAATGTTGCAGAGCATGCTCTGCATTCACAAACTGCAATCATAGAAAAGGAGTGATTAGGGGAGAAGGGAAAAATGAGTTGTGTTATTGATACTTGGCTGTTTCAGAAAAATGTGCTGGCAGTTAAATGTTGTGTATATGCTGAACAAGAAATCCTCTGAAGCCGTTTTCTTTTAACATGTAAACACCAGTATGACACTGCCAGAAGATGAAAATTGCCCATGTTGAAATTAAAATGCCTATATCCTCTGATCTATTCTAAATTATTAACTCCAATACTAATGAATATACAAATAAATATACAAAAACTATTCTGTGAATAGTTTTTAGGAAATAAAGGAAAGCTTCATATTGAATTCTTTAGTGTAAATTCAGGAAATTCATGAGATTCCTCAGTTTCTGCTGTAGAATAATTCAAGAGATTAATTTCACTATGGTTCTGATAGGTTTTCCTGGAAGTTTGAATCTGAAGGTACAAATCACTAAATCCCAGAGGTATGACTCCAGGATTAACCAGGATGGTACCTCTCATTAATAAGGAATAATTTAAGAAAAAAGGCTGGTTTCCTGCCTGCAGCAATCCATTCCTCACTTGTGCATATTCTTTTTTTTAAATCATCCAGTAGAATTTCATGGTCTGCTCATTATGTGCACAATATTTTTTGCAAGTTCTGAGGAAGAGTATGGACAGTGGGACTGCTGATTCCACAACCCCTGAGCTCAGCAGGAAAAGGACTGACAGGAGCACTTTGGTGAAGGTGCTTATCACAATTTGGGCTGACAGAAAGATGGGAGGGATCTGCAGCACTCAAATCCCTCTGAAAGTGGCTACAGCTTACCAGCTCCTGGTGGAGCTCTGTGACTGCAGTGACCAGACCAGCAGCAGGCCTGGCCAGGGGAGCCAGAACCACTGAAACCAACTGTGAGGCTCCAGTGACTGTCTGGTCCAAGGAGAATATTCCTACCCAAATTAGCCAAGGGTAGTTTGTGAGGCTGAGGAGCCAAAAGGACTCTCTGCCCGTGCCCACCTGTGCAGATCCAGTGCAAGTCAGTGCTTTTTGTTGGTTAGGATGTATAAAGTGCCAAATGGCATTAACAGGTCCAATTCCTTCACCTTCTCTTTTCCACTACTTCTGTCTTTAAAAGGAAAATGTTTAAATGTGGGAAATGGTGACTTAAAGTAATTTGTATTGCAGTCTGTTTTTAAGAATTCTTTCCTGAAAAGTTTTTGAACAATATTTTGGTTTTGTCTCCCATACACAGAGATATAATTTAATTACTGTGTATTTGCTATACATTACTGTTAAGCATGACTTTTAGTATACACATGGACTGGGAAACTGCTAGGAGAAAAGTTAACCTGTGAGTGATTCAAGTCCTTTGACTTCTTTGCTTGAACTGGTACCTGATTGATTTTCTCCTGCTATTTGTTTCTAGTGGAATGGAGCCCTTCAGAAGACTTTTCTCCTTTGGCTGGTGAAATAATTATGGATAATCTTCACTCTTTGAGGTGCTCCATCACAGGTCTCAGGACGGTGAGTTCCAGAGGACTCATTTAGACCTTGATGGCCAAGTCCTCGCAGTGACACAAAGACACAAGAATTTACACCAGCACCCCTTGGAAATCACTGCAGAGACTTTCTTGTAGCAACATGTTCCAGTGATTGAGCACAATATGTCTGGTAGCCATAACCCAAAAGTCACAATGGAACAGAACCATTTTTTGAGTTATCATTCCCAGGAGAAATTGGGAAAGACTGGAGCAAAAGCTGCTGTTTTCTGGATCACAGGATAATCAGTGCAGATCAAAGGCTCTTGAGAGATCTAGACCTGACTCTGATGACCAACACCTCGAATAACAACTCTTTCTCTTCTCCTTCTTCCAGAAATACACATGTTGATGGCAATCATTCTCATTTTTGTTATTCGTCTTTGTATATTTCTTTTACATCAGACAGAACTGGATGTCAAACCTTATCCTCAAATCTTTGTAGTGTGTTTCAATCTATCATGGTGCATTTAAATGATTAAAGCTATTTAAGTTTCTCACTGAAAAAAGAAAATCTTTGTGAGGCTCTGCTTTGCAGTTGTTACAGCCAAGATTTTGAGTCCAGTGATAGTTTTGACTCCAGCTGTTTCCATTTGCAGGGCCAGAGATATTATGTCCGTGTGTCAGCCTACAACATGAGAGGATGGGGACCTCCATGCAAATCTACTCCTGAATATGCTTCTCCTTCAAGTAGGTTGGGTTTGTCTGCTCTCCCAGTTTGCTTAGTGATGTTGGAGTTCACAATGTAATTGGCATGTCATCTAGGAGTGAAATAAATAATAAAAGTCAACTCCTTCCAACCCCCCAAAAATAAGCAAAAATAATTTATGGATATTTATGTCTCATATTTTATTCTTCTCCAATCTCTTGACAGAAAATTGTTGTCTAGTCATTAACACTTAAAAAATTAGAAATATTTTAATCTTCATTTCTCTTAGGAGATTTCTGATATATGGAACTTCATTTTTCAGTACATGAATGGATCAAAACCTGATTCTGAGCTGCTAGAAGCAAAACACTTAGATTATCTTATGTAGTTTTATGTTTTACCTTGTAGCATTACAGATCCCATTCACTGGACCATTCTTACAGGATCCTGTACATAAAATTCTCCAGTGTGGACACACACAGTGGTAGCCTGTAAATGTTCCAGAAATGTCCAAAAGCCTTTCTTCCTTTTCCAACCTCTGACAAGTCTTCTCAGACTCCAGTAGGGCTATGATTTGTCATTTATAATTTTTAATCTATTATAATCAAATTGTATTGTTAGTTGCTTTTCCAGACTTGCCAAACTGGCTCAGTGTATTACAGCTCCCCTTGTATTGATGCAGTAAAGTGGGACTTTTCCTTTTATTGCATTAACACTAGTTTTTATTAGGCTAACGTAGCAATTTAATAACCTTGCATGCTAATGTGAAAAAATATAACAAGCTGTACCTATTCTCAGTAGTCATAATGAAGAGGGTTGGATAAATAAGGCTTTTGCATTGCCATTGTCCCATTTTGCTTCAATTTTGTTCTTGTGTTTTCTCCAGAACAACATCAGAACTAGGGTAAAGAAACATTCTGCTTGAGAACAAAAATGGGCTACAATCATGGGAAAAAAAATCTACTGTGGATAACTGAATAATTTGGTGATGTGCAATTACCTTGACTATAGCCAGGTGTAACTATACAGGACTTGGCCCCAGAAACCCAAAATTTACATCAGCTGGGGGACAGATTCTTTCACAGTAGCTGCCAGTTATTCAGCCAAATATCCCCACAGAAGGAGCACTCCTGGCAAGACAGGTGGTATTTAAGACTGCAACTTCGTATGATGTGAATTTTGCTTTCAGCATATTGCATTCTCTTCCCTTTTTACAGCCCCCTGCTATTAACTTGCTGAAATCTGACATTATGTGCCAGTTCCAAAGTTTTGGGGTGTGAAGGAAAAATCTTCCTGCAGATTTTAATGGATCAGCACAAAAGCCATGGAGAGAATTCTGTTCATTCCCCTTGTACAGTATCTCAGGGTGTTAAGAGCACAGTAAGTTTTGGAATTGCTGGGTTTAGGGCCACATACTTAGGCTTTAGAGTTAAGACCAGCAGAGCCTAAATGCAAAATCTTTTCATTAAGTAATACTCACATCAGAGAGACAAGATGTTATTTACCATTGCAGTTACTGGGGGCAGAACCTCCCTATTCACACAGTGCCTTCACCATGGGTTTTGAAAAGCAGATTTGTGCTTGGCAAGGAGGCAGCAGGCTGACATTACACCAGTGCTGCATAATAAAATAAGCTAAAATTTAAATGAGAATACATTAATGCTCTACAAAGTTGTCTGTAACAGCAGCCACAAGAATATGCAAAGGAAAGGAAAGCTTTAGGGCCTGATGCTGATCCAGAGCATCAAAGGCTGGTGACACTCTTGGAGAGGTGTCTGTGTGTGACAACAGTGAGCACCAGCATTTGTCCTTCTGTTTTCTCCACACACTGCAGCATCCTGGAAGGTGCTGGCCAATGCTGTGCAGCTTCTCTGTGAAATCCCAGCAAACAGAAACATTTCTAGGTTTATTCATTGGCAGGTGAGTGATGGACAATGAGGAGAGCTGGTCTGGTTTCTGTGTCATTTTTAAGGTAGTCAGCCATCTGGAGGTTCAAAAAGTTTGGAAACTACTGGGGTAGAGAAATCAGGATGTTGTTTGCAGCTCTACCAGTCTGATAACACCGAAGCACTTTGTGACTGGTGAGTTCCAGTTGGTCCCTCCTGGCTGCTCACAGGGGCTCTAAGGACATTTCTCCCACACAGAGCAGTAAATGCAGCTGGCCCTGGTGTTTGCAGTAAGAGAACACACAGGACAGCCCCTCTGCGGCTGTCACACTGCCCACAGGCTATCAGGGTACCAAATGTCTTCTCTTTCCAACTTTTCATGGGGCTTACTCTGGCTGCTGCACTAAATGTAAATAAACAGGTATTTATATCCCTGGCATAGTGAGCCCATTGGAAGGAATGCTTGACTCCAAACTTGCACTAGAAACTGGATCTGTATATTTAGTGAGTGAGCAAACTGCTGGTGGCTATGAGCATGTACATGGCCCCTGTGCCAGCAAGATGGGATCATGTCTCCTGTGCAGACAGATCTCTTAATACCTTGATCCACCATTCCTCTGAGCTAGGAAATGGGTGCAATGAGCTTTTCTCATTATAATCAAAGTATGAAAATAGCCAAGTCTGGAATTAAAGAGCTCCTTTCTGATACAGACAGGTTCTTCCTATTTGTGATGAGTTTGTTTTTTTTAAATAAAGACTGAGATTCTCATTAAGCAGCAAGTGAATGAAAACAGTCTGTTGGAGGTTGGAGGTGTGTGGGATAAATGCAGCAGGTTTTTGCCTCAGGAGTGCAGTGCTGAGCAGCCTGTGGGCTCTAGGGCAGGGACTGCCAGCATTTGTTCAGGCCTGGAGCAGAAATCCAGAAGGGATTTTACTCCAAGCATGCTTCTCTGGCTACAGGGCAAGCTCTGGGTGTAGGAAGATGTTCATTTCTGCTTCGCAGAACTGTTGGCGAGTTGTGGAGCCTCCTGGTGTCGGCAGCAGTGGCAGGAGGAGCGTTGTGTGGCTTTGGTGAGGGGCGAGTGTCAGGACAGGCTGACACTGACTGCAGCACCAGAGCTCATTCATAGAGAGAAACAGCCATTGTCAAGCCAGTCACTACACGAGCTTCTCAGAGCTGCTTGTGAGCTCTTTGTTAATAATCATTATGATTAATTACCCAGCTGGCACAAGGCAAAGAAAACTCAGTGTACAAGGAACAACAGCCCTAAAAACGACTCCTGCCTGCTGAGACGTAAAACTCCTCTAGGGCCGAGAAGTACCAGAGGCAAGAAAATATTTTTAGACCCTCTCCTGCACCTTTGTGTTTCATTTCTGTTTATTTCCTTTGTTCAATAGACTGGAAAGACTGCAGTGGAAGAGAGCCTCGGCACAGGGGACACACGGAGGCCCTGGAACGCCTCCTTCAGCAGGTTCGAGCAGCTCATCAGCACTATAATTGCAGAGGTAAGGAGAAATATCTATGTGGTAGGGCACCAGCTGAAGCCTCTGTGGCGCCTGTAATTTTAGCAGTTTTCTAACTAGGTCATACCTTCTCATTCATCAGGAAAAGAAAGATATTAATATTGGCCCATCTGGAATCACTTTAGCACACTATCTCGCTCTTAACCCTTGAAATTAGTTGGATGAAAACATCTGAAGGCTGCAATGTGCACACACACAGGCACAGTCTTTCTCCCTCCACATCCTACACACTTATTGATTTGTTTTTCCCTACAAATTAGTTTCACACAGGATTCCACTGAAATGTTTCAAAGCTGGCTTTTTTATTTGTTCATATAAAGAAATACTTTAGACAGTTAACAACTGGTTTGGATCAAAAGGGAGGAATTGGCTGCCTCCAAATGGAAGACACTAAGTGGATGTCATGCCAATCCATAATGAAAAATACTTGCACAATGTAACGGGGAGATAAGATTGCTACATTTCAAAACGGAATGGATCAAAACTAGGAGAGAGTTCAAATCTCAGCCAATCTTCATTCATGAGAAACAGACTGTGCCTTTAATAGCTCAAGAGCCAAGGCAACAGCTTGGCATTCTTTTTAGAGCCTATATAAAAACTCCTGTTCTATATGGGTTGTTGAAAAGTACTATTTATTTTTTTAAAATAAACTTCTAACTGGAATAATGCTTCATTGCAAAGGGACTTACTTTAAATGGAAAAGTTAAACTGTCATGAAGTTTTCATTTTTCTTCACCTAGTATGACTGCTCTGTCAAGTTGCATCAATTGATTTAAAATCATAGAAATACTCTGAGCTAAAATCATCTGGCTGAAATTAAAAGATGCAGCCTTTGTTCTTTGGGTGCAAATTTGTAACCATCACACTAATCCAGAGTCTGACACAACCCATTGTAACCATAGCAACTCAAACTATTCATCTATGATGCTTGGAAAGGGAAAGGAGATATTGCAAGAAAATGTTGTTTCTCTAATTAAAATTCATGCAAAAATTATCACTTGCAGGTGGTCTTCATACTGAAAATACAGATGATGCGTTCTATCTCTCTTACATGGGTTTTTGTGCTATTAAAGAAGGCTTTTTTTGTGGTACAGTTTGTCCTTTCTGGTGTCAGTGCCCATCTCAGCTCCTTCAGGTCACCTTTCCAGTCAACAGGGAGTAAGCGATGGAACATCTGAAAATATTCTTAGTATAAATTGTTTTACTGACATAGCAGCCCAGAACAGAAGCAGTTATAAACATCATGCAGAAAATTCCTTCTTTTGACATTTTGACACCAGTGCTGGTTCTTATAAAATTCCACTGCCCCTGAAATTAACCCAAGTCTCAAAACTGAGCACAGACAACTCTGTTCTTGATTTCCTAACACCTTTTCCTTTAATAATAAATAACAATACAGAAAAATGTGTTTAACTCAGAACATTTTCTTCCATGCCTGAAAGGCTGTGGGACCTCACATGGGGCAGTTCCACACTGTGGAGTCAGCCTGAGCAACACCCTTGCCTCCAACCAAGTAAAAATCTCATAATTGCTTGTAATGCCAGCATTACACAGTAGTATATTTTGGATAAATCAGCTTGGCATCATCATAGGAGAACCTTTGGAACTTGCCTTAAATATATGATGATGTCAATCCCTTTTATTTCACTAATATGGTGAGGAATCAAAACAAAGTTTGCAGGAAAAGTAAGAATTATGATGTCACTTTGACTCAGAAATTTTATTCTGATATTTATCAACCTCAGTGGAATCTGAGGAGTTTGATCAAGGATCTGAGATAAGCTGCTATACATAAAAGCCCAAAATAACAGTTTTCACTTCATGTTATACAGAGGCTTGATTTCTATTCTTAATTAATGTAAATTAGCATGACTGACTGACAGGGTGGAAGTCAGCATGGCCCTGCTATTTACACACAGGCTGAGGACCTGCCCAGGCATTCTCCTGTTCTTTGCCATGATTCCCTTTACCACATCCTGGTTAATGCCAACCTTGTGATCTCTGTTTGCCCCATCTGTTGTAGAGCTGTCAGTAACAGCTGGACATTGTTTGAAGATCCCTGAACCTGCCTACAAGGACTGTGAGAGCAGAATGAGGCTGTGCAGGAATTAGAGCTCAGTGGGAACAGAGCTGGGACCAAACCTGGTGTCCAGGCACCTTGGCTGTCCCCACAGTGACTCCTGCCTGGAATGTCCCGCTCAGGCTGGCTCAGAGCACAGGACGAGTGACAGAAAGGTGGAAAAAAATGAGAGCAATCAATCTAAATGGCCTGAGATTATCTGAGCAAGGCAGGCAAAAGGCTAAGAAGCCAGAGGGGCTGGAGGATGAGGCTGTGTGCTGCTGAGGTTGTGGGATCTGGGAGGGGACATTGCCCACATTCCAGGCAGATCCTTTCCCCAGGTCTGTTCATTCAGGCTCTGCCTTTTGCCCCGTGATTTGCATTGCAGGGGCTGGAGAAAACAAGCTTACAAAAATACCAGGAAGAATACACTGGAATGTACAGTGAGTTTAAGAGCTTTTGGAATTAGATCAGCTGTTGCTTTTGAACCTGCTCTGTGATATGATGAAATCTCCTAGGGAATTACTTAGGAAGCTTTGCTTTCATATGTTTAATCTTCTGGAAAACCCTGATGATTACAAATAACAGTCATCCATTTGTCTTGATAATACTATGCTACAGACTATCATAACTGAGTTACTACAATTGTATTTCCTGGCAACACTTCAAATATATTTTTTAAGTATTTTCCTTTTTTTGTAGATCTTTCTTTCTAAACAATTCAGAGTGGACTAAGTAATTGTGTGACACTTCATTAGAAAGGAACCCAACTCTTCAGTAGAATTCTTACCAGATATTTTTCTTCTGAAATTCAGTTGAAATGTATTTTACTAGACAAGTCAGAGGTGAAATAAAAATGTTCTCATTTTAATTTGATTCACAAGCAGAACACATAGTTTTAATTGCATTTAGCCAAGAGAGGGATCTCTGATTCCTCAGGGCATTTAAGATGTTTAGATTATAATTCTTTGTGAGACTATACAAAAGTATACTTGAGAACCAAGCTATAGCCTGGGAAGTTCAGGTTGGGAATTTAAGAAGAGACCCCAAATGCACACAAGCTTGAGGGGGCAACGTAGTTCTTGTTCTTCCAAGAGGTTGCTTTTAAGTGTGGGTTGTATTTACATAAAAAACTGCAAAGAAATATTCATACACCCTCTACCTTCGAAGAGAAAGGCTGCCAATGTCATAAATACACCTTTTTATGTAATTGCCTATTTCAGTCCAGGTTTGAATGCTTCTGATTTAAATCTAATCAGTGGAAATTCTCCCATCTTGGCTGCTATGTGCTCACTCCCAGGCTTCTATTAAAAGAGCTCACAGCTCAGTTGCTGTATCATTTGTTAATATAAACTTACTGTGTTGCTACTGATGCTTTTCCATGAAGGTTACTCTATGTTATTTATTAGTTAATTAAGTAACAGACAAAGTTCCATTTCCTGCAAATCCAAATTATCCTCTAATCTCAGCTCCCTGTTTTCTGGCTTCTACACACACAATACTGCAAAACAAAAGCAAATAGCAATATAGGAGAGTTTACAGTCTCCATCTAATTTTACATTAATTCTTTTGCTGTTGGCTTCTGCAAAGCTGTGTGGAGTAAACCCAAACCACTGAATCGACCAATAACATATTTTTCACTTGTAATGTGCCCTCTTATTTTAATGCTGCACTCTCAGGGTGTTTTATACAAAATTATGTTGCTTTGCCTTCAGTAATTTCCTCCTCCATTCTCTCTGCATTGATGGAGGGAATACAGAAGAAAATAATTAGAATGGAATTTATATTCCTAAATTGATCTTAACCTTGAAAGAAGGAAACAGTAAGATAGGAGTTTTCATGTAGCATTTGGTTTACATCACTGCAATTCACTGAAAAAGGTCCACAGTAAAATAACCGTTATCTGAGGAGATATGGATAGAAATACAGAAGAATATTTTCAGAAGGAGAAGAAAACAAAGGAGTAGTCATGGATTTGGATAAGTCGGTTTAAGCTGAAGAGTGCATTGGAGAATATGCCAGGGAGAACAAGTTTGCACTGGAAAGACAATGAATTTGATGATCTAATAAGACTCATACATCTGAACTGTATGATTTCACCCCCAACAGAACCTTGTTCTCTTTGTGCTCGCTGTTCCACAGAGCAGTAATTATTGCTAACAATGTGCCTGTTTGCTGGTGCCAATCGTGGTGCAAATTTATTCAGCATTTAAAGTAAGCTGAGCACTTCCACAGATGGGGTTTTGGAAACAGTAAATTTAGATGCTCTTCAAATATTCAAGACAAGAACTCACCAGGGAGACACAGACAGGCACCTCCTATTCTGCACCAGAGGTAAGTGGGAAACACTCTGAGAACACCTAAGCAGAGAATCAGCAGCTTTCAGAAGTGGCTCTTCAGGAGTTGTGGTTTTTTGCCACTAGAGAAGGGTATCCCTCAATATGCTTCACACTTCAGTCTGGCTGGGGATCCATGCTTCATCCAAATAAACAGTCAGATCCTGGAAAAGTGAGATGTGCTTTCACAGGGACATTTTTCATCTTGTCTTTCTTTTCATATCACAGCAAATATCTGAAGAATTGACTGTATTTTCCAAAGTATTTCTGCTGGTTTTCTATAACAGCATTAAACAGCACAGACATTGCAAAAAACCAAACCCAAACAGTGTTAAATGCCCATTGCTTTCAAATCCAGATATGAACAACAACTGCCAGTACATTGTAAAGTCCTCAATGTCCCTGATTGCCATCTCCTGGTGTCCCCTCCAAACCTGCTCACAGGCACACAGGTGTTCACAGCTCTTACACAGAACTCAGGGCTTTCAATGCCCATGGCAAGATATTTCCTTGGCTTACAAGGCCGTGCATGAGAGAAGGGAAGACATTAAGTCCAATTCATCAAAAAAGAATGCAATGTATAAAAATTTAACAGTATTCTCTTAGAACATTGGGACAATTTTATAAAATTCTTCTATTGGAGAGCTGACCCAGATATGCTGGCAGGCACACAGCAGGTCTCAGCTTTGACATGAAGTGAACAAAAGAGTTTAACACCTCTTCCTTGGACTCCAGATTATTAGGGAGCCAAGGTTAACTGTGGAAGCTCTAAGGAAATACACGAGTGGAAGTTGTTGTGATGGAGAAAAAAAAAAAAATCCAACAACAGTAGATGCATTTAATGTGATATAGAGAAAGATGAGGGTTAATCTTGTCTCCTTAAAACTTTTCCTTAGGTTACATTGGTGATGCTGCAATGTCAGTGTCAGCCAGGGCACCGATTATTAATTTCTTAGAAACTTAAGCTATATGAGGTAAGAAATTTAGAAATTTCAACACCCTAAAATACTGACTGATCCAAATCCCTTCTCAGGTTTTTGAGACCACTTGCAAAGCCCCCATCCTTTCTGAACATTAAGAGTGTGTAGGGCTGGTTCAAGCTTGCCTCAGAGCAAAACAGCTTTATCTTGTCTGAGTTTGCAGACAAGGAAATTGTCTGCTGCTGTGTATCACTGAGTTAATGAAAACACCATCAAAGGGCTGCATTTGAGCATCTTTCTAAATGTTGCCTTTTGAAAGGAATGTAATGGGCACTGACTGAAATTTAGTACTGTGGTTCAAGAAACAAAGGTTTTTTATGAGACACTAGCTGAAATTTAAGAGCTGGGTTGGGTTTGCTTCTTTTTCCCATTTCAGAAAGTTCTAAATTACAAAACGCTGGTCGAAAGCAATCGGTTTCCAGAAGCTTGAAGCACCTTTTCCATTCATCAAACAAGTTTGTGAAGACTCTGAAAAGGTTTGTCATTCCTTCTATGTTTGAGACATTCTGAATTTTCGCAGTTGTTGTTGTGTATTAGAGAAAAGCACCTTAGAAATACGTGATAATATGCCACTGCTGATGAGACAGCAATTGGTCAGGATGAACTGACAAAATCACAGATGTGTAAGACTGATGAAGCTGACAGGAAAAAAATGCTCCACCTCCTACTGAAATCAATAGAATTTTTTCTTTGTTACTTTTGGAAGTGAATTCAAATTGTTACAGAGTGAAATATTCTGTGCAAACCCAAAGTGCAGCTACGGAGCTCTTTGAAAGCACTGCCTCTGTTGCTGTTCTTTAAGGAAACTACAACATTTATTCATTAACAATATAAAGCACAGAGCTCAGATAACATTTGAATAGTCCACTGACATCCTCAGCTGGGTTTGCAGCCCACTGTGACCCAACTCTCAGCCCTGACAATTTGTTTCAGCTAATGGAAGTCACTTATTCTGGATTGTTTCTTCTTTCATTGCCAGGAGTGTTGAATTTGCATTTTTTTCTTTGCATTTTGATGAGAGTTTGATTCTTTCAGAAGAGCTCTCCAGGGTCTTTAAATTCCCTGCAGTAACTACTTAACATGTGTAACTAATTGTGAGGGTAAATATTGAAAGGAATGATCTCTATAAACAGGTTTGCAGATATGTTGGCCAAATTACACTCAATTATATCAATATAAATCCATAATAACCCACCTGATTTCAATTTAGTTACTTCAGATTTGCTCTGAAGGAGGGCAGAACTAAGGACATTAATGATAATTTTTAGTAAAATTTCTGATTTCTAAAGGGCATAAGGCCTCCATTGTGTACTGTGTACTCTGGCAAAATTCTCATTGAAATTGATGTCAGTGGCTCACACAAATCCATAATCTCTTAGAGTCATGCAATCTTACATCATCTAAAGTGATAAACTTCCCCAATATTTTTCAGAATCCACTGACTGAAGTTTCATGACCTTATATTACACAGAATTTTTATACCAGATGATTCACTTTGTCTCCCCAGAACTTAACATCTATGATTCCTTGACTAAATTTGGCAAGGATGTGAATAGACATGAAAGGTGTTTGATAGTGTTTCCTTCTCTCTTCAGGGGACTCTACTTATCTGTTATACTTTTTTACAAAGACAATTTGTTAGTAACCAATGAAGATCACATCCCAGTTGTGGAAATCGATGACTCTCACAGTAGTTCAGTTATGCAGGATTTCCTGTGGTTCACAAAGGTAATGGGAGTCTAATTTCATCTATTGCTTTTGCAAATCTGTTGCCAGCAATGCATGGGCCTTAGCTCATCACTCTGAATGTATGAAATGATGTCATTAAAAAGCTGAATGATGAAATGCTTCATTACTCATGTTAAAGGCAATTTTCACAAACCAGTCATGTGGATTAAATCCTGACTGGGCCACTGACAGTGATACAATTAACTCTTAAGGTATGACCCTAGATGAGTGATGGTTATGTGGATACTTGCAGGTTTTATGGACATTTAGAGCAAGAGCCTAAAGAATTCAGGGGTTTTAAATCTGGTATTGTGGTTGTGCCATCACTCAAGTTGTCTTACAGTACTTTTTTTACACCACAAAATACAGTAAACCAGTTTTGCACAATTGTCCACAATCAATTAGAACAGGTTCATGATGTTTACAGAACACCTTCTGTGTCTGAGTCAGTATCTGTGTCATGTTTATCCAATCAGCCTATTGCTGTCTGCAGAAATACAAAGTCTGCAATATCTACTGATTTTTCCAAATCCAAAATGCATTTTAGTATCACTTTTGCTTTTGCAAATGCTGAGAATCAGAAGTGGCTGAAGTGGATCTGTTTTTGCAGTTGTCTTGCATGTGGGATGACATCAGGTGGCTGAGGCAGAACATGGCTGTGTCTGTGTCCTCCTCCACAGCCCTCCAGGCCAGGCAGAAGATGCTTTCAGCAGCAGCACAGCTACAGGTGGGTCCCGTGGCATATTTCTGGCTGGTAGCTCAGTGACTTTCTGATCTCCAAGGCACAGAGCTGCCAGCTGTCCCTAGGACTGCTCTTTGGAGCAGCATTCTCATCTCCAGATGAGTACTGAGCCTCTCCTGCCAGGAAGGATTTACATTAAAAGTAAAGAGTAGGAATAACAAAGGAAAAAAGAAAACAATAGGAAGAAAGAACAAAAGAAACAGACAAAGAAACAAACAGATATGAAGCAGTAAATAATGACCAGGCAGAGAAGCCTGTAAATTTGCAGATTGGGAATTCAAAGTTATAATCCTAATATTTGTCACTCAAAAGCTTCTTACAGGCCTATTCATTATTAATTATTAATCTATTAATAAAGCATTTAAAGTCTGTTCTATTCCACCCTCTGCTACAGATGCAACCTGAGTAGCACTGAACAGGTCACTAAAATCCTTCTGTGTCTCAGTTCACTATTTGTTATGCAAATAGAAATTACACTTTCTCCAGCAGAACATTTCTACCTTTATTGTAAAGCTTTGAAGTTGAGTTAAGTTGGGTTTCACGACAACATGAAATCTCTAGATGGCAGGCAGACACGTCCATTAAAATAGTTACTTTTGTGGGAAAATACATTTTCAAAAAGCTGCGTGCACGGTTTTTACAGAAAAAAGCATATCCAGGCTTCACTTCTTTCTACCTTTTGTTGAAGTCAGCAAAGCTTCCCAGGAAATCTGTGGTACAGTCCTGGCCTTGCTGCAGATCCTCAGTGCTGGGCACTGTGCTGGGCACACCTCACCCCACAGGCTGTGCCAGCACAATAACCTGGTGTGCAGCACCTGGGAGAGCCACACACATGGGGTCAAGGTTAACAATATGCATGTGGGGTTTGTTTTACACCTTTTGGTGAGCAAGCCTTCCTGGGCAACCACATCTGGACTGATTTCCCCAAAGTGCCCCGAAATACATCAATGCCAGCCTGCTGCACCTTTATTGGAGAACCACCTGTGCTAGGCAGCAGCTGCCTGTCAGTCCTTTGAGCTGTCACTAGAGAAAGTTTTAACTATATCTCGTGAATATTCCCCCAGTGGGGTTGGCTCAGCTCAGGTAGCACACATTTGGTTAGTTCAGGTCATTCCCCCTGTGCAGATCCCCTTTAACAGCAAACTGCATGGGGAGATACCCAACATTCCCGTCCTGCTTTTATTTGCTACCAGAGATGCCAAGTGCAGAGCTTGAAACACAGAGACACAGCAAATGTGCCCATGTGGTGCATTGCCCTGCTGAAGTTTTGCCAAATTTATTGCCCTAAATGTGTGTTCTGTTTGCTTGGTCCCTGAGGAACACAGGGACTGTCACCCAACTGCCAGCCTGGAGCAGTGTGTGGCCTGATGAGATCCCCCAGTGGAAGGATCTCAATAAAGTTTATTATGCTTGAATACTTTTTATTGAGGCAGTTAATAAATTGACTCCACAGGAATTTGGGGCAGAATGGAAAAGATCAGTGATGACACAGCTGCTCAGGGACTAGATCAGTAGACTCAGAGACAACAGGGACTGCAACTTTGTCTGTTGTTACCACCAAACAAAACTCAAGGGATGGGGTAGCAAGCTCAGCAGACACAAAACTGTTTTAGGGTATGAATCAGTCCCATATTGATATTTGTAGGTCCCCCATTCCCTGTGCTGGAATGTCATTCACAACATAGTGACAGTAAAGAACTGTTCGTTTTCATCTGGGCACATTCACAGGCTGAAGTGATTAATATGACAATTAGATGGCTCAGGACCACTGCCAGGATCTGCCCCAGCTGGAGACACAAGGATTAGCACAAAATGGGCACTCAAGACACCCAGAGTCAGAGAAGGAGACAAACCCCAAAAGGCAGAACAGTTTAAAAAGGCAGTGGAAAGGCAGAGTTCTATATCGACACCAACAGTCTGCCCTGGAAAGAGATGCACAAAGCTAAAATAGACAACTAATGCCACCCAAACCCAGGCACTGTGCTGACTACTGAGAGTTTATAGACAATTAAATAATATTAAAGTTGATAAGTAAATATTGGCTACTCAGTGCAGATAATTAATTACAGTATAATCTATCAGTTTACAATGTCATTAAGTTAATGTACAGCCCTTCCCTAAAGATACAACATGCTTCATTGTGTATTCAAGTTTTCATTTTACACTGCCCTTCTCCCTGTCCAGCTTACTGTAGATCTCTTGAAAAATCACAAAGTAATGAGCATATTTTAAATGTTAGGCATTTTTCTTTAAGACATCTGGGAATCTCGTCAGTGGCTGGTCACTGGATTGAGTGTGTTTGCACCTATAAGCAGATGCCTTACTGTGTGAGGAAAGGGATTTTAACCAAAATATGTATTTTATGTGGAGTCTTTTAAAATTACTTTTCTTTAATCCTCACATATTTTCCTGGAGAGCTTTGCCTTGGTAGTTTTGTTAGTTTCTGCCTGTTTTGTCTAGCACATTCTTGGTATTTGAAGTCAAAGGGTTCATGTCTTTCCAAATCCTGCACTTCACAAACACACTCCACAGTTTAGCTCCAGAGTTATTTACATTCAGCACAAACATGAGGGTCTCTTGCTTTTGTTGCTGAAAATAATCTGAATAATTTTAAAACGGAGAACAGAGAAGGGAGATTATAGTTAATGAACACAGCAAAAAAAATATTTGAAGTATCTGTTATGAATTATTTGGGGAAAGAGGAAGAACTTTATACGATCTCTGACATTTAGTCCTGGGAAGGTTCAGATAAGCACCCAGCTCCTAAGTTCAAGTCAAAGGAATCACCAGCACACCAACAATGAGTGCTTTCAAAAATTACATCCTTCTTCTTTACATGACTGGGCAAAACTAGGAAGTTTGGCCCAAATTAGTGAATTTCTTTGTAGTAAATAGGTGAATCAATTTGCCCTTTACAAAGGCATTGGATCATAATAGTCTTTCTGAGGTTCTCCATTAAACATTGGAGTAAACACTACTGGACCAAATGCATCAGAGGATCCACAACTCAATCCACAAACACAACCTAAGGAAAAACATTTCCTTTTGTCACTAAATGATACAAGACAAGGGTTTGAGAAACACAGTGTGTCTCATTCTCAGTGAAGTCAACAGGACTGACGTCAATGATCACAAAGTTATGTTTCAAACACCACTCTCCTGATATGTGATAAATAACTTTCATTTTATATTTGTTTTCTAGAATTTGCTGGGGACTCACAATTTAGGCAGAGTTTTTTATGAGCCCATCAAGGATCGACATGGCAATATCCTGATAGTTACTGTAAGAGAAGTGGAGAGTCTGTACTCATTTTTCAATGGCAAATGGATGCAGATATCCAAACTACAAAGCCAGAGGAAATCCCTTTCAACTCCAGAGGAGCCAACAGCATTAGACATCTTGCTTATAACAATCCAGGTAGTACTTTGCTTCTCTTATTGTGTGTTATTTGCTTTTGTGAAGCCTGTGCCAGAGCCCTGATTTTTGGAAGCCTCTTGTAGAATTTTAGGCCTTCGTCCAGTGCCCAATAAAATTAATGGCAAGGCTCCCATTGAGAGAAAAGACTTATATTACTTCCAGTGGGTCTGGGATCAGATCCTTAATATTCAAAATATCCGTGAGATTCTAAAGAAATTACTCCAAAGTCCTAGCAGAGAATAGTAGTTTCTATTGATTTCAGGAAACCAGGCTATGGAATTTTGTAGCAAGGGATATAAAAAAGCTTTAAAATTCTCTGGGATGTCCTTAAGCACCTATACAGACACTTAGAACTTCTACACTCCGTAAGATTTTTCCATCCAACCTTGAAAACTAAATCTAGGTTTTAAACTTTAGTGTTCTGTTTAATAAACTTGTTCTGTGGGGTTCAGGGCTCCTTGGAGCCTGGTATAGCTGCTAAAGAATCCTTTACTGACCATAACCCTCCTTTAATTTCTGCATCACTTACTCCTAGACTTGCAATTAGAGAAATGCCGAGGTAAGGACGGATCTCAGAAGCTGCTTGGCACACTCAGCTCAGTTACCATCCCTGAGAGGCATCAAGAATTATCTCTGAACTCACATTAAACAAACAGGGACAGTTCATGTTTAGATTAATACATGTTTTCTGTAGCTAACAGCAGCCAGTCTCCCTAAAACTGTTGCACAGTTACCCAAAATACAAGGCCAATCATTGTCTTAGTCCTTTCTTTAGCACTATCCATGAGATGATGGCTGCTGTGGTTAATTTTTCAATTAGAGGCACTTTCTTGGGCACAGATTCTGCTTCTCATACCGGGAAGTGACAGGCAATCAAAATATATGTTACCAGGTTTTAGGAACGTTAAAAAATTTCCAAAAGACAATAAAACTTACCTGATCTGTGCTGGAGTTAATGTATTACAATGTGTTAAAGGTGCAGAAAATAGTCAATCTGGGCAAAAGTTTTATATTAGGAAAAGCCAAATACAGGCCTGATCAGATTTCCACAGAGATCCTAGTGGAAAAAATGTTCCCCTAATGGTTTACACATTCCTATCTAATGCCCACCCTTTCTTCTATTACTTGTTTAATCATCGAGTGGGTATTTTGTTCATGAAGTGCTTGTGAAAATGAGGGTCTAATTGCACTGGTCAGAGCCAAGCATAGCACTGGCAGATAATTTGATGGTTCCAAGAGTAAAGGCACAGGGCCAGGTGTCTTAATCCTCACCCACTGCAGAAGCACACATTTCTCAGGATGGATGGCAGCAGACATCATTTTTCAGGTAGTTTTGGAGAACTGCTAGACATAGCCCTAAAAATGTCTCCTGGCCAAAGCAAATTCTCCATCAATACTAATTTCTTCTAAGCTCTATTTGTTGATAAAGATATTTGTTCAGAAAACGCTGCCACTAATTCAATTTTGCAAACTACCAGCCCCCATGCTGACAGAGATCTTCCTGTTGACAGCAGGTGATACAGAGCAGGTTTTGGAGAGATGTGGTCTGGGATCTCCTTGGGGACAGTCCTGGCTCCTGCAGCCCCTCTCTCCCAGCTCTTCCCCAGTGCTGCTCTGCTCCCTCTGTGCAGCCACAAACAAAACCCAAACCAGGGAACTGCTCTGCTGAAAAACAACTGCTCCTTTTCCCAAGTTGTTTTTCAGAGGACTCAGTTCCCTGATCCGGCTCACCACTGAAATGATCAGACAGGAGCAGAGGTGGGGGTTATTTAAGCCAGTTTAAACACCACAGTTAGAGAAGATTGAAACCTCAGGTTGTCAGAGCCAATTCCTGCATGACATGGAGACCTGAGAGATCCTGTGTATGGCTTTAAGTTGGAAATTGTCAAAGTGCACCCAAACTACCAGAGATTATTCATATGCTTAAGCATGTGCTTAAATGCTTTTTGAACTGGGAATGACAGCTGTAAAAACTTCTGTTGCTTTTTTGCTCCCAAACTCTTCTGCTTACGTGGAAAAAAAGATGAGATTTTTATGTAGGACCGTTTCCCTTAAAACAGGACATACTTTCCTATCACAAACGAAGTCAGCAGCGCCTCCCTCCTGGCTTGTATCTGGGTTACCTTAAACTCTGCAGTTCTGTGGATCAGATCAAGGTGCTTGTGTTGCAGAAGCTGCCCAATGTCCTGTGTCACGTCAAAATCCGAGACAACAGCAATGTCTCCAAGTAAGTGAATATATGGATATACTTACACAGAGATAGATAGAGAGAGAGAGAAAGAGGGAAGAGTTGTTTTAAGTTTGAAACAATTGATCAAAAGTTAACGCCAAAGCAATTCTGCATTGCAAAATCGTAGGTGGCAGCACGGTTTGGCTCTGGAGTGTGGCAGAAGGGTTTGGCTCCAGTGTGTGCCACCCCAGAGTCATGCTGAGCTAAACAAGTGCACCTGAGTTTTCCCAGCAGTCTGAAGACTTGTCCAGAACACATGGATAGGGGCCCACTGGTTTCTAAGGATGGTATTCCATGGTTATTCCAGTTCTGCACAGGGACAATGACCTGTTCAGAAGATGGAAGCCTGCAGCCCTGACTCAGCCTTCAGTGGATTCAGTGTCACCCTTTCCATGGATTTTCACTGATTATGGGGTGTTGGTGTGGGGAATTTTTCTGTTTATTCTCTGTGTGATATCTGAGTTTTTTCACCCAAAACCACAGCAAATACACAGCAGTTGAAAACCATATTCATTAACGCAACCAGCCAGCAAACTGCTGTGCTCTGGGAAAGTAATTTTCCCCTCGTCCACTGCTTCCCTTATCCATTGGCAAGGGCCCTGTTTGTACTGCCTGGTCTTTGCCTAGTGGGCAACACATTTTACTGACCTTTTTCTGGAGCTTTTTAATCTCACATCATTTCAGCAACCAGCTGAGAATTTTGCATGAGGAAAAAGGAAGGGGATATTTACACAGATGAGAGAGATATCCAGAATGTAGTAGTGAATCCTAACAACAATGCTGGAAGGAATATAAAGGCTAAGGCTTCAGAGTTTATAACAATCCCTGACTCTTGAAGTTTAAGATCAGATCTTTATTTAGGAACAGATTATACCACAGCTATTACTTGTCTTGTAGTGGGGTTTCCTGTACATTCTTTTTTTTAATGTTTGATGCTGGCTGCTATTCAAGACTGACTACTGGGCAGGGTGAATTAGGGATTGGATCCAGAACTATGATTCCCATGTTTATCAGGTCTCAAATAGAGACGTGTGGGGGAAAGCAGGAAGTTCTTTGGCTGCAATGAGTAGAAGATAGTCCTTCACAGAGATCAAACTTCCTGCTAACTGTAGCAATTTCCAATGCATGTTTTTAAAAATATTGTGGTAGATAGGGAATGAAGAATGTGAAAGGGAAAACCTGAAGTGAGAAGCCCTGGTGAAACATTTCAAAGGCAGTTGGACTTCCAGAGGAATGTTCAGCCTGATGTACATGTGCTAGAAAAATAAAACTTTTCAGAGTTCAATCAAGATTGCACAAGTTTAGAATGTTTTGGTATATGAGGATTAAACTATCAACAGATCCCAAATGCACATACACTGAATTCCTGCTTGTGCCTTGAACTGTTGTTATATTTCTAATTTTAACTTGACTCAACATACAGAGATGAGTGGGAATGGATCCAAACACTTTCTGGCTCAGAATCCATGGAAAGTATGGATCATACTTCAGACTGCCCTACTCAATTGTTCTTGTATGAGCTCCAGACAGCAGTGAAAGCTCTCCTCAAACAGATCAATCTACCTCTGCATCAGGTATTTGCCTTTGTGGGATTTATCACCTTTTTAAAACCCCATTACTAAGAATGCAACAAAAAGCTACAAACTGTGTCACTGAAAAGTAGGGAAATCAATGTCAGGGTTGCAAGAGAAACAAAGCAGAGAAGTTTTGTACTCCATTATTCTAAGGGGGAACATCTTTAGTAAAACATTCTTGTCCTGGATGTGTGAACATTCAAGGATTCAGAGACAAATTTCCACTACCTGCTATGTTTTTAATCTTTTACCTTATTTATGCAACTTCAGGCAGGTGAAAATTAGCACTTTTTTCATGAAAGTGGTAGTTTTGAGCAACTTTATCAAGCTGACAAAGAAAAAGAAGCATTTTTGCTGGCAAGCACAGCAAGTCACTGTTTTCTGGGAGGCTTCTAGTGAGGCTGAAGGAAAGGCCTGGTAAAGACACAGCATTTTGCTGCTCTTTTGCACACAGATGAATGTACCCCTTCTAAAACACAAATTCCCAGCCCCCCAGATTGCTGTGGATGAGGAGAGGTGTCTGGCTTCTGGCTTTACATTTAGGTACAAGAAATGCATATGTGAATAAATAAAGTCAGGGAGAATAATCTCTGATGTGAAATATCCATGAAAAAATAAGCTAAGAACTTTGTTTCTTGTTTCCATTAATTCCATTTTATTTTGGTCTGCAAGGGTAAAGAGGTCTTAAAGTAGAAGTAAATCATCTTTATATTCACTTCAAGGTCTGTTTGTGCAGCTAGAAAGATGTGGTCTTAAAATAAATTAATCTGGTTCTACATTTCTTGATTTTGAAAGGTTTAGGCTTTGCTTTTAAAAAAGAATCCATCAGTGCTTCACCTTCTAGCCTGAGAAGAGCCAAGTAAGACTCAAGTAAATCCAAAATTAAGACAGATGGTGTGCTGCCTTGTGGTCAGTCACTCTAATTCAATAGGGCTCTGTACAGGTCTCTATGTTACTGCATTTGCTTGGAGGTTATACCTTTTGTGCAACTTTTTTTTTTTTTTTTCTTTTAGAGTTAGGGACTGAAATATTGAGATCACCGTGCAGTATATTCCTGAGGCTGCAGCTCAGCCAAGCATCTGAGCTCATCCATTGTGCCTGAGAGATAGACATCAACATGACCTTGCAGTTAAACACAGATGCAAATGGTCTGATGGCTCAGCACCAAAGTTTTATGTTAATGAATTGCATTTTTAATTCCACGGATTTATTTATGTATTTTTATTATTTTTGTGGCAACCAGGAGCAGGGACAGTGGCACTGGGGCACAGCCAGGGCAGAAGGCAGTGCTGCGCACAGCAGCTCTGAGCAGCCTCAGGCCACCTCTGCCTGGGCCATTTTCTCTTGCTGCAGCACTTGTTAAACCTTTTCAGTGCCGTGTTGAGGGAGAGCTGCATATTTCTCTTAACCAACCCTAAATTGAATCTTAAAGGTTTTTAATTGAATCCATTTTCATGTTTTCACATAATTATGCAATCATAATCTTGAAAAGCACATGGCATGTGATCATTTTCTGCCTAATAAGAAACATAAATGTTGTTTTCAGGGGGGTTGTGCCTGTGTGTGTTGTTTTAATGTGGAACATTGCAGCTTTAAATCTTTATTTTATGTAGTGACATGAACCCACATTTAGCTACCACCACCCACCCCTCACCCCCCCCCCGCCCCAAATATTTACGTTTTATAAAAATTCCGAGCTTGATGTTGTGCAAATTTTCTTTAATGTTTTATATCATTTGGGGTGTTGTTTATATAAGTGCCATGTTGTAATTCTCTCCTATTCCTTCCCCCGCGCGTGTCCCTGTACAGGCTAAGCACTTCCGTCTGTACACACAGGAGGTGTTGGAACTGGGTCACAATGTCTCCTTTCTTCTCCTGCTCCCCGCCTCAGACGATGTCTGCACTGCCCCAGGACAGAATAATCCTTACACCCCACACTCAGGATTTCTTAACCTCCCTCTTCAGATGTTTGAACTCGGTATAGTAGCTTGCTTCTCCTAGAAATATTAAGCCAGTCTCCCTTATAATAAAATCACAAAGTTGTATCTGTTTTCCCTCTTGTCCCAGTGGAGAGTCAATAAATCACATGATGGCTTTGGCAACAACACTCCCTATAACGGTGTACAAGTTACAGAGGGAGCAGGGCGCTTAAAGCATTCACTGTAGCCATCGTTATTGAAATGCAAAGCAGAGAGCAAGGCCCACAGTTATCCACTATGTGTCTGGAAGCTTCTTTGCAAGATGATGTTCTTTAAAACACAGAACCGAGAGAAATTGCACATGGCACAGGAAGGCTGGAGTGTGGCGGGAGATGCAAAAAAAATCTCTCTAAGTTGGCACAAGGAAAATCGCTGGTTCTCTAATGAGGATTTATGCAGATCCTGATTGCAGATTGTCCTACTCAAGGTCTGACTTCTTCACAGCTTTGTGAAAGGTCTGAGTATATTTTCCAATGTGAGGGGCAACTTTTTCCCTTTGATACCTGGAAAAATGCAGGAGACTGTCCTATTTCCGTGGTACAGCAAAAGCCTGTTGTGAAAAATGCCAAAGCACTGAACTCGAATCTCTTTTTTTGGAGAGCACATCTCGTGCTGTAGCAGATTCACCTCTCTTCTTCCACTGCATTGCTGACTGGGCAGAAATTCCCCAAAACAGAGTTTTCCAGCTGTTTCACAGAAGGCATAAGATGCTTTAGCTTCAGGTCCTCTATTTCTCATTTCTTCTTCTTTGGTCCACAGAGAAAAGAAAAGGTTCCACATAAAAGCAGCTCATAAAGACTTAATAGTTCTTTTTAGAAAGAATATTAAAATGTGGGGGCTGCTAAGCCTTACACATCAGTCTGCTCTGTTTCCTTCTGGCCTGTAAAACTGGGGATCTTTCTTTCCTCTGCCTTGGAGAAGAGAGAAAGATGCGAGCCAAAACTGATTGAGTCGGCACACCAGGAGCCACTTCAGGAAAGGCTTTAGTGGCAACTGTGTCCCTAGTGATGTCCCTCTCAGGTGCTTATGTGACACCATTACCTTCCCATCTCCTGTCTATCAGTGCCAAGTGCTGCTCAAGTCACTTGTGTAGGAAATTAGATATTAATGGACTGTCTTGCCTTGCCTGCAGTCACAACTCATCCATGACCTACCATCACCCAGCAACACAAATTTCATTTGGATCAGGCAGGAATACAGCACTGGATTAATGCCACATCAGCCACAGCACACTGTGGTGCCTGTGACAGCTCTGGGGGTTTCTGCTGCCTGTGGGAGGACAGATGCCAGCTGAGCTGCCATACAATTATGAGTGGAATAGCCACACAATACATGGTGTAGTCTGCCAAGGAAAAGTTACTCCTTCAAAGGAAAGCTAATGTAATTGAATGAGAAGAGTTAGCTCAGTGCTTTGGGTCACAAGGCCATGGCTGCAGTGCCCTAAAGCCACACTTATCTTCTGATGTGCCATCCTGAAGCCTGTTGGCCTCTGAGTATGGAGCACATAATTTCTCCTGTTGAGAGGGGCCTGCTGTCTTGCTATGCAAATTAATGCACACAGCATATTAAACTCTGATGCAATTAATCTCCTCATTAGAGGTTGTGCAGGCTATTTGATTCTCATTAGGTGGGACACAGGCCAGGGGCAGGAGTGCCTCTTATTTCAGGGACACAGTCTGCATGTGTCTGACAAATCAATAGAGGCTGCATGGGAAGGTGTGGCACTCGCAAACATGCAACAGAGCATGTCCCAAAAGGCATTCCTGGTGCAGCCCTCTCCATTCAGCAATGGTGCTGCAGTGGGAAAGCAATTCATGGTGGAGAAAACAGTAGGGAAAGCGGAGTTTTACTTTTGAGTATTTTTTTAAGTAAGCAATCCTCTGGCCAAAGGCAGATGACATTTCAATATGACTTATTATATATGTATCCCTGATGTTCTATAAAGTGACTGTGATTCACATCGCAAATATTAGAAGCTTCCATTCCCCATTAGCTGGTGGCTACCAACTATATAATTGCATAACCACAAAAGACTACGTTGAAGTAACATTTGTTAAAGTAACATTAAAGGGTCTGACTTAAAACCACAAAGGCTTGAAACTTCAGCACTGGAGCCGAAACCGCGGCTGTAATTCACTCAAGAGTCCACCACATATGGCACATGTACTGGAAGACCACACACTATTCACACTGTATCCCTGCAATATCTAGGCATTGCTGAAACCAGAAGGTAGAATTCATTCTTTTACTCTTTTTTTTTATTTTTTGGTGAGATTTCTATGTTCAGATTTGGCCTTTATTGCTAATGCTAAAAATGTTTCTGTGATTGGATCTCTAAGTTCAGCAAATTCTTCTAAATTATTCTAATCATGTTGTTTGTGAGGGATAATGGGACATGGGACACTGTTTTAATTTCTTTTTTTTTTTTTTTAATATTTGTGATGAGAAGAATATATATGCAATTTATACCTGGAACACTCTGAAAAATGCCCTGCCCCAGTCCAGAGGAGTAGCAGCAGTAAATCCGACTGGCACTCGCTGCTCTAACAAGATCACGCTGTATGTTTGCATTTACTGCAGCACCAATGAATGGGGAAGTATTTCTGAAAACTTGCTCTCCCTCAGCAAGTTTCAGTATGTCTGCACGACCATTTGTAACTGCCCAGCTTTGCCTGAGCAGTGGCAGGTTCTGGTATAGTGTAGCTTTAACACACCAGGTAAATTAACATCTGCAGAGCTCCATGGCATTGTAGCTGTTCTGTCTAGTGAAGCTTGGACAGTTCTGTGCTGCTCCAAAGTCAAATTACACAGAGTAAGAGGTCATGTCTGAACTTTCTGTGTTACCCTTCTGCAATAGAGTTCAGAGGATGATGTGTGGTAGCATCTAAAAGAGTTTTAATAATTCTCCCCAAATTGTGATATGACTGCAATGCTTTTCCTACTGAGTCATTTACATTGAAGTTCCTGATTTAAGCCAGCATAGCCCAAGAGAAAGTTATCAGCCTTCAAAATGATCCTTTCGTTCTTAAACACTCAATTAAAAATAAAATAAAATATGAGTTTCATTTTCCAGCCATGTCACTACCTTCTTGATAAAAGAAATGATGAGCTATAAAAGCCTCAGAAATAGCCTTTCTGATTAAAGCTGTCAAGGGCTAGATAGCCTCTGGAGCTGCATACTAAAGACCTGATTATCCCTTCACTTAGATATAATTAGAAATTATTATTTTGAAATCAGTGAAGTTACAGAGTAAATCTAGTGTAAATGAGAGGAGAACTGAAGCCTGTATTATTTATTTCTAGCTTAAAGAAACCCATCCAGAGTTAGTTACTATATTTGTGTTCTGAAAGCTAAGGATTTCATATTTCATAACCAGAATGTAACAATTTTCCTTTGCACTTTGTCTTTTCACAGTTCATTTTTGCTGTTACAAGGAAAAATTTATAAGCCTGTATTGCCGCCTTTCTGCTGTCATAGAGCTGGACTCTCTGAAAACCCAGCAGTCCCTGAGGGAAGCAATTTCAGACAGTGAAGTCGCTGCAGCCAAACAAAGACACCAGCAAGTTATAGACTACATACAGGTAATAGTCTGTTTCTGACTATTCCAAGATTTTAAGGTGGCTTTCTTAAAAATTGCATGGGGCTGTAATTTGAAATCTAAATGGAGAATTATTCACAGACATCATAAAAAGAGCAGTTGTATCAAAAGTGCAATTCCGTTTTTATGAAATTCAAACCCAGAACATGCTTTCCTTAGTTGTTGCTTTTATAGAAGGATTTTTACGGGTAAAATCAAATGACAGTTATACTAGACTGTTATAAAGAAATGTGTCAGTCTGCTTGTAAAACTCCCTCCCATCTAATGTGAGGTAAGCTAGCACCATGTCTGGGCATTCATTTGTGTAAGAGTTTTTCTTTGTCTGCATGAACTGGGGGCATTTTTTCACTGTGATAACGTGGCAATTAAAAAAACTAAAATGAAAATTCAGACTCGGTTGTGGAGACAATCTCCACCAACAATATCACAATTAGGAACACAGCTCTGCATTTCAGATGTCAAGCTGGCCCCACAAGCAGCCACAAGCCTGGCCAGCACCATGCACTGCTTCAGTCCCGCAGTGAAGGAGGATCACCACTCTTACCATACCCATCCAATTTGCTTATTCTCTGTCCTTCATCCTGATTTTCCTCTGCTGTTCCCAAATCAAGACTTTACCTACTCAACTCAGGGCTCTTTGAACTACACTCCATTGCAGCATAGCAAAGCCTGTGCTATTGCAAATGATTTTGGCAATTAGTTATTTATAGATAAAGCTCATGACTTTTGCAGAGTATATCTGTGGGCATTGACCTGTCTTTCTACAAGAGAGATGCAAATAACTTTACATCTCTATATTAATATTCAAGCTATCTTCTGTTGGAATAGGGGCCAAGACACCATTTATCCCTTTGACCAGATGTTTGGCCCTCCACAGTTATGAACAAAAGGATGATATTTCTATTTCTCTTTGTTCTGCATTCAGATCCCCTTTGCCTTGTCCACTTGGAGCTTTTGGCAACCTGCAGCAGGGCAGAGAGGGAAGATCCATTGTGCTTTCACTCTCATTCACTTCTCATTCTCACACCTGGAAAACCTAGCTTTCTTGCAGTCTGCAGGAGAATTTGGGAAATTTTTATCCTTTACATCAAACCCAAGCATTTGTATATTATTTTGCAGGGTACAGTATAGACAGTTCTGTGTTCCTCTTCTCTGAAGTATTTGAGTCACATATCCACGCTGGGAAAATATGGCAGAACATTTTAAACGTCAGTGTTTTGTGCTGAATTATTGTGACAGTGTATGAGGCTTGTCAGGTTTCCTCTCAAATGAAAACCAGCTGTATTCCACCTATTGGCAAAAATATCTCTGCCCACCACATACCGCAATCTTCAGTGGTGACCACGAAACCGCAAGAGCATTTGTGTGATCCCAGATCTAAGACAGTGTTGAAGTCTCTACACAAACCAAACATTGTAAAGAGCAAGGGAGTATATATAAATGCAGTTCTGAAAAGGAGTCAGAAGACAACTGAGAAGTAAAAATTATTGAAAAATCCCCAACCAGAACGTAAGGTACTTGGAGTCTTTACTAGAATGTCACAAAGAAAGGAGAGAAATCTACAAACACTGAAACTAAAACTGAGGTTAAGCTGTAATTTATATCATGTAATGCTTCAAATGTTCCTAAATTGTAAAAGAACCACAGTTCATTACAAAGTCCTGCAGAACAGCACCAGGGGAAAAACCAACAGGATTTGCATTTTAATATACTGCATGCAGGATGGTTCTTGTTTGGGGTTGAGGGAGGATCACAGAAAGGATGTACAAAATCCCTAAAATCAAATAGGTGAGATGTTTGCTAACTGGAATTCTTGTCATGGAGCTACACTGAAGTCTTGAAATTATGCAGGATTATGAATTAATCTCTGAACCATTTGCTATTCTTATTGATGTATATTCTTAGCTCAAATTGACTCAGTGGCAAGGCTTGCACTGACATCATTGGAGTCGGGATTTCACCTTTACATAAAAATGGCCATACTAGGTCAAAACCAAGACCCAGCTGCCCAGCTATCCTGCCTCCAACACAGCTCATCAGGAACTACCCCAGCAAATCTGGCATCTACAGTATCCCTTGGGAGTAAATTTCACACTTTGAATATGCATTTTGTGAAGCATTCCAGCTAAGAGAAGTTGTCTTCAAATATCGGTCTGCAGGCTCCCTGATCCCTCTGTCACTCCCCTATCAGACAATTGTCACTGAACAGAGTAGCCCTCATTTTTGCCTCTCCATTATTGAGCCAGAACTCTCACTGCATTCTTGCAGAATGTAGCTTGTATAACTGCAAAACAGCTTCCCTCAAACACTGCAGTATTAATAGGAAGGCTCACTAGAAATTCAGAACCTTCAGTAGGAAAACAGGGGGAAGTTCTAGAAAGGACACTGCAGCAGGAGGGTATTTACTCACAGCTACTCTCATTTGATGGTTGCAACATTTGCTCAGCCATCAAAGGTCTTGAATGGTTTGAAGATGATGTTAAAAGATGTTGAAAGTGTTCCATTATCTAAACTCTTCAGATCCACATAAACAGTATCTTTCCTCTCGGCAGACATACTTAAACCTACATCCTGCTATTGATTTAGGCACTTGTCTCTTATTGCCATCAACAGGCATGTGTTAGAACTGCTTTTGTGTAGATTCATATTTTTAAAATGTATGCAGGCTAAAATGGTGAGTGTGAAACTGCAGTTTGGCTCATAGCTGTGCTTCTGCCCTCCATTTATGTATCCACACGTGTGTATGTTCTTTGTTAAATTAGATCTGACCTGAGCAATTGCTTTGACCTGGGTTTTCAAAGATGTTTCAGAAGTCTCACTTTTATTCCAGTACAGAATCAAACCAACTTCCAGGTGTGCTACAAACTATTTACTCCATCAAAATACAATTTTCATTTTCTTTCCATTCAGACTTTACGTCTGGATTCACCCCTCCTAACTACACATTCTTAATTGAGGTACCTCTTAATCAAAATCAGTTCAGACCACCTCAATTTGAATGTTCTTTTGGAGAATCCTGATGCTCTTTTTGCCAGTAACTACAGACTTACCTGGGCACTTGAAAAAGTACACACTTAGGTACAATTAATACTCAGCCTTAACTGTATTTTGCCACTATTGTTTTCTCCACAGCAAATTGATGAGATCTGGAGGGACATGAGATGGATCACAGAAGCACTGCAGAATGCAAGATACAAGCAGCCAGCAGCAGGCCTGCCCATAAAAAAGTTTGTGGATCTTTCAGAAGAACATTCTCAAAAGAAAATGAGCTCCACCTCTTCACATTTAGACTGTCTTCCTTCACTTCCCCCTTCCCCTGAGCCTAGAATGCAGAGGAGAAAAGCTGTGAGTGGTAAGAGAACTTTTCTTTGTTCACCAAGCACTCTTTAAACTCACTTTTAATTATAACAGTTCTTGTATGTCTTTTTATAAAAGGAGTAAATTTTTCCCATACTTGTCAAGGTATTTTAACGATCATTTCACCAATCATTTGCCACTCAGTATCCTGAGATCCTTCTATAATCTTTACAATCATTTTTTACTTTCAGCTACTCAGAATAACTGCTCATCATCAGCCAACTTTGTCACCTCGCTGTTCCAGATCATTTAATGAACAGGTTGGAAGGGACAAGTGCTATCACTGGCTTCTCCACGATGTCCAGAATTCCAGTAAAATCCATCCATGGTGAAAGAAAGCTGCCTACTTCATTTTTTTGTCTACATCAACAATCTGCTCTTTTATATGGAGGCAGCTTTCTCTTTGTCTCAATTACAGCTGCAGAGCCTGTGGTAAAGAACATTATCAAAAGCTCTTCAGAGCTCTGACAATGGCTGTGCATTAATTGTAAACATGTTCAGAGTTTTCTTAGGCTGATGAGACATGAGTTGCTAGCAGAAGCTATTGATCCATCCTCATCACTCATGTATTTATTATTCTTCCCCACAGTTTCCATTAATTTGACAGAATCTAATTCAATTTTTTCCATAGTTTCCATTTGCCACTTTCTGTTTTTCAGGTATCACAGCCATTTCCTTTCCAGGCCTTGAGTGTTCCTCTGCTTTGCGGCAATTATTTCTTATGCCCCTCTTGCTTTCTTTTGATAGAGCAAATTTTAGTGCTAATAGTCCAGTTTAACAGCAGTTTACAGACACCTCTCTGAGTTCTCAGTGTTTTAAAGAAGCATTTTGAATCACACAAATTACACATAAATGCCCACCTCACTGAGCATTATTACTTCTCTACATAGCCAGAAAATTAAACTGATGAAACAAACGGATCACAGCAAATAAAGATGAAGCAAATGAAACAGCAACACCCATTTTGCTAACAGAATAAGGAGTTTGGAGGAAAAAATAAACCATCATTCTGCTGAGCTGCCTTAAAGCAACAAGTAAATGAAACAGTAGAAACAAAAGAAACAGATGCTGAACTAAACAACTGCCATGACCATTATAGTAATAATAATTGGGGTTTTTTCAAACTGGCAGTTTTATACAGTTAAGGAAAATGAATAAATCTATTGTGACTAAATTTCATAAAGTTAAAAGAAAAGAAACCTGAATGGGGTGGTGCTTTGCTCCACTCCATTATACAGTGGTGTTCTTTCTCAGCACCCCTCCCTGAGCTGTTTTTCCCCTGTGTTACAGACCATGAATGCAGAATAATCCTTAGCTCTGGCACAGTGCAAACTGCAGCTTTATCTTGTCCTGCACACCCTGGGTTCATTAGTGCTGGGCTTTTTAGCAATTTACACAAGCTCCAAGTGAACAGTCAGCACTGTATAAAATCGATATTTAATTCCTGGGATCTAAGATAAACTATCCAGGGCAATGGAGCATCAATCTATTCTATCACACATGCCACTATTTATTATCTTATTGATCCTTCTGAAACCAAAAGACAGCAGCAATTTCAGTGCCAGTGTGAGATTTGGTCCACAAATTCACATTTGAATTACATGTGTCTGTTTTGGATTTGAACAATGATGGATTTGAACACACCTGATGTCCAAAAGGGCAGTTTTTATTTATCAACCTCCATGTTGTGCCACACTTATAGCTGCACCCTGCTCACTGTTACAGAGATATAAATCTAGAGTAACTTAACTGACATCTTTAATAAAAACAACACCTGGATTAGAGATTTTCTCTCTCACAAATCTCCATGTCTATGAAATTTAGTGAAAGCAAGATAAAAGAAGACAGATTCTCTCCGAACTTAATCCCAATTCAAATGCAATTTTTTCCCTGTCTTTAACATAATAAATTAACTCTTTCTGGTTTTCCTAATTATGCCACCACCTGTCTAACACCTGTACTCCTCCCTGATAAGTCCTCCCAGACTGCCTTTGCTGTCACCTCAGTCCACGGCAATTCTATAGAGGCAACACACATGCATTCCCAGCACTGCAGATTTAAAATTAAGACAAAAAACCCCACATAAATGACAGTTAAGCCATTTGAGTCTTGTGAGTGTTAACCAGCTCTCCTTGCAGACTCTCAGCCCTGCTCGGATGAAGAAGGCTGCTCCGAGGTGTTCCTCCCAACCGACAGCGACTACGACTCCAGCGACGCGCTGAGCCCCAGGGAATTAGACCTGATGTACTCCTCCTCCCAGGACATCTCCCAGCAGGCTGGCACTGGCCTGGGGGGCAGCGCACCCAACGTGCTCCAAGCCCACGACATGAAGCCCTGCCTGGCACTGACAGAGAGTGGTGCCTCGGACACCAGTGCTGAGTGTTGCATCGAGCAGATGAGTGGCCTGACAGTGTCAGGACTTACACCGAAAAGCACGGACAAGTCCTCCAGCTCCAAGCAGCCACTGGGCTTTTTAGGGAAAAAAAAGTTGGGGAAACACCAACATTACAACTACTTTAGCCGGCAGCACCGCTGGCTGCGCGTGTACAGCGAGACTCAGGTGGGCTCTCTGTCAGAAGGCGTCTACACCCAGTACCTCATGAGATCTCCAGATTTGTCCCAAGAACCTACCTCCAGCGAGCAGGTGAAGAGTCCCATCGATGGGTCTCACAGCACTTCAGTACCTCATGCATCCAGCCTTCCAGAGAACAGGAAAGGCAAGTATGAGGAACCAAGGCAGGATGTCCATAGGATACATGTGGAGCCTTATGAAACAACGTTTCTGGATGAAGAGGGCAAGTCCTGGGCGATGAGCACAGAGTCTGTAGAGCACACGGATGTGCACAGTGCTATGCAACAGATCACGGGTCCAGAGGAGCAGTCGGGCTCTGCTGTCCCAGAAGTTTTCAGCAGCACCCTTTAACCCCAGAATCCTGCACTGCTTCCCATCACTCCACATGAGATACGAGCGCTGTGATCATAAAGGCCATACTTTCAAAACCACTGGTAAAAAATCCAGCTCCTGAAATGGCAACTCGTGCCACTCTAAAGAATCCTAACCTTTTGACTTTATCACCAGATTTCTGGTCTCACAGAGGTATCATCTGTCATGAAGTGAGCATCATTATTACTGGCATCTGCAGCTTTGCAGGTAGAGTCGTAACAGTCACCACATAACAATGTGCAATTGAGTAATCAGGTTTTGCAGGTCTCTTCACTTTCATGTTTCTCTGAGCATGCAAAATTTTAAGCATGAGTTGCTCTGCCTCCAAGTTAGCAGAAGTTGTAACATCTTTGGTGTCCTTATGTTAGGACTGTGTCCTAAAAGGCTATTAAGCTTTTTTCCACCATCTCCCTCAATTTTTTCTACTTTTCAGCTTTTCTTGAATGGATTTAGGTTGGATATAACTGAAATGCTAACTGGTCTAGTAACACAGATGACCCAGATTTTCTAGCCACTTAAAGAAATGAAAATTCTTTCAATATCTAGAAAATGTAATCAACACCATCTCTAAATGCTGTCAGAGCCTGACATAATTATCACATAATTGTTTTTTCAGGAGCTTAGATTTCAAATTATTAAAGTAGCAAGTTATTTTAAAAGCTCAGGAGATGAACCTCTGAGGTCAAGAGCAGGCAGAATGAGGCCAGGTTCTAGACAAAAAACATGCAGGATCTATGTGAAATTGAAGCAAAGTTTTTCTTTTCTTCTCCCTGCCACACAAGAGCGCATTTTGTTGTGTGGGCATCATTCTCACATATCCATTGGAAAGAAACACCCCTAGTTTTATTCCTGAATATTCACCATAAACTCCAAGGGTATTTGATCACCATGTCTGAAGCTGGGATATTCTGGCAATTCAAATTAGAGAAGTTTGGGGTGCAGTTTGCATCCAAGATTTCTTTTCTTTGGGCCCCAAATAAATACCAATATGATAAGGAGGTTGGGATCTTGCTGTATTGTGTAAAGGCAAATTACAGTTAGTCAAGGTTTTGTCCTTTGCAAACACAACAAGCCTTGGAGCACTACAGATGATGAACTCAAAAATGGAATCTATATTAATAAGAACCATAACACTGGAGTCACCAAGAAATGAACTAATGTGTACAGAAACCCCAGCTGTTGCACAAGCTTTAATTTTCTTAAAACAGTTCTTGAAGTTTAATTTTATAGGCCACATTCCTGCTGGTTAAATTCCCTCACTCCGTGTTTGTGCAGCCTTCTACCTTTCGGTTTTCCAGCCTCCAGGTGGATACATTCTAAGGCCTCCAATAAAGAGATTTGAGTTAAATAGTTGAGTTTACAAGTCCTTGAGGTAAAGGTAAGGATTTGGGCCCATGATCTGTGATCCTTATTAAAATAGCACTTCCATAACCCCAGCGCTATTAAAATCCCTGTGAACTCAATCCATAAATTCAAAAATAAGTGTTATTCACTATTTTATGCTTGGTCAGTATGTGGAAGCCAAGAAGAGTCTTTGCAGTGATAGGGAGGGCAAAAACTTTCTATAAGGGATTTACATTTGTAACTTCTCATTTTGGGAGCAGGAAGTTAACTTTTTGCACCAAAAATACTCATTCATTACCTGATCCAAAGTGAGGATGGAAAGACTTCCATTCACTCCCACAGGGTTTGGATGAGACCCACACCAAAAATTCCTGTGGGTGAGAAGATGCAGGGGGAGCAGCAGTGTCAGTGCCCATTTGCAGCTAGAAGGGCACACATTGTACAGAACTGGGGATGGAGAAAGCCTGACTCACCACAGAGCCAAGCAGAGATGTCTGACTGTCACTGAGGGCACTCACAGCTGGTCACTTTAGATCTTGTTTATTAGCAGAAGGCTTTTCACCAGGGAGAGACAAACAATGTAATGTTTCTGGGCAGAACCAAAATAATTGACAGTTTTCCAGAGTCCAGCACCTCGCCTGGGCTCCCCTAATCTGTTTTGCCTCTAAAGAAAACTGCCATAAAACTATTAAAGAATAAAATAACTGTACACTGAGGCCACATGTTTTTGCAGGAAGTGATGAGATAAAACAAGATGTTCCTAAATGAAATCCACCTCACTTTGCTTTGGCTCATCAGGAACAATGAGGGCAAGAAGTAGCAAAATCTCCAGCAGAGAGGCCCACACTGCTGGTGAGATAATAAGGATATAAAAATCTCTTGTCTGCTCCTGCTGCTGGACCTCTCCAGAAGCAGTCATGTAGCTAATAAAGGACTGGATTCTTTACTTGTAGGAAGGCCTTGATTTCATCACAATCTTTGGGCTGAGATGAAATTAGACTGGGGGTGCAAATACCAGCCAAAATCTATCCTGTCTTGATTTTAATCGTGCTATGGAAGTAGTGTTTAGGTGGTGGCCAATGGGATGTGCTTCCTTAATCCATTGCCTCCAAACTGAGGTTCTTCCACAAACTTTAATAGTCAATTGATAAATTGGGTTTAAATACTTTTGGCTATAAAACACTGACTTATCTTCAGGTAAAAATGCATGTTCTTTGTTCAAAATTGCTATGCCTACCTACTTTAGGTCTCCTTAAAAGAATAGTAATGAACACTCAGAGATAAATAAATAGTAGAAAGCAATGCCTTTCAAGTACTGCCATAATACAAATCACAATTCTGCAGTTCTCTTAGGAACATCACACACACACTTCACAAGCAACTTCAGCAACTGAAAAGAATCCTGGAAAACGCACAGCATATAGCCCCACTCCACAGAGTGGCTCCACCAGTGACTCTTCTGAGTAAAGCTGAGTAAAGGTTCACAATCCAGAATCAAATTAAAATTAGGAATTTAGACTTTTAATAACTAGGAACTCTTTCTCCAGGCTGAGCTCGAGTGCCCCTCTAAGGATTCTTGCACAGAGCTGGGCGGTGTCATGGCTCAGAGCCTGCACCACACCTTCAGTGGCCAGGAGACAGCTCATTCCAAGGAGCCTGTGCCCACTTTGCATCAGTGGGTACTTGGGCTTTGCAACTTCTGGGTCTCTCTTACTCATCCATCTTGCACCAGAACTTTGGTTCTGCATTTTTCAGAGAGTATATTTTCTCCTGGGCTGAACCCAGTCCCTCCTATTTCTAGCCATAACTTGAACTGGCTAGAAAAGAATATAGTGCTTTAATATTATGATTCCACTGAAACAAACAAAAAAAAAATTCTCCCTGTTTAGTGATCCCAAACTTTCATGTTTCTACTGTTAGGAAGTGAGATATAGGTAAACTGCAAGGTTTACACTCAAAATTCCTTGCATCCACAGGAAGGCAGTCTGCACATGGACAGTTTGTCTCAAGACACCTGTGGCTCAAGCATTTATTTCCCACACTTGTATTTTTTACTTTGTTTTAAGGACTGATTAACAATTGGATTTTTTTACATAGTAAGACAAAGAAATTATAAAATAATGCTTTTATATATTGACATTAAAGGGAGAGAGGGGAGATGGAACATTTTATCCTGAATAATCATGTGTTTTGGAAAGAGAGTCGTTGCATCTTTAAATTCTCCACGGTATAAAGAAATGCATTAAGTTGCTGGTCAACTCTTTTAAGGTGTTTAAATGCACGGCTCGTGACTGTTATGTAAAATTTCAATACAGCCTTACAAACAACAAGGGTATAGTGTATTTGAAAATAGGGTACACAGCTTGGAAACTTACTCTGAATTTCTCTAAGGTGTTGAACTTTGCCATCAGCAAAAAGTATTTTTGGTGAACAGGCCCTGAATTTTCAGACAATGGAGATTTCATCAGGTTGGGTCTCTGATTTTTCCACTATAGAAAAACATAAAGTAACTAGAATGCTTTATTTGTAAGTATAATTTATCTTTTGATTGCATGAAGTGGAATTCATAAAGCTGAATCATGCCCAGAAGTGAGAAGGGGAGATGTTGGCCCTACATACTTTTTGCAGAAAGGCAGGGCAGCATTCCCCGAAGTAAATCCTGGCACAGTGGCAGCATGGTCCCCAGCCTCCCTGGAGCAGCCCCCAGAGCCCTCCCTTGGCTTAGACAGTTCTACAAAGACAGGAGGAGTCATCTTGATCTGATGGGGCTCTGGAGCAGCCCATCCACCATTGCTGGATGCTAGAGAGGTCACCTCTCCTCAGTGCTGATGTCTGTGAGCTCTGAACCAGAGGCTGGTTCTCAGCCAGGGTTTTGGGGTGAATAAGAGCCAGGCTGGAATGTCTTCCTCAGTCTTTTCACACCACAGTATCCTGGGCAAAGTTCAGCCTTTACAGCAGTCAGCACATAACGGGGGAATGTCTTACTAAGCTTGGCTGTCACTAGGCTACAGAAAACCACCTATGTAGCTTTTGAGAAAACTAGGAAAAAACTTTTTATGTTTATTGTTATTTTAATTTTCTCTCTTGGAAAAGCTGCTTGAAACTGATCTGACCTTGGAGAAGTTGGTGCGGCACTTATCTACCTTAGTACTGTGAACTATAGTAAGCAGATTTGAAACTGAATGCAGAGACTTTTTGTGGTTTACTTTATGTAAAGGTCCGTTTGGGCACAGTCCTGTTGTCTTTGGGCTTCACTCCAGGTTCTTTTGCACCAGTGTAAATCAGGAGTAGTTCCACTGGAGGTGGGTCAGGTACAGACCAGGTACAGACCAGCCACCCTGATGCACAGTTCTGTGTCACCTGGACCAGTGGAGTCATCATGAAAACAACACATTCATGCTGACGTAAAAAATGATGTGTGTAAGGAAGACAGAAGGGGTTTGATCTCAGAATATACCCCTAGAGATCACAGGGAGTGCTAGAGCCACGCTCAGAGAGTGAGCTCACCACACTGTGTGACACCAGTTGTACTGGGGGAAGCCCTCACTGCATAATTCACTATTGCTTCTTAAAATAGGGACCAAATTTCTCTCCCATGTTATGCAAATGAATCTCCTTCTGAATGCAACGGGAGTTCCAGTCATTTTGCTGATAAAAACAAAGACTTAATAGGGTTATTGGGGACTTGGGGGAGGGGAAGAGGGGTTGTTTGTTTTTTCCCCTCCGAGAAAAAGTAATTTAAGTGAAATGTGCGAGGCAGTGTTTAATTGCTTCCTGCCTTGTTTGTACATAGCAATTTGGCTGTTTATTGGTTGTCTTTGTCCAGATTTTTATTGTAACTTGTTTCTATATATGCAACCAAGCGTATGTTAAAGTTTAAATTTTGGTACAAAATACTGCACAATTTTATGTGCTCTAAAACTTTGTAAACATCTCGATGAACAATGTATGCTGTACTAACTGTGAGCTTGGGACTGACACAACAATATTTTCATGCATATGTACCTGTGAATGGCTTGAAAAAATCAAAACATATATTGAGGATGGCTATGAGCCAAGAGTAAATGAGTGCCGTATGACTCATGCTCCTTTAATAATTCCTGAAAGAGGCATGAATAGTACATAAAATAGACAATAAAAATAATTTTCAGGACTACAAATATTTTTTATAACTTCAGATATTAAATACTATTTTAGAAAAAAAAAAGATCAGTTGGTAAAAGAAAGCTTAAGTTTATTCTAGTGAACCATTGTCATAAAAACGTTCTTAACATAGATTTTTGTTTGATCTGATATCATTGAAATTCAGCTCTTTCAAGATTTAGAAGACTTGAATTGCTCTTGCATTCTTAGCACTGCTGTGATCTTTTAAAATTACGCACTTCAAGTCTTCTCCCTCATTAACAAAGAAATGCTGGTGTGTACACTCACATGATCCTAAATACCACATGCACTTGTGCATAATCATTAAACAGTATTTCTTGAAAAATATTCTGTTTGACCATCATCAGGTAACCCCATATGTGAACTTTACAGTACCTGGAAATCTGAACATAGTTAGTGTTTCTTCCTGAATTCCTTTATTTTTATTGGAAAATGACTTTTTCTAAGGCCAAGCTTTCAAATCTGGTATCCAAATCTTCATTTTAATTCAGAAACCTGAATGAAATAGGCATGGCTTCCAGGTTTGTGGGTGAAAATACCCACCCATAAAAGACAACAGAAATGGAGGTTTTTCTTCATATATTATTGTACACAAAAACCCAAAGCAAGACAGTTCTAATACAATATAGAACTGTGTTACTGTATGTAAGCAAGGGAAACAAGAACAACTCTGTTTTGAATGCTGAAGTCAAACTGGAAGAGTTCTGCTCTGGTCACAGTTTACCTGCTTTCACAGACAGACAGGTTGCTACATGTGTTTTAACAGTCAGATGATGCCATAACTGGAGTAAGAGACATGGCCAAGGTCACAGAGCTTGTGGCAGAGCAGGGACACAATTACCTGGTTAACATCCTCCCAGCATCATCATCCATAGCCTGTGCACAGGTACATGTGGCAATGTCCATGGTGACCACAGTCTGTATTTCAGCTGTGACATCCCAACTCAATGCAAGCTTCAAAAAGAACAGCATGCCATTGGGCTAATATTAGATATTTTCACCCATAGAAAATATTTTAACCAAAACAGAGCCAAAGTGGAGTTAAGCAGCAGAGCAAAATAACTCCGAAAATGCGAGATAAAATGTGTCTGTCATTTCCACTACCTTGATTTTTAATTCCAGAATATTAAGATTGGTACCACGTTTACTACGTTAGTAAAAGAAAAAAACCCAAATGCAAGTAATTAGTCATGTACAGTGACCTAAGAAATCAACTTGGGAAAACACTGCAGGACAAAGCAGAATTTTTGTGTGCATGAGCTTCAGTTCCTCTGGTGCATTCTGCATGTACCACGCATTTTTGGAGCCTGGTTGTTTGTATGTTTTGCTTGCCCTGAGCTGAGATCCCTCCTTTCTCTCAGAAGGTCAGTGAGTAAGCAGCGCAGCTCTCCCAGACGTTTCCAACACATCTGCCATGAAGGACAGCGCTGTTCTGTACCTGCCTCTGTGTTCTCTGCTGTTTTACTGAAAAGCTTTTAAACCAACTGCAAAGGAGTTACAAACTTTTCTGGGCATGTTTCTGACTCGCTCTTCTGACAGCAAAAGATACCCATTTCACTGTTCCACTCCAGTGTATTGACCTGTATAAACTCTCATCTCTCTGAGCAAACTATTAACTTATTTTTTCATTCTGTCTTTAAATAAAAGCTTTGGGTTTTATTTGGGGTTTTTGTTTGTTTTGAAAACACACACAAAAAAATCTTCATTTATAAGCTTCACTGTTCTCTTCCCCAGGCTGCTCTTCTCCTCCCCAGACTGCTTTTTTTAATCTCTCTCTTCAAACAAATACATCTTTTAGCAAAAGGCTATAAAAGTGTTTCTATTTTCTTAAAGTATTTAATTAATAATTATTAATTAATTGTTATTAATTAATTAATAATTAATCAGTAGGACTTCTTTTTCTTACCTGTTGAGAGTAACATCTTTTTATTCTGACTGTCCAGTTCATCTTTATTATACCAAAAACAATCAGGTAGAATCATCCACTCTCTGCTCACACACACTCAAATCACAGAAATAATAATAATAAATGGAGCAACAAATTTTTATTAAAGAAATTTAAAGACAAACAGCCTTTAATACCAGTAAATATACATGTTTTTTCTTGACATATCAAAATCACTGAATTTGGTGATGACAGCATTTTTTTTTTACTGAATCAATGTGATATTTTCAAAATAGATTCTTTCAAAATTTCAACCAAATTTTATTTCTCAGGAAGAAAAAAGGCAATGCCAAAATGTTTTTTCTGGCACTCTTTGTTATCACTTTTTTAAAATCCTGAAGCAAAATATTTCAAGTATGGATGCCTTAAGTGGTGATAATTCTGTAAGAGTTGAAACACCCTCTGTAATAAACACCAACATCTGCCACTCCTGCTGATTTTAGTGGTACTTGGGAGTGCCCCTCACTTCTGAAAATTGGGCATTTTGCTGAAGCCCTTCACCACAGGAACGTGGCTCCTGTTCCCCTCAACCATGATCATTTCTGGACCACAGATTTTCACAGAAAGGAGCTAAATCAGAACTCGGGCTCCAACAGTGGAACACCTGATTCACATGGCTACACATGCTTTGAACTCAGCCACAGCAGAACAAGGATTTTTTTTCAGGCTTTCTTCTGGGGCACACTTGCTTCTTTCCCCCTTCTGTGCCTTGTAGTTCAGTCCTGATCCCCTGCTCTCTCGTGGCTCCATCCTGATCCCTGTCTTCCTCAAGTCTGAGTCACAAGAGCAACAACCCTGCCTGCTCCGACCTACTCAGTGCCTCAGCTGTTAAGGTAAAGCCCACGCTCCCAGGGGACTCACGTTTGAGTACAACCCCAGGATTGTCAGGGCTCTGGCTGGCAGTGCTGCCGAGGGGACAGTCTAAGGCTCTATTTTAATCTTCTGGAGCCCAGCCAAACACTGGAACGGAGCTGCCAGCACGAGGGGGGCCCTCCTGCTCACTGTGCCTGACCTCCCATCAGGAGAGGTGCTGGTGTGTTCCTTCTCAAACTACTAGGGCTCATTCATTGCGCCTGACCTCCCATCACGAGTGCTACCAGGGATCCAGCTCCGACTACTGGGGCTTAACCCTGGCCCGGCTCCAGCACACGAGCCGCACGCTGCTTGTCTCCAGATGTAAGATGCACTGAGCGTAAATCCAGACTCAGCTGCAAGCGCTGTTTCAGGTACATTGTAAAGCAGCCACCGAGCGACGCCGACTGCTCGCCCTGCTTCGGAGAGCTGGATGCAGCCCCGCACACTTTTTCAGCTTTAGTTTGGGAGGATGTAAACCAGCACCTCAGGTGTGTTTGTGGCCCCAGCCTGAGTCTGTGCCCTGCAGCTGGTTCTGCAGCTCGGCTTCAGATACACAGTCCTGTCCTGAGTCACCCTGGCTCCACAGCCCATCCCCACAGGCAGTGACGAGAGACCTGACTGTGCCATGGGCCAAATCTCTACATAACTGCAAAGCCGAGCATGTCTTACCCTTTCCTGGATACCCGGAGAAGGGAATTTTACAAAACCCCTGGCAGGGTGATGCCCAGTTTTGATGCTCAGCACTGCAGACCTCTCTCTCCTCCAGCACGGGCAGCAAAGCACAGCAGCGCTGCCCGCCTGACTCACTCCTGGTTTGCCCGGAGCGCAGGACACCAGCCCGTTCTGGCTTATCATAAATCACCGCATCGCCCTCTGTGCCACCGTGCCACCCCTTGCAACGCTTATTTTTCATTGAAAATGTATTTTTACCACCCTAAGTCAGTGTGTCCTAATCAACTCCAGTGACGCCCGCCGGGTCAGGCTCTAAGAGCCGCACAGCTTTACGCCAGATTTACACCTCGGCAGCCCGGAGCCTCTGATGCCTCTGCGGTGACCGAGCCTGCGGCAGGGGGACAAAGCTTTGTCCTGAGGAGGCTCGGGTGGGCGCGGTACCGGACACGGGCTGAGCCCGCCCTTCGCTGCCCCGATGGCCGGGGTGTGCCACAGCCCGAGGTGTGCTCTGTGACTGGCGTGGGGCAGCCCGGGGGTCACTGCCTGAGCCATGCCGGGTATGGGGACACCATAGAGATCACTGCCTGAGCCATGTCCGGTGTGGGGACAGCCTGGAGGTCGCTGTCTGTGCCATGCCAGGTGTGGGGACAGCCCGGGGGTCACTGCCTGTGCCATGCCCGGTGTGGGGACAGCCCGGGGGTCACTGCCTGTGCCATGCCCGGTGTGGGGACAGCCTGGAGGTCACTGCTTGTGCCATGCCAGGTGTGGGGACAGCCTGGAGGTCACTGCTTGTGCCATGCCAGGTGTGGGGACAGCCTGGAGGTCGCTGCCTGTGCCATGCCAGGTGTGGGGACAGCCCGGGGCTCACTGCCTGTGCCATGCCCGGTGTGGAGACAGCCTGGAGGTCACTGCCTGAGCCATGCGAGGTGTGAGGAAAGCTCGAGGCTCGCTGCCCAAATGTCCCCGGTGTCACCGGACAGTCCCGCCAGAGTCCCCTCACGCCCGCCCAACATGGCGTCCCGCGGGCGCCGCCGCGCCCCCTCCTGGCCAGCGCGGGCAGTGGCGTCCCGCGGGAGCGGTGCCGCCCTGAGGGGAGCGCCTGAAGGGTGATCCATCCCACAGAAACTCCACACGCGAGTGGGACACAAACCCCGCCGGTGCTGCCCCCGGCCCTGCCCCAGGCAAGGCAGTCCCTGCCTCGGTCATGCTGAGGCTCATCCCGCTTCGGGTGTCGGCGCTCGGGGCTCTGAGGTGAGATGGGACAGCGGCTTTAGGTGTCAAACACCGCATCAAACACAGCCCTGAACGCCCAGAACCCGCAGACATCACCACCAGCCTTCAACTCTGTACAGGATTCTCGGTGCTCCCCAGGGTTGAAAAAGGTTTTCCGATAAAAAGCAGTAAGAAAGCAGAACTCCAAGTCCCTGGGAAACAACTGATGTGCAAAAACTTGCAGGCATTGCTCTGAGTGGATGGGTTTTGGCAGCTGTGTGTCACCCAGGCTCGGGAGGATGGTTAGCAGAGGGATTCTTGGCAAAGCTAAACTCATAAAGATCGCTCTGTTTGAGTGATTGCATCACCGCAGGTTCCTGAGCAACTCCAAACTCAAGATGCATATTTTAAATCTCCCCTGCTGTTGCTGATAATTTGTTCCATATTTACCATATTACTTAGGATTTGCAAATGGGTTTTTTTTTTAGAAGGTAAATGTTAATTGAATTAGATGGCCATAACCACAGCAGGCCGAGCTCATCCCTGGCCCCTAATGCCATGGCAATCCGTGGGTTTAACATTCAGGGTGAATTCAGTACTACTGACTTTCCCCCAACATTAACCCGTGGTACTTGAAAAGAGATGGAGCTGCATAAACTCAGATGGTAACAATTTCTGATTGAGTTTTGTGCTGGCTTTGGGTCCCAAGGTTTTCAAAGGATGAGGCTACTGAAAGTGTATTGCTTGTTTAAATTTATATTGGCATCGATGCAAACAGTTCTGGACCTAGCCAGAGACCACAGTTCTTGTATCTGCATCTGTCAAGGTAGAACTTGGGTAACAATGCTGATAAAATAAAAGGTTTAATGCAACAAGCTTTTAATAGCACATTTCCTCAGCTGGGGTTTTCATGGTAATGTTCTTCCTTAAAGTCAATCTGCAAACTCCCATAACATCAGAAAAAGGAGCAGCTCAAAAGGAAATTATCTCATGCGCTGGTGTCTTACATCCTGCAGAGATTGAATCCAGTGTCCAGTATTGCACTGTTAAAATAATTTCATTAAATGACATTTAAGGTGCCATAGTTACCATTTATGGATGGAATATCCTTTACCATGTGATGATAGCTTTCACTTTGGATTAGGTATGGAGTAAATAAGATCTGCACTCTTGTGATATGCCAGATGGGAGAGCCATGGTTTCTGGGACAGCTTTTAATTTCATTTACAACCTGCTCTACATTATTTGCTAAATCAATTTACAGAAAAAATCAGTTCAATCAATGTTGGGGAAAAGATATTTTAGTTTTCACAATTAATTTTAAAAACAAACTGAAGAGTCATTTCAATGAGTACAACTGTCATGAGCTTCAGCTACCTGATTACAATCCAAGTAGACAATAATCTAGTTTTCAGTTTTCATGTTAAAGCTCTCACTTGAAGTATGAAATTACTGTCTTTTCCTGATATTTTTCTTGCTAGATGTCTCCTCCATTTGTGGTTTAACCGATTATTTTAACTTCAGTTCTTTGCCAAATGACCAGATTTACCACATACAGATCCCTATTAATGCACATTGATGCAGGTAGTAAAGTATTTCATCCTGTTCTGGAAGTTAAAACTTCAGAAAGGTTCAAAAGGATTGGTAAGTGTTTATAAGAATGATTCAGGAGATGAAAACCATACCTTAGAGCAAGATACTTAGGCAACCCTTTCTAGTTCACTTAACCAAAAGGTGACTAAGAGCTATTAGTTCACATCCTGTTCAGTTCATGAGGAGGGTTTGGATCATAGAGGTGTCCTAACATGGACAAGAAAATCCCTTCTGAAAATCCCTTCAGTGTCAGGATACTGGAGCACGTTGGAGTGAAACAGGGAGTACAGTTAACTTTTGGAGAAACTTGCTGAATATTGATTTATGCTTTGCCCTCTTCAATGTGAAACTGGTGTGGTAAAAACCAAGTGTCCCCATCCTGCTGTACAATGGTGGACACAGTTTAGCCAGCTCTGCTAGTGTGACAGTATCTCCTGTGCTTTAATCCATGCAGAAATTATTTTGGTCTACATTGTTAACCAGTCTGAATATCCAACATGTCAGCAACCACCGAAGTGAGGCATAGTTTTAGCCTCCATGTGATGCTTTGCAATTTATTTTTAGCTTCATATTCGGTGGACTTTCATAACACACAGTCTTTGCCCTTTCGTAATAAAAATTGACAGCTGTGGAAAAAATGTTTTAGTCGGGCTGCAGCTCTTCCTCTGTGGCTTTGTGTCCCTGTCCTGATGACCAGAGGCCTCTGGAGGGTGCAGAGAGCCCAGAGCTGGAGTGCATCAATACCTTTCTGCTGCTGCCCCAATTTGGGGCACAATGGGGTTCAGGTTGTCATCTCTCAGCAGGGACACTTGCCCAGATGGTGACCTTGCTGTCTGTGCAGTGCCCACCCAGGTGTGGGAGCATCTCCTCCAGCTCTCCGTGCTAACTTTTCCCTGATTTTTGATTTGTTAATCCCCTGAGACCTCTGGAAAGGACATTGGAAAACTATTGGAAGTGTGATACTGACTTAAGTCTTCCAGCCTGACAATACATAGGCTGGCAAGAAGGCACAGATTGAAAGTTAACATACTGGGAAGCTTATTTTGGTATGAATTGATGGGGGCAAGCAAAAACACATGTAGGAACACCGAGGCTACAAAATAAATAAATTGGGACTTTTTGCATCCAGTTCTATTGAAAACTGGGACAAAACTTCACTATTTGGAAGAAATGACAGATGCTGGAAGTCAAGTGGCTCAAACAGGAGTGTTGGTACTGGGAGATCAGCAAGGGTAAGACCTGCCTTTTTGGATGTAGCTTGGCAGGAGTGAAAGTTGGCAGAGCTGAGCCAACAGTGAGCTCTTTAAAAATCCCATCCTTGCCCTTTGAGTTCTCTGGGTACTGCGTTCCCTCAGGCTGTGAGACTTTACACAGCAACACACCTTTAAGTACTTCTGTGCTGGGTTTGAGTATTGGCTCATGCTCTTCTTCAGTTGCCTGTGGGCAGGTTTATAAATTATGTGCTGAGGCTTATTTCGTTTATGTGGTTTCTTGAAATATGCTTAAATTTAGGAGATATTTAGTCAGTATCTTTGTGTCTTTGAAAACATTCTGCTATAATGTTACTCATATATTAGTTTTTGGGTTTTACAGAACCTCTCCAAAACCTCTTGACCAGCAGATGTGCAGTAAAGGTCTGCTGTGATGCTGCCACCATGTGCTGCTTGTCAAGGTACCCCTTCTTCCCTGGTTCATCAACTGAACATTGTTGGCAACAGTGAGCAGTTAAGTAACTAAACGTCTATTCAAAGAGGGCCTGCCAAGTTATCAGTGCAGGCATATTTTTGTAAAGAAATATGCAGCTCAACTTGTGGTGGCCATTGAGAAGCAGAGCTGCAAAAACATCAACACCACAAGGACACAATATTTTTCTCCTGATTACAACACGCTCATTTATTTTGGAATGCTTATGCCAGCTGAGGACTCCAGGGCAGTGACAGTAGAAGAGTTGTCCAGATGCCAAGGAAAAGAGAGAACTGTATATGCACTCCTGTCCTGAAATGGTAGAGGGCAGGGAGAAAGGCTGGGTAATGATTTGAAAGAATACATTTCCATAAACTTTCCAAGAGAATCCAGAGATTGCTCCCACAACAGATACCTGCAATACTTTGAAAATATTTACAAAATCCAGATGATTGCTAAATTCCCTGGTCTTCCTGTATCCTTTGCAGAGATCCACAGATTCAGAACAACCTTTCTATTAAGATTAAGATAAATTATTGCCTTTCAAATTAGCTGGGAAAGCCATCACATAATAAAGTGATTGTGATGGGAGCAATCCCTGTGCTTAGGGCCAGAGAGATAGTGGGCTCTGACATCTGACCAGGGTGGCCAAGCAACAGACAAAGAGTAAACGGAGTATAACAGAGACTTTGTTTGGGGTTATGTGGAGAACTCAAATCACTGTGTCTTTCTATAGCATGTGTAGACAGGTATTTTTTCCACTCACTGTGTTACCGTGTCTGTGTGGAGACAGCCCCTCCAGCTCTCAGCATTATTTAAAATTTTTAAATTCTCTGGCAGTTCCCAGCACTAACTTTTTGAAAGAGACTGTGTTCATCAAAATGTAGGGAGCACAGTCTGTATAGCCTCGTGCAGAGACTTTGCAGAAATTTCTCCTGGATCACATCACAGAATCAGTTTTTAAGCCTTCTTTTAAAAGGCTTTTTTTCTGTTTTATCTGAAAAAAAAAAAATAATGAGCATAGGTGCTGAGGTACAGGTGTGCTGAGGCAGACCAGAAGATGGTTCTGTTTCCTTCTCTACCTTCTCTCCTGCCATCTGCTACCTCAAAGGTTTAAGTTGTGTTATAAATTTTTGTGGGAGCAAGTATGCCTTTTTCTTACACATTTGCACAACACCAACAATGGCTGGTCCACATCCAAGCTTTTAGGTACTACAATAAAATAAATAACAAATCTTTCAAAGGATATAATTTTTTTATACTCCCTTGATCATTATGGGTGTGATGTTGTTTTATGGCTGGAGAACCAAGACATAGATGGTCTCCAGTCAAAGTTATCAAGTATCCCCTAATTGTGGCTGTGCTTATTGAAACCACCTAAGAGCTGGTATTTCATACCAGGACTTTATGTGTTCAAAGCCCAGTTCCAGTTGGTTTGCACTGCAGCTGTTGTGAATGCACGCCCTGCTATGAATGGAGCCCAAGTGAGGCTGCATAGCTTAAGTGTTGTTGAAAATGAGACATAGACATTAAGTGGCCATCTGTGGAAAGTTTTCAGTTGCTTTCATGCTACTGCACTGGGATTCGTGGCAGAACCCAGGGAGAGAATTCATTTTGCTGTGATGATGTTCACTTCCTGCAAGTGCTGCCTTTATCTTCCCGCAATCTTCTGCTTGGGTCAGACCATCTAATTACTGTAACAAATCAGGGAGTCCTGTTTCTGCAACAGTTTCCTTTCACTGTATATCCATTGTCAGGTGCACTCGCACCAGCACAGAGGTGTAAAAGAAGTCCACACGCTGACTGTAGAAAGAATTGAGGGGAACAAATGGCACTTGCTCAAATAATGAAAAGCTGTAGCATGAAGTGTGAGAACAATTCAGGGCTGCTTTTCAAACAATAATGGCACATGATACAACATAGTCCAGTATCAAAAATGTGCTTCCTCCACACCAAGATGGTTCAGCTTCATTCCTTTCTATATCACACTTTTGACTAAGGGTAGTTGAAGGTCCTCTATCCCCAGAGTGGGTATTTGCAAAGCAGAGATAAAATAGTGAGAAGTATTACAAAGGCAACAATTATATTTCTAATTGATGAGTAACTTCCACTGTAATGAAATCAGAACATGCTATAAAATCCATGAGGCCCTGTGGTCTATCCCTGCCAACACAATACTCTACAAAAGACAGGAACTGGTCCTTTTCTTGGTTTTGCTTGGTTTTGTGACCTTGGGCAAGCTAATTTGCTACTTTACTTCCTTTTATGTTCTCAAGTTTTGTCTGTGCTGTCTGTTGAGATGATCAAGAATGCACACCTTGACCTGCTGTTCAACACATGCCCAACGCCCACTGCAGAGGGATCCTGGTTACACTGCACTGACATTCACTGATACATTTCACTGGAAGAGCAAGGTGGCAGAAGGACCTGAAGGACTTGAACTTAACAGAATAATCACTGAGCAAACACTGATACCCATAGCATGGTGCAGAAAATGGACTGGTTTGTATGAAATCTGTTGGATTATCTTACCAAGAGCTCTGATAAATCTTTTTACAATGGTACAGCTGTCTTTGTATACTACTGTATACGTGTTCTTGATGTTTTGAAAATTTTCAAAGCAGCCTTTTCCAACATTCTACACCTGTTATTACAACAGCCTTATCTCCTTGCATAAAATGGCTCCTTTATCTACTGAATTATTTAATTTAAACCAATCAAATCAAAGTCAACCTTCATTATGAGCAGTGGCACGTGGCACTGCAGGATTTTAAAGCTCTGACAGGGATTTCAGAGCTCAGTTTTCAGTTCCATCATAGATTTGTGCAACCATCTCTTCAGTTCAGGTTGTGACTATGCACCTCTGTCAGCAATGAGCCATGCAGCCCAGGTGGAGAACAGTCAGGTTGTCCTGGGCCATGGGAGAGAGGGTGAGATGGGCTCCTCTAGCCAATCAAATCTACCTCTTGCCACTGGTTTGAGCACATAAGGGTCCTACTGACTTGATAAGCAGGACCTATGCCAGGACAGTGGTTCAGTGACAGAAACAGTTCTGAGAGCTTTGTTCCTCTTGGACATTCATTGGCAGCATCCCTGCTCAGGGATGTGTACAAACATGCACACTCCCATCTGTTGCTTTTTCATCAGCAAGGCAAACAGGGATCTCAGGGAATCAAGAGGCTTGACTGCTCTTTGTTGCTGTCTTTTGGAAGGCTCTGTTACCCATTAAAATGCATGTGAAGTTTTTCTGTCACTTCACAGGCTTCTTGAATTAAACCCCTTCCAATGTCAGGATCTAAGCTGCAGGTTCAGGCTCTTACCTTTAAAATATGTGCATTAAGTGCCTTGTATCTTATCGGGTATAGCTGTTGAACTAATCAGAATAAACATTCTACAATTTACATTTATCCTTCCAAGCTGGGAGATCATGCACCACTGGCATTGAAAAGGCTGAATGATTTGCCCCGGTTCATGCTTCTGAATAAAATTGACAGCTATGAGATGGAAATGTTCAGCTTGTGTTTTAATTTGCTGCAGGAAAGATTTATCAGACAGAGGTGAAGTCTTTGACCCATTTTTATCCTACTGGGTCTCTCTATACAAGCTACAGAGGGAAAGGAGGGGTCCCCCAAGCACTGATATTTTCAGGTGTCTCTTGCTCTCCCAGTTACAACCATTGGGATTTTAGGATAACTCATAGCTTGGTGCTGCAGCCTGAGCAGAGACGTTGCAGGGCTAGTCGGGGATTGCTGCAGGGCAGGGTTCGGGGCAAAGGGAGGCCGGGCACCTCGAGGTACCACATCCACTCTCAGAGAGCGGTCAGGGTGCAGAGGATCCCTCAGGATGCTGCCGGCTGCAGCCCGAGTGGCTCTGCCGGCTCCAGGAGCTGCTCAGAGGGACCGCAGCCGGGGAAGCGCAGGGCGGGCCGGGGGCTGGAAGAGCCGGAGGTTGGCAGGGCTGAGCCAGCAGGGCCGGGGGCCGGCGGGGCTGAGCCAGGGGCTGGCAGAACCGGGGTCTGGAAGAGCCGGAGGCTGGCAGAACCAGGGGCTGGCAGGGCAGGGGGCTGGCAGGGCTGAGCCGGGGGCCGGCAAGGCCGGGGGCCGGCGGAGCTGAGGCGGGCAGGGAGCTGGCAGGGCCTGCGGAGCTGAGCCGGAGGCTGGCAGAACCGGGGGCTGCCAGGGCCAGGGGCTGGCAGGGCTGAGCCAGCAGGGCCGGGGGCTGGCAGGGCTGAGCCAGCAGGGCCGGGGGCCAGCGGGGCTGAGCCGGGCCCGGCCCAGGGCTGCGCTCCACGCAGGGAGCCGGCGGTCCGCGGGCCTGGGGGCAGGGCGGCTGTCTATTTTTAGTGAGGGTTTTATAGAGTGGATCCCTGCGGTCTGGCTCCACACTGAAATATTGTCCTAGTCTCAATGACATAAACACAGGGCCAGCCTATGATCCTGGCGCCAGCTTCAGCTTAGGGAATGTGAATGAAAGTACCAGTGGGGTCCAAGCAAGAAGGAGAAGAAAAAAATCCGACTGTAATTACAAATAAATCCCAAACCCTTTCGCTCTCATGGCTCACTTAGTGCTGCAAATAGCCTCTGATTCTCTACAAATAAGTCCCAGCTTAGTTACTGACAGATCTACCAAGAGGCAGTTAATGGAATAATGACTAAGGGAAGCTTAGGGTAATTTACAAACAGTTCCCGGTGTTGGAGGGTGATTGCCCCCACCTCGCCCCCCTCCTTGCTCCCTTCAGGTCCTGCAGCCGTAAGCACCAGGCAGGACCTAAACCTAGGCACACCAGGGCCCTCTTCGGCTCGTCAGGGAAGGCTGCTATCTATCTATTTATTTATTTATTTATTCAAGAGATCACACAAAATAATGATGACAGGCAAACTCCAATATCTGTTTCCCTAGGGAGAGCAGTTTAGGTTACGGTCTGCTGAGCAAGGTTACCTACCTTCCTTTTTGATGAGAAAAGTGGGGAGATCTTAAGTGAAAGTGGCTTAAAAAGCCATCCCTGCCATGAGGTGCTTTAAATGCAGCATTCTTGCTTTTGCTTCTTTTTCTGTTACAAAGGCACCTCTCTTCTTTGAATCCCTTGTCTGAGCCTGTTTCAATATCTCGTATTTGAGTTGAAATGCTCATTTTGCTGACCAAAGTTAAGCTTCATGTTCAAAGTAGAGAGAACTCGTGTGGCACTTCCAGAGTGGTCAGTGCAGTGGTCTTTTTTTGTTTGATTTTGATCTTTGTGCAAATCAGAACAGGATCATGTATCTGTCAAGAATGGAAGAAATGGGAAGGCTGTTCCTGCATGGGAACAATTGCACATGCACAGACACATGTAAAGAGAACAAATAATAGTCAAAATATATGCCATTGTGTTTGCCATGTTATTGACTGCTGATGTGTTTGTTATGAGAACAAGTACTTCAAAAGATGATGTGGCTTCAGGACACGTGCTAGGCAGCAAAAATACTCAGTTAAATTATTTCAGTGACACTTGAAAGAAAATCATCCTGACCCATGCCTATGCAAGAAAGCCTAGCTTGTTAGTCCTGTGATGCTGGTTTTTCTTCCAGTGCCATCCTAGTTCCTTCTGAGTATCTGTGTTCAAAGGAGGAGGAGAAGAGTCACTTGTTAATATTTTCTATTTAAAAGAAAAACACAAAATCCTTATTCAGGCTTATCAGAGGAACTTCACTGTACATAAGCGAAGCTATGCTTGTTAAAGCAAAGCAGTAATTGTGACTCCTCTGTGTGCTGTGGGACTTTTTGTCTCATATTCCTGCTCTACCCTCCTATACCCCCTGTCAATTCTCTTTTAGAGACCGTGGCAGTTGTGGGATGTTGCTCAATACCCAAAAGCTTTTAACTCTATACTGTAATTGATGTTTTGTGTAAACTGCAATAAAGGAAGGATATTAAAAAAAAAAAGAGATGGGGGGAGGGGAACAACATATTTAATGAGGATGAGTAAACACACCCAAGATGTAACTGTAGATATAAAAAAAATAAAAGCAGCTGGGGGGCTTCTGAGACATTGTTTGTCTTGAAAGTGATGAGAAGAGGCACCATCAAAAGACTTGTTTTACTACAGTCATGCTTCATTATGGGCAAGGAGAGTGTGGGGAAGGGGAGGGGTGGGGGTTCCCTACGTGACCAGGTTGCCAGAAGAGAGAACCTAACTCGTTTGCATGGCCTAATTAATCCCTGAACCCAGTCAAAGCCTGAGTCAGAGAGAGAGAGCAAATGTCAGATCTGTGTCTGGGAAGCCTAGATTCATTATTTTACTTGCCTGGGTCCCTTTGCCTTAAGACCCAAAGACTTAAAACTCCCAAGCCAAAGAAACACATCCCAGAGATTCCTACTGAACATCAGCAGGTTTGGAATCAGTCTCAGACACAAATGTCTGTTTCTGTATCTGAATTAATCCCATACCCCCCTGAGTGTGCCTGCTTCATCATTTGTGAGAGAAAGGAGAAATCATCCCATGTGCCACTAAAGGTACAAGTTTCTTTGAGAAGTCTCCTATTGAACAGAGATCTTTTCACAGCCAGCCCAGGCACTGTGGGTTTGTATCTTGGGATATTTTGTAGTGGCTGCAGGGATAATGCTATGCACACAACTCTGGCTGATCACTGCGATCTACTTCTTTTTGAAGAGATCAGATTCCCTGAAGGGATAAAGCATAAGAAACTGGAAAGGAGTGATAATGCAAAATGCTGGGGAATGACATGTCGTTTAATCTTTTTCTAGTTAATAAAGTTCCTTCATCCTTGCACATTTTCTAGCTGGAGCAAATTTAAAGAATTTCTAATAAAGCAGTAGTTCTGAATTTGGGGGACCTTCTGCTGCTGCATTAATTCTTGAGGCAAAACCCTAGCCAGGAGTTGTTTTATATACAGGCTAAATTCTGCTCTTTTATTACCCTGTACCTAGGATACTTCTTGTGAGCATAAAGTGCAGCCATTCTACATTTAGTCCAGGATTTCTGAGTCAGATATATTTGGGATCCTGTTCCCTCTGGCTCTCTGATCAGGATTAGACCCTGCCTCTTTGACTTTGTACTTCCACAAAACACGTGAGTCTCTTGGAACATTTTATACCAGAATATGAGGCAACATTTACTGAGTGTAGGGGACCTGGGGGCTCAGGACTATGTTGATAGAAGTACTTTCAAAGTAAGTTTTAATTTTCCTTCATTCATCACAATGGGCTAAATATGATGTAATTGGATTTATTTTTTCCTCTTCACCCCCACTGGAGCCAGGAAAATGAAGTAGTTGAGAGAAAAGGGGTTGTCATTTTCAGTCAAGCAGTCATTCATCACATAGCATTAGACAATTAGCAATAAAACATTTGAAGGGCTCCATTGGTGCTAAAAAAGTGAGGGGGTCTTTTTAAATATCAGAGGTGAGAAATGTTATGTTTCAGGGTTATTCAGTAACTGGCATCAATGAATCACTCCCATGCACACAAGGCTTGATTGGGAGGCTGCTGTATTTTTCACTTCATTGAATCTTTGTCCCTCAGTTGTCTTAAGTATTTTATAAAAAAGGAGTAGTAAAAACTTAGTTTCTCTCAATAGATGTTTATCTTAATGACCAGGCTGACTAAAATTAATAAATACATTCCTACTTGCCATGTGTGTATATATGTAATATATGCTGCCACAGGGAGTTTGTTTGGATAAACAATGTTGCCTGTGTGGAAATTCAAATCCCCTTCAGGAGCCATTGCTTGTAAATGTATGTGTCACTTTTTACATTAAAAAATGCCTTGGTTTCTGTTTCATCTTTTCCAATTCTCTCACTGGCCTCCCTGTCCGTAATGAATTGGTCTGAACACTGTGAGACGTTGGTCTCTTCTTTTGACTGCTGAGATGTTAGGATTTGGCACAAAAAGTAGGATGTTTAGATGGGGTAGAGGAGCGGGAGGATTTAGAAGAACTTTGGGTTTCCTCTGTAAATAAATAAATAAATAAAACTAATTCCTCCAAGTGGGGCTGTAGCCAAGAAAACTCTGTTCTGAGAGATTCAGATTTATGGCAGAAGACACTGCTGAGAGAAAAAGCAAGAAACAGAGACAGTGGAGTTCCACCTCCCATGATATATAGAGCCAAGGGAGGTATAAATACCCATCACTTCCCGGACCCTCTTTTAAAAAAAAGACAAACACCCAGGATCCTGTCTCTGGCTGGCTTGCAGCAAGGCGCCCTCATAAAAGCTAAGATAAACAGTTTATCAGCAGATGAATGCACAAGCTCTGGTCTAAAGACAAAAGTCTATACCTTAGGAAAAATGCAGAAGCAAGAGGAGAGTGGGCTGAGAATCAAGGAGGCACAGTGTTTTAGAAGGAAAAATGACATGTAATGAGAAAAATACAGCAATTCTTTACGGAATTTTTTTAAGGCAGTGGATACATCCATGTATAGCTGTACTTAAAAGACTAAGAAATAACTTTATTTGTGGGGTCTACTTTTATGTTGTTGTTTTCTTCACTGTTTTAATGCATTAGTCATCTAAGGATTTACTCCACTATAAAACATTCATCCCAGAGCTTAGTTTCAAAATATATTATTTATATATTATTTATCACTGTAGATACAGATTCTTGACCCAATGTATCCTTCCCTGTCTCCATTCTGTTGGGATTTCAAGGTAGAACTTTGCTCTCTCAAAATATGTTTTACCTTCCAAGGTCTTTGATTCAAAACTGTTTTCCAACACAGTAGTTGATCACCTGCTAATTGTAATCTTCAGCACAGTCCTTATTCTGTGTATCAGGAAAAGGGCAGGGAAATTGATGAGGTACCTTCCTCACGAGGGAAGAGGGACAGAGCACCACATTTCAAAGATCCAGCAAGATCTCCCTGAATTCCTCCACACTGAAAAATGTAGTTTCAAAGTAGTAGAATGATGATTTTCTACCTGTGGTACATGGATTCCTGGGAAGGTCATACATGACCCTTGATATCTCATATTGTAAATTTGTTATCTGATATATCTGGACTATGCAAAATGGCTGCAAGCTGTGCATCTCCTTTAGAATTTCTTTTGGGATTCTGTATTTTTAAAAAAGGTAGAAAAGGAGTTCCCTACAAAATTCATATAGGTGTATAAAGAAAAAGGAAACCAGCAGCTTGCTAGGACCTAAGACTAAAATTGAAGTGATTTTAATTCAGCTGTCTGCTCTTTCAAACACAGGTTTCGTCTACAATTTTATTAAAACAGGAGACTCCTCACTCTGCATTGTTCCATCGATACTGGTAGCATCTAATCAAACTCTCCAACACTTCCATGAAAGATGCAAGGATTACCATTCCTGCTGTACAGATAAAGGAAGGCAGAGCTATGAAATGTGCTGCCCAAAGCCATAGGAGAAATTTGTATAACACCTGAGCAGAGGACTCATTTGGTTATGCTGTTGGTTTTCCCTTCCATTCTTTAACAATTGTTTCATGTCAGTGGATTTTTTAAAACGAGAAGCAAAAGGCAATGACAGCATGATTTAAATAATCTTTAAGTGTAAAGGGAAACAAGAATAGTTTTAAGGAAGCCTCCCCTCCTAAGGAAGGCACAGCTTTGCCAATCACACCTGGCATAGTTTTTCATGCCAGTTTTGCAGTGTTTTATTACTTTGCGAGATTCCCCCCGTGTTTTAGAGTGGTACATGCATCATGCCTGAGACCACTGCTTGCAGACCAGGCTGATTTGACCCCATGGACTGAATTCAGAGGGATGTCCCTGAGCCCTGGCTTGGGTAAAGTAGTTCAGGCCATCTTCTGTTAGTAGATTTAACAGGAAACAAATCTATTCTGAATTGTTTCTGTGCATCCTCACTGCTGTGGACTGAAGTCAGCTGCTTACATAATGTGTTTTCAGAGCTGTGCCTCCAGAGCCGTGCAGACTGCATTCCTCTTCTCTCCTCATCAGCAATGTGACCCTGAAGAAGTGGCATCTTACTCTAGCCCACATTGGCTTCCTGTGTGCCTTGAAGGTTGTATTTGCTTTGTCTACTGAAAAAACACATTTTTACTACGGACAGCACTCCAGAACCAATAAAGCTGAGGCAAAGGGAGTTGTTCTACTCTGCTTCATGCATCATTGCCAGTAGAACGATCTGCTAAGGCCTCTATGAGCTGCTGGCTCTTCTCCCTGTCCCAAGAAGGGCTGGCATCATACATAGACCCTGGATCACGCCCTTTACCTTCAGGTTTCATTTACTGCCGTTTTCAGCAAGCCTTGGAATAAACCAGCTTCTTTTCTCTCTGACCCAGAAGCCTCTGGCAGAGTGTTACTGGCAGCTCTTCCCCAGTCCTTCTGTCAGCCATCCCATGAGGAAATTCTTGGGCCACAAGTGACTTCTGTCACTTCTGCATCCCTCGAGCTTTCACAGCCTCTCCAGGAGCCCAGTGCACCTGAGGCAAGGCAGACACACTTGAGGAATTGCTGAGCCCTAGCCTGCTCTGCTCAGAACAGATCTGGGGCTTAAAGAGGGACAGAGAGGCTTAAAGAGCCTCATTCCAGAAACATTTCTTCGTACAGGTAACTCAGTTGAGGAGGAAAAGGCCTTGTCTTCCAGTCCTTGCTTAGGGTCACAATTTTGAATGTGGAATCTTAAACATCTGGCATGGAATAGTTGGAACACAGGCCTTATCAGCTTTGCTTTTACACTTAAGAGACTAGTAGTTAAAGAACTGGTTTCTAATACCAGCTGAATAAAACGGAAATTATTATTAAAAAATAAATACAAGCCATTAGATGTAACTAATTAGATGTAATTCATTAGATGAATTTTTGTTTCTGTTGTGTTTCTGAGGTGTGGCTTCTCACTTATATCCAGGGACAACTTTTATGGCAAATTTCAGCAATTAAAGTTTATCAGGGTCTGGGTGAAGATAAAGACCTCAACTTGCAGGTGAAAAAAATTGTAATAAAACTCCAGCAGATCTTTGACTGACATTGTAGCAGCATCACTTTGAGGCTCTTTCAGAGTGTTGACCTTAGGTCAGCTTTCCCACTTTTTCATGTAATTTTTTTCAGTTATATATTATTTATAAAATGCCCTATATGTTCTGGAATAAAGCAAAGTTAAGGGTTATTTTAAATTGAAAATTGGGAGCTAAAATAGTTGAAAAAATATAATTTTTATAAAAACACCCAATCTTGGTAATTTGATCTATGAATTACTTTCATAATGAACCTAAATTTGAAGGTTAAGATTTAAACAAATGTATAAATAATTTAGGTGAAATGGCTTAGCTTCACTCCCATTAAACTTAGGCTCCTAAGTGCCTAAATAGCCTGCAGGAATGGGATTCAAGCACTTCAGGAAATGTTACCCAAACCGTAATAGAGCCTGCCAGCCATACTGCCTGCCACGCCGTGTAAGTGCTCTTTGCGAGACAGTAATTCTGCCATGGAAGTGGCATTTAGTATCAAATTTTAAATTGTTTTACGTATTTGCCATTGAGGCACTTTCCATTTTTCCTGTACGGACTAAGGGCATAACTGGAAATTGCGTTTCTGATGAAGAAGTCTTAGCCAACTCCCTAGAAAATCGCTAAACAAGTGCTCCGGAGAGAGCAGCGGGGCCGGAGCATCCGCCATGGGAGCCGAGCTCCAGGGATCGTCTCGGGGGACCGCAGGTCCGTACGCGGGGTCCTGCCCGGCCGTAGCCCCCGAGGTGCGCGCAGAGTCCGCGGAGCCTCCTCCTCCCCCTGCAGCACCCCCGCTGCTCTGCCCGCCGCCGCTGCCCTCGCTCACACGCGCGGCGCGGGAGCTCTTCCCGAATTTCCCCGGCGCCGAGGGCATCCCGCCGCTCCGCGCTGTCCCGGTGCCCCCCGGCCCGCCCGCGGGCAGCCCCCGGCCCGGCTCGGCGCCGCCAGCAGAGGGCTCGCTCCGCCCGGGAAGGCGCCCGGCGCTGCCGGGGCCGCGGGCAGAGCGAAGGCAGAGCGGCCCCGCGGGCGGGCAGCGCGCTCCGCGCCCATGTGCGCGCCCGGGCAGGCGGCCCCCGGCGGCCGCGCCGCGCAGGCCGGGCCGGGAGGGCGCGGGCGGGCCAGGGGGCAGCACCGGGACAGCCGCTGCCCTCCTCGGGCCGGCCGGGCCGCGCTCCTGCGCCGGGCGGGCGGGAGAGGCCGCGCTCCGCGCCCACGGGGAGAGCGACGGGGAGAGCGGCGGGGCGAGGCCGAGCACGGAGCCGGGCGCCCGGAGCCGGGCGGAGCTGCCCGCGGCTGCCCCGGGCAGGGCAGCATCTCCCGGGGCGAGGCCGAGCACGGAGCCGGGCGCCCGGAGCCGGACGGAGCTGCCCGCGGCTGCCCCGGGCAGGGCAGCATCTCCCGGGGCGCGGCGGCTCGCGTGAGCGGCGGCGTGCGGAGGGCGGGGGGAGGCGGCGGCTCCCGCCTCAGCCTTCCCCAGCAGAGGGTGCCTGCCGGTGGGAAGGGGGAAGCCGCGCTCTCCTGGACTTTTGTGGGAGTGGGGGTTGTGTTGTGTGTGTGGGTTTTTTTTAAGGGGGGTGGGGTGGGTTAGGAGAGAGTCTGTGGTTTCCATGGAGATGAAGCTGAAAGTGCAGGAAATTTAAAGGCTTTGGGTCCTTGCAAAGCAGACAAACTGGTGCCAACGTGCGTGGCTGCTGTTGCTGCTGAGGAGGCTGCTTTGCAAACGGCGGAGAGGAGCGGGGAGGAAGAATCGGCAGCAACTTCTTCCACACGCACCGGCAGACAACGAGGAGCGGCAGCAGCAAGCAGGATTCGCAACAAAAAGAGGCATCTCCCGTTCCCGGGAAGGGCGAGAAGAAGCAGCAGCAGCAGAATTTTGGAGCGGCTCCACCAGGAGAAATTTTATAGAGAAGCCTGCAAGAGAGAGTGTTTGCAGGGGGCTTGTTCTCCGGGCTCATCAGGGGGCTGTCTTTGCTGGTGGTGCGGCGAGTGGAGGTGATCCCCCTCAAAGACGAGCTATTTTGGATATCCCTGTACAAGTTTTCTGATGTATTTGCTTGCACCTTCTTCCCTTGCTGTTTGGTGAATCCAGCCCCCCTTTCCCTCCCCCCCCCCCCCCCACCGGTCTCCCAAGGATGGATCATTCCCAGTGCCTTGTGACTATATACGCCTTGGTGGTTCTGCTGGGTCTCCGGCTAGAGCAGGGCGCCTGCCAGCACTATCTGCACATCCGACCGGCTCCCAGCGACAACTTGCCCTTGGTGGATCTAATCGAGCACCCGGACCCTATCTTTGACCCCAAGGAGAAGGATCTTAACGAGACCTTGCTAAGGAACCTCATGGGCGGACACTTCGACCCCAACTTTATGGCTGTTTCCTTGCCCGAGGACCGGCTCGGAGTGGACGATCTTGCTGAGCTGGACTTGCTGCTCAGGCAGAGACCCTCGGGAGCGATGCCCAGCGAAATCAAAGGGCTGGAGTTCTACGACGGGCTGCAGCCGGGCAAGAAGCACAGGCTGAGCAAGAAGCTGCGCAGGAAGCTGCAGATGTGGCTTTGGTCCCAGACCTTCTGCCCGGTCCTATACACGTGGAACGATCTCGGCAGCCGCTTTTGGCCCCGGTATGTCAAAGTGGGCAGCTGCTACAGTAAAAGGTCTTGTTCAGTCCCCGAAGGCATGGTTTGCAAACCTGCCAAGTCCGTGCATTTAACGATCCTGAGGTGGAGGTGCCAGCGCCGGGGCGGGCAGAGATGCACATGGATACCCATCCAGTACCCCATCATTTCGGAGTGTAAGTGCTCCTGCTAGGGCTGGCACTTCCCTCCGCGCCCCTTCTCCAGCGGACTCACGTGGACCTTTGCTGCAACAGAAATAAAAGACATTTGTTTTCTGGTTAACGTTGTAATGCACTGTAACGTGTAGGAGAATGTATATTGTGTGTATATATGGCACCGGTTTAATATACTATTAAAAGGTCAGTATTATACGTGAAATAATCAGCGTCTACTGTATTTTCAAGACTATTACCCTGATCGTTGCTAATGTATCTTTTTTTTTTTTTTTTTTTTTTTTTTTTTTTTTTTTTTTTTTTTTTTTTTTTTTTGTATTTATATTCCAGAGAGAAGTTGCTTCGCTTTGGCGAAGTAGGTTTTTTGTTGGGGTTTGTTTTTTTTTTAATAAAAGGATTAAAAAATACGAACCAAGCTGTTTGATAAGAAAACGTTTAAAGCTATTTTCCATTATTCGGAAAGCGTGTGTGTGAGGGGTTTTGATTTTTTTTTTTCCTTACGGACTTTAGATTTAAAATAAAAATGAATAAACGCCTAGAGCACAATGTTATTGTAAATAGAGAGAACAGTTTGAATGACTTAATCCTATGTAAATGAAGAGTATCTGCTATTTATTCTTTATATCCTTGTAGTAAAAGTGCAGTGCAGAATTAAAGTCAACCACTAAAACACGAGCCGTTTGGATTCTGTTTGCTTTTTTGTTTGGCCGCCGTCGGGGGGGCTTTCTTCTCTCTCCTCCTCGTTTTCCACGCTCAGCAGGACGCTCCGTGGTGGCAGGGGGAGGTGGGAACCTGCTCACGACTCTGTTAGAGGGGCTGTACCGCACCTCCACGGCCAGAGCTCCGCGGGCTCCGGCCCCGCAGGACGGGGGCGGCCGGCGGGGGCTCCACCCGCTCCGCGCTGCGCTGTCCCTCCGCGGAGCCGCTCCCGCGGCCGCGCAGCCCCGGGCAGCTCAGCGGCAGCTGCTCGGGGATTTTTCTTTTAACCGCTTGACATTTCATTTACAACGGGACACGTGTCTTTCACACCTACCATTGTGGGACACTGCTGAAACTTGACCCCTGGGCTTTGGGGGGTTTCAGCGCAGACACGTTATTAGCCTGATCCTGTGACAGCCCCGCACACCGCCCGGCCCGGCCCGGTTAACTCTTTGGGCTCCTGCCAGCGCCGGGCCATCGCCACCCTGACGGGCTGCGGGGTTCGGGGACTGCACCCCCTCCCTCGAGCCTCCTCTGTCCAGGCAGCCCGGGGAGCTCCGTGCCCTACAGGCGGGGAGCAGCGAGCTCTGCAGCCCGGGGAGCTCCGTGCCCTACAGGCGGGGAGCAGCGGGCTCTGCAGCCCAGGAAACACGGTGCCCTACAGGCGGGGAGCTGTGCCGCCCGTGCTGCCGCGGGGTACCCGAGCCCCGCCGCCGCCCGCTCCCGGCCCGCCCCTGGGGCCGCCCCCGCCCGCTCCCCGCTCCCGTCGGTGCTGCGGAACGGCCCGGCCCTGCCCGGTTGGGTCCGCGGGATCCGCAACCGCCCCGCGGCTCCGTCAGGACCCGGCCCAATTAGCGACGTGTTTGACTTTTCACGTGCTGGGAGAGCCGACGGTTCGTATCTCGTAGATACCAACTGCGAAAACAAACTCTCCACGTGTTTTTCAAAGGCTCCCTGACAGTGCAGAAAACCTTTTCCTTATTCATCTTGGAGCCAGAAAACTTTTTTTTTTTTTTATCTCTCTCCTCGAAAACTCGGAGTGAATCTATGCTAATCATTTTAAACGCGTGGGTCTTTCATTGAGACGAGCCAGCCCTGCTTTTTCTAACACTTAGTTCGGTATCACCGAATGCATATTCATTCCCTCTCTCCGTCTCTCGGTGCGTTTTACCGCCCGTCTCTTTGCTCTAATTTCAATAGTTTTGGGAGGGGGGTAGAAAATCAGATCTTGGGACATTTAGGGTATTCATTAACCTAGTGAAGAGGAACAGAGGCATTATTACTCACATAGAAGGCACCCTGCCCCCATGTCTATCTAAGGGTTCATTGTAAAAGGATTAAAAGTTAAAGACCTTCATCTTATGATTCTTTCATTTAATCTTCGTGGCGCCTGAAAGACATGCTGGATGGATGATCACATTTAAAATATTCCTAATGTCGGCTACCTTAGGACTCCAGGCAGGGCAAACAAACGTAATTTATTTCCAGAAGAAAGGGTATATTGAGATGTTTAAGTTTATGAACCACCATTACCATGTATATTTGTTAGGTTCTGACAAATACCCAAATAACATTAAAATCAGCCATTCATCACATATGAATTTATGCAAAACCTTGTATGCCTGGGGCCAATATTTTTTTAGACAGAGTTTCACTTGCAAAAAAAAAAAAAAAAAAAAAGTTTATTTAAAAAAAAAAAAAAAGCAAGAGATTTTCATGACTGGTAAACACGAGAATTATGTGAACAGAAACTATTTCATGCTGGGATAGCAGCCAGGGACTTGGGAATGTCAACAAAAGTTCTCCGAAGGTTGAAAATGTCACTGGATTACAATACAAGGTCCTTTGCCCCATTAGCAAACTTTGCTGAAGTAATATTCCCACTACTTAGCCAGGGAGCTCACCCAGTGATTTATCAGTCTGTGATCCCAGCAATGGGGCAGACAGGGACTTCAGCTGGAAACCACCTCAGACTGCTGGCTTCAAGATTTAAAAAAATTTATATGTGCAGAGCTGAGTGTGTATTGATGACTGTTATGTGAGTGTAAAAGAAGTGTGCTGTTAATGTAGTCTAAATATCTATCACCATATCTGTCTTCATTTTAATCTAAAGGTCATTGTCATCAGAGAGTCATGTGTACATATATGGTTTCTCTACCAATAACACCCTGTTAATAAATTTATGAGAATATTTTGTGTTTTAAAAAATCAAGTTTCACCATCCATAAGGCCCATGATATTTTTTTTTTTAATAATAAATACCTAAATTTTGTCAGCTGCTAGATCAAAAATAAACTAGTAGTTTTCACTGTTGTTTCTGGTGAGGTCCACTTTCTGTTCCTCCTGCCACAGTGTTGAAATGTTTGGCTTGTAGTGGAAGCGTTTCAAGCCAAACAAATAAAATATCTTTCTGATGAATGTTTCTATGCAAATCTATTTAATATTAGATTTTGTAATATGTTTTTGTAGCAAAATTGAATTATAGCTCTTTTAAATAGAAATCAATTCATAACACAGCCAGGTTTTCTTTGCTGATCTTTGTAGTGGTATCATAAGACTGCACAAAAGTCCACTGTGGGGAAGAAATCAGGGAAGAGTTTAAAGTTTGCTTTTAGTTACTCTGCAGTTTCTTCTTTTGCAATTTCAGTGTCTTAAAGCACAATAATGGGAATTTCACTTAATTTCTGTGTCTGCCATAGGCTCAGCTTGAGTCATTTAACCTGTGTGCTGCAGTTCCTTGTGAGGAGCACAGGACTTTATCTTCTTTGCCACTGTAGTCAGTCTTTATCAGAATAATCTGTTCTCCCACACCACGTGTTTATTCAAAATCTAGTAAAGTTAAGGCCCAGTGTTCAAGGGAGGTTCCTCTTTGATATTACATTTAGCATCCAAGTAATTGTTTTTGTCGGTATTCTACATATCATTCTCCAATGCTTTATACTTCTGATTATCATGGAAAAACCTGTGGTTTTTAACCAAAGATGTGATGATGGCTAATTTGAAAGTGCTAAGAGGAGCATAGTCAATAAAAGCACAAAAAAGTAAACCAGAGTAATTTGTCCAAATGAACTAATTCAAAATTAGTTCAGATAGTGTGAAGAAAATGAACCAACTAGGAAACATTACACATTAAGGTGTTGTGTCCTTATATGCGTACTTAATTGAAAAATATATTTGATTCCTTTTATCATTTTCAAAACACCACCACAAAGATGAGTTCTTGAGATTGCAAGAGGACACTCTGGAGTCATCACCAAAATAACCATAGCTAAAAATTAGAGTGATAATATTTTGGTAAATACTGGACAAGTTTTTCCTCTTTCATAGTTTTAATAGAGAAATAATCTTAATTTAGCAACATCAACACCTTGAAAAAAATTCCCAGCAGTTCACCTCACTGGGCTGTGTTATATAAATGTAATCTGCACTCCATCAGCTGGATCTTGGACACATTAAAGAGAAGATATTCCAGCTTGGAGCTTTGCCAGGAATCTTCACTGAAAGTTGAAATAAATATAATGACATCATCATATAATATAACATCATAGCTTTCAAGGTGAGCCAAACCAAAGGTATGCTGGCAGGGGAATGTTGCCACCTGGTAGATCCATGCTAGGAATAGATACGAGACTCTCATCCAGCGGGGAGGAGAACAGCCACACTCTTCCTGGAGTGCCCACAAGGATCCTGCAGTCTCTCTGTGCTGCACGTGGGAGCTGCAGGATCAGTGTCAATGCTCTCTTTTAAGAGAGCAGCTCCAGCAAATTTGAAGAGACCTTTTCATTCCCTCTTCCCTACTCCCAGACCAAGCAAGAAGCTCCAATGGTTAAAAGGAAGGGAATGAATACATTCACTTGAAACAACTGTTGGAATGGTTCAGACGGGAACAGAAATATTCAGCAATCAACATTAAAGACTCTAAATCCTCGGAGGTGTTATTGCAGGATCAGCAGCTTACAGCCCTCTTCGTGAAGCCTGGGTACCAGTGTATTACTGTTAAGTCCCCTGCAGCTTGTTCACTGTGGGGAAAGCAGCTGCTCTGTGTGATGTGCTTCTGAAGAGTCTGGGAGAAAAGCTACTGCAGAGAAATCTGCACGGGTGTAATGTAACAGTGAGTCACACTTCTCCCTGCTGAACTGTGGGACAGAAGTGCAGAGATGCCACAATTTAGCCTCTGACTCTGTTAGATGGAAACCAGCTGAGAGCAGATGCTCTGAGAGCTTGCTGGTTGTCGTTTGGCCTCTCAGGGTATATTCATGCTGCCTTCAAGCATCATCCTGAGCCAGCACTCAATGCCAGACCAACATGTGCATGCACCAAGGCCCTGTCAGCCTCTAGATGTCCTGGAAAGCTCTGGGGACATCCCTGTGGGGGCTTCTGGCTGTGTGTGGGTGCTCCTGTCCCAGAGCCCAGCTGAAGGCAGCAGCACTGACTGAAGGCACAGATCCTGGCACTGACTGCTCTGGAGTCTGCTCCTCACTCAAGACAGACGTCACCCTGCACTTAGGTCCCTCCCGTGGAGAATCCCAGAGTACTGGCTGCATCAGATAATCCTAACAGAGTTTGAAAATAGGTTTCACACTCCCTCCTCGTTGTTTTCTTTCCCTCATGAGAGGGGGAGTGGCAAGGCTCCCACCACAAAGAACCTTACTCAGAACCAGAACAGATCTTAAGGCACAACACTAAAAACCTGTATGCAATGGAGAAGGACTGGGTGGCTCGAGGGATTGGTAATGGTATAAAGAGCTTTTCACCACTAGGCTTCTGGCTCTGATCCAGAGGTAGTAACTGAAAGCCACAGTCATCTGATGCCTGCAGAGTGGGCTCTGTAGAATGAGTTGTTGGTCTCTGCCCAGATCCTACCAAGCAGGATCCAGATCACAAAGCCACCAGCAGAACTGTCATGCTTGCAGGGATTCTCAATCCAAAGTGCAAAACAGGAATGAGGAAACAGGAATGAGGATGTTTGCTCTGTTTGTGGTTAGTAGCTTAACAGTTTGTGACTGTGATTGTGAAGAGTATATTGTTGTTGGGCATTTTTTGTTTTGCAGAGGAGTGGTTAAATTAGGAGAATATAACCAGTATAGCCCCTTGTATTGATACAACCCTAATAGCATTTTCCATCTGCCATAGTAATATCTTTATTTTTGGCCTATACCTGTCAACTCACTACCTGGCTTGGATGCAAAACCATGGTCCAGAGGAAGATGGAGCAAATAGAAGGAGCAGGCACTGCTGTATTAATTGCAGTGCCTCGTGCACTGGGTGGTGCAAATAACTTCATAATAAGTGCATGTTACATCTACCATGCAAATACCTTATTTACAGCAGTGCAACTTTCCAAGGCTCAGGTTAGAGGTCACCCTTCCACAGGATTCCCAATCATGCAGCTCTGAGCACACAGTTCTCTGAAAAATTTCAGAATATCCTTGCCAGGCTGCTGTGTTGTACCTGTGCAATAAAAAAAATATCCAGTACCTTTCTCAGCAATAAATATGCTGAGTTTAACTTGAAGTAGTAGGAAAAAGAAATACACAAACCCAATACATATTTATATAAGGGCCAGTGTAAACATCAGTCCTCTGTTTTAAAATGAAGCTTTAAAATGTCCTCTGTCTTTAAAATGAACCTGGCATTCCAGGCACTTCATGATATTGTCTGGGAGTGAAAAATGGACAGAAAAATAATTTTCCCTCACTCCCTCTCCTAGTTTGCTTTGGACATTTAGATACTACATACCTAGCCAGGTTTATTTTGCCTTTTGTGTGGATTTGTTCCTCCAAGGGCATTGTTTCTTTCACAGAGCAACAGAATGTTGACTAATATTGCATAGATAATATTGTAAACATATATGAATTACTAGAGAGGTTTTACAGCCTGGTGAGACTGAAAGCTGAAATTCTGTCTTTTAAAATCAGGTAGACTTCCAAGTTCATCATGTCCTTTTGGAATAAGTGGGTAAATTTTTATTTTGTAGGTAATACTTGCACAGTAAATGAGGTCATTGACCTGAACCTTGAAGCTCTTGTAATTAAGGCTCAGTTAGAACCAGTGCCTTAATTAAGTCTCAGTGCTCGATCTCCTGGCCTTAGACACACCCACATATCTCTCCTCTCTCTCATTGTATCTGCTCCTGGTTTCATGGGGGTGTGAAGAGCCCTTTTCACTCAGCAGATCATTGGGTCTGTGGTGGGTTGGCGCTGGCAGGACTCCATGTGCCCACCAATGCTGCTGGAACAACAAGAGGTTCTTGGGTCAAAATAAAGGCAGGGAGAAATCACTCACCAATTACCAAACCAGGCAAAACAGAGTTAGCTTGGAGAAATTTATTTATTACCAATCAATCAGAGTGCTGAGAAACAAAACCAAATCTTAAAACACCTGCCCTTCCCTTCTTTTGAGGCTCAAATGCACTCCTGATTTTCTCTGCTTCCTCCCCACCAGCAGCACAGAGGCTTGGAAATGGGGGCTGGGGTCAGATCATCAGGCATCATTCTGCTGTTCCTCCCTGCAAAGTGAGAGAATTCCCCACACTCTTCCCTGCTCAGGGTGGGATCCTCTCTCGTCAGGTCCTTCCAGCTCCAGCATGGACCTGCCATAGGGCAGCTTGTCGTGGGCTCCTCCAGGGCTGCAGGTGAATGTCTGCTCCACGGGGACCCAGGGACAGCCTTCCTTGACCATGGTCTTCACCAGGGACTGCAGGGGCATCTCTGCTCCTGCACCTCCTCCCCCTCCTGCACTGACCTGAGTGTCTGCAGAGTTGTTTCTCTTCAATAATCTCCCTCGTCTCTCTGTCTCAGGTAGCTGGATTTTTTGTTTCCATTTCTAATGAACTCCTCAGTGCAGAGGCTCTCCCATCACGGCTGATGGGCTCAGCCCTGGTCCCCCGTGGAGCCAGGAGGCTGGAACTGTCTTTGTGGGACCTGGGGGAAGATTTTCACTGAGGGCATCCCTGTAGCCCCCCAACTGGGCTTTTTGTGCCCCCAAGCCTGGGCACACAAAGCCAGCACCGTAGTGTGTGTGCACAGTGGAGTTTCTGGTGAGCTGGGGAGTCTAATAAAACTCCCTGAGCGTTGCATGAAGAAGGCATTAAGCCTGGACCACCAGGTTGGGAATAGTTACACTGCACTTAAGCTGTCTTCAGAAGCGCACAGAGTTCTGCTCTGAGCCAGCAGAACCTTGAGCACAACTCAGCCAAGGCTTCACAAGCACATCCTCAGAAGGACTGACTGCTCAACCCCATAAGTTCTCTCTTGGACCAGCTGAAAGCATCAGCACCCTGTACCCGAGTCCCGAGGGAACTGGGAGCAGCTTGGGTGTTCAGGGGAGGGCTGTTCTACCTAACCAGGAACAGCTGAGTGTTGTGGTTTGTATAAACTGTTTGCCATGTATGTGTGGCATGTGGCAGTAAATGAAACACTTACTTTAAAACTTATTGAAGTTCTTTCAGCAAAAAAATTAATGTGGGGTTGGCTTTTATGCGTTGTTTCAAATGAAGCAGAGATTTATACACCTTATTATCCTAATTTTTTTCCAGACACTGCCCTGAATATCTCTCATATCTTATGGGAAATCAAATATTGGAGATCACCTTTAATTTCCCATCTATGGTAAGAACAAAAAAACCGAGTAAGTCTAATGAAGTGGCATGTAGTCAAATGTTCAGACTGTAATCATCCACAAAATATTTAAAGCAATTTGAAAGAAACTTTTCAGACTAGGCAGACTAGATTCCTCTTACTCCTAAGCTCCTGAGTGATGCCAACAGACTTTAAGGTTAATATTTTCAGTCCTGAGTGCCTGAGATTAGGCATCTTGTTCAATAAGATGACATCTGTGGCACAAAAAACCTTTGGTTTGAGTTTTTGGATGCAGAAATTCAGTGCTTTCAGTAGGAGACGATAATACAGCACACTGTGGAAAACAACAGATGTAGTTTCACTGCTACATGCAGGATTTTATCTGATATGATGAATTTTGTAATTGGTTATAGTTTGGTTTAGGGGGTTAAGATTTTTGGTTTTCATAGTTTGGTTTTGTTAGTAATTGGTTTGGTTTTGGGGTTTTTTTTTTGGAAGAGCTAATAGATGCATATTTTTTTAAATGGGGCATTAGGTATGTAATGTTACTAGGTGCTGCAGAAAACTCCATTTCCAAATCTTCTCACTCTAAAGTGATGAGAAAAAGACAGGGACTTGGAGGTTCTCACAGACAAGAGACATCCTAAAGAAAAATAATTGGATTCTAAGCCAAATCTTCTGCCAGGGTGGATTCGTAGGGGCACAGGGAGGATGGGGGAGGAAGAGCTAAGGCAGCATTACCCTCTTTTCACTTTTTTCTCTCCTCCTGCCTTCTACCAGCATGGGTGATGCTGTCCTTCATGCTGAAGGAGCAGTTGAGTCCCCTCCCTCCTTCATTTCAGCTCTACATCAGCAGCCACTGCAGATGTGATGGATAAACATGTTGACTTCAATACAGTTATTTTATGCCAGTCAAAGATCTTCATCTGCTTTTAAAAATATAAAGTATTTTCAGAGATCTCTTCTATTTTTTTATTGCCTAGAATATTTCTGTCTTTGGTACCGTAATTACTTGTCACTGAAGTTTCTCTTTGCCTGTTATATTTTCCCTGTAGGTTGTCCTAATATTGTGATTAATTTTTTTTTTTTTTTTTTTTTTTTTTTTTTTTTTTTTTTTACCAAATAGTAGGTGTTCTGGGAAATTGCACATTTTCTCTTGCAGGTTTAGCTTTGTAGAATTTCTTTCATTTTCTGTAAAGACAGAGCAAAACATGGACCTTAATGTTTGTAACTGGGAGAGCATAGAGTTTAATACAGTCCGCTATATAGACAGCATGGTCCAACTCCCCTAATTTCAATTGAAAAAAAAATGTTTTAAAAACTGCATTGAAAAATAGATCTGAATCATGAGTAGCTTTGCTGTGAGCATTAAATAGCCCCATTACAAATCATCCCCAAATCTCCTTCCTCAGATGCTCTTGAGCATCATTTCTGCCATGACACTTAAAATGTGTGAGTCAAATATGTTATTTATTTCAAAATATGCCTTCCAGCCTTACTGAGCAATTCTATAGTTTATTCTGTAACCTTTGTCTCTCTTCTTAGTACTTTTGGATTCATTTGAGTGCTTCTGGTGTAAATTGCTCAAAATAGTTTAGGTTCTGTAAAACAGTAAATGCTCCTGGCCCTACCTGTGCAAATTGTCTTACTAAAGTAAATAAATTTATCTACTGGTACAGCAGATGAAAATATTTTAGCAGTTTTTCTGGGGCAAAAACGGTGACTTGTTGGCAGCATAACATTTTATAGATTCCTATCAACTGAAAAATCTGGCCACTTTGAGCTTTGAAAACAATAAACTACTTTCTTTTAATAAAATATTTTGTTCTGATCTTTTCAGGGTAATACCTGTTGATTTTTTTACTTAGTGGGTTTTTTCATTTTAGAAGTCCACAGTCAATTCTGTTACAAAAATCCATTCCTCTTTAGCCTGAGTGAACTGAAATCCCATTTCAATCAAAATTATACTCAGTAAGATGGAACAGAGCATTTCATGTGATTCTGAGCCAGTATTTCTTATTTTTCAGCTCACCAAAATTTTTGAAAATATATTATTTTTGGTGAGCTCAGAGCACATATTTAAATTATTCACCAGAGCTACGAGGAATGGAAAATTTAGATTGTCTCAGAGCTCAAATCAGATGCCAGATCCATGGCTGCAGTAAATCAGCAAGGCTGTGCTGATGTCAGGTGAGCTGGGTGCTTTTGTGCCAGCGAGGAATCCATCTCCATTTAAATATTTGGCTCAGCAGGAATGTGTAGATGGACTCTTCAGGTGGCCATGGCTTGGAGGTGAGATCTTGAGAGAAAAGACTTGCAAGACAAAAGTGACTGACTTACCTGTGGCACTAATGTGTGATGCCTGTGCTTGAGTACTAAGTGTTGGTATAAATTCTGTGTGCATGGCCAGTGTTACATAAATTCCCTTCCACACTCCTTCACTGGAAATATTAAATGTTGCATAACTTCCAAGTCTTTCTATGTGCTGCTGATTAGCATTCCACCAGGATCACTAACCTTTTGGAGTGTCTGTCACTATTGGTGGAAGAGAATCTTTTCTTTCCTTCTCAAATTATTTTGCTTTTCTTCAGTGGTGTCCATAGCAACCCATACTGGTAGTGATGAGTCCCTGATTCTGTTGCAGACTTTCCACAGCCGTGTCTTGCCAGGAACAACAGCTGACCCAGCATTGTGGGGTTGCTGGGGGACACGAAGCCACACTGGTTCTCCTGAGCAATGGGAGGTGTCTTTCCACACATGGCAGGTCAGTTCTAGCAAATGGTGTGGCTGATTTCTGGTCACACTGACATCTCCCTTTATTCTGAATACAGTGATGAGAGCCTTACCCTGGAAGGTCTTTTGCCTGAAATGCCTTTTCTGAATGTGTCTCTGCACACATGTTTCTCTGCATATCTGTAACTATTTCCATAAGTATGAGTTTGCTGCTCCAAGCTGAAAGTTAGTTCTGGTAGCAAACAGTCTATGGAAGAGGTTGTCCAGAATATGGCCAGGGGACAAGGGCATCTTTTCAGTCATCTCTCCTTGTTTTAACCTTTTTGTCTTAAGTAAAAGACATCTCAAGAAATCTGTAATCTGCAATACAGACTATCTCTGCTGCAGACTTCAGATCAGAACCAACAATCTAATGTCATGCTCAAATAAGAATGACTTCATTACCTAGACTGAAGCTGGCAAGGAAGAGAAAATGCTCTGTTGTGGTCTCTTGTGTCTTAACCTAACAAGTCTTGGACTTAGTAAGAATTGGCTTTACATCACAATGTGCTTATGCAGAGACCAGATCCAGTGACCTTTCTTCATGCAAGCAATTCTTGCTCACATATGTAATCAGTGGGCTGGTTTGCTTAGGTAAAGTTTCTCTACATGTGTAAAAGTGGAAAGGACCTGGACAAAATTCCACAGTTTTTCTTTCTCTGACTCATACTTGTCTCTGGATTTGCTTTGTGTGTGTATTGGCACTGCCATTGCCTCCAAGCCCCAAGTACATCTCTGCAGCTCTTTAGGCTGGATTTTGAGTGCCAGACATCCTGCATTTCTCATGCACCCATCAAAGGACCTGCCTTTTGGAAGCAAGAAGTATTGACCAAATGTCTGTTGCATGGAAGGAAAATGATTTGTGCTCTCTGAAATACCCCTGCCATCTTCATTCATGTGTCAGTTGTGGTGTTCTGTGTCATTTCTTCCAGGACAGCTTTGCCCTGAAGCCCTGGAGTGAGGGTCCCAGCTGAGCTGGGGCCAAGCACAATGAAGGTTGTATGAACAGACGGACAGGCCTGCAGTCAATAGAGCGTGCCTGAGTGTGAGAGCAGAACTCACAGGTGGGAATGGCCAAATGTCTGTCTGTGCTGTGGTTAGGGGGAGATACCATTGCTAATTCTGCTCTGGGCTGACTTAACTGAAAAAAGGAATTCTTCCCTCACCACATAAGGAGAGGTTTTGGCCTGTTGGAATTGCCTGGGTGGTGCAAAGGAAGGTGGGGTGTAGAGAGACATTCTAATTAAGTCTCTATCCCCTTTTGTTCATATCTTTTTAGGAAAGCCCCCATGGAATAGACCAAAATAAGCTCCTACCCCTAGCTGAATAAGTTGTCAGGGTGCAGAACTATATTCTGCAGACTTATGCATGTGTAAGGGGTGTGTAACATTTTTGTCTGAATGGAGCCCTATGTTCTCATAATTTATAGTAAGTAATCTTATTTGCAAAGCATGCCCTTACAGTTTTAAAAAACAGGTTAATTGACTTGCATAAAAATCAAACATGTCACAGTTTTCCATCTCGACACAAACACCACATTGAGCAGCACATTGCTACAATAGCCATGATGCAGTCTGAGGTACCTATTGAGATGTTTCATAAACCAAAATGGAATCTTTAAAAGTTTGTCAGTTTTGCATACCTCTGACTTTCTGAATTTAGGAGTCCATTACTCAACTAATTATACAATGTTTTATTTTTTTCCTTGTGTAAATAAACAAACTTGTGTCTGAATTTTGGCAAGGGGCACTAGAAGCCAATTAGAAGGTGTTCCCAATGTATTACAGTATTACAAACAAGATGCCTTTTCTTAGAAAGGCGAACACACCGTGTTTCTTTTAATGAGTGTGAAAATATACCAGTTGCTTAATCACTAGCAACTTATAGTTATAAGCATAAGTGAGTCCTTTCTCAGGAATGAAAAACATAGCTTAGTTTCTTTACTAACAGATGACATTTTAATTTAAGGCTCCAGTTTTTGTCTGGAAGGGCTAAAACATCTGAATTATTTGAGAGAGAAATAGGGAGTGGAGGGGAGGTATGAGAGAGCAGGCAGGATTTTCTTTGGGTAGACTTCACCCCATGCTCCTTTGAGTGCTGAGAGGAGTGTGTGTCCCCTCAGGCTGTGTCTGCAATGCCATCTGAGGTATTGTGCCATGTCTAGCATGAAACTGGATCCAAAACTAAAGCAGCGTGACTTACACAAGAGTTAAATATTCTTTCTGCATGTTTTAGGTCTGGGTTGGAGCAACATCCCCAGCAGAATGAGCCCAAGGAAGGATGGTGGCTCAGCTGTAGTTCCTTCCCATGATCCTCTCCTGGGTGAAAAACAGGAATACAGCCTGGAGTTACTTTGAAAGGATAAAGCATCCTCCTGTGCAGCCCAGGCAAGTCACAATATGCTCGTTGTGAAGCAACAAAAATATTAAGCTGGATAAGAGGCTGGATAGAACAAATAGCTCCATATAGAGACCCTTTATCCTTGTTTTCCTTGAAATGTTTGTCTAGAAATATAAAGATCGCTTGATTTATGGCTTGTTCAACAAGCTCCCAATCAGATGGTGTTGCATTCAGAGCAGTGAATCTGTCAGCCTGGCACTGTTCCACTGCAGCCAGTGGAGTGCTGCAAATTCCACAAGACACATCCATCCCCAGCTGCTGCTCGCTGGGGTTGTGGCAGAAGTGTGGGGCTTGTCAGCAGATAGAAGTGTGGAAGGATCTGGACCATCACCATTTTTAATCCTTCTCATAAAAATAAAATAAGCCTTGGGAAAGCTCTCCAGTGTTATTTAAAAATAGAAGAAAGAGTGTTAGTGGTTTTATATGGATTATATAAATTACTAGCTTATTAGAAAAAGGGATAAATTTTAAAAGAGAAAATTTCCCTCGAAGGGAACATTTAACTTCTTTGTGTTACTTTATGGACATTTTCTTTTACATTTAAAAATAATTAAATCTTTTAAAGCAGAAATTTTCTCTTAACTTTTTTTTCTTTTTTTTTTTTTTTTCTTTTTTCTTTTTTCTTTTTTTTTTTTTTCTTGTGTCAAATAATGCTGTCCCTGCTTCTTGTGAGCCTTCCTCAGTGCTGCTCAGCCCTGAGGCATGAGCTGGAGCTCAGTGAGTTACTGTGCCTGGCTCTGGCCAGGGTCTGTGCAGGTACTCTTAATTCAAGGCAGGGCAATGCTGACTTAGCCAGAAAACCAAGCACAGGAGGTTTAATCCAAAGCCAGCTCCACTGCCCAGCTTTAGTTGTGCCAGGTACATGAGTTAGATTCCTAAGTTAGCAGTTTGTGTCCCAGGTTCCAGGAGAGTGTTCAGAGAGGCAGAGCACAGTTCTCAGCCTATTTACTGCCTTATTTGCTCTAAAGCACCATCAGAATTTTCACACAGGCATTATAATAACAGCAAAAGTAGCTCAGGAGTCCCTGAAAGGGATAAGGAAGAAGAAAAGGAAGAAGAAAAGGAAGAAAATTAGAAAATGTCCCCTTGTGCTGTGATTTTTTTAATGGAAAGTCAGTCTTGTCAAAAAAATTGGGCTGTTTTTTCCTTTTGCTAATGCATCTCAAAATGTTCAGGTTCTGAAAAAAAAGTGAGGCTTTGATTGGATAGAGTCGTAACCAGGAAAAAAATCAGGTTTGCTTGTAAAAATTCTTCGGATTTCAGTACCCAAAAGTGGAGGGGAAGAACTTTGTTCAAAACTAAAACATTTCAGCTTTCTGTCCCTGAAAACCAAAAAGTTGTCATTGAATTTTTTGTGGTGAAAATAATAGTTTCTAATCTAGTTCTGAGATTTTCCAGGACATTTAGGGAATAGCAAGCTGTGCTCTGGATGGGGACACTGTTCTCAGCTTTGTCAGAGCTTTCTGACAATCTCTTTGGGTATGTCCATCCATGCCCTGATGGAGGTGACCCAGAGCTCTGCTGGAGTCAGCAACATCTAGTTTGGTAGAAAATAGTCACTTAATGCTCTTCTGCTTCAGTTTTTCTTCTTTAAAATGGGAATAAAATCCTTGACCTCTTTTCTCTCCTCAGTGTGTTGGTGCTCTCTGATGGGGTCTGTGTCTCTTGGCAAATGAGGTCCCATTTGTAACTGCAGAGACATGGCTTTTAAAGGCTCCTGGTAGTACTGCTAAGGAAAAAATATATGTCTAAATACTCCCTTTTATTCAGATTTTTATAAGCATTTTGCTTTACTAGGAAAGATCCTCAACCATTTAAAATTTGGAAGGTGTCCACCAGCTTACACCAACTGAGGAGCTTGGCCCCAAAGTGTGCTTGGGGGGGGAAGTAAACTTTTGGTGTAGGAATCCTTTTGTTAATGCAATTAGCATATTTTGTGTTTACAGCATTTTTAAAAGTTCTGTTAAAAATAAATTCCTGAAGTCCTGGATAAATAAATACTGTACAGAAGAGTCCTCTGTAGCCACAAAGGTGCCAAAAATTATCAGTAATCCTCAGTCAGATGGAATGTACAGTTGGCAAGGGGATGGCAGGAAAACGTCCTCACCAGTTCTGCTTCATATTCCCATACAATGAGAGGTGCCAAGTTTTTCTGTTAGTGTCTGTGATGCAGTTGAAGATGGGAGTGTTTGTCATTACAGAGACCTTGTTTTGGTTGAATAACCAGTGAAAGGCTCAGTTCAGTTGCATATTTTTCCATCACTAGACGTCAATTTCACATGAGCTGCTTTATTTTGTTAATGAAATTTGACCTTCATTTCTTCTCCCTGTGCATTTAACTCAGTTTAGGTCAAAACATATACTATGCAAATGAAGAACCACAAGTCCAGCCCACTAGTGATGTGGTTTTAAAGTCATGAATAAAAATAAAAATTATTTACAGGCTAGTCTGGGGCAATACATGCCTTGAAAACTGACATCCAGGATCCTGGCAGCTGACGTATGTATTTATTTAGGCTGTTACACTGCCAGGATTTATAACTGGGGGGCGGGGGGTGTTTTTTTGGAAAGTGACTGGTGATTTTAAAGGCCTTTATTCTGAGTGAGGAAATTCAGACAAATGAAACTGGCGTGTGCTCTGTGCTGTCTGAAACATGGCTGTGTTTGAGCCCTGTGCAGTAAAACTTCAAGCTCTTGAGGAACCCCCAATCACTTGTCAATGCTGTGTATCTTGGCCCCTGGGCACATTGCATATAAGTGGATAATGGGCCAAGAGCTGTTTTTATTTAAAACTGTGGAATTCCCGCCTGCTTCAACAGGAATTACACCTGTTCAGCTAAAGGCAAACTTTGGCCCAGGCATTGAAACTGAAAGATGCTGCAGCCACCCCGAGCAACCACAGCCTCAACACTGTCTTGTCTCAGGAGTGCTGCACCAATACCAGGCACACCATGAAGATGAAATCACAAAGTAGTAAGAAAATGGGAAATCTGCTCAACCTGAGGTTCTCCAGTCAGTTTGACTGGCTCCAGCCCTAATAAATACCCTCCCTAAATGTTCTACCATTAGATCTCTGCGATGGCACCACTCTGCGCCAGCAGAGAAGTTAGAAACACTTTGCGGCTAAGAAAAAACATCTGCTGAAAAGTTTAGTAGCTTAATTGCAGAGTGTGTAGAAATGTTTAATAGCCTGAAGAGTGGAGCTGTAGGAGTGACTGTGCCTGCGTTGCACTTGAATCTTTTCAATTAGCCCTGAAGGTAGACGTCTGAGAACAGAAAAATTAAGAGACTGAAAAGATTTGCCATCAATGCCATGATTAAGCCCCATTCATACTCGATTTCTCAGTGTTTTCCAGACCCCAAAAACATAAAGGCAAAGTCTGAACTATTTAAGGACTGATGCAGCTCCAAATTAAATTAATATCTACATTAGTGCAGCTACTACTGTGACTGTCAAAAATTAGTTTTACCCCAGAGAGAAGGTACAAAGGAAACAATGGAAGCTCTTCTGCATGAAACCCTGAAATCAGATCCTAACAGGCACACAGAGCTGTGCAGATGTAACACAATCTAACCTTTTCATGTTTAGACTAAAGCACTTTCATTTAACGTTACACTTAACGGAACAGCTTTAAACCAGGCACAAAGAAATGACCTGGCATGTTTTGACTATAATAAGCATTGATTCCATGCCTATAAATTTTATAGTTGAATCAATTATACTCTTTCTTTATAGGATTAAGGAAAATGTTCCATTTCAAATGGAATTTTTCTTTTTTATTCTCATGACAGAGAGGAATTGAAGGGAGAAAAAAAGAAAAACAAGTGAGCAATGCTAAATTTATTAAGAAAGTGCCTAGAGTATTTTCTGCTGGAATAAAAGCTGTCTAGATAGACTATCTCAGCCTGTGGAAAGATCCACAAGCACTGAAAATATTTCTTATTTCCCATAAAAAGAGAAAATCAGCAGCTGTTGTGTGTCAGTTCAGAGCAGTTAGGGGCTGACACTCAGATCCCAGTGCAGATGGGCCTGTGCTATCAGACTCAGCACTAACAAGAAGGGACATGCTTCTCCATCAGAAACAGGATCCTGGGCTTTGGGGAGAGCTCAGTTAAATTTTCATCTCTGCCACAAGCTTCCTTGGGCAGCTCTTCTTTCATTTGAAATGGTCAAGCCCTGGTTCTGTGTTTTCATAAAGTGCCCAGTCAAGTGGGACTTTGAGTCTTTGGTGGGACTGAACCTATTGATCACTAACTGTTACAATTTAATTATCTCTGTGCAATGTGGTGTTCTCAATACTTCTGGCATGTTGAGTGGTAAGGTTGCAAAGTCAGGTAGTAGGGAAAAGCCCTGAGAATCTTTGGTTGAAGTTGCATGGAGGTTTTGAAGTACTTTTCAAATTCCTAATCATGTTACTATTATAGAGCAGCCATAATTCTAGACATTTGCAGAGGATTCACTAAGATACCAAAGCCTGTTGTAAGAGGTCACAGAGCAAGAAAAGGCCAGAATAGAAGCTCTTCCCATTGAGCCACATCCCACTGTGGAGTGAAAATATCCACTTCACCACGGTGAAGAGAGATTATGAAGTAGCTTGTGACAGATACCAGCAACACAAACCAAAACTCTTCAGAGTCTCCAAAACTCTGACGAACTTGTGTACTGCAACAGTCTTGATTTACAAGGGCTCTGAGTGAGGTGCCAGTCCAGAAGTGCTAAAGACTGCATCATATGTAAGGATTTAAATATCTTTTATTTATTAAAAAAGCAACGAGGACACAATGTGTTCCCAAAATTTTGGGTGCATGTTACAATATGTGTTCCTATGAATCCACACAAAACTTTGCTGCAAGCCAGTAAAATCTAATGTGTGACCCAAAAAAAAAAAATTTACAGTCAGTAAATTTCTGGGTGAATCCTGGTCTGGGTAGACACCTCAGAAAAGCTGCACCAAGAGCAGAGAAAGCCTTGGCTTTGCCCTGCAGGATGCACTGCAGTGCAACATTTTGACAGTGAAAAGAGGAGTTGCACAGACCCTGCTGTCAGAGGACAACAAAGCATCCTGGCCCAGAGCACATGATTCCACCATCGGAGGAATCCTCTGGATCAGCAGTGATCACACAGGAGAAGACAAAAGAAGCCTCTGGCTGCTCCTTTACACTTCCTGAAAGTCAAGGCCTGGGGCAAACACACTCTGTTTAAGTGATGAAATGCAGATCAAGGTGCGCTAATTTATGATGTTTGACTTTATAGCTTTAAATTACACCTTTTTTTCCCAATCACAGTGACAAAACAGTGCCCAATCAAATTTCCATAAAATGGGGATGGGGGAGGGGAAGGGTAACCAGCTTCTCTTGAAGGATGCTCCAGGACATCTACATCAGAAACAGTAAAATATCCTTGAGGCTTCTACAAACACTGCTAGTGTCTTTTCAGTCACTTGGACTGTGGTTTAAGGTAGATGAGATTTTTAATAATCTTCTGGCCTATAAATCTGAAAAAAAAAAAGAAAAAAATACTGAAATCTCTGTTCTTCCTTTGTTGGAGACAGTATTGTCCAGACTTTATCATAAAATAACAGATATTCCATTTAGTCAGTGAATTTTTTTAAATGTATAACCTTTAAGACCTGTTGATGCAATCAGCATGTATTTAAAGATGGCCTTCAAAGATTTCCTATACTCAGGTAGGTAGTTCTGAGCAGGAAAGGGTGGATTCCTTTTGTAAAAGAGCATTATTTCACCCATGAATAGCCTGTCCTGGTTTGCCATCATTAGTAGCCTGATATGGGGAGTGATAATGTAACATTTCCTTGATTATTTGGGGAGTTATTTTTAGAATAGTAGCATTTATATAACAGTCTTGGTAGAGATTTAGGGTACAAAAACCCCCTAACCCAGGCTACAGCTATTAACCTCCTGTGTTGTGTTTATAAAAAGCCACTTTAATACAATGCTGTATAAAGTAAGTATAAAAAAAAATCCAACACAACCAAGGGGATTTTCAATGGAGAATTAGGCTGGTAAGAGGGTTAACAAGTTTGGTGCTTTGCTTCCCTTCCTTTAGCTTTTTTTTAAATCAAGGCACAACCTATTATAAGCAGTTAATGTGCAATTTTGGTGCCACAGATTAGATTGTGCAGGCAAAAGTACTGCAGGGTTTTGTAAATACATATATTTAGTACATTGATACACATAAATAAGCTTATACCCTTTCCCCTGTATTTGCATTAGCCAAGACAAGTATTACACATCATAATACAGAATGGTTATTCAGAGTTCACTAATTATGGCTTCGTATCTTTAAATGAGATTATAATATGGCCAGCTCTGGATCCTGGTACAGCCTGACTGAGTTATGCTGTGACACTTGGAGGCAGCAGAAAAAACAGTCTGGAAAAAAAGACTTCACAAAATATTTCATATCAAGTTGGTAAAAGTGTGTGTGGTGTGTGTGTGTGTGTGCAGGGCAGGAGAGAAAATGGACCTTCATTCACCTCCAGGTTACAAAGGGCTGTTCCAGGGCTGGGATTCCTGGTGCTCCAGCTGGCTCTGCAGGTGCTCAGGAGAAATCTCAGCAGGCTGCATGAAACCTGTAGTGAACATCAGGGGTGGCTGCCTCCCAAACACTCCCACGCTGCTCCCATAACAAGGAGCTTTCAAGGACTATCCCAGAGATTTCCAGTCCAGCTGAAGATGAGGGTGTGCAGTTGTTGGCTCTGGGGTCAGCAGACCTTTCCCAGTTCTGGCCTTCAGATGTTTGGAAAAGAAGATGCAGGCTGGGTGAATTTTTATTTTGTATGGGACTTACGTGGCACTGATATTTACATTCCATCTTTTTTTCTAGGAGCCTCTTGAGTCACTGCTGCTCTCCCCCTCTTCCACCTCTTAGAGTTTTTTATCACAGTCACATCCCTGGCTCTCAGGATGGCAAAGGGAGCAGGTGGCTGAGTTTTCCTTCTGTTCCCTATTGAGGTCCAGCCTAGAATGCTTAACATCATGTGTAAATCACAAATAACAGCACAGAATAACTGTAGTAACTGCAATGAGATAGGGGAGAAGAGAATCAGGCTCTGCATGCTCCCTATTGGAAGCTGCTCTGTGGTGTTGCTCTGGGCAGCTGCTGCTGCTGAACACACTTCACCCCAGGGCTGGCCACAGTTCTGTGATGAATGAAGCCACCCTGTGTCCAACATGTCTGTTTTGTTTTAATTCTGCAGAGCACTTTGGAATCTTCTGAGAAGAAAGGCACTATATAAGTGTGAGATTGTTGTTTTTATTTGAATTGGGAAATAGCCTTTCTGACAATAGTAAGTTGTAGATTAAATGCCAAACCAGGATGAGGCAATACGGCTTTGTGCACAGAGAGGATTATTAGAAATATTTCTTTAGAATGATACCCAGAATGTGAATTACTCAACTTGCCAGGTTACTTATGAAACAGAAAAAGTTACAGAAGTGCTTATGTAACATTGCTTTTCCAGAAAAAATAGGTGGTGATTTTTTTCAGCAGCTCCATCTGCTTAATGGACTAACATCTTGCAAAACCCCCTCACTGCTTTCCCTCCCAGAACTCCTGCAAGGGGACACACACAAAAGCAGATCTATGCGTTACAAAGAGCAACCTCAGATGGTTTAAGTAGGCAATCGGATACAAGAACGAGCTTGGACTATTTGATGGGTGAGAAAGGTCAGTTTGTTTTTAGCTTCTCTGCATATAAATAATCTATGAAAAAGTTTGTTTTGCAAACGTCTTGAGCAGTACAAACAAGCAATACAAAGTTCAGTGATTTGGGGGTGGGTGGCAAGTGGGCCAAAAAGGTCTCTTGACATGCTTCATCCTTGTCACAGCAGCACTCCGTTACACCACTTTGACACGATCCCATATTATTCCCTTTCTGCCTGCAGTGATTTGCAGAGGATTGGCATCAATGCAGAGCAGCTCTTGCAGTGCTCACCTCTGCTGAGTGCAGCAGTATTTATAGATTAACAACTGCTCCCTCTGCTTTTGGAAAGACTGGCAGGAATGCTTAATATTTGGAGCTGAATTCTTCTAGAAATATAATTATTGTATAGCACAGAGGGGAAAAAGGCTTAGTCAAGGCAGAGTATTCCCTTCTAGGCAAATATATGGGAGGTCTCCAGTGATACAAAGTTATGTTGTGCTACTGTTTTATCTGTTAATAGCATGTGCAATTTTGGGTACTGAACTGACAGAGATCTTTTTCAGAGGGTGTATAATGCACCCCTTCAAAACAATGCTTATTGATGCTCATTTTTAAATTGTATTTTAAAACTTACTACAGAACAACAACAATAACAAAGAACCCCTCCTCCATGGCTCCCCAGTAAAGCACCCCATGAGTGTTTACATCACTCCTTTAATGGCCATTTCTATTTTATGCCATATTTTTAAAATGCACTTACAGATTTCTTTCTAATTAAATTTTCTGGATTAATTTACTGCTTATGAAAGCGAATGATTACTAATCATGGCTTGGATCAGACATAGTGGGGTAGGCATTGTGCAAACTTCCCTGCATGGCTCTGCCAGAGCATCTCAGTCTGGACCACTTTTATCCTGGAGAGTGGGGCTGGCCAGTTGTGTGATAGTTGGGGCACGTGGCGTGGCTTTTTCATCACAGGCCACCAAGGAGGAATTTCCCCCTGGAGTATCCGTGGCTGGCATGGTCCTGCAGTTTCTGCTGCTGCCATCCGTGGTGCTGGCACTGGTAACTGGAGAACCCAGCTGGGAGCTTTGTGCTTGGATCTCATGGAAGCACAGAGGAGACCACAGTCCCTGTCCTTTGGAGAGAGGCTGAAACTTCAGGACCTGAATAATTTCAAGGATGTAAATACTTACTGTCTTTAAGAGGAGAGGAATCTTTTTGAAGTCAAGCACATGCTGAAGTCATTTCTTGCCTGTGAATGCCTAAAACCAGCAGAACCTCTAAGTGGGGGGAGGTAAGAATGACAAAGGCTTGAGATCAAGTCATTACAAACTAGAAATCAACACATCACTAATCCCTATATTAAAGCATAACTGAGAAAGGCAATTAATAAACAAGATTCCCTTGTTAGTCCTTACCTGCTATTCCTTGAGAATCCCATGGTTTTTTGTGTGCCCAGAGCAACTCAAGCAAGTACTAGGCATTTATGGCAACACAACTTGAAGTAACTAGAGGAATAGCTCCATTTCCAAAAGCTTGTAATGCCCAGTGGGTTTCCCAGTCCTGAAATGCACATAGATTTTCACAGCTGCAATACAATTCTGAGCTCACACTTTGGCGTTTTCACAAATCTTGTTGATACTGAAAAGCTGAAGTTATACCAGCTCTGAAAGCTACAGGTCTGATCTTTACTCAGCAGAATTTTTGAGAACATAGTCTTGAGTATCACTTGCTCTTTGACACTTGCTGTCTCACAGAAATTCCTTTTATTCCTCTGGAAAGGAATCTTATCATTACAATGACTGTCACAATAGAGCACTTCTAGAAAGCAGAATTCCCTGTGACAGCTGTTCCAGGCTTTCTCTTCCTATTTTTAGACACATCCATCAGCTGATATAATCCCAAGTAGCACTGTGAGTTAAATGTAAATCTTCAGTACCAAGAGTACAGTCCCAATGCTTTAAACATTTCTTTCATATACACTTTAACTTTGACAGTCTTTATCATATTCTCTTTACATTTTTATAGAATAGACCCTCTCTTCAGCACATACTTTCTATTAACAGCATCCCTAGCCCACTTAATACTTAGTGTTTATAATGCCTTGGCTTTGGGATTTGCATGAAGACATTAGAATAACAATTTTCAAGTTTTATACTTAAAAATATATCTCTCACTGCTGTGGGTATGAAGTTTGGGCACTTCTTTTTAGGACAAGAAGGCAAACAATAAATACTTACAAACTGTCACAAGAGTTTATTTGTTTTCTAAAAAAAAAAAAAATAATTCTAAGTCTGCTACGTCATTTCTTCAAACACTTTGTAATGTTGTAATAGATATGAATCACCATCTGGAGGCAAAAAGGGCTCTGGACAGAATGAAATGATGCTACAGTTATATGAAGAGTAATTAACTGCAGTGTGTAAATAATGTGTGTGCTGCTTGACCAGAATTAGCCAAGCCTCACTCATCTGATAATGCTATTTGTGGTTTTAATTTTTCTCCCAGAGAGAGTTCTGGCAGTCCAGAAGATTCTAATGAAAAGTCTAATGTAAGACTAATGAGAGTCAGTGGAGATTTAAAGTAATGCTGGTTAAAGCCGTGTGCTGAGACCAAGGATGGTTGCTGAGAAGTTTTTAGAAAACAGCAGTTGATCCAATAACATTGGAATAATTGATAGGTCCTCCCTGGCCACCAGAATCAATAAAATCATTCTGATACAGCTGGAGGCTGCAACTGAAATGAGCTTCTGCAGGGTGATAATGGATTTGAAGCATGGACTACATCTACACTCCTAAAACTGAGCAGAGGCTCTTGAATTACAAGACTCCATTTGGACCCCTGGTACACTTTGGGATCTGCTTCCTACATTATTTTCAGCACAGGTTTTAGGCCATTTCATATGGAACTGGCTACTTAGATGTGGAAAATTCAGCAATGTCTTCCTGACCATAAACAGTTAATGTTAGGTCAAGTAGATATCTACAGTAAGGTGCAAAGTGGCTACCATAAGTGCATATTTTACAAATAAATAGATATGTGTACACTGCACCCACATTTTCTTTCTCCTTTCAAAAATTTAGCCTTATAAACCCAGGATACCAAACATGATTTTTATTTCTAGGACCTTATATAAATAATTTTCATATGATTTTCATAAAGATTTGAAATAACCTAGCTCATTATGATGAAACTTTATTACACATTGTCTTCAATTTATTCACACCATGTTCTGCAAGTCTGTCATTATGGAAATTGCTTATGAAGAATGTTCCACTAGGCAAGTGAAATGCCAGTTGAATATATTATGTAAAAGTCTGATTAAATTAAAAACAAACAAACAAACAAACAAACAAACAAACAAACAAAAAAAAGAAAAAACCACCTTGATTGATCATAGAATGGGGTTTTTCCTGATTAAAATCATGCTGTCTGCACTGAATTGTAAGTTCACTTGTTGCAGAGCTCCATAAAGAACTTTCCATCACACCTCCTCCTGGATTTCACTGCTGTAAATCCAGTCTAAAACCTGGTAAACAAAGAAGGATCTTCACGAAAGAATTTAACACTTGCTCCTTGGGAAAGTGTAAAGAGTTACCATCAGATAGGACTTTGCAGAGAAAATATTTACCTGCATTGATGTCCCAGTAACTGTGAAGAGCATTTTCCAATGAATAGTCAATGTTTGGCTTAAACTCAAGGGGCCAACACCTAATTCAAGCCGGCAGGTTCTGTTGACCCGCAGACCTTATTATTTACACTCTCCAGGTATTGTGACCTTTAAGAAGCACATTTCAGATTGAAGTGAATGAATTTATGCCAATTTACACCGGCTGTAGAACCAGTCCTTAGTTTTACACCCTGCTCTTAAACATTGTGAGTCAGAACCAAAGTACAAGGGTTCGTGGAATTTAAGTAATTTCTGGATGTGCTTCTGAATCCATATCCAAGATATCCTTGTTTTAGCCTTCCCTTCCATCATTATGAGCTCCAGAAGATGTGTTCAGTATGGTAATTCATGCATCAGAAAGGAGTTATTGCTGTCTCAGTAATTCCTGTCTACATGCAGCATTTTTTGTCAAGGCCCAGTCTGCTGCTGGTTAACACCAGGAAAAATCAGGAGCAATGTCACCCACCTAGCTACAAAAAAAATGAGAATCTAAGACTACACCTAAGGAAGAAAGAGGAGGGAGTAAGGAATACAGCAGCACAGAGCAAGTAAACTCTAAAGCCAGAAAGCATTTACGTTTTCCTCTTAGTGCTGTGCCCACTGGACTACACGGGTGTGTAACTCAGGGGCTGAATTCAGTTGTAAACTAAAACCATGGAAACTCAGCACAGGAGAGCTAGCCAGAATATCAGGAGCAAAACTTTATTGTTGGAATTGGAAGAGCTCTTTCACCAAGTTCACAAAGCACTTCTGGAGTCCTTTAAGTGTAGAGCACTTAACTTTGAAGTTCACTGGCTCCAGCCTCTAGATACAAACAGATAATTCCTTTTTATCCCTTGAGCAATTGTGCACCAACAGAGAAAAACTCTAGACAAATACATGGCTACTAGTGCAAACAACTGCAGCTGTCCAACACACAGCAACTGGAACTAACAGAGAGTTGTGGTGACTCTGTTGGTGACTTTGTTGCTGAACGACACTGGATTCTGGTCAGGAGAATTTAACCCATTTTCTTTCGAGTAATTGCAGTGGGGCAGATGAGAGCATTCCAAATCTGCTTATTTTAAAACCAAATCTCGAGAGTTCAGTTCTTTACTTTGCCCAAGCATTGCTGTGATAAGGATCTCTAGCTACACTTAAGGTGTTTTTAGCCTATAGAAAGGGGGCTACAGTCAGTGAAAAGATTTCAAGGGTTCCTGACTCAGTGTGTGACTCTGGTGCTTTGAAAAATAGGCAATGACAAGCACTAACTGCAACTAACTGCAATTTTTCCGCAGAAAAAGACCAGTTTATCAAAACAGATTTTGAATTTCAACTCAACATGCTGATATTTAGGAAGAAATTTGGATTAAAATCAGAGAAAAACAAAGAGTGAAAGGAGCTGCTATTTCCACCCATTTCAAAGTAGAGAGGGAGGTGGTAACTGGGACAGTTACTTAGAACATGAGTTGACTGGCTTTCAGTCCCTCTGATTCAGAGATTTAAAGCTTATACAGCAGCTGTACACTAATTATTACTCTGGAATTGTTATCTTTTTGGCTTCTTCTCTGATTCTTTAATTCTGAATTCAGACTGAGTTATTTTTGTTCTGTGGGAAAGGCTTGAGAGTTAAGTGCTAAAATTTAGCAATTCCTACAAAATACAGTTCTTAATTCCTAGCCTGGATTTGTCTCTGAAGCTCTCACACAGCTGTCAAGAAGGGTTTCTGCACTGTTCCATCCCAGTTTCAGCTTTGATTTGTGTTGGGCCAGGGAGCTCTACTCGTATGGACCGAGATTTCTTAGCAAACACAGATGTTCCACTGTACAGGAATGACTAGACAATATATAAATGTTCTTTCAAAGTCTTATTTTATCTGTTGGCTTTAAACTCACAACCACGTGTATGAGGAATTGGGTGTGCCAATCGCATTAACAATAATGGGAGCAGAGGGCTTAATTCTCCACAGACTATGCTGAAAATGTGCCCCCTAAAGAATACTGCATGTGTAATTGATTTGGGCTATTTGTTTGAACTTGCCAAATGGATTTCTTGAATATTTGTAGCTAGTTTTGAAAGCACTCCCATCCTCAACCAGACATACAGGTTATTAAAGGATTTGATTTGACATTTAACAATTTTGTATATTAATATTCCCCACTTTTTCCTAGATCAACATAATCCTTCTAAATCCCAGCATCAACAGTCATTACACCAAAAGAACAAGATGTTGCTGCTGTCGCTGTGTTCCAGTATTGAATTTTGTAGGAGCTTGGTTAATTTGGACAGATTTATATTCTGCCATTTCCTGAACTGTGAGCAGGACCTTGCAGGTTCAGCTCTTTGAAAACATTCACATGAACAATCTCACTTCATTACTTTGAAGGAAATAGATTCAGTGGCATCTGCTAAAGTGGTGATATTCTGTGACATAGAAAGATGACTTTTTGCTCTGGCTAAATAAGACTCAATCTTAGGTACCAAGAAACTGGTACCTAATGGAGATCTGATCTCAGATCTAGTGAGGATTCCTGTCATTTTGAGCTACTCTGGATTTCATCTGTTGCAGGAGAGAATGACAGCAACAAGCTTATTTTCAATTGATGTGATGATTGATAGTTCTTTCTATAGCCAATGTGAGCTGCAAACCAAAGGATTCAATTTTTTTTTTACCCAACTTTTCCTAGGACTATGTCTATGATAGACCCTCATTGTATCTGGCAACACTAAAGTGTTTTTCGTGTCATCTCATTCCATGATCTCAAGCTATAAACGGCCTTTTGCCAACCTGCCTCAGACTGGGTGTTGCATCACTCAACAGATAATTCCATTGCAATGAATTGGGCTACTCAGAAAATTTACCCTTCAGCTTCAGATCTGGGTGTGATGGGATGAAGAGGATTCACTCATCAAGTGACTTCCTTATTCCAGTAGGTAGAGTGAGGAAGGAATGTTGGCTCTATATTAAGAGCCAGTAGCCAAAACAGCAGGGTCAGCATTGCAGGAAGATGTAATTTGATGCTGGTGTAAACCAGCAGTAACTTTCTACCCCCTAGAGAAAGTAATGGGAGTAGTGACTCAGAGGTGTGTCTGTGAGTCACAGCTTCGGGTTTATCTTCAAGATGGTGTGATTAACACTCAACCCCTTGTTGGAGGCTGTGCCTAAAGGTACCATATTCCCTACATGATGAACATGGATCTGAGCTGGGATTGGTGTTGGATTGAGTAACATCACTGCTGATCCCAGAGTCTGGATGGTGAATATGAGTAGTACAAGTCAGCCTCTAACAGAGGATACTTTTGAGTAGCTGAAACTTTCAGTGGAAGATGCTCAATTCTTTCTTTTTTCTAAAACTGTTGTCAGACGTGCTTCAAACCCAGGCTAAGGAGCTTGGTTAGGTTAATTTAGTACAGCTGAGTGTTAGTTATGGCAGAAACCCCCAATGAGTGAGGTTTATTCCCATGTATCAGCCTAATGCTGACACACTAGTGTTTTCCAGGCCTGACTGCATCTCTCCAGACTGTATCTATGGCAAATGGGAAAGAACAGCTCTCACTCTAGAAAAGGGCCTGTCTTGGTCCTACTGCTCCATACACCACACTGAGCACCTCAGGAAATCTTTCTGACCCCTTTTGCCTTTAGGTGCTAGTTCTGGATTGAGACATTGGGACCTTCTAAAGTTCATTCATAATATAAACCAGCAGGAACTGAAAATATACCTCTTCTTTTAAATACCTCTTCTTTTTCTTTCTTTCTTTTTTTTTTTTCTTTAAACATGTTATCCCACTCTTCGCATTTCTGTTGTGATTCATGGAAAGATCTTGAGTCTATGATTCACGTGTTTTAAAAATCACCAGTGTTATGACCTTTATTTCCTAATGTGCTGACAGAAGTTGTGGCCTTGGTTGTATTTTGTAGTTTCTCCCTGGTAAAACATCTTAAGAGAAGTGGTTGATGTTGTAATTCAAAAGAGGACTCTCACAATGAGATGATGAGGTGTAGCTTTGCTGGGCTCAGCAGGACTGAAGGGCTGCATTAACAGCACTGGCATTGGCTTTTCTAAGCCTGCTTAGGACATGCAATCCAAGTCTCAGTAGCATCTCCTTAACCTTTTCTGCTTTCAAAGAAAATTAATTAAGTAGCAGAGAGAAATGGGGTGAGAGCTTAAAGTCTTCTCTAGCTGTTCAACAACGTATTATACTTTGGCCAACAACACGTTGTACTTTTAACAAAACAGAGGTATTTTTTTAGTACAAATACTGTGCTCTTGCTCATAGTGTTGGCTGCTTGCTGTTAGTGTTGGAACCTTATGGATCCCTAACAGAATGAGAGTGGCAATCTGGCCATTGTCTGTGAGCCCTGTGTGCATTGCCTTGCCCATGGTGGAGGGGCTGAAGTGCCTCCAGCCTTCATCTTCATGGCACAGTTACCTAATCCATTTTCTGCCCTCAGCAGCTACAGCTCAGCATAAAAGTCACATTACCAACTTCAGGAGGAATCCAGAGAACGGCTCCAGTGTTGTGTTTACGTAGGTCCCTGCCTCTGTTTCTGTCAGCTGCTTTCTTCTCACTGCTGTGGAGAAAAAGGATTTTCCCTGAAAGCTGCTTCTCCTGAGGCCAAAGCATTTTTGTGACACTGCTGGGCTGTGAAAGACTGATACACAGCAAATAGTATTTGTGCATTGCTGAGAAGACCACTTGGGGGTTCCTGTACTGTAAATTATTTCTGGGGAGGTGATATTCCATGATCTTGTCATATTCCACTCCACCCTCTCCAGGTTAAGAGGCAGAATTGCAGTCTGGAAGGAAATTATTTCCCCTCCACAGTCTGAAACTTTTCATCTGGGTTTGCATGTCTGACTTACAAAAATCTTGAATTAGGCAGGAAAAGAGAAAACTCTGAAACAAGGGAGCCCACAGCTCATCTTTATTTGAGCTGAATTTATTTACTCTGTTGACAGCCAGTCCTTGGCAGCAGCACTAAAGACCTGTCCCAGCTCTTGGGAGAACATTCACCCACCCAAACCCACCTCACCTCAAGCTCTTGCTGCACAGTCCTGGAGCAACATATCCAGCCTGGACTCACCTCCTGGAGCAGGAGCTGTGCACAGGGAGGGAGTCCAGCCCTCACACCTCTGCCTCCTGTCCCCACAAGGCTGCTCCTGGTGCCCCAAAACCTGACACAATCCCACCCCAGGAAGGAGAGACACCTTGCTCAGAGAGCAGGAAGAGAAGCTGCTGGGGTCAGGCCCACTGTGTGAAAAGGGGCGAGTAGAGCAGCAACACTGATGTTTGTGCTTTTGATCAGTGGGGGTTAAGATTTTCATGTCCCTAAAACCACTATATATGTTGACCTTTTATTGCCCTACAATAAATGGTCAACAACCTACAGTCTGTCACCTCCACTGAGCTCCATGCTTGTTCCATAAAAATCACATAGTGAACTAAAGTTAAAAAAAAAAAAAAAAAGGAAGGGGAGGGGGGGCTGATTTATGCTTATTTACTCTGTACAACTACAAACATCTATGTAGAAAACAAATATGGACACTGAAGGAAAAAAAAAACCTCACTTCATCTTTTTCCTTCCCCCCAACCCCCTTATTTTGAAGCCTTACAAAGACAAGCCATGTGGTCAACATCTGGAATGTATGTGGGAATTATTCAAATGAGCCTTAGTGGTAGTTGCCTTGTGCCAGGCTCCTGAAGTGGCAAGGAGGAGTGACAGCCACCACACTGTGTACATGCCACAGCCTTGTGCACCACATCCACATTCCAGTCATCTTCTGGCTGGGTTTGCCAGTGGTGGCCAACAGGCCTGGAGGAACATGACTCCACCTATTTCATATCAAGTATGTATTTGTCTGTATTTGTCTCATTTTGTATTGCATGTATTTGTCTGCTCCAAGGATCTGTGTTTCAGGGTGCCCTCTCTTTGGGAGAGAAGGGAGGGAATGAATGTTGTTGCTGGCTTTAGTTTGGTGGGATAACTTTGAGCCACCTGAGCAGGCAGAGGAAGGGCAGTGACATGCTCTGTGCTGGAGCACACAAATCAGTGCTGCTCATAAGTTTCATGGATCAGCACCAGGAGAGAACATGGGCCACAGCAGAGACACAGTCCAGACACTGCTGCAGCTCACCAGGCAGTGCCTGGGAGACTCTGGCACTGCATGGCCACCAGGTAAAGTCTGGCCCTTAGGCTTGGGCTCAGGCTCTGCTTGCCTGAAGTGCACAGCCCAGGCTCCAGTTTGCCTTTACCTGTGCAGCCAAGTTTATAACAGCTCACCATGCTCTGATTGGCTTTGCTGAACTTGAATATGTATTTGTGAATATATGGATCTAAAATTTTGCATTTAGTATCGTGTAGTTTGGGGTTTATTTTTCTTTTCCCTTGACTATCTACTAAAAGTCACTGTCCATACTTAGGGAAGACTGGCAAAATCTTTGTCTTCTTTGCTACTCTGTGAAGAATGGCAAAAAACACCCCGGAACTAAGCAGACTTTTTCTCCTGACCAGACAAACCTTGTTCCTTTTCTTCCCAAGTAGCCAAACATCTTATAATTCGACGCTGGATTGCGAATGCCTTATTCACATCAGCGGCTCATTACATCAGTCCCCTCGGCACTTACGGTGGTTCCGTGTTAACTTCGATGGGGACAGGCGTGCGTGAGCAGCCGGGCGGCAGCGGCAGCGCAGCGATCCCGTCAGTGAGATCAGTAGTGACCGAGGCACTGCGCTTCCATCAGCGCAGCCCGCGGGGCGGCCAGGAGGCGCTGAGCCCGCGCCGGCACCGCCAGAGCAGCGGGAGCGGCGCCGGCAGCGCTCGGGACTCGCTCCCGCCGCATCCCCGGCGCGAAGAACGCGCGGTGTCCCCGCGGCCGCGGAACCCTCTGACAGCGCCGGGACCCCGCCGGGCCGGCACCGCTCTGCGACAGCCCGCGGCTGAGCCGAGCCGAGCCGGGCTATGCCATCCCCTGCCGCGCCGTGCCGTGCCGAGCCGGGCCGGCCCGGTCCCACCCGAGCCGAGCCGAGCCGAGCCGAGCCGAGCCGAGCCGAGCCGAGCCGAGCCGAGCCGAGCCGAGCCGAGCCGAGCCGAGCCGAGCCGAGCCGAGCCGGGCCCCGCGGCCGTGGCCGCTCCGCCGCTGCCCTCTAGCGGTGCCGGCCCCGCAGGCGCTCCCCGGGCCGGGTCCCCGCTGTCCGCACCGGCCCCGCCGCACCGGGGGCTTCGCTCGAGGGCTGTCCGTGGGCATCGCTGGGCGTGGGAGAGCGCAGCACATTGGAAAAGCAATATGTCTCACTGTTGGTAGGGCTGGCCGCCAATATTTTGACAAAAGTGTTTTTTAGTGGAAAATTGAATATATATTTTTTAATCTTTTTGACAATGGCAGTCTGCTTTTGCAGGAGAAATATGTTTTCCTCGAGAACAATTCAGCCAAAATTTTAGACTTCTGCCTGCTCTTAGTTTCTCTGTTGAAATGACTGATATTTAATTTTTTCTTTTTAACACAAAGTTTGCATTTCTGCAGCAGAGGAGGAGTCATTTTCCATACAGGTCTATGAATTAACTCTCATAAAACCCCAGCCAGCAGCATGAGCATAGTTTTCTTTTTATGGATGAGAAGCCGAGAAGCAAAGAGGTTAAGTGATTTGGCTCCAATTCCTACAGGCACCATTAAAAGCTCCTGGCTCCCAGTTCTGTGCTCAAAATGTTAGATCGCATGACATATCTTTGTGAGGCTGCTAAATGCTTTCAGACTCCCTTGGATTTCAGCAGGAGGATCAGCCAATCTGTGGATAGCACAAAGAGGGATGGTGCAGCCTCGACTCACACAGTGCATCCTCTGCAGGGCTGGAGGAGACCTGGGGACACTCAGTCCTTTGCATGACACACGACACGCTGTGCCTTGTCACACAGAGAACTGGCACTTTCTTCTGGCCTGCCCGGGCAAATCTTGTGTCTTAAGATGTCCATGGCTGTTCCATGGACAGTGGTGTTTGTCCTGGGTTTGAAATCTAGTTGAGGCCCAGAATTGAAAACTGGAATCATTGACTCTTCCTGAGTGGTGATAGCACAGCATGACACCATCAGCCCCAAAAGGTGATGGTCAGAAATAAAAGGTTAAGCAGCTGAAAGGGGACTGAAGGGGTCATCTCAGCCATGGGTTAGAGCCCATGAGTGGAAGTGCCTAAGCTGGATTTCCAGTTTGGGTGCTTTCATAATGTCTAACAATGGTTAAATCATAGCATTCCAACTCAAGCCGTTCTACAACTCTGTTTTCCTCATACCTCAGTTTTCATATATGTTTATAAAGCCTTGTGAGGGGAGCAAGGTCTTACTGAAAGGAATGTATTTACCTGAAGCAGAAGCTTCAGTCAGCCATGCTGGGGGTTTGTGTATTCTCTATAGTTGCAGAGGCAAGAAAACCTCCCACCTGTGCTCTGAGCCTGCACATGGAACTCCAGGGGCCACACCTAAAGTGAGGTTCCCACTGTGGTAAGCCATCAGAGTCTGGAGTGATTTCCACTAATCTCTTCTCAGATGTTTGAGATACTGAGTATCTCACTGAGAGCAGCCAAGACGGAAATGTTGCTTGGATTCTTTTCCACACTGGAAAACACATTTTTTCGGGGTGGTTCAGATCTCACTCTTCACACTCTGCGTGTGTTGATGTTTTTACATTGAAGCTTTATTATCTTCATTCACAATTTCTCTCTTTTAGGACTTGTTATTCCTTCTCTTGATGTTCTTCTCTAATTCTGAACCAGTTTCTTGATTAACCAGATTAAGGTTCAGGAAAATTCCCAATCTTGCAGGAGCTACACGAGAAGCCTCACACTGAGTTCAGAGGGCACTGACCAAAGCATGACTTTTATCACAGGAGCCAATTCAATTCTTATTCTTTCCCACTTCAGAAAGCAATTGTTTTAAAAATACAGTTTCAGGGATGTTAGCAATTTATTTTTAAATCAGAATAATTAGTTATGGAGTCCTTAAAACTGTAATACTAGGAGCTTTTTATTAGCAACAACTTGAAATATTTTTTTGCTGTTCCTTAGCCACTTGTGGAGTTGAAAAGTATCACTGAATATTCTAAGTTTTAAGGGGGAAAAACCCCATACTTTTTTTCCCAGCACAAAACTTCTAATCTTGTTTTTATTTGATCTCTAATTCCTGTTTCTTCCCCATGCAAAAAAAAAATAAATTACAGCTGTTTCTTGGTTTAGGGCTCTGTGGGCACTAATGGCCTTAGCTGCCCTTCACCTGTGGCTTCCCCACACTGTCCCCAGGGGTCCAGGAGCTCTGTTTAAGTCAGCTCTGGGCTCTCAGCTCTTGTCTGGTCAAAGCTGTTGAGGTGCCTCTCTGCAGCTCTGTTGTGGCTCCCACACTGTGGCCTTGCCTTGCAGGTGTTTTCTCTGCTTGGTCTTGGTCTTACTGCCATGGACAGGACAACACCTGGCCCTGGTTACTGTCACCAAAACTGATCCTGATGTGACTTCTCAGCTTGTCACCAGGGACTTCCCTGATGTGACGCTTGGCTGAGGCTGGCGCTGCCTGGAGCCTGCCCTGCTCTCCTTGCTCAGGCAGGACAAGGGCAGTGCCTGGTGAGGTCACAGCCACATACTCCTTGTGGAGCAGCCCAGCCCAGTTGTTTCAAACACATGGAAGCTGGGCAAGCTTTCATCTGGCTCTTTTACTGCACAATTCTTTTTTTCTTCATATTGCAGAGATAGAAAGAGTGATCAACTAATGCTAATATTTTTCTTTTCCTTCTCTGTCTGAAACATAGGCAGTTGGAATGTCCAGAATTAAATCTATATTAGTGGGAGATTTGGAGAAGTACAGACAGAAGCTACTTACGCAGTAGCCTGGCAGAAAACCTAAAAATTAAACTCACTTCTTGAAACAGTGATCTGTTACCCAGTGAACCAACTTTAAAATCTTTTTAGTGCATATTCCTTTCATGTGGAAAAGAGAGCTTTTAGTAATTCAGTTTTTATGTTTTTCATCTACTCTGTTAAGGAGTAGCCAGATAAATTGGCTCCTCCTAGTCCCTGGTGCTTATGCTGTTTGAATCACAAAGTTCATCTTGGTGCCACCTACCTGGCCCCTCATGTGAGAGGTTTGTGAGATTTTATCGTACTGAAATCACTTTTATTATCAAGTCAGTTCAAATTCAGTAATTTCCAGCTCATATTTTTCTATTTTTCAAATCAGACAGCAGGTGAACATCTTGGTCTAGATACACCTGTAGATGAACCTGAGACTGCTATCTAACCATCCACTTTGGTGATGGCAGTGTAATATGTTTCCCATATATTATGTAACAATTCCTGTAAAAGCCCATGCCATTCCTTTCATTAATTGTTAAAAATTAACATCATCAGCCAAGAAACACAGGGTTTCTGCCTGAAGCTGAGGAAGCACAGGCACCTGGAGTGACAGCAGTGTGATGTGGTGAGTTGGTGGCTGTCAGTGGAAAGCCACACGTCATGTACTGGTGTCCATCACTGAAATACCCCACGAACATTAGTCCTCATAATCCCTCTTTCAAAGGCACACAGAGACAGAGCTGGTTTAAAATAGCCTGTGCTGTGCCTTGTCCAAGAGCCTGTATTAAGTCACTGGCAGATGCAACACAAGGCCAGGCTCCTCAGTCCTGTTACTGTGTACTCACTGGCGTGGTGATCCTGTCCTGTCCTGGGTAGGTGCTGCCAGCTTGAGCTGGAGACCTCCATACTGGGAGGAACTGGAAAAACAAAACCTAAATTGGGAATTGGCAAACTGGATTGTTCCCATTCTTTGATGTATGATTTCTTCAATCTCTGATAAAATGTGTCTTACCATCTCACACCAACACAAATGGAAGGAAAATTATGTTCAGTGTATTTGAGGGAGAGGGCAGTGAGGAGCACTTCCCCAAAATATTGCTTCAGAAGTTTTGTGGGTGTTGAGCTCTGGAGTCAGGAAAAGGTAATTCATCTAGGCTTTCAATTTCCCTTTTTTTCCCCCCGTAGCATGCTTTATCATAACTTATTGCTGAGGTCTAAAAAGAAGTTGTGTAAGTGGCCTGGACCTTCTCTGGTGAAAACTGCTAAAATTCCCTGTAATTTGAGCAGTGCCACATCGATCACCATGGCCTGGGCATGGTCTCTCTGGAATTCAGTGGACTTCCACTAGTATCCAAAGCAAGTTTGGTTGGAGATGCACTCTGATTTGTGTATGAGCTGCCTGGCAACGTGGTAATGAGCAGCTTTATAAATAACTCTGTATTATTATTTTTATGTCTTAGTGCTAGTATTGTTATTTTTATGGTACTGTAATGTTTATTATGGCTATTTTATGGTGTAATTTGATTAGTTTGTTACCATAATATCACATAGAAAAGGGGAGGGCATTCCTGTCATACTTCTGAACACTACCCTTTCTGTTTCCATCTGAGGAACCCAGATCCCTTTGGGTGATCATTAATTGTCCCACACCATATAAGTGAACTCAAGCACAGAGAACTTAAATAATTCCCCCAAGCCCACACAACAAGTCCATGGCAAAGCTGAGAGTTAGACCTCAAGAATCCTGACTCCCTGATGTCTGTGTTAACCACTAGAAAACAATCCCATTACAGGAACAGCAGGTATAATAGAAATGAAGATTGCCATGCAGGTTTTTTTTAGGTCAGTTGTAATTAGAACACTCAATGTTTTACAAACCCTTTAGGTTTCCTGTTTAGGACTTGATCAAACCATAAACTGCTCGTTTAAATAAGCTCCAAAAGCAAAACGTACCAGGAAGCTGAGGAGCAAGGAGACAACATTTAACAGCAAACTTATGTTTATTGCTCATTTGCTTTCCTTGCTGGGATGATGCCATGTACTCAGATTAAATATGCAGAGCCAAATTTATCCCTTGGGTGTAGTTTTTTTGGACTCTGAATGACACCAGGGTGAATTTGGCACATTTACACTTAAAATTATTATGGGTTTTACGAATATTTGGAATGGTGTCAAAATGTTGTGGGTTAAATTCTGTTCTCAGTTCCACCAGTGCTAACACAGGTTAACACCATTCTGATCTGGCACTGGATTTACAGCAATGTAATTCCACTGGCCCAGCCTTCAGCTGGTGTGAATTAGTTTATCTGCACTGGAATGCAGGCAGCTCAGCTGCTTTACACCAGCTAAGAATCTGACCCACATTTAAATAGAATTACTCCTAAAATACACAATAGCAAATGCAACGTGAATTAGGTCCCCTGTGCCCCTGATTTGCCGTGGGGAAGCACAGCTGAAGCTTATTCTGCTGCTCTGATGTGCAACAAGCCAAGCTGGTGTCACAAACCTGAACCTGACCCCCACTGGCTCCTGTGATGCTTTGTAAGTTTTAAAATAACACTGCAGTATTACACATGCTGCGTGTGTGTAAATCATCCCAAACTGCCGCAAATCATCCTCCGTTCTCCTGTTTCAAAGCAGAGATTGGGAAGTGCTTGGTGATATTTGGGCTCAGATCAGATATTCCAAAGCTTGGATGGATGGATTGTTTTGATTCTTTCTTTGAACTCCTTTCCCACCCCTGCTAAAAGAAACAGATCCACTCGGTTCAGCGACAGACAAGTTGGAGACAACGCGCCCCTGCCCTCCCGGTACCACCCCCACATGCCAAATTTGCAGACATCTGCGAGCTGGAGCTGCGGCAGGAAAGAAGGGCTGGTATTCCCGGGATGTACTGCCTTCAGCAGTCACAAATGACTGAAATTAACCTCTCTTCTATGGGCCTTAACTCGCTTTATGGCTGGGGGTTGTTGGTTTTATACCACTCTACAGAGGTGCTTTTGCCATGCTAAAGATTTAACTAAATTATAATGAATGATCCTCACCAGCACTGTGCCCCTAATTAGAACAAGTCGCACAGACATATTGTCTCCTTGATTTCCTCTGTTGCATTTCTCTCACTCTCTTTCTCTGCCTGAGACACATGGGTCCCATTAAACATTTAGCATTTAATGTGGTTCCCTTAAATGACTTCTCAAGTTTTCAAGTTCCATTTAGAATTGTATGTTACTCTCCTGACTGTGGTTTTGATTTTGTTATGTTTCATGCATTTAGCCAAAGCAACTGCTCTTCTCTCCCCTCTAGTGGGGAGCAGCTTGGGTCAGTGGAAGCTTGTGTTTTAGTACATTTTGTAGTCATCCGTACAAATCTTTACATTTATATATAAAATAAGGAGATTGGGGAAAATAACTCCTGTTGATTGGTAAACACAAGTGTGGTGACTGTGTGATGTTCTTTCAGTGCAGTGTGGTTGATTTGTCAATGAAAACAAAGCATCTTTTAGTTTACTGTCATATTTCTATCAAGCTTTCTTTGTAAGTGGGTCTGTAATACACAGAGTTTCTTATTAATATTTATATATTTCCAATCTAAATAGAAACTATTGACAACAAAAGCTTTTGTAACGTGTGATGAGATGTACAATGTGTATTATCCCCACTGAATATCTCTGTTGTACATCTGGAGTGCTGAAGGACAGAGATTTTGTTGTTGACTGCATTGTCTCTAATATACTTCCTCAGTAGCTACTACAATGAGAATTCCAAATTATCCTTTACAAAAATATTGAGTCAAGTTCAAGGTCTGGACCCTAATCCTCAAGGTATTTTGTGGCCTGTGCCCAAGATGTTTTATAAATCTTGTCTGTGCTTGTCTTAAAGCTTGTCTGTACCACTGTACTTATCCCATTTCAGATCTATGCCTGGACAATTATTTTGGAATAAGAATTCCTTATTTCCCCCACTCTTTCCCCATTTAGCTTATGCTCCTCTGAAAATGGGACATAGTTGTTTGAAGGAAAAGGGCATTCTTAATCCAATATAAGCATCTCTTTCCAAATAGTATCATTAAGAGTAAAGAATACTATAATAGCCTAACTTTGCAATGGATTTCTGTGCTTCTGGTTACATAAGTGGTGCTATGTGAAGGATCCATGTCTGTAAAGCTTTGATTTTCTCAGCACCAGATTAACTCTGGTTGCTCTGTTAGGATTGTGAATCCAGAAGCATATTCCTTCTTGTTAAAGGCATTGATACCTTAGTCCTGACCCCATTGTTGCAGTATTTTAATGGTGAATTATGACACGCAGCAACAAAAACAAAAGATGTAATTTCAATGACAATGTCTTGCTGTTTAGAGCCCTCAGATGTGAAATCAGCTAAGATTTAATTATGGTGACTTACCAACACTGCTTGTTCTTTAGGTAACTCTTAAAAGTTTCTGTGATGTATTGGCTGCCAGGGTTAAGCCACAAGAAGCTTGAAATTTATCTCTGGTGCTGAGATTTAGGTTTCATTAACAGTTAAGCCTCTGTCTGGAGTGCTGGTGTGTTCTGCAATGGGGGACTTGGCTTGTTAGTAACATTAGCAGATTTGAGAGTCCTCCAACATGTCCATGGATAATTGTGTTTCAACCCTGTGTTCTTTAGTATAATCTGCTGTCTGATAATGGGTGACAGGGGAGATAAGAGGAGGAAATGTGCCAGGAAGAATTCATTCAATCTTGTACACTCTACCTGCAGCTGCTGTTTCCTCTGAGGTGGTGGCTGGCTTGGCATCTTCTGCTTTAAAGCAGAGAAAGCCAGGACTGATGACAGGCTCTTTAAGGCATTTCTTACCAGCCCCTCGTGGAGACTTTGCTGCAAAGAGATATCACAGGTCTAGGAGCTGTTTCTGGAATCTTTCTTCTTGCCATGATGTAAATGGGCAGCTTTTGTTTCTATCGCAGCAATGGTCACTGTTTATATTAAATAGAGCTCTTTGAAACTCTTTTTGACAGAGCAATTTTCTATTGATAAATACAGTTTCAGTGAAATTGAAATGCTTCTCCAGGGAGGGCATCAGTTTTGGAAAAATTTTCCATGGGAAAGTTAAAAAGAAGCATCCTGGCTTTTTTGAGAGAAATCTTACAAAGCCAAAGTATTTTGGTTTGACTCCATAATTTTAATTGATGTCTAGATTTTCATTTTCATACTAAGGTTACAAAGATAGATATTTAATACCATAAAATTGCCTTGGTAGATTTCATTGTTTCTACATGATTGAAATAAAAGGTTTAGCTAATTCTGAAACTTGGAAAGTCTTAGAAATGCTGGGTTGTGGAGGAAAACTGAAATTTCAATTGAGAATGAAAATAAATTCTAAATGTTGAAATTTCCTATTAAAAGAAATGCTGGTTTCTGAATAGTTTGTGTAGTAAATGCAGACATTAATTTCTCTAGCTGATCTTTTAATTCTTCATAGCTCTGCATCCTCTGGAAAAAAACTTGTATTGCATGAGAGCAGTTCCTCAGAACATATTATGATAAATATTTGCCTTTCTAAACTACAGAGTCACATTTCTTCATCTTCCCAGGAAGGTAGTCCTTTTTCCTACAGGCCTTTTCTCACAATACTGATCCTTTAATTTATATAAATCGCTCATGACTGCTGCTACTGTCTTTGCAATATATTATAATCACAGCTGTGATTATAAGCACTGATGTTGGGATAGAGATCAATTTTCTTCTATGAATTAAAAAAGGTGACATTTTAATTTATGAATTAAAAAAGGTGAGAAGCCAATATCCAGGCTCTTACAGTGTTTTGGCTCTGCCTTCTTCTATCATGGTCCTCCTGTATGATCTCTGGTGAGGAATTAACAGTCCTGATTTCCCTGAGCTCTTTGTGGTGACTTTCCAGCAGAAGCTCTGTGCCTCTCACCAACATCAGCCAGTGCTGAAAAATTGTGACACATTGTAATTTAAAGGGTTAAAAATCAAGGAGGCAAAGCACAACCAACAAAATGCCATGCCTTTGATTTAATAAAGAGATAATCCTCTTTCTATTAGCTACGATAATAATGACTCACCAGTAGTAAATGAAGGAATATACACAGAATGACATCATGTGAACAGCACAGTGTCTGTGGGACTTAAAACGAAGAGGATTATTCCAATATATCAGTTCTGAGCCTGAAACTGGCAAGGATGGATCTGGAGTAAAATTTAACATAAGAAATGTTTATTGAAGCACTAACATGAGAAAGGAATTATATAACTGAAGTTATTAAAAACAATAAGCTCCTATTTCAAAAGCTTTAATTTCAGTAGAATAATATACACCCAGCTCGACATAAGGCTGTAATTCTATTGAGTCATTCCAATGACATCAGGAACCACAAGAGGGGATGTGCTGTGGCTCATTGATGTCTGCAAACCACACCCCATCCCTCGGATGGAATTACAGCCTCCATCTTTCCATCTTATGCTGGAGACCGGAGGCTCATCTGGCTCTTCATGCAGAAGAAATTGCCCTGAAGGCCCTGAAGTTGTTCTGGACTGACACTGGTGGAAGGAAGAGGAGTTACAGCACTGGTGGCTCATAGTTCTCAATTTCCAGGCCTCCTGCCTCTAGGCTGCCCCTCGAAGTGCTTTATCACACAAGAGTTTCCAAGTCCTTCACACGGATCACAGAATCTTCAAAACAAATTACGAACTGGAGCAAATGAATGTTTTGTTTATAAGGCCGCCATCTGATTTTTACAGACAAATGTCTTGCTTAAGTTGATTTTGTTGGTCTGGATTGTCCTTGATCACCCCAAAGATTGCCTTGCTTGCATGGAGAGGGAGCTGGGGAGTGGCTGAAGTAGCCACTTTGTCTAACTTAGGATAAAATGGTTGTTTTATTGTACTCTGGGCAGAGAGAGGTTCCTAAAAAGAACAATATAGAGCAAAAGATGAGTTAAATGCAGATGAGATGCTCAAGCTATGCATTGAATACCAGGAACAGGTGACCCAACCGACTCCTGTGCCCCTGGTGCAGCCTTGGAGAGGTTTCTCTACAACTCTGGTGGTCCCAGTGGAGGTATAGGATGCACACTTGAAGCCAGGCCCACAATCTGCTTCTGAAGGATCTTGTGGCCCACCTATTTCTCTATCAGAAAGTGCAGATGGAATCACTTGTGTGTTCCTTAGATAACTGCACTAGATACCAGTTGAGGTTTACTCATACTGGGCTTAGATTTAATCTTTTATTATAACAAGCAGGGAAACACCATTTAGATCTAACAGGCCAAAACTCCTTCTATTTATTGTTCTTGTATTTGGATACTAAATCCTGGATATCTATTTCTGGTAAAGTGAATTGCAGTGGGAAGCAGAAGAATAACTGGGAGGTCAATGAGATTCACAGTGGTGCCACTAAGGCCGTGTCCAGTGAGCCCTGCTGGTGTCAGCAGTGCTGGGGGAGGACCTGCCCTGCTCCATGACACAGAGGGTGCTGATAGGGTATCTTTCATGAGGCATTGGAAAAATCCTGGAATCTGCTTCCCACCCCAGTCCAAAGGAGCCCAGACTTGGTGACTTTCCAGGCATATTGCAAAAGACATCCATTGTCAGATACACGGAGAGGGCGAGGACACAGCTCTGCTCCTCTGCCCTGGGAGTGGGCTTGAAATGCTGGGGAGCTGATTTCTGATTGTTTAGTCTGTGCTGAGACTCCTGGGCAGACAACTTCATTACCTGAAAACTAAATAGCAAATGTATACAGACTGATTAGGGAAACTATAATAGAGACTTCTACCTATGTTTGGGATAGAAATAATTTTTACACTCGGGACAGAAGGAATTGTTTATAAAATACATCAGAGTCTGCATTTTCCCTGCATTTCTCTTGTCCTCCCTGTCCACCTCTTCTCATTGAATATAGAAATATTTTGTTGTCATTCAAAGAGCTGATTTCTTGGTTTGGATGTTGGTCTTTGATAATAGGTTTCTAAATGCCTGCTTAAATTTACTCTGCTGCAGCTTGCAGGAGAAAGGCAGTTACTAGATGAAGCCACATCAGTAAAAAGGTGGATAAATAAATGGACAGGGAAGATGATGTTTTGGAGCGGAGCTGTAAAAGTTCTAAGTAGGGTCATTTTTCTAATTATAGGATGGTGAGGCCAAAGACTCCAGTGCCCAGGCAAAGGATGAAAAAAACTATCCAACTGAATAAATAAATCTCTTAAAGAAAAGATAGTTGTCTGCCAAGAAACCTAATATGAAATGTTGAGAGTGCAGTTCTGAAAAAGATTTAATTGGAGATATACTCCTAAGAATATGTAAATAGACTTTCCATTTCTTAACTCAAAGGAGAAACAGATGCCAGTTCTAAGATCTGAGATCAAATATGAAAAGTACTGAGGCCTCTAAATGTCACTTTAAATGTATATAATTAGATTCTTATCTTGCTAAGAGGTTGGCCAGTAGTTTTTCAGTGAAAGGTATAAACCCTTTGGATATATTTTACAGCAAATGGTTCAGTTGTCTACTCTAAGTGCAGTAAAATTCAAACATCTAGATTTTAAAATGCAATTTAAAAATTTAAGTGGCCTTAGGACAAAACAGTGATGTATCAGTTTTGACTAGCCAGTGTTCTGGTGCTCTTTAGTTGGGACCTGCTGATTTGGGATCCAGTGTCTTTTTAGTGTTTGGGTGCCCCAACAGTAAAAAATTCAGTGGTGGTTTGTGGCCTTGATTATGATGTCAGTTGCAGATAGATCAGTGAATTTGGGGAAAATAAATAAACCCATTTTTAATTCATTCAAGGGCCTGCTACTCAACAGAATGTTAGCCTTACAAACAATGGACAAAAGTTCCATAGGACTGGAGGTCAGTCACTCAATTCCATCTGGTTTTCCCCTCCCTGACTTTGGTAGAGACCACCCAGGAAAACAATGAACCATAGAATAGGAATTAACATAGACAGAGAGGATGGCTCAGTCACTGCCTGACATGGCAATTTTTCATTTACGTGGGGATATTATATAATTTTTTAAAAAATTAGTATAGTCCACTATGCCTTCATCAGCCACCAACAGACTGAGACACAGGGGTTTATTTTGTTTGTCTGGGGCAACCACTCTGACTGTAATTCTACTGAAAGTCAAGACATAAAATGATTGTGACATTTCTGATCCAGCAGGAATTTGTAAGTACCAGAAAATTCAAGCAACTTTCATTCCACAAGTCACAGGTTCAGGTAGGAGGCTTGGTCCTGGGCTGATTTTGTTCAGTTTTGATTACTGCAATAAATCTGAAATTAAACTGAGCTTTCCAGCACTGAGTTTCCAGTGATGCCAGGCTAGATTTATGGTTCTGGGAACAAACCATACAGTTTTGCAGAGATTATGGTGTTGCCATAGAATCATAGACCTAAAGAGTCTGGTTCAGTCCCTCTGCTTGCTCTAAATGAAATGAGCTCCACCTAAATCCCTTCTAATCAGATGCTTGTCTGGCCTGTTTTAGAGACAAGTAATGGTGATTTTCCCTCAATGTTCATAGAAAAACACCTAGAAAATGGAAACTACTCAGACCAGCTCCTTTGGTACACCCAGATGTACCTCATGTTAAGTGTCTGTGGCCCATGCACAATGAAACCAGATCTTTCTTGGATTAAATGTTTCCATTTTGCTGTTCAAAAAAAAAAAAAAAAAAAAAAAAAAAAAAAAAAAAAAAAAAAAAAACAAACTTAAATGAAACAGTTTATACAAAATCATGGGGGTAAAAAATGGTTTCAATAAGTTTGTTTCCCTTATCTTGGAGAAAATCTTGGTTTAAAGCTTAGAAAAGTCAGTACTTTCTAGTTTTTCCAAAGAAATGTCCTACTGTTATGAAATTGTGACAAAATGCAGAATTCCTCAAAACTGAAGTTTTCCAAGCAGGAGGGTCTGCATGGTGCTAGAAGGGGAATTTTATACAGTTTCCTCTGCCCATCCCTGTTCTGCTGGATGTGCTTCTCTTTCAGGCTTCAAAGCTGCTTCAGAAGGATAAGGAAAGAAACAGTGAGTGAATGTCACTGTCCATAAAGCCAACAGGAAACCTTCCCGTTGCCTTTTGTTCACTCTGCAACAAACATGAACAGAAAACCTCAGGAGGATTAGGAGTTCCTTATTCTCCTGGGCTCTCCTTTGTGCCCTTGTTACCCCCAAAGCCAGACAAGCCTTGCCCAGAGCCGCTCCTGCCTCCACTCACCCTCCTCTGTGCTAAACTTCTGTAAATCCTCATCACCTTCCCAGCGTGGTGCTCCACCACTGACTGTCCTCTTTGGAATTAACAACAAATGTTTGGCCTGGCCAGGAGAATATCTGGGAGGGGGTTTTATTTCTGTGAGGACAGTAGCCTTGGCCCTGGCTCAGCACAGACGGGTTGGCATCCCTGCAAAAGCATCACCTTTGCCTTTGCTGTCTGCCTCCACACTCACATCTCCCACACGGCTCTGGAATGTGCCTCTTGTCTGCCTACCCGGCTGGCTCGGGAGCTTTTGAAAAGGTTTAATTTAGCTCTCATTTGAGTCCCTTCACGCTGCCAAAAAAATCTGAACTTCGCTTCCAAGCAGAGTTTAGGAATCCTGATTCCCAGGAGGAGAGACGAGGGGAGGGCGGGGAGAAGCTGAGCATTTTAGAGACAGGAAGAGATGATACCAGATAATTATTAATTTTTTTTCCCCTGTTTAAAGGGACAGGTTTTTTTGTGTTCTCACTCGCATCGCGCTGTGACAGAAGGTGAGTGACCAGCCCCAAAGTTTGGGTTACAGCGACACTCGGTGGTCAGCGGAGCCGCCCGGCTGCCCTGCCTTGGTGGCTTTTGTACCTTGAAGGTGACAATTCTGTGGCTTGTACCTTGAAGGTGACAATTCATATGTGACAATTCTCTGGCTTGTACCTTGAAGGTGACAATTCTATGTCTTGTCCCTCTCTGTGCAGGGATGTGCCAGGTGCACTCTGAGGAGCAAAGCTGTGCCCTGTGTGAGGCTGCTGTGAGCCCCTGCTGCAGGGCAAACCCCAGAGCTCCAGCCTGGGACATGGAGGATTCCCAGTTATTCCCAAGTGCTGGAGTGTCTCTGTTAAACCCCAGCCTTGCCTCTGGGAGCTCTGTGAGAAATAGAGCTGGCATAGGTGGGATGCCCAAGGCACAGGTGGGCAGTGAGACATCCAGGAGTGTGAGTCTCATTCCAGTGTGCCACAACAGCTGTGAGCACATTTATCCAGAGGAGCTGGGAGCAGTGTCTGGCCTCCACAACTGCAGGGCAGAAACAAATTTACAGCTTCATGGACAAAGCAGGGACCACTGTCTGGCCTGGTATAAATCACCATCACTCAGCTGAAATCAATACAGTGCTGGGATATCTTATGGTGTTATTGGAAGTCTCGCAATATTTGGTGCCTTGCTTAGAGCCCCAAGTCCTGTGTCATGTGGAGGCATAAAAATCTCAGCTTTCACTTCCAAAAAGCTTTGTACTTGTGGGGAAAAGCTTGATAATGTGATCTAAGAATTCTGTGAGGACTTAAATATCTGGAGGCAGATGGAACAACAAAAAAGAATATAAAAAGGGGGAAAAAAATCTACATGAGTTCTCTGCTACACTTTCAAACTTTCAAAATAGCCTCATTATTCTGGAGGCCCTGGTGGCTTCTCTATTAGCTGGGTTGAAATGAAATTTAACCATCTTCAGTGTCTTAGGATTTGACCTAAATTTCCTCAATACAATAGTATGGGTATGGCAATAAATTCATCCCATTTCCTATTAATCATCCCTTTTTAGACTCCTTTCCCCCCTTTTCAATGATTTCAGTGTATTTCCAACTAAAACACAGCAGCTGTGATCTCACTAGCTCAGAAAGAGTCAAGGTTTGTAAGTTTGTAGCTGTTGATAGTTTTTCATGCCATCCCAATAATTAGACATATATGTGCATGTGTAAGGAACAATTGCACAAAGTAGCAGTCACAGGAACCACATTTTTGGGAAGATATTTCTTTCCTATCTGTGGCAGGCACTTCAGCAGCTGTCAGAGAGAACTCTGAGGATCCTCAGAAGATTAGCAATGGGACATTTCCAACGATCTTGTTGACCTCAGATGTCAAACATAATCAGGCTAACACACCAAGCAGTGAGCTGCATGGAGCTGTCAGCTTGTTCCAAACCAACAGCCACAGGGTGAGTTCTGCAGCCTGTTCAGCAGCCAGTGGGGCTCCTGAGACAGAAGTGGCTGCTGGGGAGGATGCACAGGAGGATTTCTCCTAAAAGAGTTCTATATTGCTGCTCATGGGTCTACTCATAGCTTCAGGCCAACTTAGGATGGAAAGAGCAAGAATAAAGGTATTTTTGTTCTACAGAGTAGTTTCCCTGTGGAAGTTGTTAATGCACTGGGGCAAGAGACACAAGTGGCCAAGGACTGTTAGGTTTTCAAGCTGACTGCACTGAGGGATGTGGAGGTACCACTCATGCTTACACTGGAGATGTCAAAAGATCTTGAGCAGCTGGGGACCAAAATGCCAGGCACTTATGAATGATGGTTGAGTAGAAAATAAAAAAATTTCAACTTGCCCCAGAGAGGCGTTAATCATCATGAAGATCTCTCCCAGCATGGAATGTAGATTGCAAAGATCCAATTTACAGATGAATATTGGAACTGTACTTCAAACTTTTAGACTATCTGATATAAACCACACTATACAAAATTTAAGTTTATACTTTGCTGTATCCCTGTTACTGACCACTTCCAGATGTGAGAAATGTTACTGATCTTTTGCAAGTGGTATAAATTCAGATTATGTGACATATATTTTAGGAAGGTGAAGTGCTTCAACAATCTGGATGAAAAAGGGAGCAGAGCAAATATCTGGGGAGGAAGGGAAAAGGGGTGGGTGTGTGAAATAACCACCTGAGGGAAACCCTGTGTGCTTAAGCTAAAATTGAACTATCCTCAAAGATCTTTACTTAGTTCTGAAATGAAGATCCCTCAGCCTGAATCTGTTCTATTACAACAATGTAAATAATTACTTTGGAGACTTGTAGTGGTATAAGGTGGAAGTAATTAAAAGGAGAATTGGACTTGCTTGATGGATAAAGAAGAGGCCCAGAGTTTCAAAGGAGCAGGCAACAATACTTTGTGTTTCCATGTCACTCTTCATTTGAAGTTCTTGTGTGCACACAAATAGTAATTAAGCTTCAGAATAGCTACTTTACAGATTACCAGAATAAGATGTAAGGAGATTAAACAATTTGTCTAGATTGACAGAGTGAGGGAAAACAGAAGGAAAAGCAGGAAAAGATCCTTTCCTTTGCAAGAATGCAGTGACCAAAGTGCTGCCTAACACTGAAAATCCATCATGTGTTGAAGTAGCATCCCATGGAATTGACAGACTGGTGCTATTTCTGTATATACCTTATGCATTAAATTAGTAATTGGTTTCATCTTCCAGGATTATATTAAGATTGGCAAATAGGCCATCAGAGACTTGAAATGCCTGTATTGGTACATTCAGCTATTGCACATCCCCAGCAGTCCTCAGCAGCATTCAGTGCCTCCAGCCAGGTGACCTCAACTCATGTTTTATGAAGAGGAGAGTAGGAAAAGAGTATTCTGAGAAAGGGGCCAAGCTGTCACAGTTTTAGCTTCATAGCCCAGATGCTGCATAAATACCACTTACAGCTCATACTTCATTAAGTTATTTTGCAGATTAATCCATGTTTGTGTGGAATGCTTTACACCTGCCTGCACTGATCCCGTGGATTCCCTACACACTGTGCAGATGAGGGCTGGGTGATCCCACCCCATCAGCAGTTCTGGAGCCACAGGACAGGAGCTGGCCAGAAGGTATATGCACATGGATGTGGAAAAGGCACAAAAATGTGACTTCTCTGTTGCCTTATTCAGGAGAGTCATTGTGAATCACCATCCTTCTACTCTGGTTTGATATCCCACTTCATTCCTGTTGCCCTGAACACCTGACCTGGAGTGCTGTCACACCTAATTAAAGCTGGGTGGGGAAAAAAAAGATTGGGCTTCAAGTGTAGCTAAACATCCTAAATTCATGCTGGGGCCAGATCTTGAGCTGCTGTATTTCAGCAAGGATATTATTCTGTATCAGCTGAAAACATAGCTTCTGGTTTTTTATTAGCCAGAAAATAGCTTCCAAAAAAGCCTGGGAATATAATATACTGGGAATTCTTCACAGACTGTTTTTCTATTAGAACTGGCTGCCAGCCTGCTTAGGAGGCTGTCTGACATCAGGTATATCTTTCCTAGGAAGTCTCTATTATCTGATACTGGTATTATTTTTGTGCCAATGACTGAATTAAACTATTCTGTTCTTATTTCAAAATGAAAGCATCCTAGTGTAAAAGCCCTGGATGGATAATGTACTTTAATTCAGCTGGCCAAAAACACTTCTTTTGTTTTAAACAAATTAACCTAAAATTGCAAATAAAGTTTTGACAGTCAAGAAAGTGTAGTCCAAAATATCTCACAAGTTACAGAGAGCTAATCAGGCAGATGTCTGAGACAGTGGAAGTAAATACTGATCTCATTCACACTGCTCTGAGCTGGGAGCTACATGATGAAAGTCCTAAGAACCCCTTTGATCAGCTCCAGGCTGAGTTCATAATCACCAGCTATGGAACAGCAGCATTTGGCTGCAAATTAAATCTCACATCTTCTCTGTAGGAAAGCACCCTGTCCCACTGCAGCAGGGACTTCAGCAGCAAGGAGTATTTGGGGATTGTTTTTTGTCAATGACCGAAGTTGAAGGGAGACTGATGAGGTGTTAGGCTGAGACACCTCAAAGAACTGAGTTTTGGAAATCCTCAAACCATCAGGCTGTTCTCAGGGCTGGCCCAAGTTGGGCACCCCAGAACAGGCAGGCAATATCACTAGTCCCTTTTAAAAAACATCAGTCTTCATCTGCCTAGCAGGCAGATTGGAAAATCAGGCTAATGTAGAAATATTAACTGTGAAAAGCCTTGAAAGTTCTACAAATCTAAAAAAGGTACTTATTGGTGCCTGTAAAATCTGTGTGTATAGTGAAGGATTTCTTCTTCCACTGAGCAGTAGAACATGCTGTCCTCAGCTCCCATGCCCATGAAACTGTTAATATGCTCTATTTATGAATAGCCATTAGAAAAAGCGAACTGTCTTTGCCGTTTTGGTGCTCTGCCAGCCTGCCCACTTGCCCTTATTCTCCTAGAACTGCTGCTGACTATGCTGTGTTGCTCTTGAGGATGAATTAAGGCAGAGAAGGAAATATTTCTGATAATGATGCAAACTGAAAAGGGCTTGGTTTGCTTTAGAACTCTGGTCTAGGTTGTTTGGGAACCAGCCCAAATGGGCTTGAGCCACTCACACAGATCAGTTTACACAAATTGCTCTCAGTGGCACCTCCTAACAGGCCTAATTAACATCAGAGAGATAATTTATTAGATATTTGACTTCACTTTGCAGTTACAGACCATGTAAACAAGAGTTACTCTGGAAACATGTTAAGAGTGACTGTGGCACGTTAATATGACCCCACTGTACTTTCAGATGGATTCTAGGAACATGTAAAAAGGTGTTGGAAAATCCACTGCTGGAACTGAATACACTGTGATACATTTATTCAGGAGTTGGATTTTGTTCATTTCTCTTTTACCTCCCCCCACTCGTTCTACCTGTGACTCTCCTCCTGGCGTTCTAATGAGCACTGTAAAAATCCACATGTTGGCTTTGAAAAGCAAAATGATTCCACCCATCTGTGATGATATTAACATCTACTGAAAACTAATGAAATGGGTGGCATTATGATGTCAGGAGGAGCAGAGCCAAAGGTGGTTTTCTGAACGCAGACTCTTCATGAATCTCCCCAGACTGCCCAGCAGTCAAGGAGATTATATTCTCAACTGTTAAAGCTGTTTACACGTACCAACCAGCACTGACTGCCTCTTTGTGGCAAGTTGTTTACATGAATTTATTTTGGGAAAATTCCATTAGACGGGACCAAGATTTCTTCATAAATCATTGAATTTAGCTTGTGTACTGATAAAATCTGGTTAGTCATTTATTCTTCTGAGCAGAGTTTAGTTATGAGTGTTCATTATTTGTAAGGAGCAGCTTACATGGGTAATATAAAAATAATGGATTGCCTATGGCTGTTTTCACTGGTGGATATTTTACTCTGCTGGGAAAGATGTGTTAGAAAATCACCCTCCTTACCAATTCAGCTAATAAAACAAAGGACTCATTAATTGGAGTCACAGACCTAATGTATGCTCTGAATTTTGTTAATTTAGCCAGCAAAAAAATCTCCCAGTGAGACACTGAAACTGCTTTGAAAGTGGTCCTGCAGATCTGTTTGCTGTAGTCTGTGGCTTGTGTCCTCTGGAGCAGTGGGGATCTGGCTGGGATATTGCTGCTGCTGCTGTTGCTGCTGTGCTTTGAGTCAAAGGAGTCAATGCTGTTGGATGGGGCTGCAGAACACTTATTTCATGCACCAGCACAGAGTTTTCACAAAGTACCATTTACCACATCGCAGGCATATACAGAGTTTGGGAGGACACGAAATTCATTCCTTAGTTTTGAACAGAAATTTACCCTAGCTCCGCAATTCCAGGTGAATCCACAAAATGTCTGAAAAAACAATTCTCTGAAAATCCTGTAATTTATAAAGGATCTTTTCTGCTGATTAAAAACTTCTTTACCAGCATTTGCTGGTTATATAGCAATAGATCATCACAATGCATTTTTAAAAGGCCCAAGAAACAAATACGGGATCTAGACATCAGTTTTCATACAAATTTCTGGCAGGACCAGGATTCTGATTTCTTCGTTTCAAGCAAATGGACCAAGGTCAGATTCTTTGTCAGTACAACTGGAATAACTTCTTTATAACTGTCTGCATCAGTTTACACTAGCGTGGAATTTGACCCAGTGCCATCAAATGGAAGGTGACTTTTCATCCTCTAAATTCACATAGACATATTAATCCAACACTGAGGTTTGGCATAATCTTTAATTTTATATAGCACATTTCTTCTCCAAGTGCCTCACAAATATCACCCAAACACAGCCATGTCTGGTAGGGAAGTTAGAGACATTCCTCACTGCTCACCAAAGAAGGCAACTTAACGCCTCCTTTTATTAAAAATAACATTAATTCAGAGAGCCACACTTTCAATTGTGTTGGAAATATTCAGTCACTCAGACTGAACGGCATGAAGCTGAGTTAATGAGGTGTTTAGCTGCTCCTTCCAGAGCTGCTCCTTCTGTTCTGTGCAGAGACTACCTCTGCTCCAGGCACTCTCTGTGTCTCTTGGATGATTCTAGATCTTTACCTTGAGTAAATAATTTGTAGGTGATCTTCAGAAGTTTGCTTATTGCAATGTCCAGTTTCCATAAGGACAAATGGATTACACTTCTTCAAACAAGGCTGTGGCCACTGAATGATAGTAAACTGTTGGCAGTAATGCTCTAGGGCAAGCAGTGTTTTGTTATGGGAGAAATATTTCTGGGAAAGATTAGATATTTTCTATCTCATCTAGTGGATTTCTTCTTCCACAAGTTTGTATCTTCACCTTCACCAGGAAACCTCATAGGCAAGTTATTGTGTCTGCTTGTGTGTGTGAGTCTTAAAGCAGGACCATCTTTCTGTGTGCAAGTAACTCAGATGGAGATTCAAGTCATCCTTCTGAGACAGAAGAATAAGCACAAAATCCTGCTTTAACCAAAGGAAAAGGTTATGACAACACAGGTGGTTTATAGGTTAGCCTCTGGATTAATTCAGTCAAATAAGAGGATTTAAGACAGACTAGCAGAACTGTAATCTGGGTGTTTGTTGCCCGTGAAGGTGAGGGAAAAATGCATGAACAACCCTTGAGTTCCCATAAGCTCCTTCCTCACACATCAGGCTGTGGATGCTTTGCGGAGGCAGTGGCATCAGTGGATATTAGGAAATGGAAAATGAGTTCCACATGTGCAGGTCCAAGTGGAGACATTCATCTTGCTGCACTGCAAGCTGCCACACACTGATGATGCTCAGAAGGACTTCCCCTTTGCAAGCAACAGCTTTATTTCCCAGCTTGGGGTCCTGAAGGACTCTCTTAGCAACCTTTCGCTGAGAAGTACACAGGATCAGCATATCTCCCAGCCAGCTCAGCCCTAAACTCTGCTTGTTTGGCCCAATCAACTTTTGGAGCTCACCAGCCACATGAAAGGATTGGAGCATCCTTGGAAAAGCAGATGTGGCTGAGGCTGAGCTTGAATTGGGTGTGAATTGGACTCCAAAAGAGAAACTTCTCACTTAGCACAGTGTGGGAAGTCCTTGAGCAGCAACATGCTTCAGGCCAAGCAGTGACTTAATATCTTTTTTTTTTTTTCATCCCCATATTGATTATTTGCTTTGAAAAAAAGATTCTCAGACCCAGTCCTCCTGAAAGCACTGCAGGGATCCAGGGCAGTGTGGGCAGGATTACCATGAGTGCCTCCACAGAGCTCTGCCAATGCACTTTTGTCCTGGCCAATGCCTTCTCTTCCAACCCTTGGCCTCTCCAAGGCAGACACTACCAAGTCAGGAGGAACTGAGACACATTATTAGGTGGTTTGGAGCTGTGGATCTTTGCCTGCAGAAAATGCTGTGCTTGCCTTCTCCTTGACCCAAGGCAGTGCTTCCCTTGGGCTTCCAGAGGCAGAAAGTGGAGTGAGGCTCAGTGTGATTAATGGGGAAAGGAAATGGTGAAGAAGGGCCGTGTTCACACCACTCACCAAAATACCCTCTGTGGCAAGGACCCTGCCTGGGACTTTCCAGGGGTGTTCTGCTTTCTACAGCATCAGGAAATTCTGTGGCTCCAGCCTGTCCTGGGGATAGGGATTCCCCTTGCTTGCTGAATGTGATGACCTGTGTCTTTATTTCAGTTGCTGTGCTGTTCTCCAAGGTGTCCAAAAGCCATCCCAAAGGGCAGGGGGGACCACTGTGGCCTTCCCTAGGGCTGGGAGGTCGAGGAGACCCTGGATGTTCTTTCCCTGACAATGCAAATGTGCAGAGGGCTGCTCTGTCCAGAGGCTGGGTAGGGGCTCAGAGGCAGCATGTCCAGTGATGCTAAATACAGAGAACTTCGGGTTCTGCCTGATTTTCTGTGTGCCTTTGGGAAAACTCCTTGGCATGTCCACTTCTCTTCACCTTTTTGCCTTGTAAACAAACCTTAGGGATATAATTGCTTATACTAAAGGGGGGTACAGTGTTAGGAATGCTGAGGCATTAAAGGTCATGTTCTTCAAGCTGGAAAATCTCACACTGAAATGAGTAAATCCAGAAACTGGGACAGTTTGATGTTTCACCCAATAGATAACTTTTAGCTGATTAAAATTACAAGAAAAGGGGAAAACTTTAGCTTCTATAAAACAACCAGAGTAAAGATACGTCTTTAGAGAAAGGCTATCTATTGAAACAAAAACAGAAATGAAACAAAACAAAAATAAACAAGACAAAACAAACAAACAAACAAGAAACCAAACTAAACAGAACTCACAGAATTTCTCCTATGGCTAAAGTCACAAGCTATAAAAGATTTTTTTTCCCCCTTCACAAATCATTTAAACATAAGTAAGAAGTCAGTAGCTCCCTCTTCAGAGGCACCCTAAGGAATAAAAATGCAGTGAATCATGGGTATTTTATTACTAGTCTGTGTGTCTATCTGATGGCAAGCATCAATGGCTTCCCTTACACAGGGTGCCCAGGGGGATAGAAGAATGCAGGGAATAGCTTACTAGTTTCTGTGTCTGTCTGGTGGCAGAAATCCATGTTTTCTTATAGAAGACACTGTGGTAATGCACGGGCAGCCTTTCAGAGTGTGTGTGTGTGTGTGTGCGTGCCTGGCTTTCTGGTGGCCAGGCACAAAGTGGGATTGAAATGTTGCCACTCAATCATGGCTGCTGTGCCAGCAAGGCACGATTTTGGGTTCAGCCCCTCGCAGCAGAGGCAGAAATGTTTGCCAGGCAGGTCTGTAAGGGGAGCCAAGGACAAGTATTAGGAGACTGGGAATGCTGGGGGAATATCCACAGTTTAATAATAAAAACAGATATTGATACAGGAGTTTGTTCTGAGATGTGGGATGGGAATAGAGGTAGAAAGAACTTTCTCAGGCACTGTTTGATGCTCTGGTTTTCAGTGGCAGTGGAATAAAGCACCAAACACCAGTGTTAGTGCAGATCACTGGTTTTCTGAGCTGCTTCTGAGTGAATGTTGACAGCATTGCAAACCAGCAGGTCCCAATATTTGACTCCCCATGTAGCCTAAACCTCACAGGCAGGACTAGGGAGTCAGAGAGCCAGCCAGTCCCAAAGGAAGAAATTTTTTATCCATAATGCTGAGTGATGTTTTAAAGGGCTTATCTCTGAAAATGGGTTTATTTCACCTGCACAGGAGGAGCTGTCTGGCAGGCCATGTGCATCATCCAGGGACCTCTCCACAGATTTTATCTGAGCTTTAATACTTTGTACAGAAACTTAACCATGTTCTATCTACACTAAGGTGTAGATATACACACCTGAGTATCTACACGGGGAAGAGTAAAGATATTGAGGGTAGTTTTAAGTAGCTGATGGGGACAGAGATCAGTCCAGCTGCACTCAGCATGGGATCATTTGCCCTACCAGCACTACTCTGCCTGTTTCCTGCTGGACTCCTGTTGCTCTGTGAGCTCAGTGATTTCCAGAGGGGGCTCCTGTCTCTGCTTTACATCTCAGTGTGACACCCACACATGCACCAAGTCTTGATTTAAAGACTGTAAGGAACAGGAATCTTGTTCATCCCTAGATAAGATACCACAGTGATGAACTGCCCTCATTGTTAAATTTGTGCATGTTATTTCTTGGTATAGGCAAAGTCCCTAATGTTGACATTCTGCTGTTAAAGGGAAGGGGTTTCTAGAGACCATGGCTGGTGCTCTTAAACCTCTTGGCTGCTCTTCCAAAGACTGATGATTTTTTTTCTGATAATAGCAGTGCTTCAAGAATAGCTTTTTCCTCCTTACTTTGGTCCATGCTTCTATTCATCATTTCCTTATAGCAAAACATAATTTAAAAAACAAGCCATATAAAATGTTGTTCCTCTAGTGATTTATTTTACTTTCATGGTGTCTGGAGACATGATGTACTCCCATCCTCTCAGAGTGGTTATTAGCATCTGGCCTGGCCATTTCTTGTGGAAAATCATAAAAATATCTGGTGAGCAAAAGAGAGATGCTAATGCTTTGGTGGTCTGATCAGGGAGGGTATTTAGGAAAACTGCATATTTTCTTTTGAATGAAATGACTGAGCTGGAGCCTTTTCTGGTGGCAGACACACACAAACTGCAGCAGAGCTTTGTGTTTTTCTTTTCAATCATTCTTTTCACTTATAATGTCTGGATGTTTTGTACAAAACTCCTCACTGGAATGTTTTCAGTTTTAAATAACTTGTGGTGTTTTGATGAGAGGTAAATAAGCATCCTGACAAGGCAACCGTTGGAGCAGCCAAAGGCAGCTGAAATTTCATAAGAGTCAGAGGGTGAATAATTTCCAGTATTGCAGAAAATCAGGAGACATGGATAGTGGTTCTGAGTCAAAGGACTGGAAACCAACCTCAGCAAATAGGAGAAGAACTGCCCAGCTGGGAGAAGACAGCTTTCCATTCCATTCCATTCCATTGTAATGTTTCACATGTAATTTTTTGGGCAAAAAACAGCAGTAATCAAACCCTATTAGTACCAGAAATGTCCTTTTTTTTTCCCAGTGTAATAATAAACATTGAGCTTATAGGGAATTAGAGGTACCACTTCAGTGAAAATATGATTCATTAATTCGGTTTTAACAAGAAAACCAAATTTTTCTCATTTTTTTAGTGGTTTTGGTCTATGCAATTTTTGAAAGAAAAAACAGCTCAGAATATTCAGGGATGCATTGAAATTAGTAAATGTGAAAAAACAAGCCCAAGAAGTTACCACTGAAATTATACTAATGTAAGACAACCGAAGCCTAAAGTACTCAGTTGCTCAATAGCAAATTAACACCTACAAAATTAAACCCAGGAATTATAACACATTATTAGAAAAGCTAAATCATTTCACTGAACCTACAGATAAACTATACAAATTCTAATAAAATATTTAAGAAAATGGCAAAAAAATTAATGCTCACTGTAAATACTCTGGGACATGGTTACTTTCACAGTTGTATGGAGAGGAGTTTTATAAATAGCTATAAATCACTTGTGGGCCAGACATGGAATTACTATCACCAGCATTGAATTGGTGTTGTTATTGCAGTGTCCTAAAATAACATTGTGCTGCTTTTGGACACCCTGTAGGAGACCTTGGATCCCAATGATGATTTATTCTGCTTCTATGATTTCTGCAATGGTATTGGCTGAAGAGCTCAGTTCTTCCCTAGGGCCTGGAAGTGCAGGATTTCAGCTGATTCAGGGTAGCACTGACACACAATTTTGTGACTCTTTCCATAGCTCCATGCAGGGAATTGCTAAGGGAAGATGAAATTCCATGTTGGAGACTCAGACCTTCCTGTATCTGCCAGTTGTAACCCAGAGAGAAGATACCTTAGGGAGAGTACAAAACTTGCAACACATAGTCACATAGTCAATATTTTGTGCATATTCTGTATCAGACAATATTTTGTCCATATTCTGTATTTGTCCATATTCTGTACCCGTGAATATTCCACATCAACCCCTTTCCACTGCAGTCTCCATTTTCTGTCTGTAACTAATGTATATGCATACACATGCATGTTTTGATTTGCCACTTCATTTAACTCCTCTGTGTTAAGAGAAACACTAATATTTATTTCAGAGCTTTTTTTCCCTGCAGTGTCTGTTCTCTGATTCCAGCAGAACACTGTCATGTGAAAGAACCTATTCAAAATCCATTGCATTCCCATCCTTTTAATTTATGCAGTCAGATTTATTTCCTGACTTCACATATCAGTTCTTGTCTGCTCTTGAATTCATTTGCTTTCACAGTAGACAGAGCTGCTAAAGTAGCTGCACATATACCAGCCTTCTCACACTGGAATGATATTGTCCCTAGGTGGTTTTCCCTTTAATTGCCACAGATCCTCCCAGAAATTCTGGCAGAGCACATCACAAGTTCAGCAAACGAGAGACCATTGGATGATAAAAGCCTGTTTGTGCTGTTCTTAACTCAGGAGGAGTAAAAGCTGATTCTTCACGTGCCCAAAATGAAATTAAAGGGGGCTACTGAACGAGGTCGTGGTTGCACGGTCACTTTAATCTGGCATAAATCTGGCTGCTGCTGAAAGGGGCTGTTTCCCCCCTCTCCCCTTCCTCTGCACCAAGTCACTGCCTTCACCCACTCTTGTCTGGCACCACTGTCTGCCTGGCTCTGCAATGTGTGGGACCACAGCACCCAGCTGAGTATCAACTCAATTACTTGAATACTTTTTTTTTTTTAATAAAATCAGTTTCTTGGGGTAGTAGAGGCACATGAATGTTTGTGCTGGGGTATGAGCGTGCAGGGATGGGTGTCTAGGGGAACAGGGAATGGAAGAACTGCTTCTCCAGCAGCAGCCCAAAGGGACAGTGAGTGATTAAGCCTGATTAGGCCAGCAGCATCCAACCCACAAAAATGAAACTATCCAGGCAAGGCTGTGAACTTTTCGCATTTTTTGGCAATTCTTCTTCTTCTTTCTCATAAGCACCTTCCCATTTCTCAGTAGCCAGTCAGGCACTGAGGTTTGCAAGCACTTTTTGTCCTAGGAATTTCTTTAGCAGTAAACACAGTTATCTGTGTTGTCTCCTTTTTTCCATTTGTAATGTCTACTATCCCCCAGCAGCACTGCTCCCAGCATGTCAAATTAATTCAAATTTCTTGTTGTTCTCTTTTTTCTTTTCCTTTTACCACAATGTGCGTGCCATCCTAAACTTTTCCAGAGACCAGTCAACCAAAGAAAAACAAGGTATTTTTCCAAATTATCCAAACAATGAGCATTTCATTTCTGAGACACATCCCAAAGACCATTTCTCAGTTCAGTGAAATACTGTCCTAGTTCTGTTGGACTCAGGGGCAGCTCACAGTTGAGTTGTCCCAAGAGCAAAGCAGTGCTTTGGTTGTGGCTCCTGGGTTTCCTCCTTTCCAAAAGCAGCAATCCATGTTTGCATTGTGCTTGGCTCCAGCCACGTTCTCCTCCTGGCTGCCTTGCTGTGCAAGGGGTGCCAAACCAAAATTCCTCAGCTCCCCTTCCCAGCCCACCCCATCCCCACCCGTCTGTGTGGGAACGGGGAGGCCACTGCTGGGACCTGCCACACCAGCAGCCAAGGTAAGAGAAGAAAGGGGGAAACTCCCACTGCCAAACTCTGCCACAAGAGAGAAATTCCCCTATCCACTGCTGGGGCTGGGCAGGTTCAAACCCACAGCAATGGGAACTTTTGTAGCATCTGTGGGTTTTTTTCTTTACTCTGTGATGGAAAAAGCCCCTGTGTGTGGCACATTTGCACAAGACTTGACACCAGAACGTGCTGGAAAAGTGAAGCATAAAATCCAGTAACAGAACAAGAAAAAATGTAGGATCATCCTGAAAAGACAGAAATCTTCCAGGTCAGTGTTTTGCATTTGTCCATCCTCGTTTCAGTTTTACCACAAAGCTGGTGGTAATTAGTACTGGTTGCACCTTCTGAATCCAGTTGTATCTGGTGCAAAACACTCTAAACTCCACAAGCTTCATCCTGTGCCACTCTTTTCATTGTACTGGGGTGGGTCTAGGATTGTATCCCCCAAAACCTGCCCATTCCAAAGAACAGCAGGATTTGGGTGTGAATTGTTACACTGGTGTGTCACGGTTTTTCCTCTGCCACAGTGGAGAGTTCTATGTGGTGATGTCCATGGAGTCAGTGATCTGCCCAGCTTACAAAAAATGAGGGTCTGGCCAATAAAATCCCTTGTTGGAGGAAAAAATCTGTTCTGAAACAAGGAGAGACCTTATTTTTAGGAGGAACCTCCATAGTCAGCTTGCCATGAGGAGTTCTGACATTCTGTTACTGGTTTGAAATACTTGCACTGTGAGAATAAAACTGAAAATGACAGGAAGGCTTAAAGCTTTATGTAACTTTGCTCTGAGATAAATTATACACAATTTTACAAGATGTTCTATGAAACAAACGAGTTTTCTGCAGAGAATTGTCTTTGTGGTTTTACTCAAAGCACAAGGGAAACGTTCTTAGCTTCCTTTTTATTTGACAAATTTTTAGAAGACATGTGCTCTTTCTTGCTGTTTTGGTTTGTTGGGCTTTTTTGATAGCTTGCTTGAAATGATTTCTTATTTTTTGAATTGCTCTGATCTGCTGTTTTCCCTCCCTGCTCTTGGAGCTAATTTCTCTTTCTTTCCCTCAAAAACTGATTGCATTTGTATCATCTCCAGACAGGTCACAGGAGGTACACTGAATGCATACTGGATATGTTGCACATCTGGTTTATATCCTCCTCCTCTGAGCCACTTCCCACCCCACAATGCAGTATTTCTGTATCATTACCATATATCAAAGCACAAAGGACACACAGACAGTGGAGCTAAGTGGACACAATACATGAAACACAACTAAAATCCCAATTAGTTTCAAATAGCCACTTCTCTTTTATACACAGTTCCCAGTTTGTGCAGTAGAGCAGTACCAAACTGAAGAGCTGCAACACAATGTCAAGTTTTGCACGAGGCATAAAAGGCCAACAAACTCAGTGTTCTGGGTTTTCTTTGCAACAGCCTTCTGGCATTTGTATGTAATCCTGAGAGACTCATTTTAGGGATAGAAAAAAGGAGCTTCTATCTAGACAGAACTTGTGTTGGTCTCTCATTTTTCATTACATGGATTAAAACAGGGGTTGCTATGCTACTGTTATTTGTAGGTCATTTCTCAGAGACCCTTGAACTTGGGACTTCAGCAGAGTAGCAACATGTCCTGTAGGTGACAAAGGCAGTGGAGTTGCCTTCAGATCAGCATCCACTGTCCCTCCTCTGTCAGTTCATCTGCTCTCCTCTTAGGAGATGGGAGAATCTTTCTTGGTCAGCACAGGACAATAGCTCTGGATCAGTGTGAAAGGACCAAGCCAACAATGATTCCTGAGGCACCACCACTACAGGCCAGGAGATCCTCAGAGCAAGGGAGAAAGAAGCACTTTATGCTGCCTTGGGCTCCTCTGGGTCTGGCAGTCTCACTGTGGAAAGTGTTTGTCCCATGGGCAGGTTTGGTTTGGCTGGCAGCAGCAGCAGCAGCAACTTTCTAGGGGTTCATCTCTGAGTTTGAACAGCTCAGACCTGCTCCATGTTTCAGAGTTCTGCAGTGGCAGAGCCAGGCAGGGCTGGATGAGATGAGCTGACACATTTCTGGAGTGAGCAGGCAATGCTGGGGGACTGACAGACGGACTGACAACCTGAGGGATGGGCTGCCTGGCTGACAGCCCAGCAGACAGGGGTGCTGGGCAGCCCCAGAGCAGCTTTGTGAGGTACTGGAGTGTGCAGCCCCTTGTAAACACCTTGTGAGTCTGCAACGTCACAAGGCAATCTGGCAGTCCAAAGATCAGCTCTCATAACTGAAGTCTCTGCTTCTATAAACCCTTGGGTTTAGAGGAAAAAAAATAGGAAAGGCCTTCTGAGTGCCAGCCCTGGGCCCTGAAAAGGTGTGGCAGGACTGGGAGCTCACCTTGTTACTTGCAGGGATGGGACGTGCTGGGAAGGGCAGCACCAATTGCCCATTGTCTCCATCCCTCCATCCCCCCAAACCAACGTGCACACCTGCACCTCCACACTCCCAGTTCCATTCTGATTTGCCCCTGGATTGAATTAAGCTGAAGGATCAAAGAGCAAAGCTGGGACAGTTTACACACACACAGAGCATAGACTGGAGCTGTCTGCTCTCAGAAAGCAGTCCTGTGTTTGTTGTCCCTGCTGGCCTCCCCTGATTCAATCAAAGCACAGCCCAAGGTCTGCTGTCCCAGCCCCAGTGCCCTCCCATCATACCCCCATCAGCTTTCTTCCCACTCAGACTTCTTCCAGATTTGCCTAATATGCTCCAAAATGCCAGGAAGTTCAATTCCCTTTTTTTTTTTTTTTTTTTTCCCCCTGGAGTTGGCATTTAAGCTGGAAGGAAAGACATTTCTGTCTGGTCAGAGAGAGGGAATATCTGTTCCAAATGCTTTTAAAATAGGCACATCAAACTTTATGATACTCCATCTAAAACAGTGGATTCTATTTTCCTTATATAAAATTTGGAGCAGTTTTCCATGCCCACATCCATGCAGCCTGTCTTATTCCTGGGTTTGGGGAGGCTGGGTCTCCATTAACTGAGCAATGCACAGTTTCTTAAAGTAAACTTGCATTTTTGTAAGCATTAAATATTCAGTTTTAGAGTAAGCGTCCATTGAAAGCGTGACTCTTAGTAAATAACAATAATACACAGTTACAGAGTTAAATGCAAACTCTTAAGCAGAATTAAGCTACTTTATTTACAGATTTCTTCAGAGCATGCAGTCCATTATTCCACCCTAAAAACGTTAGGCTGGTCAAGGTGATGTATTTATTGTCCCTAAGTACCCCACCCTAATGCAAATCAATTTGGGCAATGGCTGCATTGTCCATGTGATAGAGACCAGGAGGTGAGGTTTGCAGGCAGTAAACTCTGCTCATGAGGCAAATGAAGTGAACAATGTCCGAGTGATAACATTATGCTAAATGCTGATCTCCCTGATTTTCTGTAACCACCGCGGCTCCTTTCAACACCCAGCCAGCTGTGTCACCACGGGGTGGACACAGCCATTGCAGCCCAACTTTAGTCAGTTTGTCTATAAAATACACAGCAACGTTGTGTGGGGAGGTGTTTGTGTGCCACAGGAGCTGAGTTTTGAGAGGGAACACTAGGCACTTCTGTAACTGAATTCCAAAAATAAAAGGAAGCTACCAAAAAGTGCATAGGCTAATAAAAACTTAGCATCTTTTGTAGTCCCTCTCCATTGATAATGCCCTGCATCCATCTCCTGCAGGGTAGAGATAGCAGATGAGCACAGCTGAAAACAAATGAGACACATGTGTGGGATTAAAGTGGGGCAACAGTTAAGGAAAAAGTGTCTTTGCTGACATTTCATATATTTTCTTGTCTAGTTTAATTTAAGGAGTTATGTTCTAAAAAAGCATGTTTTGGTGTTTCTGTTATCCCTGAGCTTCTCTATCTGTGCTGGTGATTTACTCTGTGCAACCTAGAGCTGGAATCCACTTCTCCCTCTGCTCAGGCAAATCCTTTTGGGCAGAGATGTGTCCATCAGACCTGTTCATGTGGGAGCGTGGCTTGTGGATTCAGCAGCAAAGATGGAGCAGAATTAAAAGTTTGGGAATAAATTAGCTATGTGGTTTGAACATTTGTCACCCCTGGTAAACAGGAAATAGTGAATTGATGGAAGTAGCATCCTCCTAGCCCTTGGTAGCCATGAAGTTCAGACTGTGCAGGATGATTCCTAAGCAGAACTGAGGATGTTTCGGCAGTCTGGGGATGTAAATAATGCTGCAGCCCTTAGTTAGCCCAGTCAGTTCATCATCCATGCTCCTTGGGATGGATCCCAGCCAGAGTTACAGCAATGCCCTCTGTTTAGGACACTCTGAAATCCACTGTCAGAAACTTAATCAAAGTATTTGCCAGGGGAAAAAGAAAAAAAGTCTCTGCTAATTACTTATGTGCTTATAAACCATATTTTGGCAATAGAAGCACAGGAGTTTATTACTGATGCTGGAACTAATCCTATACAGGGTATGGCAGGTCAATAGAAATACATCCTGCACTGATGGAATATTGAGTTCTGTTGATATTTGGACCGGAGAAATGCTGTGGACCAGATATTGCAGTCCATTTTGAGGACTGGTCTTAATTTTATGGGCACTACAGGCACATATTCAGAGTCACACCAAAGGTTCTTAGCAAATCTCTAAGCCAGGTACATTCTGAACATCTGAAGTATTTTGCTGAATTCATTTCTTGAAATCAGTCAATAGTTGCTGTTTATTCTGGCAAATACATAATACAAAATGAAACAATGTTCTGCCTCACTTTAGTCTAAGATCTCCTGTATTTAAGGTTGGCTCACTCAATTTAATAAATGTGTGTGCATGATGCTTGTGTTATATAGAGAGATGCCCAAATGGATCCTTAGATCCAAATTTCCCCAAATGTGGAAAAAAGAAATGCACTTCAACTAATCATCTCTTACTGAAAAAAAAAAAAAAAAAAAAAAAAAAAAAAAGAAGATGAGCTTCAGATTTGGAATAACACTAGTGCTCCAAACTTTTGGTTTCATGTTGAGCCAACACTGAGCCACCCTGCTGCTTTTATAGAATAAGGAGAGTTTTAATACCTCAGAGTTCATTGAACCTCTTCTGCTTTTTACTGTTTTTCATTTTAGTGCACATCTCTACCCCCAGACTTGAAAAAGGATTAAAATGCCAGTTAGGAGACAGATCACTCAGCATTTCTAATCACACACCAGAAATCTCAAGATACATAGTTCTCACAAGATTTTCTACTCTTTGTAGACCATAAAAGGCTCAGATAACCTTCTAAAATCCACTCTGATCTCTTTAGTTATTAAAAAATAAATTTTCACTGGGAATCTAAAGTAGGCTCCTACTGCAGTGATCACATTCAATCAATCTAATTTCACTCCACTGCTTCAGAAATTATTTATGCACTCATTCACTGGGAGTAACAGAAGTCTTCATTCAAAACAATATTCTGACAATTGAAACAGGGCTGGAACTATTGCAAAAGGAAAAGAAAAATATTTTTTTTAAAAAAGCCCTGGAGTACTGCAGGGAAACATTTCCATACACATTATATCATAATTTCAGATGGTTATAGGCATGTTCTTTGTAACTCTTTTTCATATTCATGTTTCAGAAATGCTCCAGAGCAGCTGTCCTGTCACTGCGAGTGGAAGAATGTGCTGACCTGCTCAGCCTCCCTGAGAAGCAAATACTGAACCATCTAAACTGCAAACTGATAAGTTTAGGGTTGCATTTTCCATTACCTTCATCACTGTGAAAGTGAATTTCAAATAAAGCAAGTGACTGACTTGCTTTCAGGGAGCTTTCTGGAAATTCCAGTCTTGATAAATAAGAACTTCTGGTGCATGTTTTCCTGCAAGGTAAATCTGATAGAAAGAGCCAATTAGTTGAACTGCCAAATTGCTTAATGGCATTAGTGTAACTACTTCATGTCCTATTTATCTGTCTGTGATAAAATGTTTTGGCGTTGCTGAAAAAGTTGATGCTTTCAAAAGTTCCAGCCTTTCCCTTTTTTTCACTGAACTGTTGTGTATTTAAATTAGAGCATATATTATTTATCTGCTCTTTACAGAGAGACACAACATTTCTGGCTCTGGTCACAGTCTGCCTTTTCAGTATACTTTGTACACCTAACACATACATTCCTCTGCTATCAAAGATAATAAATGTAGGAAGATAATGTCATGCCTTGAAGAGTGATGCTTATTGATCAGTCTGCAGCTTAATTTGGAGTATCTGAACATGGATCAAATTATCTAATCTGAGAGAGAACAGCTTCTGCAAACACACAAAATCTTCTGTTAGCATCTGTGTGAGGATAGCAGGCAGTAAAAAGCCACAGAGCACTACAATGTGCTTGTAGGAACTTTGAACCATTTCTTTCTGTGGCATAACCACACCTATACCCACAGTCAGAGCAGTCTGCAACCCAGAGGGGGAAAAATCAGCCATTTGCTGAAGGTCTTTATTTCATTTGATTTTGATCAATTGAGCTGATCATTTTAGGAAAAGGTGTTAAAAACCAAACAGGAGGAAGAGGGATGTGGTGCTCTGAGTCCTGGTTGTGTGCAGAAAGAGTGGCATCTAGTGGGCAGCTCCTCAGCTCGGGAAAGGCACTGCCTGTAAAACAGGTCAACTGCTCTCAAAACTTATGACTATGCTCATCATGGATGAAGTGGGAGAGAATGTGGATCAGTGATCAAGAAGTACTTCACCTTCCTATGTGTTTCTAGTTTTCTCCTTGCTAATTAGATTTAACAATACTTAACTTTTCGCTTCGGCCCTCGTGTGGAAAAGCAAACTTGAAGGCAATAAACAATCTCTATTCCACATTTGCCTTAGGATTAACTCAGTGTTACTGAGAAGAACTGAATAGAACCTTCTACTTAATCTTCCCAATTACCTTAAAAATGACTGAGGATAACTAGGTGGGAGTTCTTTTGTTGCAAAGAAGTACTTGAAAATTGACTTTCACAGGGTGAAAGTTGACGTAATTGTGATCAAATGAATTTTTCATTGTGCAAATAAAAACAGAGCCAGCATTTCACCTAATGACTTTAACTCAAAGAGATATTCAAATTTAGATCTCTGTTTTGAGAGAGCTATGAATGAAGCACACAATAGCACCCTGATTATACTTTTTCACACTCCCAGATTTAATCTATGATTTATCTTGGCAGTAGGGGAAAGCAAGCCTTTGATGCTTTGGGATTTAAATTATTTCCTTGGAGTCATCTAGGAGAGCTGTTTTACTGGAAGGAAAATATACCAGAAAAACCGTTGATCTATTCCAGCCTATCAAAAGCTCTGTGGCACTAGTTACCTTATAGATATTAATAAAATTGTGGTTTATTTTGCTCCCAGTCCTCAGGCTTCAAGTGTGACTGCAGTGAGGACCTCTGAAAGTTACTTTGCTCCATTCATAACTAATTCTGTTGCCATTACAGATCACAGCAGTCATTTAAGAGCCATCAAGCATTATTTTATGTTGTTTTGCAGGTATCATGTGTGTTCCCATCTGTCTGTAGAAGATATTATTTTCCAAGGTATAAGTTATGAAGGCACACAGGCAGAATTGGCTGGATTCATTTGCCCCTCCTGGAAGAATTATAAGGTAAAGGGATAATTGTGCAGAGGAATGCCACAATTATTAGTCTGCACTAATAATTGCTTCCCAGCTGCTGGTCCTAGAAAGTCCTCTGATGTTTCCTTAGTACTTCACAGAACCAAGCCTCACTTCCAGTGGGTTTCATCAGAATATTGTATGAGAGATTAAAGGAACAAAATCATCTGCAAATGGAATTGAGTCAAGCTTTTTATTATGAAACAATACATTAAATACTCATCAGGCAGTAAGACATAGTGTTACATAAATGTTGTGTCTTCATGCAATATTGTTATTTAACCTAGAAAATTGTAATTAAGGATTCCTCCAAAGCCAAGAAAGCTGGTCTTCTCTTCGTGTTGGTATTCTGCCATTTTCTCTTGACCTCTGTCTCCAAGTTCCTTTTGCTTCAGACAGTCTGTGCCCTTAAAAGGATACTTAGGACTAATGAGCTGCCCATACCTCAGGAACTGTGGAAACCCTCAATTCAGTCATTCAAGCATGCAATCATTGCTGGTAGAAAATACATGGTGATCTATAATTCATCAAGCCATTTAGAGCTGGAAGTTCTGCTGTACCATGAGGATTGCACTACACTGCAAAGAGGTTCTGCTCTACAATGAGCACGTAGCCGATGCAGGAATAATCTTGTCCTCCTTAACACAATCATGTATAAACCCATGTGGAGATCTGCAAGGAAAAAAAAAAAAAAAAAAAAAAAAAAAAAAAAAAAAAAAAAAAAAAAAACCACCAAACAGAATATCAAAATCCATGCTGACATTGGCCATACTAATAACACCTTAAGGGCTTCAAATCATTTAAACACTTTCCTAACATTAATTCTTCACAGTGGCCTGGGAGCAGCTGTTGGGAAGAAATCCTGTAGCTAGGTGAGCCAGCCTTCAACTGTGTCTCATCTGGAGGACTTTTTTTGAAAATTGCCAACTTACCTCCTAAGGCTGAAGTTTGGGAATGTTATGTTTTTGTTTTCAAATGAGTTTCAGACCTTTGGCTTATTGAGGATTAATAGAGCCCCACTGAAATCTGCTATAATGTCCCAATTTTCAAAGGTATTCAGAGATGTACAAATAGATGAAAGAATTTTAAGCAGTTGAACTTTCTCTCTTTTGAAACAGATCAGCCGTTACAGATACCACCTCTGCATTTTGCTGCTTAAAAGCTTTTGAAAATAGGAAGCTAAATCTGCAACTTTTATATTAAGAAGTTAACTGGGAGTGATATAGCTTCACTATTATGGTGATGATTCAAACTTATTTCAGTTGACAAATTTCAGGTCTGTTTAAAAACCCTTCTTGCAGGTCAGACTGCATCCTGAATGTCTCCAGGATGAGTTTAATCTTTAACTGAGTTTAATCCTGCCCCACTCCCACTGACAGCTAAGTGAACAAGTACAAGAATCAAATAGAAAGAAAAAGAACACAAGTAGACATGAGGGAAACAGGAGTGACTTGAAACCACATTAATAAGAATGTTCTGCAGTCACCAGCTTACACCCACATAGCAGAGAAATGCATTACCAGTTCTATTAAAGTGACGAGAACAGAGTGACAGTGCTGATGCCTGAGACACTTGTTCCCTGCCCAGCTGCCTGACACCTTTCAGCACAAGGTGTTTCCCCAGACTTTGGTTATTCCCTTCTCTCCCACTGTGTGGCTCTGCCTTTCACTATGGAGAAAAAATATGCACTGTAGAAGAAAAAAAAAAAAATATATATATATATATGTATATGTACCAGTTGCAGGGTAGGCAAACCCATTAGATTGGATGCACCAGATCCCTGTTGCAGTGTGGGAGGCAATGAGGATTCAACCAGTGTTCAAGGAATTGTTCTTCTGATCTCTGCTCCAAGCGCTGGAGGTGAAGCATATACTCCTATTTAAAGAAAAAAAAAAAAAGTAATTTAATTGTGTAATCACTCAATGTTAATGTCAGGCCAGGGACTCAGGATAATTTTACAGCTGATGTAAGAGCCATTCATTAATCCCTTAAAATAATCAAATATAGTGAAATGGTGTTGCTAGTCAGCTTGCCCCAGACTAGCAATATTTAATGAATGACATCATCTCCAGATCAGTAAAGGTGTTGAGCAAGAATTAACAACAATATTCATAAATTAGGAATTCTGTATACACATTTCTTATTTGCATGTTGACACAGAAGTCTTTGTTGGGCCTGAGGGTACAAAGGATTCTCACAAATAGGTCTGTTATAGCCCCTTTTGAAAACTGACTCCTGCTGCTTAAAGAACATTAACCCCTTGCAGGATCATATGGCAGGACTGAAGGGTTCTAGTCAGTAACACACATCTGTGCTGACTGCTCTTAAATAAAATAATGTGAATTTCCCACATCAATTTATAGAGAGAGGCTTTGGTCTCAGCAACAAATTTATCAAAGTAAAGTGGGCTGTGTACCAAAAACTTGATCTCCATCAGGGACAAAATTTACTCTTAAAATGTCCCAGTCCTAGGGGCTCACAGGCTTTGTGAATAGCAGATACATTTATTCAGAATAATCTCCCATTGCTTTGGACAGTGGGCACTGTTGGAATGAAAGCTGTAGCCCAAACCCTTTGCACTGGCCAAGTATTCCAGCATCAGGATCCTGCCTTGCACTGGGCTTTCTCTCCTCACAGCACTGAGAGACTTGGCTCACATCTCTGGGGAGAGACTGCCTTAGGAACTGGCAGGGAACAGACCTGTGTGACTGAGAAGATGCCACATTATCAAAAGCAGGATCTCAATCAAAGCAAGTTTAAAACATGCTGATAACATAAATTACTTTTTCTTTTAATAATCAAAGAGGGTACTCTTTCTGTCTGTAACTGAACAGGTTTTTGACTCAAGCAGCCCTGTGGAAGTCAAAGAGTGTCACAAAGAATTGCAAATTACATTCCCCACCTCAGCATGATCTGGCCCAGTACAAACAGCTTTTGCTTAAAACAGATGAAGAGAGGTGGGTTCATCCCAGCATTCATCTAATTCTGCTACAAAGCATCCATACAAAATCAGTTTTTCTCCTTGAGTCCATGTGCACAAGCTGTGTGCACAGGGATGCAGCAGCCATGCACCGTCATTCACATGGAAAATCTCCACGTTCCACAGGGCAATGAGGGTTGTTTTTCCCATTAGAAGATGTTTCCTTTTCTACTGAAAACTTTGACATTTAGGGAGCAAAACAAATATTCTTATGTTTGAATTTTCTTACAGAGGGTCAGCTTTGCTTTCTAGATAAAAAAATAAAAGAAAATAAATATAAGAAGGTAGGAATTTCTCAAAAAGTGTTTGCTCCCAATTGTGGTAGGAGAGAAAGTGGCAAGGACAGAGCAGCAGAGTCAGAAATCCAACATTTCTTTAGCCCTGAATCCCTCCCCTCCCTACACAGTCATAGAATTCATAAGGATCACCAAGCCCAGCACTCCCTGCTCCTCAAGGACCACCTAAAACTAAGCCATAGACTAAACCTTGTATGCATGCATGTAACTTCTTGCCATACAGGAATTACCTCAGTCCAACTGTTCTGCTGCTTCACTTACTCTGTATTCAATATTTGTTATATTTACCACATAACCTTAATCATATTAAGCATGAGCAGAGATGAGAGCTGTATTCCCACTAATTTGCAAAAACTACAAGGCTCATTTAATAACTCAGAAACCAACCCAGTCCTGTTGTAGGCAGCAGTGCAGCCTTCTGATTTTTGGCTGTGTTGTGTCATTTTCAGTGTACAAGGCTGTCAACCAGCACGGAGCAATATCCTTGTGACAGCTTTGGTTTGTCGTGGTGCTCCCTTTGACAAACTGTGTGTGCACCCAGTGTTTGGCAGGTGGATTCTTTTTGGCTGGTACACATTACCCACTGGAAAGGGAAAACCAGGAGCTCTTTCTACAATCCTGCAAGGCACTTATTGCTCCTCTTGTCCTGTGGAGTCCAGAAGTGTTCAGCACCTTGCTGAACTGAGCCCTGTGCTTGTCACACACACACACACACACAATCCCTTGTGTGCTCCTGGCTTCTCTGGGCTTTGCCTCTTCGGAACCAGGTAATTTTAGCTCAGTTTATTTAATTTGGAAAGAAATAGGCAGTAGTTTTAAAATATCTTAAGTACCCTTGAGAAGTGCAGGATTATGTGTAAGGTCTTGTCAAAGTACAGAAAACAGAAGGCTCTAAACTCTTTTACTTTATCTGTTGTTGTAACAAGGTTTAGAAAGAAATAAATATAGATATTCCATGCAAGCCCAAAGCTGTTGCATTAAGTCAGGAACTAAAAACTCTTACAATATCATAAAAACCCATCCTATCTGTAGCATCCATAAATAAGTCAATGAAAGTAAGTGATTTTTAAAGCTGGTTGAGAACTACCTCAGTCTCCACCCTGACCACTGACACCTCCATCGCCTCACTACCTGCAGTGCAAAATGTACTGGAAGCAGAAGATATTTCCTGTTACTCAGTTTTTCAGGAACAGGCTGATGAAATCCACATCTCTATAAATGAAATGACACTTTCTTCTCAATAATTTGATCAGTATTTTTGAGTCATGATAAATAATCTCCTAATTCTGCAAGCGAACATTTTCAGAGCAATACTCAGCACTTACAGAATGCTTTTACCTGTAATTGAAAGAATTTAAAAGGGGTTTTTTTAATACTTCATGGAAGAACTCAGGTGCTTTAAAGGGTGATATTCATAACATATTGCCTGGAAGCAATAGAAATTTAATACTAAGCAACAATGTTTTTAGGGGGATTTGGTGTTGGGCTTTTTTAGTTAATGTAATTTAATAGTAAATGTCACAGATCACCCTCATTGGTTCATCAGGAAAACCAGCTTTTCTTGGTCTGTCTTCACGACGAGTCCTCAGCATCTGTTTGGCATCTTTTTCAGACAAAATTGGTGAAGTGTCTGAAGAGAGAACAACAGCAATTAGTTCTGAAATTATCAAAAAGTTAGTATTTTATCTAACTGTTGTCAAATGAAATATCTCCAAACCTGATTTTTTTTTCCTATACAGAAAGTGTTCTTTCATTACTGCCCCTTCCCAGGGGGTATTGCATTCCAAGAGACAGAAGTGGAATTTTAAACCATGTTTATAATTGTGTTTTCTCTTGTTCCACTAGTATAAAGCAATGCCCACATATTCATGTTACTATAAAGTAAGCAAATATAACAGCACTATCGAACCACTGGTTGCTGGTCCAACTCTTTGTTCTTTTTTGTGTTGCTTTATAGGATTTTTTTTTTTCAATAATGGGTTAGATACATTTCAAAGAAGAGATTGCATTGAACATTCCACTTGCAGGACCTTGGTAAAATAATATTAAAATAGTAAGCAAGTAAAACTAAAATTTTGGGGGTTACAACAAATGACTGCAGTGTGGTAATGCAGAGAGTTAAATATCAAATACAACATCGTGATTGTTAAAAATCACATCAAGGAAAGCCTGCAATATAAAAACAGTTGAGTGTTAAAACTTAAATATGTGAAAATATATGAATAATGAATACTAAAATAGAAGGTTGACAAAGTTCTTCAGCTCTACACACATATGCAGGTTTCTTGATATAAACTCCTACCTGTAACAGTGATCAGCAGGACCAAAAAGGAGACAAACAAAAGCAACTTCTTCATTTTGATTCCGCTTTCTCTCAGCCTGTTTCAAAATGAGCAACCCTGACTGAGGCATTTGACTATTTGAAGGAGCTACGTCAGTCACAAGTGTTTGTTTCTGCTTTAATTTCAATGATAGTATGATTCTGAAGACATCTGGTCTGAAGGTTTGAATTAGTCCATTATCTGCTCACACACATTCTCTGCATAACTCTTTTCCTGAGGGAAAGAAAATAGAAGGTCTTTTTTTCCACCTCAGGCTTCAGAGCTACACTGGGTATTTTAAACTTGTGAAAATAAAGCTTATCCCCTCATATTTAGCATGGCAAGCAAAGGTTTTTGGTGCCCAAGGTAAAGTATTGTTTTTTAAAAGAAACAACTGCCCAGTACTGTTAATCTCAGAGGCAGCTGCAGAGGGGCCCCTTTGACAAAAATTCTGTCTAACTTTGCTCCAGCAGAGAAGTACTTTCTACTGGGGTTTAACTCTAGCAAAGCCAAATTATGACTGTTGAGAAACACAGCAGAGTCTTCTACCAAATTAACAGAACCATACAAACAAAACCCAACATAATTCCCCGTCCTCTCAGGACATGTTAGTAGAAAACAGGATTGTAAAGCATATTAAGCATAGTGTTAAGTAAGGATTTAGGTTAGCAAATGTCACTGCAAACAGGTAGTTTTGGCCTTGAGGAATGTCCAGAGCTCTTCTGGGCAGTGCTGTGCTGAACACGAGGTACCAGCAATTTGTAGGGCATGAAATGCATCCCTTCAATTATAACATATAAAATAGGTAGTCGGAGTTCATCATTGCGTCTTACATGAGGAAAGTGAGGAATTTCCTTGGAAACCTGAGTGTTACCCAACTGGATGCAGTATGTGCTTTTTCCAGTGTTTTTTCAAGATACCAAGACCCTAGAATCCAATAAATTTTGTATCTGCTGTATGGATTTGCATCATTGCTCACTGTACTGTTGTGAGAGTGGAAAAACCTGTAGGTTCTAATGGCAGCCACTCTTCTTAGAACTGCTCCAGGGGAAACAGTCAAACAGATAATGACAAAATAAAAATATGAGGGGAAGGCATTTCTGGTTGGGCAATAAAGCACAACCATGGGGAGGACAAACAGAGGCACAAAGGCAGGACTGGGGGGACCTGATATGTTGTAGTGAGGTGGGGATGGGGCTCTTCTGCTGCACCCACAGAGGACCAGGGGACACGGCCTCAAGCTGAGACAGGGGAGATCGAGATAAAATATTTTCACAGCTTGGTGTGGTCAGGCTTTGGAAAGGGCTGCCCAGGGAGGTGGTGGAGTCACCATTCTCCATCCCTGGGGTGGGCCTGGCGCTGGGCGCTGTGGCTTGCTGGTCACAGCGGCAGTACAGAGTGCACGGCGGGGCTGGGTGACCTCAGGCCTCTTCCAACTTTGATGACTCCATGATTCTAGGGCGGAACCAAATTATGGGGGAAAACATTTATGGTTGGGCAATAAAGGCGCAAACACGGCGGTCACTCGGCCCTAAGGCAGCACGGCCTTCGCCTGGGGTCTGGGCCCGGCGGATCTGGAGCTGGAGCCGCTCTGCCGGGCCCTGTGGCGGCCGCCAAGCGCCGCCGGCGACACCCCCGCTCGCTGTGTGGCGACAGGCGGGGCGGGCGGCGCCCGTGTCCCGGCAACGGCCCCGCGCCGCTTCCGCTTCCGCCGCCCCGCGCATCCCGGGGCGACGCTCCGAGCCCGCCGTGCGCCCCGGCCCCGGCCCCGGCCCCGGTTCCGGCTCCGGCTCCGGCTCCGCCGGCAGCTCCCGGGCGGGCCGAGGGCCCCAGCTCGCTGTGTGCCCCGCGGAGGGCCCGGAGCAGCGGCGAGGGGCAGCCGGGGCCGTGCGGAGGGGCGCGGGGGGCAGCGGGCAGCGAGAGGAGCCCCGGCCGGAACCCGCCGCCGGCCCGATGTGGCGCAGGTCGGTGCCGAGCCCTGAGGAGGGATCAGAAGATGGTGCGCGAAGCCGCGCGTTGGCTCCCTGAGCGAAGGGGCCGTTCCGGGGCTCGCCCCGCCGCCTGCCCGAGAGGTGCGAGGGCTTAGGCCGGGGAGGCGCGGGGATGGAGGGCTCGGGCGATGCCCCCCGGGCCGGGGCCGACTGGCGCCTGGCCTTGTGGACCCTGTGCTCCGTGCTGCTGCCCGTGCTCATCACGGCCTGGTGCAGCTTCCAGCGCTCCCGGCGGCAGCTGCTGATCCGGGACATCTTCCGCAAGAGCAAACACGACTGGCACTACACGGACCTCTTCGGGCAGCCCTCGTACTGCTGCGTGTGCGCCCAGCACATCCTCCGCGGCGCCTTCTGCAGCTGCTGCGGGCTACGCGTCTGCGAGCGCTGCCTCAAGAAGGCGGACCAGCGCTTCCTCTGCAAGGAGATCATGCTGAGGGGCGCGGCGGCAGCGCCCGGCTCCATGCCGCACCACTGGATCAGGGGCAACGTCCCTCTCTGCAGCTGCTGCATGGTCTGCAAACAACAGTGCGGCACGCAGCCCAAGCTCTGCGACTACAGGTACTGCATACAGGGCAGTCTGACTCTGTGGGATCAAATACGGTGCCGTGTCTGTTGTGTTTTACACAGGGTTGTTGGGAGACCGCACCCCAGAGGAGATCCTGCAGATGTCGGATAAGATACTGTTAAAAAAAAAAAACAACAAACGACTTCAAAGAACGTAAAATTAAAATGGATGCTTGTGAGTCATGGATTAAGAGTGTGGCGTTGCATCTCACGTCCACTCTTAATTGCATTACACCGGCGTGATGTGCAGGCTGTGTAATTACACACGAGAGACTCTCAGTGTCCAAGGGAGTTTGTGTTTTAGGGGATGGCATTAAGAAGTTTCTAATAAATTTGTCAGTTGTGCAGTAGATAGCCTAAACAGTCTGATTGGCACAGCTCACAGTTCAGAGAACCAAAGTGTACGTCTCAAAATTGGCATCTGCTCAGTTTAAATAGAACAATGTCCTGTAGAGGTTTTACGTTCATTTTTAAGGATGCTCAAAAAAGCTAAGGAGAAGTTTTATAAGCTACTGAAATATATTGTTAAGGAGTGTGATAAGAGTGTTTTAAAAAGACGATGAACCATTAAATGGACTTGCACTGTCATTAGTAAGGCTGCTTGCATAGTTATCAGTGCCAAAATGCAGATATAGGTGCCTCAGAGTGTTACTTAAGCCTTCTCAAAGGATGTCATCTTTTCAGCCTAGATTCTGCCAGCTTTTGCTTTGCTTCTATTCGATATTGTCAAACTGCTTGGTCAGTGAGCAGAATTACAGAGTAAAAGAGCACATTATCAGAAACAAAACCTTGAGAGTGTGTGTAGGAGAGGAGGGAAGGGCAGGAATTAGGAGGCAAAGGGGAAAGGAAGGAAGAAGAGGAAAAGAGAGTCATAGGATAGGGCAAGTGTCATTGCTACTTCTAGCCATATGTTGGATTAGTCAGGAGGACTCCAAAAATAGCTTTCCCAGCTGCTTAAATCAAGGCTTTGGATGTAGTAAATGAGGATTAACATTCTGCAGAGGCTGGAAGTGGATATTGCAGTATTTCCTCTTGTTCTAGCCTGTTTTCCAGGGCAGCTTTTAGAATAGGTCATAAAGCAAAGCAGTTTTGCATAACTAAATTGCATCAGCCTCATACAGTTCTGTGTAAATTTTTAGGTTTCAGGCTTAAAGGGGAATTATCAATCTTAATGAATGCATTAGTAACATTTATTGAATTGAACTCCAGTGTTTTATCTGTGCTCTTTAAGGATGGACAGGAGTTCAGGTTCTTTTAGAGGCTTTCAGTGTAACTGTTAAGATTTCAAAGAGGAGCATATTTATATAACCTATTTTTTTAAGTAAAAATAACTGTATTCATTTAAAACTATTGGGTTGTTTTGTTTTTTTGGGTTTTTTTTCTTTTTTTAGTAGAATTCAAATACTTTCATAGACCTGCAAGCACATGACCAATTTAAATAATTTTCTATAGCCAATACATAGGCTTCCAAGGAATGCATATTTTTCCCTGTAATGTGTTTAAAATATTACTTACAACAGTGCATGTAAGCATAAATATTTTGGCAAAAGTCTAAAATAAATGAGCAGAATCAATGTGTCTGTTTAAAGATTGTTTTCGTGGTTTTTGTTTTTTTTTTTTTTCTAGATGTGTGTGGTGTCAGTACACTGTGCATGATGAATGCATGGTGGACTCTCTGAGGACTGAGGACTGTACATTTGGAGAATTCAAAGACTTAATTATCCCGCCCTATTATTTGTCTGCAATCAACCAGATGCGTAAAGAGAAAAGAACCAGTTATGAAAAGGTAATGCTCTTTTACCTGCTGCTTCTTTGGTTTAGAATATACCAAAAAAACAACCAAATAAACCCACAGACAGACCTTGAAATTTGAACTCAATACATTGTCACATTAGCAACTGTCAAGTAAATGTTTCAGGATATATTAAGTACCTGCTGTATTAATTTAGAGGTGTTTGTCATTTTACTAACATGCTTGTTGAAGCGTAAGCAGATGTGGATTTTTTATTCTAAAATACTGAGATTTGTCTTTGAATCTTTGAATGTTTTGTTACTGTGTTCATAACATTGTAGTACTTGTTGTCCTGGCCCCTGCAGAATCTTCAGCCTTGGTGTGTCAGAAATATTTGTGTTTTGGCTACTTCAGACTAACTGCTGGGGTTTGGAGCAAGGCTGTAAACATTTTCAGACATGCAGTTTTTGTGTGACTGACTGGTTTTTACCTTTTGCAGGTGGTGCCTTACTGCAGAAAACACTGGATGCCAGTAATGGTGCTGGCCAATACTCGCAGTGGAAACAACATGGGTGAAATTTTACTGGGAGAATTTAAAATGCTGCTGAACCCTGTTCAGGTATTTACAGTGCAAAGCCACCATAATAAAACCAAGGTTTATATTAGAATAGATATCCCTTTGCTTTACACAATGGCAATAGGATCTTGTGGAAGATCAGTAAAGGAAACAAATTCATGCAGTTTGTTCTTTTAGAAAGGAGCAGCTTCACAGAGAAAAACAAAAAGTGTAGAGGCTTCTGCCAGCCCCGAGTTTGTTAGGAGTCTGTTACCAGTCCATTTTTTTTTTTTTGCTTGCAGTAATACATGCAGTAATTCAGTTAATAAGAAATATCTGGCTTTTGAACTAGTGTACACAACAGTAATACATGCAGTAATTCAGTTAATAAGAAATACCTGACTTTTGAAACAGTGTACACTTTTAGAAAATGAACAATTTAAATCTTCTTTATAGGAAACGCATGTTTGTTTAAATCCTCACTTTATTTGTGGAAATGTCAGCCTTGACAGTTTCATTTCATGTAGTTGCTTTCCCCTTAAAATCCACTGGTATGGCTTAGGATGTTGACCTAAGGTAGGCAGTTGTTCCTTGGATTTCCTGGCTGCACCTTAATACTCTTTCTTTGGAGTTCAAAACCTAGCTGTAAAATACTGCCTGAGATATTTCATTGTGTGTTTGTTTTAAATGCATTCCAATAAGGCTTAAAAGAATAAAAAAAATACTTTTATCTGGAGTCTTTCATCTTTACAGAAGTCATCATCATCATGCTTCTAGATACAGATTTTTCCTAGGGCTCTGTCTGCTCAGTTTGTCAATGCATTTAATCCTAGGGAGGCAGCTGGAGCTCTATTGTGCATTTGGAAAACAAATCCTCCTCAGGGAAGTCAAGACATCTCATTTGCTAATGTAATACTGCAAATGGAGAATGGTTGTTTTGCATTAGAGCTAACTTCTCGAAGTTGTTTATCTGTGAGGAAAATCCTGAGTCATGTTCTGTGAACTTACAGAATTCCTTATTTTCCTTTTTTCTAGGTTTTTGATCTCAGCAAAATCGCACCTGCTAAAGCTCTCCAGCTCTGCACTTGGCTGCCTTGCAATGCTGTCAGGGTTCTGGTCTGTGGTGGGGATGGCACAGTGGGCTGGGTCCTGGATGCAATTGATGAAATGAAAATAAAGGTATTGTGGTTTAAATTAAAAGGTGAAATGAGTTTTGAAGCTGCCAAAGTTCTGCCCCTTATCTCTTACCTACGTTTGTTGCCTTCATCTTCCTGAATAGGCTTACAGAGGAATATTTGCATGATTGCTTATTCATGTTGGGGAGGGGTGTGGGAAATACATCTTATGATTCCTTGTAGTTCAGGAAAAATATGAATGCTTTAGATTTTAAATTACATTGATAGTACTTCTTTTTTTTTTTTTGCAAAATAAGAAGAGAGCAAGCTGCAGGATATTTTCTGCATTGTTATTTCCTCTTTGTCTGAACAGATTTATATTGTCATAAATGGTATTGCTAATATTGGCTGGTGTGCTCTGACTGTTCGCTTCTCCCAGCACACTCAGTCTTTTATAAGAACCTCATTATTTTGCCAGCTGTACTGGTTATTTTGCCAGTGCATAAATGAGTGCAGTCATTTGCTTCTGCTCCTTGTCATATGTTCTGGAGAGTATGTCTGTCTGCAGCCTTGCCTATTAGCTGCAAAGGAGGAGGAGAAAAAAATAAGCTGTGTTTGCTGTTGATTTGAAATGAAAGATATTTTTGTTTATGGGATGATCCTAAGAACTTCTGAGAAAATTAAGAATGGAAAATAATTACAAGGCTTTAGTGCTTTACCTCATAAACTATTTCTCTAGTCCTGAAAGGAAGAAAGTTTTTATATCAAAGTTTTTGGTTTTTTTTTACTGCAGCTTTCTCGTTAATTCATAAAATGTTGTAGCTGCAGACCATTATTACAACTTCATGCATAGTTCAGCAACCTCTTTGAGAATAATTGTGTGCTGAAAAAGTAGAAATAAAGTAACTGTAAAAGTTAATGAATATGAGTATATGGTTCTGTGGTCCTGGCCACTTGATATATTGTCCCTCAGAACTGATATAGTTGATGAAATCTGGGTTTTTCTTTGTTCTGTTCAAATTGAGTCCTTTGTATTAGGTAAAATACTGTAGAGATTTATCAGCAAAACCTTTTTGTTATCAGTAGTAGGTTATTTGCTCCCTTCATTTATCTTGACTCTCAAATACAGGTTTACCTGGCTGATAACCTTTCTGGAAAAAAACAGTAACCAAAGTGCCAATCTACTGCAAGTGCTTTTCACAGCTAAATTGCAAAGGCCATAGTACAGCTGAAATAACTATTCACCCTTCTGTGGTGAGGAGAGCCAGGCCCTTTGCTAAGGTGGCTGTTGTAAACAGCTGCTGTCACTCTCTGCTTGGCAGACCTGATTGTCACTGCTCCATCTGTGGGTGACAGTCTGAAACTGAGACACTGGCTTTGCTCCTTTGAATGTCTGTGTTTCTGTGTGTGGTTGAACACCCTGAGACTCTGCGTCTGTTGTTTAGACTCACCTCACCTCAGTCTTGTAGCAGCATTTTCGTGTCTTGTTGCAGTTCACAGCCTTGTGTGTTACATCTCTCAGTGTTCATGTCACTTCCCAGATCTAAAGCATTCATTCCTGGGAAGGAATACTTTGTTCAGTATTCCTAAAGCATTGTTTCCATATTGTGTTTGTATTCTTTTTCCTTCTCACAATGCTTTAACATTTCCTTCCTTTACATTGCGCCTGGGTGAGTAGCTCAATGTGCCACCTGCTCTGCCAGCCCCGGAGCTCTGCTCTGTGTGACAGGCTGCTGGGAAGGTGAATTTATCTAACCTGAACATTTGGGGATAGAAGGGAGACAATGGGTGCTGAAGCAGGAGCTAATATGCAGTGGTTTTGTATCCTAGGGGCAAGAACGATATATTCCACAAGTTGCAATTTTACCTCTGGGAACAGGGAATGACCTGTCTAATACACTGGGCTGGGGTGCAGGTTATGCTGGAGAAGTCCCTGTAGAGCAGATCTTACGAAATGTCATGGAGGCAGATGGAATCAAACTAGACAGGTAAGGAACAGTGAAAAGATAAAATGTGTAGAACCAGACACTGCTGTAGCTCTGCTGATAGTCCATTGCAGCAGTTTTTTACATAAACACAAGTATTGCTGGAAGGAACTACAACGTAACTGAGGTCTGATTTAGTCTCTTAGTTGTTCTACAGGGCTTAACTCTTTAATAATTTAACTAAATTTGAATATTCTGCCTTAATCCTGGTGTAGATATGAGAATCCTAACTGCAGCTTTGATACTGAGGACTGTCTGTTGCAAGTCTAAGTACCAACTGTTGTTTTTCAGATGGAAGGTTCAAGTAACAAACAAAGGATACTACAACTTAAGGAAACCAAAGGTATGGTTTGCAAGTATAAATATGAATTCTATGGAATACCTAATTTTGTTGTTGTTATCAACTTCCCATTAAACACTCTGAATTTTAAACCCTAATGATGGTATTTAATAAAGCATAATTGGAAGTTCTGTCTTACAGGTGTTCACGATGAACAACTACTTCTCTATAGGACCTGATGCTCTTATGGCTTTAAATTTCCACGCCCATCGTGAGAAAACTCCCTCTCTGTTTTCCAGCAGAATCATCAATAAGGTGTGTTTGGTAAAGTGACATTTCCTCCTTGGAATTGTTGATTTGACTTCAGGCTATTTTTAGCTTTACTACCATTTCCTTCCTGCCATTTTAAGAGTTTGAGTTCAGTTTTCTTTGGGGAGTGGATTCCATGGGTGAGACATGTTTGCAGCCCACTCAGGTTCTGCCTTGTCTCTGCTTGCTTACAGAATTTACTGTTTGCTCAGGTTTTGCTCAGAATTTCTCATTTGCTTTGAAACTTTATGGGTTAAGTTCTCATTTCCTTTTCAAGTGGAAATCTAGTTGCTTATGCAAGTTGTAGCTCATCTCATGAGGAAGGTTTAGTTTAAGGATGTGCAAATATATTATGTGTAAGTGTTTTAGATAAGGTTTGCACAGCCATAACTATGCATAAATATTTCAAATAGTCTTCTTATGTATTGTCTTTTTCTAACAATGTTTTCTTTTCTCCCTGTTTTGTTTGGGTTTTTTTTAGGCTGTTTATTTTTTTTATGGAACCAAAGACTGCTTAGTTCAAGAGTGTAAAGATCTTAACAAAAAGGTTGAGGTAAATTTTTTTAACTTGCTTATTCTCTGGGCAGTCAGTGGAGCATAAAAACTTAACCTTGTGAAAAAAGAGGAGAGAAGCTTTGCTCTTTACAATATTTACACTTAATGATGTTTGTGCAAGGGTCACTATGGCCTTGGAGCATTTTTGTGTTCCTTTTGCTGTCTGCAACTTACTTGATGGAATTCATGTGTTTGGGCTTATTGAAAATTCCTAACTTTTTTCTGGCCTTGACTCAGTTCTGTGAGTGCAAGCACTGATATGCAGCTATAATTTGCCATAGCACCAGAGGCTTACATAAGTGAAGAGTTCTTTTTTTCTTTTCTCAACTAATAGAAATTTACTACAGCTCAGGATATCTTGTGAAATCAGAAGGATTTTTTTTTTAAATATGGATAGAAAACACATTCTCTTGGCACAGGGCCAGTTTTTCCTTTAAGTGGAGATCTATTAAATGCACAAAGTGAATAATTTTTATTGAAGTACTGAATATGATTCACAGTAATTAACTTCTGCTTGTCTTTTAAAGCTAGAGTTGGATGGTGAGAGGATTAAGTTGCCCAATTTGGAAGGCATCATTGTGCTGAATATTGGATACTGGGGAGGTGGCTGCAGGCTCTGGGAAGGAATGGGGGATGAGCCTTATCCTTTGGCAAGGTACAGAGGGCATTTTTTGCTTTGTTTTTTGCCTTTAATGGTTCTTGCAGTGTAAGGAATTCCCTCAGTAGACTTTGCTTATGTAGCCAGGCTTGTCTGGAGGTCAGAAGGGTTCCTTGGGACACGCTGTCTCATATTTGTTTATTTTCCTTGAATTGGAGACCTGGAGTAAAGGGATCCTTCTTTTATTCCTACTCCTGCTACATCAAGGGGGTTTTCACTTTCTCAAAATGTCTGGCATGACAGACAGCAGTAGCATTGGAGTGGCTATGAACAGTAAAGTGAGCCTTCAAAAAGTAGAAGATAGATCCATTTCAGAATCTAAAATACCACATCTCATTAGAGGTTAAAATGGAAATTAAAAACAAAACATGTTGAAGATTTTGACTCCCATATTGGGAGCAATACCAAAGACAAAAATAATTTCAAACATGAATTATTCCCTGTTGTGACTTCCTTCTTCAGAAGTTGTCTATATAAATTTACACATAGCTCTGTTACAAGGCTTATGATCCTGAATTTCTGAAAAATACTTAGGCAAGGTCCTTTACCCAAAGCTAAAAGATTAAGCCATTAAAAGATTTTTCCTTTGTATGGATATCTGAGTAAAAAGACAGAAAATTGTACAAGTTTATGGAAGAGAAATCCACTGTGGGCCTTAAATGTGCTCAATGAGCCTTGGAAAGTTTTACATACATGATTTCCAGAAGGGTGTGCTGGCTGGTGAATTGCTGTTGGATTATTCCTTTTCTGACTCAGAGATGGGGCAACAGAGAGGTGTTTTGAAAACTTTTATTCAATTTTCAGTCTCATGTGAAGGGTGAGACAGTACAGATGTTACAATTTATGTCATCACAATCAGAAGCCAAACTATTTCCTACTTACGTTATAAACGTTTCTTGGCCTATCAGCTTTTGCCACACAATGCCCTTGATGCCTTAAAGCAAATCATCTAAATTACCCCTCATGGGTCCTACTACAGTGCACCTTTCATAATTCTATTTCTCTGAAGTATCCAGTCTTATTTGCAAGGCCACCCTTTGAAACTTGTTTCTAGTTTCATTTCTTTCTCAACAATGTCCATCCTATCACATGGCATTTCTAAGTCAGCATTTCTTATCTCAAAGTTGCATACAGATGCACATTATGTGAGCCTTCTGTCAGGCTTTGAGAATTCTCTACAAATCCATTTCCCACAGATTGCTCCACAGCTGTGGGGTTTGATGGCTTTCTTTGCTGTTCAGTGTGATTTGTTCTCTGGCACAAATACATAAATGTACTGGTAGCACAACATTTGTCTTCTCTCTGGGAATAGCAATAAAAGGACTGTAATATTTGGGCAAGTATGCTGGAGCTCGTCAGCATCACTGAAAGGAGTCTCATTTTTTTTTATTTCATAGACATGATGATGGACTTCTGGAAGTTGTTGGTGTCCATGGTTCTTTCCACTGTGCCCAGATCCAGGTGAAACTGGCAAACCCTGTTCGCCTGGGGCAGGCACACACAGTGAGGGTAAGTGCTGCTTAGAGACCTGTTCTCCTAATTTTTTTTAATAAACAGTACAGAATTTCAAGCACTTAACTGCTTGAATCAAATCTGAAGTTGCAGTTTGCAGCTGAGATGGATATTACTCTTGCTTAGTAAAAATTAATTATGTCATAATACACAGCCCTCTGTTACTGTGGTTGGTGGCCTGTGAGTGCCACTCACAGCTTCTCCCTGGCCAGGTTGTGAGTGTGTATTGCAGTTATAAAAGGAGATTTCAGAGCCCCTTTGAAGTGCTGTGATTGTGTTATTGTGTTTGGTACCAGCTGATCCTGAAGAGCTCCAAGATGCCGATGCAGGTGGACGGGGAGCCCTGGGCACAGGGGCCCTGCACTGTCACCATCACTCACAAGACCCATGCTCTGATGTTGTACAACTCTGGGGAGCAGACAGATGATGATGATGATGCCTCCAGCCTGTCAGAGTGACACCACGGGAGGAGCAGGTGGATCAGGACCTGGAGATTCTGTGGAATTTCCCATGTGGAAACGAGGAGCTTCAGCTCGTTAAAAGACCAATGTCTGATCTAGACTGAGGTTCATGCACTAAGGTTCATACTTGGGAATGGACTAGAGCTGAGAAAAAAGCCATGCTTTTGCACTCATGGAAACTCACAGCTGAATTACCACAACTGGTTTGCTTTTAGGTTGGTGGGGATACCCTCCAGCCTTTCCAGCTGGAGTGTGTTCCTCTGATGGCTGAAAAGGGACAGATGCTGCAACCCTGCCTTGCTGTGCAATCAGGTCTTCTGCACATACACTGTACAGTGTTCCAGAGAGATGTTTCATACCCTTGGAAGGGGGAACAGCTGGATGTTTGACCTGCTTCACCTGCCCCAGAACAGTTCCAGAGCAGAAAACCAGACCAAGCAGAATATGGGTTGATGTTCTGACAGCAGCCTGCTCCTGGCTGCCATCTCTGTTTGGGAGCAAGAGCAGTAACTCTGTGCACCTGCTTGGGCAGTGCATTTCTAATAAGCTTCACTGGGAGAGTAGAGGATCTGGGAGTTCTGGGGAAGGTACTCAGCAAGAAAATTGCTTTTGGACCAAAGGTTTCTGGAAATGTTATTTAGGAGATGACCTTTTTCAGTGGCTTTGTAAGCCAAAGAGTACCCTGAGGTCTTGGAACTCAAAGTAATTGTACCATGACTTGCACTGAATGATCCTGTGACTTGACTTTGCTTCAGTTCAGTGAGAGATTATTGCTAGTTTTTGTAAATAGCAATGTAATGGTTCTTGGGCAGGCTTTTTGGAGGAAAACTTGGACAAAGGAGCATCTTTTTTAGCTGTTTAGAGGAAAGGGCTTTAAAGAAATTACGATGATTGGCAAATGTGGGGTATTTTTTTAAAGCTTGTTAAAGAACATGGCTCATAATTACCTGAGAATGATCAGTAGTAAGTCAGATTGTAAACTTTCAATTTCAAGTGTGGAGGTTGAGCACTAGGTTTGCAGAGGTGGCATTCATGTGTATGATTTGATTGTGGAAAAAAGGCACGGAAGCATTTGTTTTGTGACTGGCTCTTAGGGGGTCAAAGACACCTTGTTGGTTACCCTCATTTCCCTTTTGAATATAAAGTAGGGAAAAAGATTAGTGGTTGATCCTGATAGTGAAGGTTCAGAACACTGACAGCAGTACACAGGGACTGTCAGCTTGGCTTATCTGAAGCTTCTCAGGTTAAAAGCTTCTCAGGTGAAAACATCTTCATGGTTAACAAAAGTAAAAGATGTTATTCCTGTTCTTTTTGTTGTAAGAATTTTAAGCCTGCAGCAGGTGAGAACTGAGTTGAGGTTTGAAATGTCTCACTGAGTAAATGCAGTTTAGTTACTGAAGGAGCTCTTCCAAGTAGGAAGAGAATTTATCCTGTGTAAGCCAAGATCATCAGGGTGAGGGCTTTGGTCTGAATTTTTAATGTTGCTGCTTTTGTCATGATCCCCCAATATTAACTTTTTTTTTTTCTTTAAGCTGGCTGAAATTGAGACCACTGGGTAAAGTAGGCTGTGTTTCTAGGTTTTTTAAAATGAAACCATTTTTCAAAAACTTGTAAAATGATGTTTGCATTAACAGTGAATGATCTATTTATATTTTAAAATAATTTATTGAAACTTGGCAGAGTCAGTATTTTTAAAACCTTCAACTGTAATCCTCTTTGGAAAGCATTTTTAACTTGATGGTGTTCCTTGTAGAAAGTGTATGTACTAGAACTTCAATACTACTGATTCTCAGTGAATTTATAGCAGTCTGAAAATGTGATTAGAGTGTAAGGAACTGTAAAGCAGAAGCCATTTGTAAATTCCATATTCATTAGCCTTATACACCTCACTTTAATTATTTTATTGTATGTAAATATAGATGAAAAATAATAGTAAAATATATGTAAAAAGTGTTTTAAATACCCTAAGTATACTATGCTAGGTGAATCCATTGCCTTTTTTTTAGTTATGAGCTTCAATTTGTATTAGCTTGAAAAATCTTACCAGTTTAAGTTAGTATTTTTTTAATAACTTGTAACCATCAGCATCCTAAAAGTATTTAAGTTCTGTGCTGTAGTTCTTATGTGACTTTTGTTTACAAACGAATGAGGAATCTCTGGAAAAGCAGGATATGTGCTCTGAAAAGCAGTATTTGAAATGATACCGCTGGCTACTTTAAATTATTTTTAATGCATTTTAGACTTCCCTGAAGTTGATCAGATGATTATTCAAGTTGGTTTATAGCCCAAGAACATTTAACTGTTAAAAAACTTCACTCTTTTGACTCCTGACATCTAGAAAAGAAATAATTGATGGCAAGGCTGGAAGGCTCCCTGTGTTAACACAGGTGAGGGGTGTATGAGCTTCTCCACTTGTGCCCCAGTGGGGGCTGTTTGTGCTCCTTCTCACTGCAGCTTGCCTGGAGTCCAGTCCAACTGCAATCCTCTGGGAAAGGCAAATCCATCATTCCTGCTGGAGAAACAAAGCTAAAATAGCATCTAACTGGGTGCTTGTTTGGGAAAACCGCTGATAAATGGCCTTGTTTTTTTGGAGAAGAAGTTTGTGTCTCACCAATGGACTGTAAGTGATGGCAGCAAATGTGGCTGTGGTGGCTGTGGGGAAGCCTCTTATGAAACTGTACTTCTGGTTTAGAGAACATTCTGTAAGGTTGAAGTGTCCATTGTGACTCTGTAGCTGTCATACCTGTGGCAAAAAACAGGTCTTGTAAAACACAGCCCTGGGATGTGTGGGCAGCCTTGGTGTTTCCAGCTCTTTGATTTCAGTGTGTCCTCCTTTCTGGTGTGTTGCAAATTAGTTTAAAGCCTGTTTTGAATTACTTTAATGGAGCTTTTTTTTACAGTTTTAGCCCAAATTTGGTGTCAGTAATGGGCTCCCAAATTGTCTGGCAGCAGGAATGGACTTGGCTAATGTGTATCAGAGCTACCCAGTGCTGTGGTGTGCATTGTGAATGTAAACTGTTCCATTCTTTTTAAATGTTGCAGGTGCATGGAGCACCATTTCAAACAGCTACTCCATCCAAGGAGTTCCTCCTTGTAGGTTGGAACCCTGGAAATCCCCACAGTTTATTATTCTCTGTCTGGGAGAGGGGACTCTGCAGTTGGAGCTCCTGTCCTGCACTGAAGAGTTTTCCCTTGTCCTGTTAATCATAAACATTGGAAAAATAGAGAAAACAACATTTCAAAAAGTAAATAACAAATTGTTTCTTCTGTCAGTCTTCATATATTACAGCTTTGTGTAAAATGTACAGGGTGAACAATAACGTTGATTGTCAAGCACTTAGAAGTGAGTTCATAAAGTTTATTTTTAAGTTGTATTGCTGCATCCAGTAGTTGACCTGAAGCTTGGTCAGATTCTGATAACTTTCTTTACTGTAGGTTCTCAGTCCTGTGGCAGGCAATACAAAAAGCATAAATCTGCCTGGAGAGCCTTTCTGTGGGTCAGCTCCTTGCCTGGCTCACACTGTACTCATTTACCCACACTGAGAGGACGTGCTGGGTGTTTTTACGTGCACAGAACTTCTTGTCAGAGGCTTTGTGAGACAGGAAAATTGGAAAGGCTTCACACAGCTATTCTTGGCCCAGTGACTCACCTGGTTGGCTTTTACAGTCACCATCACCACCAGAACTCCAAAGGTTCCCGTGGGCTGTACTGAAAGTACAATCTTTGTTCTCCTGGCTGCTGGGGAGGGATGTCCCTTTTCTCCACAGGTTCTGAGGACTGATCCGTGAAGGGTATGGTTTCAGTCTGGCCAGTTCCTTCTGGTTCTGTGCTACATTGCACTGAAGCTTTTACAGTGAGTGTTACTGTATCTCACTGGTTAAATGAAAGAACACTGCACCTTTAGTTGTGATCAGCACAATGGCAACAGTGTTAGAGTAGTTAGTGGCTTTTACTTGGCAACAAATGCTTTTGGTAGAGCAGCACTGTAACCCGTTAGTCTATGGGGACGAGCAGGATATTTAAAAATCTGCATGTGTTCTAACTGAAAATCCTTTTTAGGTCTGTATTTCATACTGACTACTAGCAGTTTTCTTCCTTTTGGAAAATAAAAAATTAAGTCTTTAGCTGGAATTAAATTAAACTGTCTTCAGATTCAAAAATACTAGGACGTAACTGATTCTGTTGAATGTCAACCACTTAAAAATGCTGGTTTGTTCTGAGAAATGAGAGGTGCTTCTTGAACATAAAGATGAGGGGCAGAGACCACTTCTTCCTTTAGTAAATAAATAAATGGAGAGAATTTACACATTCTTTATTTCAGCAATGTTGAGGCCACAGTTCTAAAGCACGATGTGATCACAATTTTGTTATCTAAAAATGCTGAACACCCAGTTCAGGCTTTGGGCATCTCAGGGAGGTACTTCAAGCTGGAATAAAGCCACATGCCTTGACTAAACCTAGTTCTGTTGTGCAGACTGACCTTAGCTGAGGATCTGGCCCTGTTAACTGTTCAAAAGTATGAATGTATTCAAAATTGTACTTTTTAATACTGTCCTGTGCTGTGTCCCCCTACTGCTGTATGTCATTAATTATTTGCATTGTTTAATTTATAATTTGTTTGTAAATTCCAGCATAAAAATAGTTTTCTTTTTAAGATTATGTAGGAACTTATGTTTTATGTGAGTTTATTGAATTCTGTACCTTCAAGGTTTACATCCCTCAAAAGCCATTTTGTCTGCTACAAACTGCTGTAACCCCTTGAGTACCTCTAGCCATCTTCTCTTTCTAGGATTTTTGCAGTTAAACAGAACGGATTTTTATTTTTGTAGCTTGTAACTTCAGTATGTATAGCAGTTGTTTAGTAAGTAGTGATCAAAATACTGTAAAAATGTTGCTTTTAAGAGCTGTAACTTTAGTAATAACTACTTACAAGAAAATGTCAGCATGTTATCAGTTTTTAAAAAAATATTCTTTAGCTTCACATGCTGTGATGCTGCCACCTGGGATTTATATTGAATGTGTTTGTCTGTATGTTCTAAAGTGGCACTAAACAAGGAAAATATGAGCCTAAAGTGCAAGAAATAGGTTTAAAAAATAAAGTTTATAACATTTTAGGCAGTTTTCAGTTGCCAAAGGTGACATTTGCGATTAAGTATTCTTTTATTTCCCACTGAGCAGTAAGAAAGGAGTGATCAGTGACTCCGGGCAGATCAGTTGTTTCCTTATGGTGTAGTTTGAGATCTGTATTTAGTGCCCAAACATAAGCTGACACTGTCTGCACCATTCCTGCCCCTCAGAGAGCAAAACCCCAGAGCAAACCCCACAGCTTGCACTATGTGAGATCTTACTTGCCATGAAAGAACCAGGTAGCATGATCTTGAATCTCTAAAATAAATCAAAATTGGCAATTTTTTTCCTTGGCATCACGTCATGTTTTCAAACCCCAAACTGGTTTTCCTTTGGTTCTGAAGAGAAGGCAGGCTGAAATGGGAGGGTAAGGAGGTGATCCTGTAAAAGTCTTTGTTATAAAAACTGAGATACCTGGTTTTATTTGCTGTAGAGGCACAGTGAGTGTGGTTTTATCTCATAAAAACTTGTGATGGTTGCTGCAGTTGTTACATGGGCACGATGTGTGATTCTTCTCTGCCTGAGAAGGTGCAGCTTCAGTGGAGCCACAGAACTGCCCCGTTCTGTGGTTATTTCACTTAACACAGGGAAACTGAAAACTTCACTTGGTTGTGCCATGGCCTCTCTCTGTGACTTACACTCCCAGAAGGCTCTGTAGAGAAACATCTTCTCCATATTCTTCATTTTAAAAAATTGTAAATACAGATCTTTTCACAGCACTGGCTTTGTTACTGAATTTCTTAATGCATCTGTTTGTCTTGTTATTTGTACTGTATTTCTCTGTAGATTTAAGGGTGTGGATTAAAGTATTTAAACTCAGTTTTCCCTTTTCCTCGCTGTGCATAAAAACAAATGTTGAGTTTTCAACTGTGCAACAGCCCTGGGATGAGGAGGACTGCCTGGCTCTGGGAGGGCTGCAGCCAGATGAGTTTACAAAGTTGTATTTTGTTGAACTCTGTGGCCATGCTTCTGCCCGAGATTCCTGCTGCAAAATTTCAGCATCTCAAACCTCAGTAAATGTGAAAAATTCTAGACACCATGGTCACGTCATTTGGAGGTAAAACTAACCCCGGTAACCTGCAACAATCTCAGCAGCTGCTTGTCCGCTCCTGGTTCATTCTTCTCCACCCCGGGGAGGAGTTGAGTTAGTGTGGCTTTTCAATAGGAGTGGTTAAAATGGTTTGAATTCAGCAGTAATGTAAAATGTCCACATTGTTCCTTCTCACCTCTGTTGCCACTGATTTGGTATCTTAAAACAGCTTCTGATGCTGCACATTATTTACTCGAAGAAAGTAAGGAGCCCTGCAAATGCCTTACATGTGATGGGCAGTTTCCAGAGTTTTAACAGGAGATGTTTTGGTGTCAGTAGAAACTGGAGATGAGGCGGGGGGAGCTGCTGAGAGCAAGTGAGCAAAACTCACCCGGGGCTTTCCCTGGCACGGGAAAATGCTGCTGCTGGGAGACATTCAGGGATCAAGTGGCTCAATGCTTTCTCTTGATGGCAGCAGATGGGTTCTTTTGGGCCTTTGGAAGCGAATAAATCCTCCTGTGGGGCCACTTTATCATAGTGTCGATCCCCTCCCCAAGTCCTTTCTCCTCTCTGTTCCCTGCTCTCATTTGCACAAAAGAGAGAAGGGCTTTGGCCTCTCAGCTCCCGTATTATGCCACAATCAAACCTTTTAAAGACTATTTTGTGTGTTGTTTTTCATTCAGGATGGGGTCAGAGCATAGATATTCAGCAGGGTTTTTTCTTAGACGAGTAAGACAATAGTTTCACAGAGCTTTCAGGATCACTGGCACTAATGTTGATAACCATCAAGTTACCTACTTGGAGTCAGCCGTGCAGAGCACCAGCTTGAGCCAGACTTGAGCCGAAAGTTGTGCAAGGAGTTACAGCCCAGGGATGTGTGGGGAAGGACACAGGACATGAGCAAAGTGCAAGTCGAGGCTGAAATTGGTTTGTTTTTTTGGTGTTTGTTTGTTTGTTTGTTTGTTTTTTGGGGGTTGGTTGCTTGCTTTGTTTGTTTGTTTGCTTGTGGTTTTGGTGGGTTTTTTGGGGGGGGGTTGTTTGGTTTTTTTGTTTGGTTGGTTTTTGTTTTGTTTTTGTTTTTTGTTTTGTGGGGGGTTTTTTTGTTTTGTTTTGTTTTGTTTTTTTGGTTTTTTTTAATAAGAACAGTAAAAATACAAAGTTTTGTGAACTAACAGTAAAGTGGGTTAAAATAGGATTCAAGGAGTCCAGTATCAGACGCTTGAGGACTAAAGCTCTGGTTTCAGGGTATCTCCTCTGTGATAAAAATAGGGTAAAAAATCGTGTATAAAATAATAATTCGATGTATAATGAAACAAAGCTAAAGTAAAATTGTAAAATCCAATAGAAGGGTAACCGTTCTCTCTCAGCCTGCTAATCTCAGTTGCAAAGACAGGACGAAGGTCATCAACTTAGACAAAAGACACTGGCCAACCCTGATAAGAATCACTTCCTCGCCAAGGCAAGGAGAAATTCCTTCCTCAACCTTCTGGTGCCACAAGCGGAATAAAATCAACATAAGACAGACTCTTGGAATTGACATAAGAAAGGAGCCTTCCCGGAATGAGACAACTAGACTTGATGAGGTCTGGGAGGGCCATCGAAAAGAAATCCGGACTATTCAACCCACCTTGGACACCTGGACTGCCTAAGGGCAGAAAATTCCTATAAAACGGTGGACTGAGAGCTGCACTGGCGTGGACTAGGGCGTCTGGTACATCGGTGCGGACCTCTATCCACCCAGCGCGCGCTGACAATTTCCTATTATTGTGGTTATTCTCTTTTTCAGGTGCTCGATATTCTGTTATTAATAAATTGTCATTTATTAACCTGAAATTTGCCTTTGCATTTATAACAGATTTGGTGCCGTGACTCGGATTCGGAGGAAGCTGCGGGGACCTGCGATCCAGGAGGGTACCCCCGCCGATTTCGGCGGCCTGGTGAGTGAGGAGACCCCGCGGCTCCACCCGAACCTCCGAACCAAATTTAGGAGCGAGAAAACCACAAAAATAGGACAGGGGAAAGAACGGATCCGGGGGCAAAGAGAGCTCGGGAAGGCAAAGGGCCTTTGGAAAAGTCGACTTGCAATTGCTCGTAAAACGTCTAAGTGCACGAAGACATCCACGCAGGAAAAGGAGCTGTAAGTACTGCTGGTTGAGCGGGTGATCGGGCGAGTGTGTGAGACGTGATCTGATCACGAAGCGAGTGTGGACTTCAAGGTCGCAGTTCCGTCTTTTCCCGCGAGGGGAGCGGTCGGCCGCGAAGGAAGCGATTTCGTGTGAAACTCTCTTGCATTGCTCGTCAAAACCGGGACGAGGGAAGTCTCGGGGACCGATCACGGAGTGGGCAAAAAGGGGAAGGGTACGTCCTGTTGAGCTCGGGAATTGGTAAACCCTTTTTGCCAGCGGACCAAGGTAAGGGTCCAAAGAAAATCCGAAAGGATTGAAAACCGATCAGGAACCCTCGGCACAGCTCGCTGGAGGGGGAGTGATCGAAAAAGCCCCATCCCCTGAGAAACAACCAAAGACACAACGCACAGGCAGAAAAGTCGACTTGCAGGGAATTTCGAAGATTTGGTAAGGAAATTCGCGAAACATGGGACAGAGAAAGAGTAAGCCCCAGAAAAAAACCCCAGAAAGACCCCCCACTGGTAAGGGAAAGGGAACCATGAAAATCCCTCGAAATAGTCCCTTGGGGTGGATGTTGGAGCATTGGGGAGATTGTCCACAGAGGAAAGAGAAATCTAAGGAAAGAATGATTTACTATTGCATGGATGTGTGGGGTGGAGAGAAATTGGGGGAACACCTCACGTGGCCAGTAATGGGATCATTTGAAAGCTGGACATGTAGTAAGTTAAATCGCTATGTGAAAAACAAGAGCCCCTCGGACCCCGAGGAGAGGGAATACGCCCGGCTTTGGCTAAACACCCGAGCTGGTTTGTTCCCGATAAAACAGAAAGGGCGGCCCGGAACCGGGACCGAGCCCTGGGAGCCCCTAGATCACCTCCCACCTCCCTACATTGGGCTGAATTCCCCACCCTCTCCAGAGCAAGTGGTGCCCACAGCCCCCTCCGATCCTCCAAACCAGCTTTTGGGGGCACAGGCATCTCAGGTGGGGAGTCATGCCTCCCCTCCATTGTCCCCACTGGCAGCTCCCTCACTGCCACCCCCGCTCCTGCCTCTCCCGTCTGGCCTGGGTCCGTCGGCGGCGCCCCCGCCGATAGATGCCATGACCGCGGGAGCCCCCTCTGAGATCCCGTCTGCGCCAGCTTGGGGGCACTCTCGGTCACCTTTTCCGCCGCCACCAGGGTTGCTCCGAGCGGAGGAGAGACCCCCCTCTGCTGCACAGGCGGCAGTCCCGCCCCCGCAGTCCGGGAGAGGGAGACAACCCACTGCTACCAGTTCTCCCCCTGCTAGCAGAACCCGATTGAAAGCAAGGAGGATGAGTGATGAATGGGGAGAGAATGAGAATGTGGGACACAGTTTACTTCCATTAAGGGAAGTACCAACGGCCCCAGGGGTCATTGGGTTTGTGAATGTGCCTCTCAACACGGGAGACGTAAGAGCGTTCAAAAAGGAAATGGGGCGATTGTTGGATGATCCTTTTGGTGTGGCGGACAGGTTGGATGAGTTCCTAGGGAGCAGCATTTATACATATGAGGACCTGATGGCAATCCTGAGGTCTTTATTCAACAGTGAGGAAAGAAGAGATGATAAAACAGGCGGGTATCAGAGACTGGGACCGGAGGAACCCACAGGGGACACCTGGGGATCAAAAGTGGCCCAGCTCTAGCCCAAACTGGAATGCACAAACAGAGGACGGGAGAAGGAGCATGGTAGATCTAAGGAACATCATAATTCAGGGCATCCGGGAAGCTGTCCCAAGGGGTCAGAACATTAGCAAGGTTTTCAATGAATGTCAGGGGAAAGATGAGTCCCCCACTGAATGGATTGAGCGATTAAGGCGAAGTCTACAGATATATTCTGGGACGGACCCTAATTCCCCTGTGGGGGAAATTCTGCTCAAAACTCAGTTTGTGGCAAAGTCATGGGAGGACATTCGGAAAAAATTGGAAAAGATAGAGGGTTGGCAGGACAAAAGCTTGCAGGAATTGTTGCGGGAAGCCCAGAAAATATACATGAGGAGGGAGGATGAAAAGCAGAAAGTACAAGCTAAGGTTTTGGTAGCTGCGGTGAAGGAGGTCCAGAGACAGGAACAGGCTTCGGGGAAATATAAAACCTTACCCCAAAAGTCTCAAGGCCCCCGAAAAGCAGCCCCAGACACGAGAAGGGAACTGCCCGAGTGCTACTATTGCAAAAGGGTAGGACACCTTCGGAGGGACTGCAAAAAGAGAATGAAAGATGAAAAAGTATTTCAGGAAGATTAGGGGTGTCAGGGGCTCTTCACCTTGGGGACCAGGACATCTAACGAGCCCCTGGTAAAACTGAAAGTAGGTCCCCAGCGTCAAGAAACCGTTTTTCTGGTGGATACCGGGGCAGAAAGGAGCACTTTACAAAATCTACCAATAGGGTGCACGGTCGGTAAGGAGAAAGTTGTGGTGGTGGGTGCAAAAGGGGATCCCTTTAGAGTACCTGTGATAGAAAGTGTGGAGATTGAATCAGAAAATAAAGTCTGCCTAGGGAATTTGTTGTTGGTAGAGGAAGCTGATTACAACTTGCTAGGGAGAGATATGATCATCGCTCTTGGAATTAGCATAGTTGTAAGAAGTTCCGATCTTGTGGTGAAAATGTTTAAACTCACTGAGAAGGATGAGGCAGACATCAATCCAGAGGTATGGCACTCTAAAGGGGAGGTGGGGAAGCTAGAAATAGACCCTATTCATATTATAATCGAGAACCCCGAGGACCCTATACGGGTCAAACAGTATCCCATTCCCCTGGAAGGGAGAAAGGGATTGAAGCAGGTTATCGATGACCTCTTGAAGGGAGGAACAATAGAGCCATGCATGTCCCCCCATAACACCCCTATACTGGCTGTAAAGAAGGCAGATGGAAGCTATCGGTTAGTTCAGGATTTGAGGGCAGTGAATGCCCGAACCAGGACTAGATTTCCGGTAGTGGCCAATCCGTATACTTTGTTGAATCGGCTCACGCCTGAGGATGTGTGGTATAGTGTGATTGACCTGAAGGATGCATTTTGGACTTGCCCTTTGGATGAGAAAAGCAGGGATTACTTTGCTTTTCAGTGGGAGGACCCCGATACCAACAGAAAACAGCAGTTGAGATGGACGGTGCTTCCGCAAGGATTTGTAGAATCCCCTAATCTATTCGGGCAGGCCCTGGAGCACCTCTTGACTCAGTTTACCCCAAAGGCAGGGACGAAATTGTTGCAGTATGTGGATGATCTGCTAATAGCAGGATCTTCAAAGGAGCGGGTGAGGGAATGTACAGTGGAATTGTTAAACTTTATTGGAGCTAAGGGTCTGAAAGTTTCAAAATCCAAACTGCAGTTCACGGAGCCCGAAGTGAAGTACCTGGGGCATTGGCTGTCCCAAGGGAAAAAGAAATTGGACCCTGAGAGAGTCGCGGGAATTATAGCATTGCCCGCGCCGAAAACTAAAAGGCAAATACGCCAATTATTAGGGCTCCTGGGATACTGCAGGCAGTGGATTGAGGGTTTCAGTGAAAAGGTAAAATTTCTGTATGAAAGATTAAACACCGACAGGGTGAAGTGGACCGAACAGGATGAATTAGATTTTCAAAAATTAAAAGAGGTTCTCATGACAGCCCCAGTACTGACCCTTCCAGATGTGAATAAAGAATTCCAGTTGTTTGTAGATGTTAGTGGGCAAACTGCACAGGGAGTCCTGACTCAGGAATGGGCCAACAAAAAGAAACCCATAGGATTTTTATCAAAAATCCTGGATCCTGTGAGTCGAGGTTGGCCTACGTGTTTGCAGGCTATAGTTGCAGTGGCACTCCTGGTGGAAGAGGCGAGAAAGATTACCTTCGGAGCCTCTCTGGTAGTTTACACCCCTCACAATGTGAGAAACATTCTGCAACAAAAAGCGGAAAAGTGGCTGACCGATTCCAGGCTTCTGAAATATGAAGCCATCCTAATCAGCTCCCCAGGATTGGAGTTGAAAACCACCTCGGCACAAAACCCTGCACAGTTCATGTTTGGAGACCTTTCTGAGGAACTGTTGCATGATTGTGCTGAGATCGTGGAACTTCAGACAAAAGTAAGATCAGATTTGGAGGATCAGGAATTGGAGGGGGGAGAGAAATGGTTTGTGGATGGGTCGGCAAGAGTAGTCGAGGGGAAAAGAAAATCAGGATACGCAGTGGTGGATGGCAGAACAGGAAGAGTGGTGGAATCGGGTCCCCTAAGACCCGAATGGTCGGCCCAGGCTTGTGAGCTTTATGCTCTCCTGAGAGCTCTCAAAGGGTTAAAGGGAAAGAAGGGGACCATATTCACTGATTCTCGGTATGCGTTTGGGGTTGTTATATGTGTGTATTATAAAATTGGCTTTTCGCAAGATGTATGCTATATGATTAATAACATAGTAAAGATATAAAGGTATAAGTTTATTTCTGCTATTGGTAAGACTAGATATAAAGGGAGTAGTTGATGTAGCAGCTGCTTAAACTGTCTGTTTGGTTGGGATAACATCCAGTGAACATGTAAAGAAGACTCTGCTACTGATAACACCAACTATCAGCATCTACCACCCGCAGAAGGCACGGACCAAGGCCCAAGCTGGACGCGATAGAAAGGACACGGCCACGAAACACGCATGCTCTAAAAAGGCGGACCCAGGGAGGGGCCATGCAGGGCAGTTCCTGGAATATGGAAACTAGTTTATGGAATTTCATATATCGATATAACGAGAAGTGTATTTAACGAGTGTCTCTGAGAAAGCAAGGTGTGGACTTGGCTGAATGCCAAGTCACCCGGCCGGCCGTTTTTGGTTTTTTTCTTATCTCCTAATTGTCTTAATTATTTTATTAAACATATTCCTTAAAATTTACTAAAAAGTGAACCTCGTTTTTCACAATTTGGGGGCTCTTGCCGGGATATACCTCGACCCTGAAACCCCAGGAAATCCACAGCGAGGGAGGCGCCCCGCCTGGGTTTTTGGCGGCCCAAAACTTTGTTTTTCCTGGTGAGAATTGGGGATTGCAGGTAAACATCCAAAGAGACAAGCAAGGAGAAAGAAAAAAGCAAGTAAGGAAAAGGGAAAAGGCTCCCTAAAACTGCAGTATTTTTGCTCCATAAAAACCTCGTGCACGAAGAACCTGAGGAAGAAAATGGTTGTGAGTAATTCTCAGGGGAGCGGGTTAAAAGGGGGGTCTGTGTGCTGTGTGAATGGGACACTGGCTGGATACTCCAGCCTTGTGAAGTGAGTGTGGTGTGGCTTCTCATGCTGTTCGTTATCTCACAAGGGAAACGGCCAGCACAGAGGTGAAGCAAAAGATAAAAAGTGTGAATGTGACCCCGGGTGATTGGGACGGGATCCCAGAGGAAAGAGGGGTTGTAAAAAACCCCGGGTGGCTGGGATGGTCCCAGGGAGGGGTTGGACCCTCAGGAAGGGAGCCGATAGTTTTCCTATACAACCCACTGGGAAAACGGGATACTGGGGGGGGGAAACGTTTGAACCCCCTGGTCTGGGACGGGGTCCCAGGAAAAGGGGCTGGAGCCCTTAAAGGAAGAGAGCAAAGGACACCTAGACTTGCTGCTGGATTAAAAGGGTTACGTAAGACCCAAGAGCATTTAGGGTTTGGCCAAATATAGGTATTTTGGGGTTTTTGCCAGATTGAGGATAGAAACACAAAAAAGCCTTGCAGGTGTAAGGTCCAAGACACCTGGGCTTTGGAAAAGGCTGCCAGGTTGAGGAATACTAAAGGCTTGAAAAGTGTGATAATCTAAGAACATCTGGGGGTTAGTCAAATACCTATGAGTAAAAACTAACAATTTTTTTTTTTTTAAAAAAAAGGGTACCAATCTTTTTGTGTTGTCTTTATGTAAGTGGAAGTAAGTGTAGCTGAAGAGGTGTGCTTGTTGTGGAGTTTATTTGTGTTAAAGAAGTGAATTGTTGAAACGGTTAAAATGTCTGAATGAAAAGGGGGAACTGCGAGGAAATTAATGAAGAATTCAGGTTCAAGAAGGTTGTTTGCAATGACAGAAACGCGGGAAGCGGAATGGGAGGGGGAGGAGAAGGATTGGGATCTCTTTGAAGCGTTGGCCCCTGTGCTGCTGCCTGCCTGCCCCTGCCCCTGCCCGCAACTGGCGCCGCCGCCTGTGCTCCCGTTCCCCTTGGCCCCCGCGCCAGCCCTAAACCCACCGGGAGCTCAGTCTCACCCAGCCTTGGCTGCCCTGACCGCAGCCACTCCGCCTGCCACGCCGGGGGTCCCACTAGCTCCGACCACTCCACCGCCGTCCACTTTCCCCGCAGCCCTGTCCTCGCCTGCTTATGTTACAACAGAGGTGGTTCACACCCCCTTGTTCTTGGAGGGCTCGGCGTGGAGTCCTGTTTTTCTCCCCTCTGCCTTAGAAGAATTAATCCATGAAACAGATTCTGTTCTTACATCTGTAATGAATGACTTTCTCTTTGAGACAGGAAGCCTAGTTAGAATCCAAAATTGTCTCGATTTGAGTTTTGAAGACAGAAAGAAGGGAGAAAACCAAACTCCGACAGAGATACATCTAAAAGAAAAACAAAAAGTTTGGTTTTCAAGGGATGAATATTTTATAAAGCCTTTAGTGACTTTAAAAATAGGTCCTAAAGAGGAAGTATTCCAGTTTTTGGTTGATCTTAAAACAGAGAAAACATGTATCATTAAAAGCCCCATAGGATGTAAAGTAAGTAAAGAAATCTCAGAAATGGTGACTGCAGAAGGGAAAAAGTTTGAAGCATACATTATAAAAAACATAGTAATTAAAAGGAATACCAACATATGGATGGGAAATATATTATTAATGCCTGAATTGGGTCTTAATGTGTTGGGAAAAGATCTAAGAATATTATTGGGAATGAAGGCTATAGCAGAAGAATAAAGAAAGTTTGGCAAAAGAAAAAATCCTCTTAGAAAAAGAGAGAAAATGTATTGATAGTTTGTAAGAAAATCTTAAAGAAAAGAATGGGACTTAAAAAAAAAAAAAAAAAAAAAAAAAAAAAAAGGTGTAAAATGTTTACTGACTGGGGAATAATGCATACCTGGGAAAGATTGGGAGAAGAAGAGGGCTGTCTAAAAAGAGGATTGGTGCAGTTTTGCAGATTAATGGGGAAATTCATTTTGAAGAGTTTTTATTGTTGTTGTTATTGTTGTTCTTGAGTGAATGTATGTGTAATATAGACTGCTGAAGTAAAATAGGAGTTTTTGTTTTGAAAGATGGAGTATGCAGCACATGGTGCTGTGCTGCTGAGCTGATGAGTTTTCTGTGCCTCGGGGGAAAAAGGGAGGGGGTGATGTTCGGGCTGTTGGATGGCAGAGAGGAGACCAGGCAGTGACTGGATGGAATCCTGAAGGTGGGACAGAAGCTTGGAGAGTCTTATGTTAGAGGTCTTGAAAGGTTTTTTGAGAATTTTGGAAATTCTTAGAGGTCTTAGAAGTTGTTTTTGTTTGGTTTGGTTTTTGTTTTTTGGGAGTGCATTGAAATTGCCTAAAGAGATAGCTATAAGACATCAAATGCTGGGGGGTGACCTCAGAAATAGGAAGGAATAGTTTTAATGGAACAGGAGATTGGAGTCAAAAGAGTTGTGAGAGTTCTGGTGTTTGATAAGAAGGAATTAGAAGAAGAAGGAATTATGGATGAAATTAGATCTTTTGTTATTGGGAATTTTTTTAAACAAAATTAATGCTCAAATGCCATGAGTAAAATGTATGTTGGGAGTCCAGATGCAACCCAGATTGGAACCTGAAAGTAACACCCTATGAGATAATGTTTAAATTATGAAATAAAGAGAAATTAATGTTAAAAGGGTATAGCTTTACAATTGCAAAAATGGGAGAGGAAGTTCTTTAACCCCACAGTGGGAAGATGCTTTTTCAGGTATTGCAGGCAACTGAAGCTGCGGTATGGCTGAAAAACTAAAGCTGCAAGTTTTAAATCAACGTCAGCAAAATCAAGAGACCGGTGTGAGAACCCAAGAATGAACTGTAGCATCTAAACCAGGTGATACAAAGTTGAATTTTAAACAGAGCTGAGTGGTCATGAACTGGAAAAGACTCAAGTAAATTTGGAAGTTATGGACAAAGGACTTTCTCTGTTTTACTTCTCTGCGTAACACCTAAAAATCAGTCCGGTCTGTCAAATGCTACCTCTGTTTCTTCACAGCTACAAAGGAAATGGACTTTCAAGTAATTCTAGTGTGGGGAGTTGAAATTGAAATATGTAATATTGTTTTTTCTTTTTAAAGTGTTTATGTCACTCCACTGTATAATATTGCAGGTACATGAAAATCACAAGAAGAAGACGGGCTCCATATCCCTAACATTTTGGCTAATTTATTTTAGGTTTTATATCTTACAGAACAAACAATATGTTTTTGCCTCCTTTATTTTTCTTATTTTTGTGTGTGTTTAAGGTACTTCTTTCATACTAACTTAAAGACATTTTATTACTTATTAATCTGTTTTGTTTAAAGAAGGAGGGCAGAGAAGAGCGCCTATGTGAAATACCAAGAGGATATGTTAGTGCTCACAAAATATAGGGTGAACTACTACCCGGCAGAGTGGGAACTAAGGAAAGAGTTTTCAACTAAACTGGTACTGTGTCAAAGTTAATACAGGAGCTGTGATTCCTTTGTGTACACACACAACATTTGTAACCAATACAGGACATTCTTCAGTTACGCTGGCAGCGTTGTCCCCACAACAAGGTACAGATAATTACTGATAGAAATCTAGTTCTGTCAGGTTTATTCTCAAGAGCAAATTTTTCTTCTACTATTTAGAAGTCATGAGAAGGGATATAAAGATTTGCTCTTCAAGTGGGTGGATCAAAAATAATTTAAGGTACTAATTATATAACTTTATAAGGTGGAAAAACTTTGTCATTCGCCTCTTAGACAGAGGTTGAGATGTAGATATTGGTTGAGAAGTTTTTTTGTTGTTTGTTTGTTTTTTTTCTTTTTCTATGGGCAGTTCTTTGTGTGTCTTTGTTAAGAAACTTTTGAAAGTGTTTTGGTTTTTTTATATAAGAAGATGTCAGATTTTCTTGTGAAATATAAGGAGAGATAGTATGAATGACAAGATACTTGCTGCTTGGAAATATTATTGTGGTATATGCAAAATTTTTCTAGTAGTTTCATTTATTTCCCTGCTTGATAAATTACTATAAATTTTGCAGAAACTGTTTTGGAAGGGTTTGTTTTTTGGTTTTTTTCTTAGTTTTCCAGCTGGCTGCAGATGAGACCTAGCTCACAAAACTGGTGGTGTTGATTGTCAAAGGGGGTTCTTATCGAAGTTTCTAAGGAGTATCTAATCTTTCAAATCAATGCATGTCAAATTGAGTGAGTGTGTTTGCCTTAGATAGAAATAAATCCTATAGTGTATGTACTTTTCTAAGTTCTCCTAAATAGTGAAGGAAAATCTTCTAGAATAGCAAGAATTCATTGTCTTCCTGCCCTAAGAATAGGCTGAGCAGAGGATTGGCCCAACAGAAACCTTCAATATGATAAAACTCTAACATCAGAAGGGGTAAAAGAAGTTTCTGTTGTTTTTTGTTGGTTTTTTTCTCTTCTTTTCACTCTGTAGTTTAAGTTATTTTTTTGTTGAGTAAATTTTTTTCTCTCTTTCAATTTCTTTTTAACCTGTCCCTCAATCCTAGTTACAGTTAAAAAGGTGGAAGCTTTCAAAAATTAAATGGTATCAGAAGTGACATGGAATAGTTGAACTAAAGATGCAGTTTTACTCGGAGTGCAACTATGGCCAGCATAATTAATTGTCAGTTCTAAAAAGGCTTTGCAGCTGGCCTTTGGATTAAAAGACTTTACTGCCTTTTAGTGATGCATGTGTACATATATCCCAGTAAATGGGGATTACCAGTGCCTGTTGAGTGGGAAATACCTGAGGAACAGTGGAGAGAATTACGGTTTTAAAAAAAAAAAAAAAAAAAAAAAAAAAAAAAAAAGTCAAAGGCAATTTGTCTGAAAACTAACTAACAAACAAACAAAAAGAATTAACAAGGAAATAGAGGGCAAGACTGGGTTGGCCGCTGTACTTGCCACCAAGAAGATCATATACTCCTGCTGTGGGTAGCAACCCCATAGGCATGGAGGGTGGAGGTATAAGCCATACCAGACCTCTGTTATTCCTTTTTCTGTCACTTCACTCTTTCTTTGTCTTTTGCCTTATAGGATATTGGCAAAATCATGCTACAGATACTACTGAAAGTTCTATATGAAAAGACACCGAGGTTCCTTTCTTATTACACATACCCGTATCGACAGTCACTGTTATAACCCATCCAAATTAGATAGTTGTATTCATAATTGGGAAAATATTAAATTGTGGAAAACTTAAGGACCAGTGGTGACTGGTTGGAAAGTAAGTGTCTATAAGAGGAAATAATGGAAGCTAGAAAACAAGAAATATGGCTCAAAGCCAAATGAATTATAAAAAGAAGAGGTGGGGTTTGTTATATGTGTGTATTATAAAATTGGCTTTTCGCAAGATGTATGCTATATGATTAATAACATAGTAAAGATATAAAGGTATAAGTTTATTTCTGCTATTGGTAAGACTAGATATAAAGGGAGTAGTTGATGTAGCAGCTGCTTAAACTGTCTGTTTGGTTGGGATAACATCCAGTGAACATGTAAAGAAGACTCTGCTACTGATAACACCAACTATCAGCATCTACCACCCGCAGAAGGCACGGACCAAGGCCCAAGCTGGACGCGATAGAAAGGACACGGCCACGAAACACGCATGCTCTAAAAAGGCGGACCCAGGGAGGGGCCATGCAGGGCAGTTCCTGGAATATGGAAACTAGTTTATGGAATTTCATATATCGATATAACGAGAAGTGTATTTAACGAGTGTCTCTGAGAAAGCAAGGTGTGGACTTGGCTGAATGCCAAGTCACCCGGCCGGCCGTTTTTGGTTTTTTTCTTATCTCCTAATTGTCTTAATTATTTTATTAAACATATTCCTTAAAATTTACTAAAAAGTGAACCTCGTTTTTCACAGGGTGGTTCACACTTTTGGGAAAATTTGGGAAGAAAGGGGCTTGATAAACACAAAAGGGAAAGGTTTGGTCCACGGCGAAATGATTCGACAAATCTTGGAGGCAATCAGGGAACCAAAAGAGATTGCGGTAGTGCATGTGAAAGGGCATCAGATCGGATTGCAATTTCAGACGCGTGGGAATAACCTGGCTGACCAAGAGGCAAAAAGGGCAGCATTACTCACAGTAAGAATCCCCGAGGTGATTGGGGAGGAAAACTCCGGAATCCAAATATGTCCCTCTGAAAGGGACATTGAAGGATTTAAGGAGATGGGAGGGGCATTGGAGATGGGAAAATGGAAATTGCCGGATGGAAGGGAATTGGTCCCGAAAGGTGTGGCCAGAGGGATCCTGAGACGCCTGCACGAACAGACCCACTGGGGAACACGGGCATTGGCTGACCAGTTTCTGAAATTCTTTGGGTGCAAGGGGATCTTTGAGTTGGCAAAACAAGAGGTACAGGGGTGCGTGACTTGCCAGAAAGTGAATCGATCCAGATCCAGACAAGCGGCTTGGGGAGGTCGTCCTCTTTCATACCGGCCGTTTGAAAGGATCCAGGTGGATTTCACTGAATTACCAAAGGTCGGGAGATATAGGTACTTATTGGTTATTGTGGACAAATTGACACATTGGGTAGAGGCGTACCCAAGGGCAAAAGCCACGGCTCAAACGGTTTCCAAAGTATTATTAGAGGAAATAGTCCCCAGGTACGGAATCGTGGATTGCATAGATTCAGATCAAGGGACTCATTTTACCTCGAAAATCATAAAACAATTAACCGAGGCCTTGGGAATCAGATGGCAATATCACACCCCCTGGCACCCTCAAAGTTCAGGGCAAGTAGAAAGAATGAATCAGACCTTAAAAACTCAGTTGGCAAAACTCATGCTGGAAACTAAGATGTGTTGGGTAAAATGCCTTCCCCTTGCTTTGTTGAACATAAGAACCATGCCTCATTCTGATACGGGACTGTCCCCCTTTGAAATGTTGTATGGGATGCCATACAAACACGGAATGCCTGTGGGACATCCCCGAGTCGAGGATGTGCAGTTACAACCTTATCTCATCACTGTAAACAAAAATTTACAGGAGCTCAGAAGGCGTGGACTCATCCCCCAAAGTGCCCCTCTCGGATTTGCGATTCATCACATTCGGCCCGGAGATAAAGTGTTAATCAGGACTTGGAAAGAGATTCCTCTCGCCCCGCAGTGGGAAGGACCGTTCCTGGTACTACTCACGACTGACACCGCAGTTCGAACCGCTGAGAAGGGTTGGACTCATTCATCAAGAGTGAAAAAGATCGAGGACTCAAAAGCCTCGGACTGGAAGGTCACCACCCCTCCTGGAGAGCTCAAAATCAAACTCAGGCGTCAACCTAGATGACCGACCAGATAAGTTGTAATACCCCAGGTTGTGAGTGCTTTCCTTTCATTCACTTTGAATGCGTGTACTGTAAACAGGTTTGGGTCACCCATTGTTGGAGAGGGAGTCGACCTAAAGGTTTGTGCACTAACTGTCTAATCGAGGAGCAGGTTAACACAGACCGCCTCTTAGTACTTGCCACTCGGGCCAGACTTTTTGAATTAGATTCTCCTGAGTGGTATCAGATTTTCAAAAAGGGAATAAAGGGAAAATTGGACGCTAAAACAGAACCCTTAGCAATTGAGTGCCGGAGGACCATCAAGGTACCTTGCCGAGGAGATACAATCAAATTATCCCGGTGGGCAACCTATAAGAGAAGGTTTGCCATCAGGACCACACGGGCCCCTGAAGCAAACCCTTGCTGTCGAGAAGATGGTTTACCCTGCCGTATGTTCCCATACGGGCGATGGGCAAGGCAGAGGGGTTTTTCGGTGGGGAATCCTGACGGTCCTGAGCCTAGCCGTGTGCTGGGCCAAGGGGGCCCTTCCAGGGGCGCTCCTGGGGGAGAATCCTCCCGCGAAGTGTGAATGGTGCTTAACAGCACCAGAAACCGGGCCGATAATGGATTGTCCTCTAAAAAGGCAGTTGGGTGATTGTTGGGCTAATGGCACTCGATTTCACCTTTGTGAATTGGAAGGAAGGGTCCAGTGCCAACGCTCAGGGGCAAGTCCTAAGGGTGGGCTGTTCAGGGATCCTGCTCACTCACTCGTTAGACGAAGGCGGGAACTCGAAACTCCTTACCCGGTACCAACATGTCAACAATGTAACAAAACTGTATGGATGGGAGGAAAAAGGCAATCTACCTTCCTTGCCTACTATAAGGTGAATCCCCTGTGCTACGACAAAGCGAAACTAAAAATATGTAATATGGGTGGAAAATTGTATTGGGAAGGGAGGAATCTCAAACATGAGGAAACGGGTTTCTTGGACTCAGAACCCATCATTTTCGAGTTATTACCTCCGGGAGATAAGCGTGTGTGTTTGCAGTTTGACCAAGTTTTTTGTTTTTCAAGGGACGAGGAAGGGATGGACCCTGAAAGTAAAATGAAACAGGTAACATTGGAACTCAGGAAAAAGGAAGCTGAGGCCAGAAAGAGGAGAATTGAGCAGGAAAGGTTGAAATCGCTCAGTGAACAGTACGAGCAATTGGAAAGGCAATACGGGGATGGGGGATTTCCGGCCCCTAACCAAAACCTCTTTGTAGAACTAATGCAGGAGATAGCCACTGAATTGGGGCTGACGGATTGCTGGATTTGTGGGGGATTAAAGTCAGCCGAAAGGTGGCCCTGGAAAGGAGAAGGATTAGCCCTGGAACAACTTCTAAAATGGGAAAGCTCTAAATTGTCAAAAATAGTAAAGAGACCGGAGGGATGGATTTTGGAAAAAAGGATAGTAGGAACTATTTGCATCAGCCGGGAGGGGAAGGAGTTCACCGACCTGGTGGGTTATACTCCTTGCATAAATACCCTAACGGTGAATGACAAAACACGGGTCTGGCAACCTGAACCACCCTCCGGATATTGGAGCCAAATTCGAGAAAAAGATTGTGAGTGGTTTGAGACTATGGGACTTTGTTGGCACAAAAGTCCCGGGGCTAATCCATTTCAGGCACTAGCGGGACTGAGAGAGTACTGGGACGAGCCGGGTAGAACCAATATAGGCTGGAAAGCTCCAGATGGGATATACTGGATTTGTGGAAAGAAGGCCTATAGCGAACTTCCCTGGAAATGGAAGGGGTCCTGTACCCTAGGAATGATAAGACCCTTCTTTTTCACCTTGCCCAGAGCCGAAAGCAGTTTGTTAGGAGCTCCTCTGTTCGAAACATTAAACCGACAGAGAAGGGAGATAAGACAGGTGCTACCCATAGCCGGAGGCAACCAGAAATGGGGGGAGGAGGAGTGGCCCGCTGAAAGAATCATTGAGTATTATGGGCCAGCCACCTGGGCTAACGATGGCAGTTGGGGATATCGAACACCTATTTACCTCCTGAATAGGTTGATTCGGTTGCAAGCAGTGGTAGAAGTGGTTTCCAACCACACCTCAGAGGCCTTGGAACTCCTGGCAAAGCAGCATTCACAAATGAGGGCTTTTGTGTATCAAAATCGGCTTGCCCTGGACTACCTGCTAGCAGAGGAAGGAGGGGTCTGCGGCAGATTCAATGAATCAGAATGCTGCATCGAAATCGATGACTATGGGGAGACTATCAAAGGGTTAGCACAGGAAATCAAAAAGGTGGCACATGTGCCAGTCCAGAAGTGGAATTCAATTCTTCAGGCTTCATGGTGGGACCAGCTGTTCGGACAGGGGGAATGGTGGAAGAAGGTAATATTCTTTATAACGTGCTCCATTGCAGGCATTGTCTTCCTCCCGTGTCTGATCCCTTGTTTCATTCGACTGATACATTCAGTCGTCCAAGGGATGCAAATAGCATCCCTTCCCATGGATCCAGAGGCAGCACAAGGGAAAACTGTGTCCAAAATAATGAAACTTGAGGAAGAAAAAGGTAAAAGAAGGGCTGCAGAGGCCCTAAAGGAATTCGAAGAGGAGCGGAAGCTCCAACAAGGTGATGAATCCTCCCAGGAGGACTGGGAAGAATGTGACTTTTTAAACTAAAATTGAGGTCAATAAAGGGAGAAAAGCGAATTTTTAATTTGATGAATTATTAGGTGGGGGACTGTGATAAAAATAGGGTAAAAATTCGTGTATAAAATAATAATTCGATGTATAATGAAACAAAGCTAAAGTAAAATTGTAAAATCCAATAGAAGGGTAACCGTTCTCTCTCAGCCTGCTAATCTCAGTTGCAAAGACAGGACGAAGGTCATCAACTTAGACAAAAGACACTGGCCAACCCTGATAAGAATCACTTCCTCGCCAAGGCAAGGAGAAATTCCTTCCTCAACCTTCTGGTGCCACAAGCGGAATAAAATCAACATAAGACAGACTCTTGGAATTGACATAAGAAAGGAGCCTTCCCGGAATGAGACAACTAGACTTGATGAGGTCTGGGAGGGCCATCGAAAAGAAATCCGGACTATTCAACCCACCTTGGACACCTGGACTGCCTAAGGGCAGAAAATTCCTATAAAACGGTGGACTGAGAGCTGCACTGGCGTGGACTAGGGCGTCTGGTACATCGGTGCGGACCTCTATCCACCCAGCGCGCGCTGACAATTTCCTATTATTGTGGTTATTCTCTTTTTCAGGTGCTCGATATTCTGTTATTAATAAATTGTCATTTATTAACCTGAAATTTGCCTTTGCATTTATAACATCCTCTAACAAATTGATCTTCCTCTCCAGGAAAATCCCTCCTTGCAGAAGGGCTGCGGGCAGACTCTGCCTCTGCCTGCGCATCTGTGGGCAATGTGAGAACACGCTGGTGACCGCAAGGTAACAGATGGCCGGAGGGTCCCGGTGACCGCGGGCGCCGAGAGCCGAACAAAGCCCCGCGGGTCCCGGGCTGTGCCACCCGACCGTGCCCAGGGCCATTGTCCCCCCCGGCCGCCAAATCCCCATTCCACGCTCAAGGGCTGCAGAAAGGAGCCTCGCTCTCCCAGACCTGCAAAAGAGCATCTCCCCATATCGTTCATTGAAAATATGGGAAGGGCAATGCATATAGAAATCTAATTATCGGCAGGCACCGCCCGGCTTTTAGCATGATAATCGTGGGCCCCGGAGCTTTCTTGTGCACGGCTGCCTGAAAGATAATCATGAAAGCAAGAAGTTAAAACTATTGAATTTCCATCATTCATTCAAAATTCGCTTTGATTATGTTGACACGAGTTTTGTTTGTTCCTACGTCGCGATGAGAAGCTGTTATTAATCACTTCTAAATATTTCCAAGACAAAAGGGGGCTGCCCGACCCCGGGCAATGGGGACAGCGGTGCCGAGAGGGAAGGGTGTCCCTGCTGTCCCCAGCGCTGGGGGCTCTCCCCGCGGCACCGGCAGGGCGGGGGAAGGAAGGAGGGGGATGAAGGGGTCGGTGAGAGGCGCGGCCACCGCCCCCCGGGACCCCCAGCCCAGCCCTTTCCCTCCCGCCGCCCTTAAAGCCCGGCCCGCGCCCGGCCGAGCCGCCGGCCCATGGCCACGGTGCTGGGCTGGCCCGGACTGCCGGCCCTGCTGCTGCTGCTGGCAGGGCAGTCCCGCCCGGACCGCTGCAGCTGGAGGGGCAGGTGGGTGCCCAGGGCCGGGGGGCTGCGGGAACCGGGAACCGGGGATCCCTCCCGCCGCCGTGCGGGGGGGTTTGCTTCAGTCACTGGGAAGGGAAATAGGCCAAGAATGTTTTCAATATTCTCAAATATTACGTCCTTTCCCACTGTGTTTTGTTGTCTTCTTATTTTTCTTTTAACGTATTGTGCTGGCGCTGATTTTATTTTCGTAAGTGGCCTCAGCAAAAGTAACTGTTCTGAAGGCAGTGGAGTTGCACAGGCTTGAGTGAGAGCTCGGGAGCAGGGCCAGCACTACCCTTTTAATCCGAAACATTTTCCTGATGAGTTTATACTGGAAATAGGGCATAACATCGCCGTGCAGCTCCTGCTGCGAGTCAGTGGCTCTCACCCCCACCCACCCACCCGCTGGTGGGATTTTCTGGGCAGCTGAGCAATGGCCAGTCGTACCAGAGGGAAAAGTTTTGAGCTATTTAGCAGTGAGAAGTTGCCCTCTTACATTTCTCTGGGTGCTGCAGGCATGGATTTGGTGAAAGGGGCTGAGGCTCCTTCCCGTGCACCCAGCTGTGAGCAGTCCCTGTCCCTCTGTGCCTCCTGCGTGGTGCTACAGCTCAAAATCAAGGGGAGGGAGGGAAGGAACTCAGCCCAGCGGGAGGAAGCCAATTTGAGGGTCATTAAGAGAGTTAGGTAAAAGATCTGTATGTCCAGGTGGTGTGTGCTGCACTGGCTTGGCTTGGCTTCCCCTTCCCTTCCCTTCCCTTCCCTTCCGTCCCCTCCCCATTTATGACGGCCCCGGTGCCTCTGGCAGCGGGCTGAGCCGGGAGCCCCGTTCCCGGGCCGTGGAGCAGGTTCACCTGCGCTGCACCGCGGGTTCCCTGGAGTGGCTGTACCCGGCGCGGGCCCTGCGGGTGCTCCTGGAGCCCAACGTGGCCAGCGCCCGGCACACCACGGTCTGCATCAAACCCGCCAGCGACTTCCAGGGCGCCAACATCTACGTGGAGCGCCCCGGGCAGCTGCACCTGCTGGTGGGAGAGGCGGAGGGGGCTCGGCCCCAGCTCGTCTCTTGCTTCAGTGGGCACAGCCCGCAGGGAGTGGCCCTGTTCCTGCAGGCCAGCCCGCAGAGGGACATCAGCCGCCGCACCGCCAGCTTCCAGTACGAGCTGTTGAGCAACCAGAGCGCTGCCGGCCCCGACTTCAAACAGATGGCCCTGGTTGAAGGTAAGGGCAGGGATGTCACAATAGGACACAAAATAAAGATGCTTGACTCCAGTCAGGAGGCAGCAGAAATCAGGTTTATTTACAATTCAGCCCTTTTATAACACGCTGTGCTAAAGGCACGTTATTGGTCCATAGTGCTGACACCTCTCCATTGGCTCAGTAACAGATATAGCAAACAACACCTGTTGTTATGGGAAAGGAATATTGTTTACACAGGGTTGTTTTGGGAAAAAGAAAACTGTTGAAAAGTGTTATGAATAAAAATGGGCGGAGAAAATATTAATCTCCATAAATGCCTTTATTAATCAGCTCTTATTAATATTTGCCCGAGGGGTTTGGTCGCCGTGGAGGAGGAGGGCTTTATCAGCTCTGCTGCATGCAATTCAACAGAGCTGGAGGACTGGCCCTCGCCTGGGGAGCAACCCCAGAGTCTTGACAGTTCTTTGTTTTCTCCTGTGGTCTCATCTCCGGTTTGGTCTTTTTAACTTACGGCTAGTAAGCAAAACTGGAGAAATTAGCTCTTCTGATTTCTCAGGGTCTACACGGCTGAGTATTAGTTCTTATCTGTTTTAATTTTACTTGGTTTTTATTTGATAAGGGTTTTTTTATGTCAGATTTCATCCCGAGACGCTCTCGGAATTTTTAATTTGCATGTGGGATCACCGGGGCGGGCGCTTGAAGCTCTTTGCGGCCACGTGGTAGTCTTTGCCGCAGCAATGGCATTTCGGTCTCACGCTGCTTCACAGCGGCGGCAACGTTGTGGGGGTTTGGGCCGGGGCTTGTGCGGTGGGAGGTGGAACGTGGCGGGTGTGGGGTTTTTCTCTTGAAGCGGGGCAGCGGTCCGGCCAGCTTGGGGACGCTTCATCTGGCCGAGGCGGCTGACCGCGTGGCGGCTGCGGGCAGACAGGCGGCCGGGGCTCTTTTCTTCGCTCCGGCACGGGGAGCGGCTGGGGCTTGGGGAAAGGCTGCTCCGCGGCTGCGGGCGGGGGCGGCCGGGGTTTCTTTGCGCTGGACCGGCGGCGCCTGACTGCGGGCGGCTCCGTGGGCTGGACAGCCGGGGAGCATGGCAGCTGCGGGCGGCTCTGCAGACCCTGGGTTTTCTCCCCCGCCGGCTCCCGGCCGCGGACGGGGCTGGAGAGGGGCTTTTCCGCGGCGAACCGGGGTGGGGACGGGACAGCCGGCTCTCTCCTCTCTCCTTGTCGGTGGCAGAGCCGGCCGCTCTGCCGCGGCTCCCTCGCCCCGTCTCCGACCTGGGATGGGGGGGCGCAGCGCCCGAGAGTTTCTCTACGGGAACGGGCTCCCTGTTTTTAAGGTGGTCTGGGAGGAAAGGTGCCACGTGCCACTGAGGTGGCTTTTTACTGTTTTATTTTTATCAAAAAGTTTCCCTTGAGAAGAGCTAGCTCTTCTCAAGCTCAGAAAATGTCGAGTCCACACAGAGGCTCCACTTTTGGGGCAGATCCCAGGTAGCAGCTGATGCCCACTGAGCTGGTGCATCCCTGGTGACAGAGGCTGTTTTGGCATAGCAAAGGAGGCCCTTCTGCCTGGCAGTGCCCTCACTGAGAACATCCTCTGTGCTTATTTCTTTGCCGTGGTGGTATTTGCATAATAAGAATTTTGGTTTGCATCTGATCACAGTGCTCTTCAAGCTGGTAGTTCTGCCCCATTTCCGCTCTGAATTCACCAGTCCTTTTGCAATGGGATGTAATCCCATTGCAATCCACTGTTGCGTTACAGTGGATGTATATGGTGTTATAGGTAACTGCTCTGTTTTCTCTAGCTATGTGCCGTCCCTGCAACAACGTGGAACTCCTTATGGCCATTTGCAGCAGTGATTTTGGTAAGCGGGCTAAAGGGGAGTCGTTCTGCCTTTAATTTATATTGATTATTTGTATTTATTTACTGTTTTTCCTAAAATAATAGCATGACTGTGCTCTCTGATCTGGGAAAGAAACTGCGGAAAAGAATCTGAATGGGAGGGCAAAGTGAAACCTAGAAGGGAGAGGCTGCCAAGGTCCTCATTTCCTGCAGGCAGACAGATTATGAACTGAAGCTGAACTGTGAGCAATGCTGACAGGTGAGCTGCTGGCTCACAGGTGTAGCCCAGTCACGTGTGTGTAGGTGTATACCCAGGCTGAACATGTTTGGTGTGGTCATTTTCATTGCCTTTGTCTGTATTTCCTTTTATCCCAGTTATGAATATGCCTTCTCCCTCCCCTCACAGTTTGCCCACTCCCCAGGTTGGGTGGGGTTTTTTTTGTTTGGTTGGTTTTTTGGGTTTTTTTTGTGGTTTTTTTGGGTTTTTTTCTGTAGAGGCAGTGAGTTGTTTGCAACTTAGCTAAAGATTTCATGTGATTTAAACTTTTCTTCAGTGATATCCTGGTTAGGTTTAATCCCTTATGAGGAAACAGCACAGATATTAGTCTCTAAGAAATAATAAGAAATAGCTATCTGATAATACATTAAAATCTTTTCCCATTTCTTTTAATAATGCAATAGAATTTTTCCTTTCAATCATGATTTGTTAATTTTTTCCCACACTTTTGCACATGCACATTGGTACCTCTTTGATTAGCTCAAATAGCTAAAGCTGTAGAGCTGCCTCTCCCCATAGCCACAATTCCATTGCTGTAAATGTACCTAATTAAAGAAATAGAACTACAAACTCCACATTCAACATTTAAAACCCCACCTACCAGGGCTCGCCATACTTTAAGGCTGATAAAATCAGACACCAGCATCACAGTGCAGATACAAAACCAGTGCAGAGTGTGCTTCCTTAGGAGTGCTCCACAGCTGGTAATTTTTATTCTTCCTCCAAATGAATTGGTGCCATCCAGCCCGTTGTTTGTCCTGGAGGAAGGTGCTGGTTCCCAAGAGGGTGCTGTCCCCACCAGAGACTGACAGATGTGGAGGCCCAGGCACACAAAGGGGGCCCTTACACTCACAGCAGCAACAGACCAGAAGAAACAGCCCTTTGAACTGACTCTATTTATGGCCTGATTGCCTTGCCCTGCGCTCACAAACCGCTATCATCAGCTTTTCTGATTAGAGAAAATAGCTGCTGATGAAAGCGTAAACGACCCTGGGAGTAAATGGGGGCTTTATGGTTGTCCTTAGCACGGGGGTCTGCAGTCACTGAGCACTGCAGGAGCAACCTGGAACACCAGGAACAAGTGCATTACAGCTTGTCAATAGACTTGACTGCATCTGATTAAAAATGATCATGTAAAGAGGGAGACAGAGAGCATAGATATCTGCTGGACAAAATTCTGGATTCCCTTGGAAATCTAAATAAATGAGGAAGTTCTTGAAAACTTCTAAGGTGAGGTTTTTCTGCATCTTGTGTTTGTTGAGTTTTCTGTAGAAGAGTGAAGGAGTTTTGTGGCAGGAGGGTGGTTCTGTGACCTCTCATTTCCTGAAGAGCTCTTTCTCAAATGGTGAATGTTTCTGAGCCTTCTATGGATGTGGGATTGAAATTAATTTAATTAGTAGAAGAATAATTGATTGCTGTAAAAAATGGGGGCAGTGACAGTGATAAAGGTAGCTTCAGGACAACAAACACCTGTCAGATGGGATGCTTCATTCTCCATGTGATGGATGCAAAGAATGCTTTCAGAGACAAGGGCTTCTTACACCTTCCTTCTAGCTAGGATCCTTCTGGGAGAGAAGGTACATGTATGCAAAGGGATTTTTAAATAAGGCTTCAAATAAAGTCACTTTAAGAGTTCTGAGTGTTGTTAATCATCTCCCAAAGTATCTTTTCATGGATGGATGATATTGTCTTTTGAGAGGGGAAAAAACCCACTAAACGTTTAAATGAAAAACATTTAACAACCTCTCATTCTTTTCTGACCAAATCGTATTCTGAGTCTTCTTGAATCAACCTCTGTTAGTGTTGTGAAAGGAAAAGCTCCAGAGTCCCCTGGAGTCAGGAAGGAGGTATCTGTGATAATCATTGTCTTGGAACAACACAGACTGAAAAAAATTAATCCCTGAGCTGACCTCTTGTCATGTGCTTTTTTATCCTCCACTACTTCACATTATCAGCGTTCTTCCTGTGGTGCAGCTGGTTTGAGTGGTCATTAAAGCACAATTTCAAGGACAGCTTGTGTGGAGATCCCCTGCACACAGCAGTGTAAGCACAGAAATGAGTCCATCTGCAGGTGGAAGGTGTAAAAACTGCACAGCAAAGCTGCTCTCCGGTTATTTCATTCGGTGAGCTCGTAGCACCTGAGCTGTTCTGCTGCTGCTCTGTAACCACCTCCTGTCTTCTTCACATCCAGTGGTGAAAGGATCGATCCGAAATGTCTCCCACGACTCAGAGAACCACATGTCCCAGGTGGATGTCAGTGTTCAGAGAGTCTACAGGCAGAAAAATTGGATTTTCCAGCAGGAGGAAGGGAGTGGGGAGTGGCGAGGCCTCATCCAAACCCTCCTGCAGTGTCAGGTGAAGAAGGGAGGGGGAGATTTCCTCTTCACTGGGAATGAACACTTTGGGGAAGCCTGGCTGGGCTGTGCCCCTCGCTTTAAGGATTTCCTGCTGGTTTACCAGGCTGCCAGAGAAAGGGGAGCCAACCCTTGTGAGTTTGAGTTCAACTGACACGAGACACACTTGCTGAGAGTTGGACAATTTCAGCCCAGTCTTTGGATGTTGAATCTGGAGCAAAGTTGAAACCAAGGACTGAAGTTAACAATTCCCACCCAAACTGGGATCTGGACCATTTCCTGAAGATAATGGCTCTGTGAGCCCTGTGAACTTTAACTCACATTAATTTCTCTTTCTTCACATGTTCTTTGCCTCACAAAATAACTCTAGACTTTGGAGACAGTCTTTTGGGGAAGGTTAGAGAGCAGCCTGTGCTCAGTAGTAGAAAAGTCTCTCTAACATCCCTTGCTCTGTGTAAATTTGCTTTTTCTCTAGGTATTTTTCTCCTCTCTCCAATCTCTGCTTGATTTTTCTTCCTTTACAGGCAAATGTGAAAACTCTCTCTAACCTGGGAGAAAAAACTACCTCTAAAGAAAAAAAAGCCCTTTCTTCACCAAGAACTCTATTTTTAAAATGGAACATAGGTGCTGTAAAAGTACACTCTCTTTTCTGACATTGAAAAGCATTAAGGAGTTTAATGCAAGCAACAGACAAAATGCAACTAACTCACCTCCTTAAAGTTCTGTTGAACTAATTTAGGATCAAGAATAGCTCATGATGATATTTTCACCTAAATTACCTGCCTCTTTTCAATTAGCTTTTATTATTTGATTGGTGGCTCCTCCCACCCTCCCTTAGTGCTTTAGCTGGACTCACGTAATTGCCTGTAGTTTGTGTAAATGGAATTCCTACACCGTAAAATGATATACAAATGTGTCTAACCACACAGAGCCCAATAAATGGTGTGAATAAACCCATTATTTCCCATGTAATGGCATTTGATTGCAGCCTGGGCAACACAGGGCTGACAGATGTGAGCCCACGACAGGGCCTGGAGAAAGCTGAATGAGGAGAACTCTGACAGGCCACAATTAATTGACTTTTGGAATGACTCCTCTTTTACACAGTTCTACTTGGCTGAGCAAGATTCACAAATTGCTGTGTTGAACTTTTTTTATGGGACAAAATAGCTGCCAATGAAAGTCTAAATGACATGAGCTTTGAATAGGAGTCACACAATGACCACTCCGTGACACGTTTTTAACTGACATTGATTATTTGAGAAGTAGCAGCCACTTAATTGGGAGGGAATTAGGAAGGGGGGAAGAAATGGGAGGGAATCAGAGGACTGAGTACAGAAATACAGTCTGTTGAACACTAATCAAATACAATTTTGCTAAAATAGGGAATGTCTTGATAAACACTTTTACATATATTCACAGAGATTATGATTTGGAGTCTAAGTCAGTCGTTCTTTTTGCTGTGAAAAAGTAATCACAAAGCTGAATCAAGAGGAAATGTCATTAGCAAGGAAGAAAACAGATCTTGTATGAATATGATCATGCTGACTTCCCTGGGGGCTCAGTACCTGCTCAGGCCCCTGGCTGTAGTCACAGTCAAGTTTACACAGGCTTAAAATACCTCTTTGTCTGTCTTTGGAAACTGAGGCAAAGTTCTGGAAGACCTAATCGACCTCCTAATCCCAGGGACATCATGGGACAAGTAGTGAAGATCAGGATTTTTTCCCCCTTAGTTTTTGTAGCACCCATCACACTGCTCAAGAAACACCATGTGAGTCTGTAAACTCTTCAGAGAGGTTGTCCTGGGTTGCAGTGTAGGATGTACACAAAGCATTTATTCTATCACCGTCTTCATGAACTGTTGAAACCAGGTGGGCTAGTGTTTTCCCAAGCCCCCTGCCTCTTCTGCTAATGGCCTTTGGAGTGTCTTCTGCTAATGGCCCATTAACGCCTTTGGGGTGTCTTCTGCTAATGACTTTTAGGGTGTCTTCTGCTAATGACCCATGAGTCACAGGTAACTCCCTCCAGGGGTTATCTCTGTTAATGGGCCATCAAGGACCCATTTCACACTTCTCATGCTATTGTGAGATGCTCTGCCCAGGGGGAGGAGCCAAGCATTCTCACCTGGATATAAGCTGGTATGTGGGACAGTGCAAGGGCACTTATCCACTGGATTCCCAGAGGACCAAAGCTCCCAGACCTTTCTACAGGATCACTGCTTCAGGAAGAGCACCTCACTTGGACTGCTTCCACCATCCTGCTCAGGTTGTATTCTGACTCTGTCAGTGATCCTTTGTGTTATTGCATTTATTTTATTTTACTTTTACCTTTTTACCATTCTTCTTATTAAATTATATCTCTGACTTGGAGCCTCTCATTCGTTTTGCTTTCAAACCACAACAGAGGTTTTTCCCCAAAACCTTCCTCAGCCTAACTCACTTGGAGAACTTTAGGTAGAAATGTTTAACTTGTTTCATGGATGCTTTGTTTGGGCTAATTTTTTAAATCTATTGAGGCACCAGAGTGGGTCCCTGCTGAGTTATTTTCCAGTGGCCACATGGCGACGCAGCAGCTTGCAATTTCACTGGGTGGGACCAGGAACCATCATCTATTGCTGCTTCCAGCTGCAACTTGGGCTGGCAGATGCTGGATCTCACCCAAGGCTTTTTAGAGCAATCCTACACTGTGTCTCTAATTGTCCATCTTGCTCCAGCTGATAACCATGGTTTTGTTTACCCAAAAATGTCTCCAGTTTTATTCACTGGGAAAGATGATTTCCTCCTCCTTGGTGAGGATGCAGCAGTACTGATAATGGGTGTGCAGCTCAGGGGAAGGAGGCAGTTTAGGAGCAGTGCAGAGAACACCAGAGCTCTGCCTGCTCTTTCGCCATCTCTCCCATAACCCAGTGAGTGATGCACTGAGAGCTGTCCTTGGTACCCTGTTGTGTCTTCCCTTCTGCCTCCCTCCCTCCCTCTTTGACCCTGAGCAGAGAACAAAACATTCAGAGTTACGGTCATTTTGAGTGTTTATTGAACTCCAACCATCACCATTCCCCAGCAGCTCCAGGAGTGCTCACAGGCACATGGACCAGATGGTACAAAATCCACGGTGGTGGGTCTGCCTGTATGTGCCTGGCACAGCTACAAACAACACACACACAGACTGAAGTACAGGGTTGATAGATCAGTATAATCAACAGGTTTACAACTACATAAGAATTTCTTTTTCTAAGTACACTGTTCTACTGATGTCTTTAATTGAAGAAAAGATCAAACATTCTTTTTTTTTCATTCAGCAACTGTTTATTGATTTACTCTCACTTGTACGTTAAAATGCAAATCAACGCACATCCTCATGGTGTTAACATCAGAATGAATTATTTTTTCTAGACTGAGTTGCTTTCTTTGTAATACTAAAAAGAGAATTACAATTAAAGTATGTGCTCCTATATATGTCTTGTTTAAAACCAGTGCAGCTCTGACAGGTACTGCCCAAGTAAAACCACTTCACCTGTGTTGAAAAGGTTTTAAAAGGACCATTTACCATGCAGTAACTAGTATTTTTCCTAAACACACTAATATTTATTATTAGTTACAATAGTTTTATCATATTAATGTTCCAATAGATGCAAGATACCTCAAGCTAACCAAGATACCATTTTTCAGAAGCCCAGAGATTGGTCCTAGTAATGCCAAGATCGTAATTTCCATCCCCATACGAGTCATTCACTAAAGAGCTGGACTCAGTGATCCTTGTGAGTACCTTCCAACTCAGAATATTCTGTGATTCTGTGAATTCCAAATTAACAGAACTTCACTCTATGACATCTAGTCATTCATAGCACAAAAGAAAGCAAAACACAGGATCAGGGGCCCAGTAGAAGGCTTGTTTCACTGCAGGGCACCTCACGTGTTCCACATGCTTGACCCTACACCAGTGTCCCATGTCAAGAATCCCACTTTATCCAACAAGGCAGAATAAAAGCTGCTCTTTACTTTGTTTGGGTGTCCCTCCAGACTATGGCTACAGAAGCCCATAGACTCAGAGGGAGGCACTGACACCTCTTTAAAGTCAAGCAGCAAGGAACAGAGGGTGGGGACTTTCTCCACTGCACAGACTTGCTGGAGCACATTTTTGCCCCAGCCAAGGGGACAGAGAACTCCTTCAGCATCCTGCTGAATGGATCTGCAGGCCTGTGGCATAGCCAAGCAGCAAAAGGATTTCTCAGAGGGAACTGCTCTAATCTTTCATTGCTGAAAAACTGGAAGGGCAGAAACCTCAGTTTGTCATCCATTGCTGGCTGCCAGCAGGACACAGCCTATTCCTGCCCCTTTTGCAGCCTCTGCTCAGGCTGGGAGTTTTAGTGCTGACTGCTTTGGAAAGTGGAGACCCTTGTGAGAGCAGAACTGCTCCAAAGACAGCCATAGCACTTTGAGATCCACCACCAATTCCATACCCTATTCTGACCAAAAAATTGGAAGAAATGAGACTTGTGCTATCCTTGACAAAGAACTAAGAGTTTACAAGCCAAGTGAAAATAGAGACACCAAGCCTGATTTCCTGAAAGCCTCTCCCCAAGGCACTTTGGCTAATGTGGAATGTAGTCACAGAGGTTCTTTTAAGCTTTCTAACAATTCCCTGCCAAAGTGCCAGCAGTGGCTTTGTGTTCTACTTCACCAAGTGCTGTAAAGGGAGTTTTACAAATCAAAGTCCAGGAAGGCTCTCATGTGAGCTTCCCATGGGCTACAAGAAATATGAGCTGGCACACTAAGTCCAGAAGCCCCAACAAGATACAGGCCCAATGACTATAAGATCCAAATACCTTGATTGCCTACAGATTGTTTTAAAGTTGTAAGTAAGAAGTACAGATTTCTGTGTACCTTGTGAGAACTTCTGAAGACACACTTCAACGCAGGTAAAGAACACCAGGAGAATTAAAAATCCACCCCAGGAGGAATGGATGTATATTCTCCTTGGTGTTAATCCTCTGCATGTCACAAGACTCACCCTGTATGCCCACAGGTTTCATGCAGAGAGGAACCAGCATTTTCAAGGTATTTGCAGGTATCTCTGTCTTGAGACTCCTCAAACTGGAGTCCTAAAACCAGGCAAGAAATCCAATTTCTACCACCTGAACAACAGAAGATACACCAGCAGAGAATATCCCACCTCATAAAGAAGAAAAGCTTTATGACAGGAGACCCTGCTTTAGCCTAAAGATACACCAGCAGAGAATATCACACCTCATAAAGAGGAAAAGCTTTATGACAGGAGACCCTGAGACCAGGAATGCACCCCCTGAACTCCTCAGCACAAACAGAAAAAACCCAGCACTGAAGAGCCTTCAGTGTGAAGATGTGAAGCATGCTCTGGGTCAGAAGATGACACAGAGTGTTTCATCCAACAATCTTCATCACAGGATGCGCACCACAAGACTCTGCAGGATGTCTTCCTGACAACTCTCTGGTGTATTCCCAGTGTCTGGGCTGATGTAATTTGTTTCCTGGTGATTCCAATACCTTCTTTTCCACCAATTCTAAAAGTCTCTGCAGTTCCATTCCAATGAGATCTGTCATATTGGCTTTTGTTACTCAGAGCCACAAGACCTGAATTTAGGGATTTCAACAGCTCTTTCTGTAGCATCTGGTGGAGTCACACAGTGAGAACACCTGTATGGACAACAGTCCATGCACAGGCAAAAAGGCACCAGTGAGACCTCCCTCAAAGCCTGAATTTGTCAAGGAATTCTCCCTGTTCCTTTGTCAAACAGGTTATTGTTACCCGTGGAGCAGATTAATTCTGTTGCTCCTTTACAGGAAACCACAGAAGCCACAGGCGCCACTGAAGACATTCAACAAGGATTTGCATAATAACTTTGATTTTAGGGCAATCAAGACCTTTGCAAACCATTAGAGTTTTTAGTATCACCAACATTTTGCTAAATCACTGTCTAAAGGCTTTAGCGATTCAGACCGAAGAATTGGCAAATTTCCTAAACTGCTTAAAACAGATGATAATTTTTGTATCAATCAATCAATCAATCTTGGAGACATATTATCCGTGCTGCATAGGAACTAAACCGAGACACAAGACCTTATCCTTTCATGTGACAGAGAGAGAGAACAGCATCACTAGAGAACAGCCAGAAGGCCGGGTACAAGGCTTCGGTGAACTGCGCCTTGAACTTATAGATCAAATTATTCTTCTCCCCCACCGCCATGAAAATCACAAAGCCTCCCTCGCAGTGGAGCAGCACCCCAATCTTGGTGGCCTTGGTGTTGGGCAGGCACTTCTCCACGTCGTTGTGCCAGGAGGACAGTTTGGAGTTGAGCCACTCAACGCACCAGGAGCGGCTGTTCCTGCCCAGGCGGCTCTCGGGGCCCTGGCGCTCCATGCTCCCGTAGCAGACGCCGATGCCGCAGAAGCTGCTCTGCTGCAGCTGCACCTCCCAGTAGTGGATGCCCCTCTTGAAGCACTGGAAGCCCAGCACCTGGCGGTAGTCGGTGAAGCGCTGAGGGTGGTACTTGTGAGCTGAGGTGTCTGAGATGGACATCCTGGTGTAGTTCTCAGACAGGACCACCGTGTTGTGAGCTGTGTTGTAATCCAGAGTGATGTTGGCGGCGTCTGCAGTTGTTGGGAGAGATGAGACAGGAAAAGCTTACAAATGTTTTTTTATAAAATTAAAAAAAAAAAAAAAAGTTTACAAATATATTTTTGGTATTTCTTGCCTGGCAAGAAATACTGAAAATATAAAACCTGTGAGTGAAATAGAAATGAAGGCCAGCTTTGAGGTGCGATCATGGCAGGCAGGTAGACAGTGATTAGCTGGAGATAGGGTGAGGGATGGAAAACAAAAAGACTCAAGGGAGTAGCCCTGCCAAGGTATTATGGAAAAGGTAGATAAGAAAAGTAGTCTTTAGAGCTTAGAATATAGGATGATAGAGTAATATTGTAGTTCTCATAGGCTGTATGCAAAGTCTGTAGGTTTTGTATCTCCCCGCCAATTGGTCACTGTAAATTAGAATATTCAACACAAAAGGAGATAGAATGATTTGCAACAAGGTCCTTGAACTCTTAGCTCTCTCACCTCCCTTACCCCTGCGATCTCCCTTACGTCGTACCCTCTCTCTTTCTCCCTCTTCCTCTGGGGCTTCCCTTCAGCCGAGGCTGGTGGCTGAAGGCAAAGCCCTTTTTACCCACGACCCTTGCAATAAAACCATGTATTCTAGAATATCTCAGGTCTGCAGAGTTCCCTCTCCCTGCCATCCACAGATACTCCTACATGCAATGACACAAATCACTTGAAGGTACTGAAGAACAAAGTGCTTTTACTGATCCTGTCCTGCCTCAGCACTCCTTGCCATGTTTATTTGCCAGCTCTGCTCTCCTCCTCAGTGCAGCCAGTTCTTTGGGCCACAGTAATAGCTGCTGGGTTCAACTGCAGCTCTACATTACACAACAAGCAAATGGAGGATGAGGGTTCTTCCTTCCTGCAGCCCCACAGGACCCCTTTATCACCCAAATACACCCTGGCAAAAGAAGGTGGTTGCTGCTCTGGCAGCAAAAGGTATATGCCATGTTGTATAGCATCTTAACAAGCCACCATGCGCTCACATAAAAGCCTGCATTTAATTTTAGAAGTGCACTACACCATGTTTCTGGGCTACCCTAATGCTGTCTTTTTTGGGGAAACCAAAGTCATTACTTAAAAAACTTCACTTGTCTTCATAAAGATGCATAGATGGTGAAGATTGATTTGATTCAATTGGCAAAAGAATACTTAGAAACCTCGTGCCCCCTTTTTCTCCTGAAATTTCCTTCATTTGTAACAACCTATTAACTAACACAACCCCCTCAGAAGTATTTTTCTCAGGTAACTGCAGAGGACACATAATACCACTACAACAAGAGCACAGTTCATCTTTAGGAAGTGTAACGTTGGGTGTCTTACACTGCAAGAGCTCCTCTCTGGGTTTCTTCAGGAAGCTGTCAATGAGCTCTTTAGTGGCAGCAGCTGAAGTGGTTGGTGCCGTGGTTGGTGCCATGGTTGGTGGTGCTGCGTCAACAGAAGAAAAGAGAGTTTGGCCAGTTGGGAAGAGACTTCACATGTTTAACAGCCCATCACAGACACACACAGGCTGGAGCTGATCTAGTTTAGCCTCCTGTTCCATGCAGCGTTAATTCAGTATTAGCTCAGGCTGTTCACTGTCATGTCAAGTTTTGAAAATCCCACTCTCTGGACAACTTCTCTGTGTTTGACTGCTCTTACAGTGGCCAGCAAGAGCTAAACTTCTGCTCAATACACTAACACTAATGGCCATCTTCTCATTTTAAGAGCAGCCAGTGAAAAATAAAATAAGCATGATGAAAGTTTGGACTCACCAACTTTAGCCGCTTTCTTTTTCTCTTCTGGAGGGGGGAAAAGAAAAAAGGAACTTGTGAGTTCTACTGGGAGGCAAAAGCCACTGGTAAGACTATGTCAGCTGTAACACCATCACCATGGCTCTTCTGAAACTGCAACAGTAAAGAGCTGACAGTCCAGCAGGCTGAAGCCATGTACGAATGTTGCAGCATCCCTCTTGTTAGAGGGCAGAAATGAGCCAAGACACAGACTTCCTGTTTATCACAGCATGAAAAGTCCTGGTTTATTCCTCAGCCATCCTGACTCCCAACTATTCACTGATTCTGGCTGCAGAATTCCTGCTGTAGGTTTCCCTTGCAGCCTCTGACTGCTGGTTATTTCCTGCTAAACTCTGACTGTATATATTTGTTTGCAGTCTCTGAATGCAGGTTTTTACCCAGCCAGACTGTAACTGCAGGTAACAGCAACAGGCTCTAGCTGCAGACCCAGATTGACCTCACAGCACTGATTCTCTCTCCCCAGGATCCTCCTCTTTCACAATCCTCCCATCACCCACTAACCCACTTCTTTTTATCACATTTATCTTTACTGGACACTCATCTTTACTGTGACTCATCAGGGCCAAGGCTGTATTGTGTCATTAACACAGCTGTTACTTATCAGGGGTGAGGTCACCCGTATTCCCTTCTCCTGCACACAAATACCCTCACGCTGGAAAGCTGCACATCAAGCACAACCTTCCATTTGCTTCCCATTTTACAGGGTCATAAGCCTGGAAGGAGCTTGATCTCCCCTCCAGGAACAGTGTGTTCAGGCATATAGAATACTCCTGTTCCCATGAGGAGCACTGACTATTCCTTTCCTTTTTACAACAGAGCTTTTAGTGCAGCAACAGGAGCTGCAGCTCCATTCCAGTCCTGCTTCCCCTGCACACCCCCCTGACTGCTCCACATCCAGCACTTGGACCTTGTGTCAAGAGCTCCCTGGAAGTAACTGCAGCTGTTTGTTAACACTTGCATTTACTTCAAAAAGAAAACATGGAAGATCATCCACACAGGCCACAGTGCCCATTAATTCTGGTAGCTGGACAAAACAGCACTGAAAGGCCCCAGTGGGACCTGCCACAAAGACCATTGTCCCAGCCCTAGATCAGAGGCAGCAAAATGTTTGAGTAAGACTCCTTTAATCACCACTTACTGGTATCTGTCTCCTTTGAAGTGTTTGGAACCTGAGGAACACTTTTCTCTTTGTGGGTCGGTTCTGTGAGGGAGGAAGAAAGAAAAACAGAACATGAACTGATCCTAAGCAGAACTCAATACATATAAATCTATCAAACAAACCAAAAGGTGTTTGGCACAAATTAAAAAATAAAAAAAATCTGCAAGAACCAGAGGGTGGGGAGGCTCTGCTTTCCTTTACAACCCACATTGACACCACTGCAGGCTGATGCACCTGTGTACCTGTGCAGTTCACCTGTCCAGCTCACAAGGTACCCATCCCCAAAAATCCCAAAGCACCCTCCCTTCCCTGTGCCAGGGTGCTCACTGCATCACCACCACAGCAAACAGCTCTCAGGTAGCTGCTCCAACTCTTATTTAACAATAAAGCCATAGTTAGGACAGGATGATGATCTGTAGCACTTACGTGGTACGTGAGGCTTTTTTCCAGCAGGAGTTTTGTTTGGATGAGCTGCTGGAGGGGCCTTGGCTTTCACAGGTTTGGCTGCAATGGTGATAATTTACATTATGGTTTGTATGGCCAGGAACAGTCATGCATTAGTGAGGACATTTTTCCATCTTATTTTTCAGTTATACAAACAGAAGTGATACTTGGCAGAGATGGGAACTGCATACCCATGCCCCAGTCCAAAAGATAATTTGGCTTAACCCAGTAAGTAGAGTTTTGTTCCACCACACTTAAAAATAAGTGGAGTTCTGCCACTCCAAAGCCTTTCAAATCTCCTCTCAAATCCACACCCTAACCACATCCAACCCTGCTACACAGAGACACCATGAATTACTCTAGGGAAGAAAGGCTGAGCTTTGCCAGAAGGGTGTAATATCGTGACACTCATTAGCTTATCCAAGTATAGGTAACAGTGAAGAAACACTGGCGTGTTTTGTCTGCCAATTTAGCCCAGACTGTAATGTTTTTGTGTTGAAATGGAGCACTGCAGAGACTGGAAAACACCATTTATATTAACCAACTGTATTTGTTGCATTTTATTCAAAAATTATATTTGGATTGGAGAGGAAAGATCCCTCACTTCAGCTCAAAGCAAAAGCAGAAAATGCCAATTTCCCCAGTGATACAGTACCTCCTTCTATTTTCTCCTTATTCTGAATCACTGCAAGTTTCACTACATCTTTGAGGACAATGGCAGACTGGTAAGTGGAATGCAACACATTCTGGTCCATTTCAACTAGAGGAACAAAAGCCTGTTTTGTTGATGTTTGTTGCAGTGCTGTTGCTCTCTGAAAGGACAAATGAGAGACCACCTTGTGTAGCATACAGAGAAAAATACAACCAACTTACTTTAAATGGGGTGGAGTTTGTGCATTCATCTCAAATTCAAGGGAACAAAGGCTACAGTCAGACACAGCTCATGGCAAAATTCCAGCAGCAGCTCAGACACCTTAATGCCCACTGGTACCTGAACCAATGACCAGACAGGTCACAGCACGGAGCTGCCACACCTCATGGAGGTGACTCCTGCCCACTGACCCCTCTGCTTGCGGCAGAAGCAGTGGCTGAACTGGGGGAGTTACCAGACACCACTTCAGCATTCTTTCGCTGATAGTTGTGTAATTTTCAGTACATCCTTGCACACCACTGCATTTCCATTTGGCTGGAAGTCTCTGGAGAGCAGGATGACCACAGGAAGTTTTTGTTATTCTGCATTACAGAATGAAGAATTGGATTCACATTTAAACGATACCTTACCTTCAAAAACAGAACATCATCAATTTCAGTCAGTGCCATCTCAATCTGATCTTTGAGAGACTGAATCTCATTCTTCTTATTTCCCAGAACACCGTAAATATAATCAAACTTATTCCAAACTCTCTTTTCTTCCTCTGTAATTGCTTTCATGATCTCATTTTCTCTTGCTTCAATTGCAGCTTTAATTTCAGAAAACTCATTTCTGATCAATTCCTTCTTTCTTAAAGCTGTCTCCTGGAGCAGACAAGAGCAGATAGACACTGGTTTCAAAAGACCAGTTTGTAAACAAAATACTGTCAGTGTTACTGCACAAAAGCCTCTGAGGAACATGTGGGCTTCCCTTCCTTGAAACAAGCAAGAGAAGAGCTGTAGATTTCTGTGTGGTTTGGAAAGAAAACCTCATTCACAAGGAATGGAGCCCATTCTCAGTGGCATCCTCACGAGGGTATAAAACCTTGCAGTGCCTGGTTTACTCCCATCTCCCATAGAGCTGCCTGGCCCCGCCAAAATTCCTCTTTCCTGTTCCTTCCTAGTAACACCTTTTCCTGCCAATGCAGCCTCAGCACTACAGCCTGTGACAACTACAGTTGTCACAAGGGTACAGTCACCAACACCATGCAGTGGCCAGTGGGTGCCAGGCAACCTGAGAGCACTGAACAGCTGAACAGAGCACAGGGAGAGCAACTCTGAGCAGTTCCCCACTTACAGCAGATTGGTTCTGGTTTGTTTTCACCGTGCCCATTGCCCGGGAAGTCCTTTCACCCTCGTTATGCAGCTCCATGAGTTTTTTCTTCAGCGCCGACTGCAAGAGGAGAGACCAGAAAGTATTTCAGAGAGGCAGCTGTCATGTCTGCTCTCAGTTTTAAATACTCTTGTAAGCATTTAGTACCCCCAGCTTAAAACCTGCCTTCCCTTGAACCTCAGAGGGTGTAAGAGTGCCATCCTGCACACGGGGGGCTTGTGGCACCCACACACTCCCCACCTCTCGCCAAGAGCAAGATGCCAATGTTGACACTCTCTTCACAAAGCACCCAGTGCTTTTATCAGCACAGCAGTTCTCATGCCAAGGATAAATGCTATATTAGCACTTAGGTTGGATTTTGGGCACAAAGTTGTTGCTACTGTTCACCCCTTTCCTTTTGGGAATTTTCTTGTTCAGACGTGATTTACCTGTTCCTTTAATTCAAGATGGTTCCTTTAATTCAAGATTGGTAAGCTCAGCCAGGGCCAAGTTCTGCTGCTAAGCTGTGTGCACACTCACTGAAGAGATGGGAGTTTGGCCACCTCAACTTTCTCACCATACTTTACTCACCCACACTAATTTTCAGCTGTGCTGGAAAATACAAAGGCCAGGTTTCCTTCCCTTCCTCTCTGTGAACCTCTTCCTGGCTTTCATCTACATACTTGAGATCTCCCTATGACGCCTTTTATAATTCTTCTTCTTAAGAACATCTGCAGAGGAACATCAGCCCCTAAGGGTGCGACAAGCCCTGGCAGGGAGCAGAGCAGCAGAGGAGGCTCAGAGCTCTGGGTGATGCCACAGAGTATGAGAGACTTCACTGGTGAGCCCAGCCCAGCCCAGGAACTGGGAATCAGCGCCTTCTCAGACCCCTGCTCTTGAGCAACATCTTGGAGAGGGGAGGAAAACGCAAGGAATGACTCTGAAGATGTGCCTGAGCCATGCTGGAGGGCAGATAACAGTTTATCAACGCCAGACACGAGTGATTTACAGCGGATGTCTTGCTCTGGCCTTCACTCCGCCCTCCAGAGCGGCTCCCCAGGCACCGAGGGAGCCAAGGGGCGCTACGGGGTGTCCTTGGGGAGGTAATTCCAACCCCGGGGGCCACCTGCCACCCCCGCCCAGCCCCGGCTGCTCACCTGGGCAGCGGCTTTTGCCTGCTCCAAGTGGCTGGTGGGGCACAGCTTGTGCCCGAGCAGGCAGAGGGAGCAGATGCAGACGCCGTGCTTGCTGCAGAAGAACTCGAAGAGCCTGTTGTGCTGGGGGCACTTGCGCAGCTGCAGGTCGCGCAGGGGCGGGCAGAGCTGGTGGTCGCGGAACGCGGGGCTGTCGCGGTGCGGCCGCAGGTGCTCGGCGCAGAAGGACGCGGTGCAGGTCAGGCAGGTCTGCACGGCCGGCGCCTCCTGGCAGCTATCGCAGGGCACGGGGGGCTCCTCCCAGCACCCCCCCGCCTTCCCATCCCCATCGTCATTTTCCTCCTCCTCTTCCTCGCCCTTAACCCCGGAGCGGCCCTGGAGCTGCTCCACCACCCGGCACAGCACCGTGTTCTTCTGCAGCTGCGGGCGGCCCGCGAAGGTGGCCCGGCACTGCGGGCAGCTGAAGCCCCCCGAGAGGCCGGCCCAGGTGAGGTCCAGGCAGGAGGCGCAGAAGTTGTGCCCGCATGGCACCGTCACGGGGCTGCTGAAGAGGCAGAGGCAGATGGAGCAGGTGAGCTCCTCCTCCAGCCCCGACATGCCCGGGTCCGACTCCAGAGCCGCCATCGTCCTGTCTGCAGCCTGCCCCGAGAATGAGAAACGAAAATGAACTCGGAGAAACGAAACTACGGCCGGGGCTTCCCGGAAAACTACGTGTCCCATCCCCGCCCCGACGGGAGGGGCGGCAGCCGGGGGGGACGGACCCTGCGGTGCCCGCCCATGTCGGGGGCCGGCCAGCCCCGGGGTGCCGGGGGCTCTGCCCTGGGGGACCGGACCTTGGGGTGGGGACGGGACCCCGGGGCGGAGATGGGACCCCGGGGCAGGGACAGGGACGGGGACGGGACTCCGGGACAGGGACAGGGAAGGGGACGGGACCCCGGGGCGGGGACGGGACCCAGAGACGGGGACGGGAGCCCGAGGCGGAGATGGGACCCCCAGGGCGGGGACAGGGACGGGACCCCGGGGCGGGGACGCGACGCCCGCGGGGCTGCGGGCGGGCCGGGCCCAGGGCTCCGAGCCGGGGTCGGGGCAGCGGCACTCGGAGGTGCCCGGAGGCCTCGGGGTCGATTCTGAACAGCAGCGGGACGTTCGGGGTGGGTGTCCCCCCGGCCCCAGGGAACCCAGGGCAGCCCAGCGCTGTCCGGCCGCGATCACCGCGCCCGCCAGCTCCGCCCGGGGCTCGGGAACGGTGTGAACCCCAAATCCCCCCCGAGCACCGCCCCGGCTGCACCGAGCTGTGGGTAACCTGCCTGCTGGAGATCCTACGGACTCATAGGACGGTTTGGGTTGGAAAAAACCTTGAAAATCATTTGTTTGCAACAGCTGATGCCAGTGCAACCATCTCAACAGATGATTCCTCCAGTTTCTTTTTCTCGCTCTAACTGTTCAATAATCACACTTTTTAACAGGAACATTCATCCCGAATAACAACACAGCACGTACTCCTGTCTTCACTAACTTGACCCCAAATTCTTCCAGTGGTCTTTTCTTCCTCTGTCTTCTGCCCTGTCTGCCAGTGTCCCAGGGACTTCCTTGGGGCCCTCTATATTTCTCTACCCATGCTGGCAGCAGGGATGAAATTGAGCAGCCTGGCACAAAGTCTGTGACCCCTCAATAATTTATGCAGAGCCTGATGGGCTGCAGCAGAAGGAGCTGTGTGCTCTCAATTCTTGTCCAGTGGGCAAAGAACGCCTTGTGTGAACTGCTGAGGTTCCCTTTAATGTCATTCAGAAGTATTAGCAGGTAATCTTGTTGGAGTTAGTCCTCGGGGACCTCCAAGAATGTCCAGGAATTACACAGAATCACAGGATGCGCTAGGTTGGAAAAGACCTTTAAGATAATCTAGTCCAACCTATGATCTAACCTACCACTTCCTCACCAACTAATCCATGGCACTGAGTGCCACATCGTGTCTTTTTATTTAACACCTCCAGGGACAGTGACTCCACCACCTCCCCGGGCTGATGATTCCAGTGCCCAACCACTCTTCCAGTGAAGAATTTCTTTCTAAAAACTAACCTAAACTTGCCTTGGTACAACTTAGTGTCCTCTCATTCTGTCAGTTGTTGCCTGGGGCCTCACCAGTGTGGAGTACAGGGGAAGAGCAACCCCCTTGCTCCTGGCTGGCCACACTGTTCCTGATACAGGCCAGGATGCCAACTGGCCTTTTTGGCCACCTGGGCACACTGCTGCCTCATGTTCATGATTGTATAAAGAACTCAAAAGAAGCAATGATGGGTGGTTTGTTACAATTGAAATCAGCTCCTAGCCAGTTCTGTTGGAATATTAAATTAAATCTGAGAATCACATAAAGCTATGTTGCACAGATAATGTGAACTTGTACCTACATCAGTTATCCCTCCAGCCTTGTAATATTCCTTCAGGGGAAGCTGCAGAGGGGTTGTGTGTCACAAGGCTCTGAGTCACTGCTTAGGAACAGATACAGGTGTAGAAAGGACAAGGAAGGCATTTGGAGCTGCAGGACTGTGACAGGAGCAAAAGTTCAGGGATCAGCTCTGTCATATGCTGGAGGGTGGAGGAGTTTCTAGGAGAAGGGCACGGTGCCACAGGTTTACGGTGTGGTTGGGATGTGATCAGGACTTTGTAACTGCTGTCAGAGGAAATGCAAACACCTGCCAGGGGGTGGCTGACAGTGACTGCAAGGCAACATTCTTAGAAAGCCATGCTGTGCATGATTTGGGACCAAAGAGCTGCTCTTAATGTTTGCATTTTCTTTTTTTCCATAGGTGAACAAACACTTTGTGTTGGCAAAGATGAGACAGAAAAAGCTTACAAATATGATTGCCTGGCAAGAAATACTGAAAATACAAAACCTGTGAGTAAAATAGAAAGCCAGCTTTGAGATGTAGGCATGGCAGGCAGGAAGACTGTGATTAACTGGAGATGGGTTGAGTAATAACAAACAAAGGGACACAAAGGGATCCAAGGGTGTAGCCCCACCAAGGTATCAGGGAAAACACAGATAAGAAAGTAACCTTTAGAGTTTAGAATATAGTGATATGGTAATATAGCAGTTCTCATAGGCTGCATGCAAAGTCTGTAGGTTTTGTATCTCGCACGGGTTGGTCACTGTAAATTAGAATATTCAACACAAAAGGAGATAAAATGTATTGTAACAAGGTCCTTGCTCTCTCACCTTACCTCGCTTACCCCTGCCACCTCTCTTAATTCCTACCCTCTCGCTCTCTCTCTCTCCTCTCTTTGGGGCATCCCTACAGCCAAGGCTGGTGGCTGAAGGCAAAGCCCTTTTTACCCATGATTCTTGCAATAAAACCAAGTCTTTTCAGAGTGTCTCAGGTGTGCAGAGTTCCCTCTCCCTGCCGTCATGGATGCTCTTACAGCCCTGGGCTTATCTGGGCTAAGCTTCTGTCATCTTTCAAAGACTCAGCAGCTTCACTGTGTTTTCTGTGGCACACACGGTATCAACTGATACAGACAAAGGTATGCAGATAAAAAGGGTAAATACACACCCTCAGAATTGTAGCTTTTGCTTCTGGAGCATAGCACAGTATGTTTAGAGCTCAGATGAGCAATTTATGTTCCTCATTGTCAAAGAGGGCTTGGAGGAAGCCCAACCACTCCTGCTGTCTAAGAGACAAAGTTTTAACATAAAAAAATTACTGCTACCTTTAAGTAGCTACTGAGGTTATTACTCTCTTTTGCTTGCAAATACTTGAGAACATACTGTGACTGAACTAAATCTAACCCTTTGCCCAGACACTGCACATTCAAAGTGCCCTGCAGAGCCCAAGCAGGGCTCCAGAAGCACAGTGGGATAAATCTGCATTCCTGCCCCCAGCAAAGGGGCTGCCCAGAGACAGGAAAGCCCCAAGGGCAGAAAGGCAGCAGTGAGGGTTTGTTCAGCGTTTTATCTCCTCCTTGTAGGATTCACATGCACATTGGCCCATCCCAGATTCCTCAGAGGTGGATGGGGCAGGGAGGACGCTTGGTCTGATCTCATTTGAGCAATGAAGCAGCAGCTTCACACAAACTTTGTAACAATGGGTAAATAAAACTCAAGATTTTACCTTCAAAACACCCTCTCTCAGGGGTGCATTTGTTTTCCAGCATCACCTATTTGGCACAGCCAGAGCGACTCTGCATCCATTTAATTCATGCCCAAAATGCACAGCAGGCAATGGAATAAGAGGTGCAGTGAAACACTTGCATTTAGCTTTCACAACTTCCTAAGAATTAACAAGTAATGATTTCCCTTAGAAAAACAATCTTGCCATTAATCCCCACTGCCTGAGCACGACTGTGCTGGTGTCTGACATCTTCTTTTCATCCAATTTGCAAGAACAGCCACACAAATCTAACTGTTCTCTAAAAAAACCAAATCCTAGCATGAAATAATGGCATCTGAAGAGAACCACAATGCAAAAATTCAGTTTACTTGTATAAAAATGATTCCTTCACAAACAAGACATTTTAATAAGGCTGATGCAAAAATGCACAGTACTTTAATGGATTCATGCACTAGGTCAGAGTACATGACAGCTAAACCATAATGTACAAATTTTCAGGTGTTTGTTTGTATCTAGGATTTGGGGTTTTTTCCATGTCTTCTCTGTAGGAGTGCACTTCCTAGGACAGGGATTATCTGAAAGTTTAAGACTTGCCAAGGCACCAGGGGTAGAAGGTGCCCCCTCAATGCCAACAATTATTAGAGCTGTTAGTGCAGTGCCTTGCAGCACCTGTGACTCATTCTGCTGCTGGAAAGGGGAGAAGAAAGGCAGCACAGACACTTCAGCACTTACAGGGCAAGAGGGTTTGCTCTAAAACAAATAAAGGTTTTCATAGCCTACATAGATTAACACAGTGGGACACAATTATGCCAGGGGTTTGTGTTAAATTCTAAGCAAAGATGACAGTTAGCAGTGCTATTTATCTGCCTCAAAATCACAGAAGCTCAAAATCCACAGGCTTTTCTGGACATGTTCAGGTGAACTCTTAAAGTAACTGCAAAGTCACAGCATTTGTACGATGCTTGGCAGCAGCAGAGGGCAAGTTCTGCACATCAACAATACTTATAATTAATTTTTAAATGAAAGTTAACCTCTGGCAGTTATACAGCTCTAGCCAAACCCAGACATTTAAATAGTTACTCACAGTACAGGGTTGTGTTTTATCTTTTAATCAAACCATTCCAGATCTGCAGCTTGTTACAGCAGGATATAAATATTCAAACCCAACAGATCTATATTAAGGCTTCCTATAATAAACAAAGTTTTCATGTATTACACAAAAACATAGCCTAAGGGAAAAAAGTGTTTTTCTTTTGGCCTACTTCTTTTTAAGATAGTAATATCCACCAGTGCAAACTGCCCCCCTCAGAACCAGAAGGCAGCATTTCACAGAACAAATCTGTACAATTGTTCACATTTTCTCACATCCTGGATGTTCCATTTTCAATGCTGGATCCATTAACTGGAGGCTCCACAATCAGTCTTGGCTCTATCAGAGCGTCCCAGCTTTCAGTGATCTGAAAACAAACCACAGGCAGCGCTTAGCAGGTGCCAGCAAGATGCAATTTCTGTGCCGTTAGGCTTTTGCCTAGACCTGAACAACAGCACCACTGAGCCAAGATCATAGCTCCTCCTGTGAGTCATTGATCCTACTGATGAACCCCAGCCTGCCTGAGGTCCTGGGTAAGGAAAGGTACAGGTAAGAACAACAGTGATGAAATGAAAGCCTGGTAAGAAAGGATCTCTCTGAGACATGATGTTGTTTATTAGCCAAAACAAGAGGTTTGATGAGCGGCTGTGACCCCAGTTAATTGAGTAACATGCAAGAACTGATTATTGACATAAACATGCACATTCCTGCTGGAAAGGGACAATTATTTTTGCTTCCACTGATTCAAATCAAGTGTCTGATTACAAAGGGAATATCCCTGAGGTGGCCAGAGGCAGGAAGCAGGGCAGGGGGCAGCTCTGCATAGCTGGGGCAGGACTCAGAGCAGCCCCCACATACCTTGGTGTCCTGAGGCACCGCATACTCAATCAGCTCCACTCCGTCCGCACTCTGGTACACCAGGTCAAACTTCCCTGGCTCCTTAGCAACTGAAAAACCAAACAACCAGCTCAAGGAGCTACAAACCAAAGAAACTTTGAGTGTTTACCACAAAAGCTGATCAAAACCAGTTTGTCTTTGGGGTTTGTTTTGGGTTTATTTCTTTTGTGCTCTGTGTCTGGGTTCATAATCGTAACAAAAAATCTTGAGGTAAAACTGAATACTACACACTAAAATGAAGGTGATTATCTGACTATTCACATAAGAAAGTCAACAATATGTTGCTGAAATTTGAGAAGAATGCTTATATGACAATTCATTAATTCTGGCTTAAATGGCAACTGGAGGATACACAGTTTGAGAAACATTCATCATTTCAGGTCTCAGGAACTGGATCTTATCACTGCAGGGACTCACTTCTCACTTCCACACACACTGAAGACACACCATTATTACCTCACATTGTCTCTGCAGTCCCAGAAATAATAATAGAAATAAAGAAATAAAATAATTCCTTTCAGAAAATGATACCACAGTAGACGTGAGTTACTGACCACTCAAACTGACTGAAAAAAAAAATATTTTGTAAACACCCATGAGCATTTTTCAGTTCAACTAGCAAGGGTTAAAACTTCTCAATTTAACAGACTTTTTGGGAAGGGAATGAGGAGGGGAGGGGTGTGTTGAGAATGAACCCAAGGGAGTTTGGAATACTCCTGAAAGACAAGGTGTTCATTGGACTTCTGGTTTTCCAGGTGACAGCACATGACAACAAGCCCTTGGTGTCCCCAGGTACATACATTGTCCTGCTGATGTTGAAAGGATCTCAAGTTCAATCTGCTTATTTTCAGCATTCCAACTGATTATTTTTGCCTCCTTCACAAAGCAACAAGAAAAGAACCAGTTAAGACACACTTCAGCACTGGATAACTATTCCATATTCAGAACCAATGTGCTACTTGATTGCTGCCAGAGGAAAAAATTGTATTTGGCAATCAAATTTTCCAGTCTCCATGTACAAAATCTGCAAAGAATTAATGCTCAGCAATCTGTAACTACTAGCATCAATAAACCAAAGTTACTCATTGTCACTAATTTTGCAGTTTAAATTGGTACTTATCCAGAAACCAAATTATTTGAAGTAGCAACAAAATTTTACTTGCACCAGTTTTAAGAACTTGCCCTGACTTCAAATAGCAGTAGACTCAAATACAGCTGAATTTTTCTACTTGAGGGTCTGCATTTTTTGTCATCACTAAAATATTAATGATTATTAATAATCCTTGTAGTTGGTGGTTTGTTTGGTTTTGTTTTCTTTTTTAAATAACAGCTACATCTTTCAAATTTTCAATTAGTTTCAGCTTCTAGAGTTTTGATTTTTACTGCTGCACCAGGAATAACCTGTGGAGTCAACCAGATGCAAGGAAAACCACTGCACAATATCAAAATATCTAAACCATACCTCACCTATCATAGTTTTGTGAGTGAATGAAGGGAAGAGAGAAAACCAGTACCTTATAGTCTGAAACTTCAGGACTGTAATTTTCAGTTAGTTCCAGGCGCTGTTGAAAGAGATAATAAGTAACAAACTGAAACCTTTCCCAATCTTTGATGATTCCACCTACATCCAGACAGTTTCTTCTGCAAGAGAAAAGTGCCAGAGCCAAGTCTCCTACTCCTGGACCACAACGCCAATCATGGTCCCAGGGAGACTTCCAGGACTTGCTGCTCCAAAGGATTTACATTCAGGTCAGAATCTGTGAGAAGATCAGGGAGGCGGACCCCGGTCTCCTCAGCTGCAGGGTTTCATTTACTTTTTTGTTTCGCAGTGCAGTGTAATTATTTGTATGGTAAAACTTGCAGTAACATTTACATGGAAAATCACATTGAAATGACAGCAGAGACAGCATTTCTTATGTTATACAAACACAGAAAGTCTAAAGAAATGCATTTAACTTCTCTATATGCTCCAAACATTTGTAAAAATCAAAGCCAGGCTTTACAACAAGTGAATTTCTTAGAGAAATTATTAGGCCAGGAACTTAAGAGTGGACCAAATAAAGCAATTTTAACCTACTAACATTCAGTATTTCCAGAGTTCTTTACCTTAAAGGCAATGCTTTCTCCCACTTGAGGTGGAGCAGCTAGAAGAGGTAACACACTATAGTCTCTTTTGGGAATCTCCACGGGATTCTGTGAAACAAAGATTAACCCATAGATTTAATTATTGGATCAGTAAAAACAGAAGACAATGTTCATTCTATATGGATTGCAAGAAGCTCTGAGAAGAGCAAGGTACATTCTTTGTTTTTATGTACATAATACAATCACTTTACTGTTGTTTCAAACACATCCTCAGGCTGGTAAATGGAATTACAGTAAATAAAAGTTAAGATCAGCCTTTATCCCACTAAGCTATTTCTGCTGTTATGAATTACTCTCCATCCCACAGGTTCTTTGTGCAGTTCAAGCTGCCAGAGAAAGGTGACCTCTGCCTGCCTGTGTCAGCCACTCACCTGGACAAGGACAGAAGTGTTTGTCGCAGCTTCATTTAACTGCCTCTGTTTCTGGCCTTCACTGCTGTAGTTATAGAAGAAGCCAGGGTTTGCTCCTCTCCCATGGCCCCTCATCATCCCACGAAACCCACGGCCCCTAGGTCCTCTCCAGAAGTTCTCCTCTCCCATTCCATGCCCCCTTCCACGGCCTGGGCTGGCAAACAGTCCTTGAGCACTGGCTGGCAGCTGTTTGGTGCAGTTCCTCACTATGGAATTATGCAGTCCAGCACCTGCTGCAGATTTTTTAATGACCAGTGTGTCTGAATCTGAACTACCAGAGTCTGAAGAGGAGCTCTTTGCTTTGGGAGCCTTGGTGCTGGCTTTTACAGCCACCACATGGTTTGGCACTGATTTTTCCTTCGCAGTGCTGTCTTGTGCTGGTGTCACATTCTCATCCTCTGTACTTGAGTCAGAATCTGAACTAGAAGAAGACTGGGGTTTTTTAGCATTTTTACTAATTGCAGTCTTAGTCTTTTCACCATTAGACTTTACAGTCACTTTATTAGTTTTCACATCAGAATCTGAAGCATCTTGGTATTTGTCTTTGGGAGGTGTCACCACTACAGGTTTATGGGAAGATTTATTTTCCTTTGCATTTAATTCACTGGTGTCACTGTCAGACGATGTGCTGGAGGAATCTGAAGCTCCCACCCTCTTTTTCCTGGACTCTGTTGTGATCTTTTTGGTGCTATTTTTACCAGAATTTAGAGAAAAGCTCTCATTTGCCTGTTCTAAAGCCATTTTTGCTGCAGCAACCTCTGTGTGCTTTTCATCCTTCTTTTTTGTTGCCAACTGCTTCTCCCTCTCTGTTTTTTTCATCTTTTTAGAATGAGAAGTAGAAGTCTCTTCCTTACCTTCTGCGAGTCTATTTCTTCCTCTAACTTCTTCCTTTCTTTTTCTTTTCGTGTACCTTTTCTGAGAGTCCCAAGTATCTACAGAAGTCTCTTCCCTACAAGAGGAATACTCAAGGTCATGCTTCTCCTTTTTCTTTTTCCTTTTATGCTTGCTTTCATTCCGAGAGAATTCTTCCTCGTCCTGCTTGTGCCTGTGCCTTTTTTTGTCTTCTTTTGTTGTGCAGATAAAGCCATCATCTATCTCTTCATAATCATCTCCAACTATCTCTTCCAATTTTACTCTGTTAAAAAAAAAAAAAAAAAAAACCACCCACCATTCAGCATAATGAACACTTTTCCCTACATGAAAGCAGCTCAGGGAAGTTCCCCTAGAGTGAAGATGCTCCAGCTCTTCCCGGGACAGTCCCCTGCAGGCACAGGCTCCCCTTCCATCCTCGGGAACATTTCCAACCGCTTGGCTCCGTCCATCCCCTTTGGACATGCTGGGGTGTCTCAGGCGTTGGGAATCAGTGCCCGTGGGCACCCGGCTCCTGCTCCACGCCCAGGGAAGGAGGAGCTCAGTCCCCCGGGGAAGGCACATCCCTGTCCCACCCATGTGGGGATGGATTCACACAATCCGGGCACGGGTCAGGCTGGAAGGGACCACAGCGGGGTCAGCTGCTCTCACCTCCCTGCCTAAGCAGAGCAATCCCAGAGCACAGGGTTGTGTCCAGAGGGCTCTGCAATTTCCCCCGTGAGGGAAACTCCACATCCTCTCTGGACAATCTGTCCCAGGGAAGATTTTCCTCACGGCCAGGTGGAACCTCCTGGGCATCAATTCCTGCCTCGTGTCCCACGGGTGGGGACCGGCGGGCAGAACCCGGCCCGGCCTCTTGGTACCGCCTTTAGATCCTGACAGACACTGATGAGGGGCTGTGTGGGACTGACCCCCGACCCCGCCGGCCCGGTCCCTGTCCTGATCTCGCGGGCCCAGTCCTGCTGTCCTGATCTCGGTCCGGATCCCGCTCTTTCTGTGCGATCCCTCTGTCCCGGTCCCTGCCCCGGTCCCGCTCCTCTGGTCCCTGTCCCGATCCCGCTGTCTCGATCCCGCTGAACCAGTCCCTGTCCCTATCCCGCTGTCCCTGTCCCGATCCCGCTGTTCCTGTCCCGATCCCGCTGTCCTGGTCCCTGTGCCTTTCCCGTTGTCCCTGTCCCTATCCCGCTGTCCCTGTCCCTTTCCTGTATCCCTGTCCCGGTCCGGTCCGTACCGCAGCGAGTCGTTGTCCCTCACGAGGCGCGCGCTCTCGGCGGGCGGCAGCAGCGCCCCCTGCAGGAAGAGGCTGAGGCGGGCGCGGCGGCTGAAGCCGAAGCGATGGCGGATGAGGCTGAGCAGGTCGGTGACCAGCCGCGCCTGGCCCGGCTCCAGCAGCAGCCAGCACAGCGCGCAGCCCGGGCTGGCCGGTGGAGGGTGGTCGAACATCAGCCGCAGCCGCACCGGGCCGCCGCCGGCCGCCATCATGGAGGAGGAGGAGGAGGAGGAGGAGGAAGGGGCGGAGAGGGCGGGCACGGGGGGCGGTGCCGCGGGGCTGGGGGGCCGGTCCCGTGACCGCGGGAGCTGAGGGAGCGATGGGGCCGCTCCGAGCTGGGACCGCGCTCTCCGTGCTGCTGTTGGCCGCAGGTACGGGATGGACGGGACGGGAGCGGGGCCTCCGAGCACGGCGCTCCGGTGTCCCGCTGCCGGGCAGAGCCGCGGGAAATTCCGCTTGCCGAGGTGGCGGTCGGGAGAGACGGAGAGGGTGGCGGGAGGCCCGGCGGGAGGCCCGGCGGGAGCAGCAAAGCCTGGCCACCGTGGCTTGGAAAAGCTTTATTGCGCCTAGTCCAGTGCGTTGGTGCCTTTTGCCCTGGTCCCTGAGATAAAGGGATGGAAAGTCAAAGGTCTGTTCCGTGTCTGAGATGGACAGTGGACTGACTGTGTGAGGTGACCAGACTTCACTGACTTAATTGAGTTTAGATTATATTTTGGATTCCTTTAGAAGTGGCCCTGTGTCTGTCTGCATCAGCTCTCCTTGGGGACTCTGAAGCGCTGAGGTCTCCGCAGACACCCAGATGAGGGTGCTGGGATGAGCTCAGTTGGTCGGGCCGTGGAGCCAATAACGCCAAAGCTGCGGGTTCGATCCCCGTGCTAAACGCTTCAGTCACTACACGGTTGGGCTCGATCTTTTTAGGTCCCTTTCAACTCAGAATATTCTGTGATCCTTGTGGAAATCGCAACTGGTTGGGGAGTTATTCCATTTGGGTTAGTGGGGTTGTGCTTTCAGCCCAGGCCTTGAAAACACTTCAAGAACAAATTATTCCAGCGATTGGGCTGTTATTCCGGCGGCAGCTCTAACACCGGGCTCTGATAAGGAAGCACTTAATTACACACTTCATTCATTGACGATAACTCAGCTGTGGGTGGGGGTGTAAGTATAGGCAGGCTTCTTATAGTAATTTTTTTTTAATAGTAGTAGCGCTTCTAATTATCACACCCAAGATCGAAATGTAATGTTTTGGAACAATTTTGGTGGAAAGCCCAAAGCTGAGCCTTTTTACCTAGCTGATTGTTATTTTTATTTCCTCTCAAGGGTACGTTCTGAGGCAGCCTCAGGAGCCCAAAGAGCTATGGGGATATGTGGAGGTCCGGAGCAAGGCCCACATGTTCTGGTGGCTCTATTATGCAAATAACCCAACCAAAGACTTCACAGAGTTACCTCTCGTCATGTGGCTTCAGGTAAGGTTTGGTTAGAGACACCTAAGCAGTAATTCTTTCCATCTGTGCCTGGTTCAGTCTATCTGATATTGTGCAGCTGTACAGAAACAGGATTCAAAACTGCCTGGTTCTAAATGCCTCTCCTTGTGAGTGAAGTGTTGGGAAAAACAAGGATGATTTAATTCTGCAGTTATGAGGTGTCCTCAACTGCTCACCTTCCATCAAGTTCGAGTGCAATAACAGAAGTTGTTCTTATCTGTCATACAACAGTAGTGATTTTTGTGCATTGTAGTTTCACAGCTTCTTTCCTGGAGAGTTTGAAGTCAAAACAATGTTCAGAGAGAGAAAGTAGATAAAATAATCAGAGATTTAGGCTGTTTGCTAAATGGAAACAATTCCAGTTTAATAAAAGTGGTGACGTGTTCTCCACAGTACATTTCAGAAGTTAATGTTGAGTAGAATCACTTGAGGACTTCCTTATTTTTCTGGGTTATTTCATCAGAGTGAAACCCAGAAGTTCTACATGCTGATTAAGATAATGACTTGCAAAGCCTCAGTTAACTTTTGCACTCCATATTCAGGGAATGAGGTTTTGAAACTGTGCTCACATAGCAGGCAGCTTTTACCAGAAGCTCTCACAAGTCAGTGACTGCTTCTCTGTTGAATTCTTGTTTTCAGAAATGGCATGTGTGTGCATAACCCAAGACCATGAGGAACAGAGCCTGCTCTGCACATTAACATGTAGTGCAAAAGCCATTTCTAAAAGTTTACAATCTGTCATTCTACTTACTGTCTGGCTTGTATTTTTCTTCCATCTGTCCTATCTATGCCATGCTGCCTTTTAATGTCTTTGTCATTTGGTATTTCCCTGCAGGGAGGTCCAGGATCTTCAGGCTGTGGATATGGGAACTTTGAAGAGATTGGTCCATTAGACAAAGCATTGAAACCAAGAAATACAACCTGGGTACAGTAGAGAATTCAGCTTCTAACTACTAAATACAAATGTTTGTTTGCCTATGTAAGCAGATGATCACTATGCAAAAAAACAGAACAGTTTTTCATTTAAAGTTCAGTAGAATTATAATATTTCAAGTTGAAATATTGTGGTTCATAAATTAGGTTTTAGGAATAGTCTTGTTTAGAATGGAGGGGTAGACATATTGATCTGATGAAGTATATCTGGTCTTCTATGAAATTGTGAAATGGAGATGTCTGGGAAATAGAGAGCAGGGAAATTGTAGAAAGTGTTATTTCAGATCACAGCTTCATTGTGTGCAGTCACAGAGCCTTTTCTGGGTGGCTGGCAGTATAAAACCTATGGCTTGTAATTACAGGTCCAGTAGGGCCTTCAAGGGAAAACAAATTACAGCTACCTGTGAAGGTGGAAGTTTAATTAGTGCAATATATTTGTGCTCTGAGCTATCAATAGTTTGAAGTATTCCAGCATTCCCTAGGTGACCTGGCCCTGGATCACTGGGACTTTTTGGGTGTGTTTGAGGTTACAGATTGGGCTAATTGAAGGACTTTATGTTGCACCTATTTTTTCTGCAAGTTTTTTCAGGTCCAGGGATTTGCTGACTCAGTTAATCATTTGTGCCATCAAAACTAAGGTTTCTTGCTGGTGCTGAACTGAGGTTTTATACAAACCTTCCTTCTGCTTCTACAGTTGCAGGCAGCCAGTATCTTGTTTGTGGATAATCCTGTGGGCACTGGATTCAGTTATGTGGATGATTGTAGCTTGTTTGCCCAAAACCTTACCACAGTAGTTTCTGATATGATGGTTTTTCTTGGAGAATTCTTCAAGTGTAGAACAGAATTCCAGGTAAGTTAATTGAATTCTTGTTTATTGTTGTATTTTTCTCTGCTTTTAAATAGAATGCAAAAATAATTAGGGAACAGAGTTCCAGATGAGCAGTGTTTTGCTGTTAGGTAGTGTTTGGTGCAGATAAAACCATTGCCTCTTATTTTCCACATTTCAGAAGTTGTATCTTGATTTTGGGGTTGGTTAGATAAGCATTGGGGTAGATTATTGTCTGTTGAATGATCCAAGCAGCATATAGAGGATCACAGCTACTTATAGTTCCAAAAGGCTTCAGAACCAACCCCAGCAAATCACCAGGATGTTATGGAAACCTTATGTGCCGCTTCAGATAAGACAAACATTAAATGTTTGATGGTGAGAGGTGAACAGCCAGTTCCTGGGTCCTGTGGGATGTGGGAGATGGACGGGGTATCTTCTGCCCAACAAGTTCCTTGTGTGTGGCTTTTCTCTCCCCAGACCATCCCATTCTACATATTTTCTGAATCTTACGGAGGTAAAATGGCTGCTGGGGTTGCCTTAGAGCTGCACAAGGTAAGCACTTGGAGGACATAGTTCACTTTTCACTTTAAAACCTGGAGTTCTACAAGTACTTTTATGTTCTGGAATACACTGTCCCTATTGCCTAATTCACGATGCTACTTACTTTTTTCACTCTAGAGTCATGGGTATCTAACTAAACTTTGATTCTTGGTTTGGTGTTTTGTTTTTCCTCTTATTCACAAAGGCTGTTCAAAGAGGGACCATAAAGTGCAATTTTATGGGGACTGCTCTTGGAGACTCCTGGATTTCTCCTTTGGGTACGTTTAAGCTCCTCAGACTGTGGATGATTTGTTATTTTGTTTTGTTGGATATTGTAATCCATGAGTGCCTAAAGTCAAAAATGCCATCCTTGCCTTAAGTGAATTAACTCTGTAGTGAGTCTGGTAAACCAAAAAGAAATACCGAACCTTGCAGGCTGTGACTGAAGAGTCTCACTTTAGAATGTATCTAGGTTAGGAAAAGTCAGAGATCAAGGTCAGTGAGGAGCACACTTGCATCTGAAGTGGAGGGATGGTGAAATGTCCCTTACACACCTCCACAGCCTCTGAGGTGTTTTGTAAGAGTCCTGTGCTTAAATGTGGCCACCAAAAGATTCACAAGGCTGCAAGTGAGATTTGTGTCTGGTGGAGGAGGAAAAGCAAATCAAAAGGCTCTTGGTCCTTCAGTGAGATTGGCAAGGGCAGGTTTCACAAATTCCCTGCAGCACAGGACAATACCAAGCAAGCTCTTACCTGTCTGCCATCAGCTGATCCTTAAGAATTTACAAACAAAGTTGTTACAAAGCAGATTTGTTTTATAACTCAATTGTTCCCTTGTGGCTTTTCAAACAGATCAGTTTAGATAATTCCCATTCTCTTGTTAGACCTCCACCCATTTTCTGGCAATGTGCTGCAATGCTGGGGGAGAACATTTTGGTAAAGATTGTTGGTTGCCTTAAATAAATTTCACTGGTTAATTCATAGGAGGTTAATGATGTTGCAGGATTTGTAAAGAACCTGCTCTGTGATACATAACCCTAGGGTTAAACAGCTGATTGTACCCTTTTACTGATTAATCTCCATTTATTTTTCTCATAAATACTGTTCCCCCAGTAAAGGAAAAGTAAGTTAAATCTTATGTTAATGATTGATTATCAGTTTGAAATCTGTTCCCTTTGTTTAGACTCTGTGCTGTCCTGGGGGCCCTACCTTTACAGCACTGTAAGTACCTTAAACTCTTGGTTCCCACCTGATCCCTCGTACTGCCATACAGTACAAATGGGTGTTGAATTTAAGATTACTTTTTTGAATTTAAGATTACCTCTTGGCCTGAATAAAACCTCAAAAGCATGGAGGCTCTTAGCAATAAATGAATGTGGAATTTTAATTGAAACTGTCCTTTGTGTTTGTCTTCCAGTCTTTCCTGGACGATAATGGTCTAGCAGAGGTGACTGCTGTCGCCAAAGAAATAATGGATGCAATAAATAAAAATGAATATGGGCTGGCTACTGAGCTCTGGGGCAAGGCTGAAGGTGTCATTGAAGAGGTGAGGTCTTTGACTAACATAAGAACTAACTGCTGCCTGGGGAAGGCACATAATTTCAAGTTATCCTTTCTATGAGTGCTGAGCTGGCATGAATTCTCCAACCCTCTGCCCAGTCATTTTTGTCAGGATTTGTTTTATCCCAGTGCTGATATAAAGGAATGTTTGCTCTGCCCCACTGGGTGAGTGACAGAGAAAGTGGGCAGGACAGCCCTTGTAGTCTTCCAGTATTGCACTGAGGTTTCAGCATACAACTAGTCCTCTTGATTTCCACAGTTTCAAATTAAAGAAACTATATCTCCTGGAAAGCTTTGAATATTGAAAACTGCATCCAGCAAGACACAAATCTGAATTGCACAATTTGAAGAACAACAGGTGTACAGGGTGGAAAGGAACCTCAGCTTATGGTCTGTTACTGTGGGTCACTGCATCTTGTTACTTAGAAAGTTCCAGCATGAAAGATTGGTAAAGTTTTGGTTTTGTTTCTCCTGTTAAAAGGTTGCTCCAGAATCTCATTCTCTGTTACATCTCATTCTTTAGTGCATGTAAGGCTCTGGCTTCCTTGGACAGAAAGGCTAATCTGGACCCACTTCATTTTTTTTTCATTTGTGTTTGGTTTGGTTTTTTTGTTTCATAACTGATAGGCCTTGCACATAGTTGTTTTTGCTTCTTGCTGTTTGGAAAGAACTTCTGGTTCCTGATTTACTTTTCAAATCTGCTTGGCTTCCCCTCTCAGTTGTGAAGGCACTGCAATTCTTCTGAGGTTGCTGTTGTGAGCTGACCTAAGCATCAGAACTTTAAAAACTCAAAAATCAAGTAAAGCAGGATTTCAGGAATCTGGAGTGACTTCTCTAATGGCAGCACTGCTCACCTTTGTCCTTAGATGCAGGCAGCCTCTGTCAGCTGCACCAGAGCCACCAATCTGCAATACTTGGGCACATCCAGCTGTCAGCAGCTCCAGAAGAGGGGTGGCTCATACCCATCACCACGTTTTGAAGGAAGCATTTTAGATTTTGGAGGATTGTAGGTTGAAAGGATGTTGACTGAGAGCAGCACCAGAGCAGACCTGGCAGTAGGGGCTGTCTGAAGGCATCACCTGGCACTGCTGCTCTGTCATGAGTAATGCAGAGTAAGACTTCCTGTAGCTTCACATCTGCTTCAGAGGAGTAAATAACATCTCTGGTATGACCCATGTGTGAACAGAACAGGCTTGAAGAATCTTTCCCACTTCTCAAAGCAAATGTAGAATGGAAGTTTTTCACAAATATCTTCCTGGTATGCAGGTAAAGTGACAGGTCACAGGGTCCTTTATTTAGGATTTACTTACCTTTTTTTTTTTTTTTTTCTTTTCAGGAAAGACTGTTCTTCATCTCTGAGAAATGTTTTTATTAGTGTTACTGAAATTATCTTGTGTTTTCAGAACACAGACAATGTGAACTTTTATAACATCTTGGCTAAGGAGGTTCCAGAAATGAAATCAGATGAACAAGAAAATCTCCATCTCAGTAAGCTGTATTTAAATACTTAAACTGCTGAGGCCCTGTGTTTCAATTCACATACCTTCAACTCTGACAGTGGAAAGAGCCTCAATGTAGCACATCCTCCAAATGGATGTTGATATTCTCCTGAGCAGAACTTGTTTGCTGTTGTATAGAGGCAGATAGGAATGTGGAACAGCCCTATAGATGACACCTCCACCTATACATCCTGGAAAAATTAGAGCAAGGAAGCAGTCAGTATAATTGCAACATCATTTTATGACCTTTTAAGTTACTTCCTCTTACTGTCTTTCATTTCTGTCTATAAGACAGGACACAAAAGTGTCTCATCAGTATAAACAGTCTGATTAAATTCTTGCTCCATGATTTTTGTGCAACAATGTGAAAGCCACACGTGTAGAGTTTCTTTGAAGTTCTTTTTCTGTTGGCTCCAATAAGAGAAGGTGAAATTAACTCCTGAAAGTAAAATATTGCAGCTCAAAAATAACTGATTGTTGAGAAGAGCCAGGTCATTAAAGCAGAAGCAGATGCCCAGAAAAAGTGTAGTGTTAGCCAAAAGTAGGAATGGATGGATTTTTCCTGTATCATCCTGCCCTAAATAAGGGTTGACTTCAGTGGTTTCTTGTAAAAGCAAGCAAATATGTCTCTATGGTGTTGCATTTTCATTAGGAAAGGGTTTGTTGGCCATGATTGCCATTGAAGATTGTTATCTGTGCAGGATGGTGTCCTAAACACACTGATCAAAGTGTGTTCTCTGATTTTTCAGTGCGGCTTTACCAGCACCACGTCAGAAAAATGCATCAGGGCAGCCTTGATGAGCTGATGAATGGGCCCATCAGAAAGAAGCTGATGATCATTCCTGACTGTGTGAAGTGGGGAGGTACTTTCCTGTCTGCTAGTGTGCACCTGTTGTTTACAGTATTGCATCCTGTAGGAAAATACAACTGTCACATTTAATTGTTGTTATCCATGGGGTAAGAAGGGGATTTTGTTCTTAGAAATTAAGATGCCGTGGGGCAGGCCTGTGGGAGGAGATGTGGCTCAGATTCTGCTGCTTGTATCAATCTTTAGCCAAGTAACTAAAAATGTAGGGGGAGGGAGGAAGATCCTCTGTATTTAAGGAGCTGTTTTTTGTCTTTCATGCAATCTTGCTGGAATTCCTGTCAGCTTTTCTGTGCCAGAAGTCTGATGTCATGTAATGATGCATCTTAGGAAGGAAGGGGTGTAAAACAGGCTTAAATGGCTGATGTCAGCACCCTGTGCATGTAAATAGGAGCCAGAAATTAGAGCACTGTCCATGAGCTCCAATGGGAGCACAGCTGCTGTCTGGTCCTCCTGTTCCTCAGACTGATAAATCACTGGTGCCACTTTGGGCTAGGACTATTCTTTGTGCAGCTATGAACTCCATTTGAGAGCCTTTAGCCCATGCTTCTGTCCCAGCTTGGGGATGACATCCTTCATCACTTAAAATTTGCCTTTCTGGTTCTAACCAGGTCAGTCCAAGCAGGTCTTTGAGAACATGGCTGAGGACTTCATGAAACCCGTCATCGATATTGTTGATCAGCTTTTGGCAGCCAATGTCAATGTTACAGTCTATAATGGGCAGCTGGACCTCATTGTTGACACCATGGGTGAGGAACTTCTTGACTGGGAATGGAAACAGAACATGTGATGAGTAGAATGTGGAGCTTTCAGTACCAATATAGTGAAAGATTTCTTCAATCTCCTGTACAAACCTCCTATCTAACTAGCAGTGCTTAAATACTACAGTCATAAATGAGCAGCACTTAGTATGTTTTGCTTACATCCCTCTGAGAGAGGCAAATCCTTTACCTCCACTATACTGTTGAGAAATGAATCTGCAACATCAGTAATTGCTTGTTTCAGTGTGAAGCTAATAATTCACTTAATCCTCCTGGATAGGCACATAGATGCGTGTGTGTGTGTATGCTCATTCATAGGCAAAGAATGCTGGTAATTAATGAGGGAGGGTGCAGTGGAAGAGTGATCACACCTGCTCTCAGTGTAGGCTCCTGCACACCCTGGGCTTTGTTTGTTGCTTGCAAGATGCTGGTTTGGTCCAGGGGCAGTTTGGGAGCCAGGCCAAGTGCTGCTGGAATGCCTCACAGGGCTGTTGTGCTCCCTTCCACCGGTCTTTTCTCACTGAGTTAAAGAATCTGCAGTCACAGACTCCACAAACACCTTCCTTTGTTGTGAAAGGCTTTATTCCTTGTATGTCTCTGTCCAATTAGATATTCAGATGCCCTTCATGAAAAACACAGCAATCAATAAATGCAGGAAACACAGTATTTAGGCTGTCAAAACAGGTTAGCGGTTAGTGGTGCTCCAGGTTATCACATTTTGATCTGAAATTGAGCTACAGTTAACATGTAAATTCTTCCAGCAGTTCACAGGTTAGGCTAGAGCTTTGTCCCCCTTGGAATCTGGAATTGATCTTGTTGCTGTCTTGACCTCTGCCTTCTACAGCAGCACCTGGAAACAGAAAGCCTTTCCAGTCTCCCCTCCATGAGTGTCTGACAAACAGAAAAACACTGCCTCTTCTGATTTCCAGGAGGGGACCTTGGCATGGCTGATCCTTCTCCATGGCAGGACATTCAAGGTGTTTGAGGTGCAAAGTTAAATATGTTGGAATTTCTAGGGCTGCAGAGCCTCCAAGAAGCAGATGTTCAACTTGTGCAATTCTAAATCAATTCCATACACACCTTCACTGTTTACTTATTCTCTTCTCCCCTCCATTGGTTTGGTTTAGTTTGTCCTGAATTTTCCTAGACATAACAAAATTGTTTTAAGTATCTGAGCACACAGACTCTGTGCTAACTCTGCTGTACTGGTATCCAGTACAGGGGGTGTCCAGCTGAACTGGACTCCCAAGCTGCTGTGGAAGCAAGGATCAATGATTTCCAGGTATTAGTAATCAATGCTGTCTCTTATCTCCACAGGCCAGGAGGCATGGATCCGGAAACTGAAGTGGCCCGATCTGGAGCAGTTCAGCCAGAAAAGGTGGCAGGCACTGTATGTGTCTCCAGAATCCACTGAGACAGCTGCTTTCCACAAGGCCTATAAGAACTTTGCTTTCTTCTGGATTCTCAAGGCTGGGCACATGGTAAATAATCAAGTCCTTGGGGTGGAATCAGCAAGAAGACTGAAGATGTGTGTGTAGCTGCTGTCTGCTTTCTTGTAGCAGCTGCTTATCCTGTGCTTTTCTCTGTGCTAGGTACCAGCTGACCAAGGAGAGATGGCACTCAAAATGCTCAGGATGGTGACCCAGCAGCAGCACTAGGGGAGGGGAGCTCAGCTGGTCTGGCTTCCTGCCCAGCACCAGGGCTCTGGAGGAGTGTGAACCTGGGATCCTAAGCCAAAGGAGGCACAGTGGCTCTTTGAACAGAGCCTCCCTCATCTTGCTGATACTGTGCACAAGTGCTAGTGGAAAGGCATTTCTTTCCTTGAATGAGTTGCTGCTTTTGAATTTTTAAGCTGTGATTTGCTGCCTTAACATTGTTCATAAATGACTCTTCCAGAGGGAAGTCCCCTGTCATAAAGAACAAGCCCTGAACCTTTGCCTTGGAAGTATTTTGTGCTCTTGCCTTCCCTGAATGCTCCTTTGTTTGTTTGCACACCAAGAGTAAAACTGATTTGACTTGATTTGCTTTGTGTTCCTCTGGGAGGGCTAAACTTGCTTCATGAGGCTGTGGAATGTTCCTTCCTTTGTCATCAGGCTTCTGCTTGAGTCACCTGGCTGGATTACAAACTAAAGACATGGAAATGCCAGGACAGAGGACCTGCCCTAGAGGAATCACAGTCCATCTCATCCTACAGAGGTGCCTGAATTAGGGTCCAGGATTCTTCAGACTTCCTGTGCTATGGAGAGAGAAAAACATCCCACAGAGGAGGATTTGACCCTTTTTCATCTGACCATTTGTTTATTTCCATTCTTCTTAATGCTTGCTACTCAAACTTTGCCTTTATCCTCAACACCTAAAGCACATCCAGCAGGAATTCCTGCTTTTCTGTATCCTGAAGCAGAAGGCCTGTTAATACCCTCTTGTACCAAAGAGTCCCAACAGACAGAAGCCTCTTAAAACCTTCTGGATTTAGCCAGAAGGAAAGGAGCATTATTTGAGCAATAACAGCGTAATTCCGAAGGATGATAGGAGTGTTTAAAAGAAAGATATACAAGATCTCGATCTATGTATTTTAGAATTTTTTTTAAGTCTTGCAGGGAACTATTATTTTGAATTTTTTTTTTTTTTTTTGATAATACACAGTCAAGAAGAGACTAGGTCAGACATCATTTGACTTTTGCTATTGAGCAGGAAGTTGTTTTTTATTGGTGTCGGATAGGGGGCACAACAGCTCCTTCCAGCTGTCAGAATCCTAAATAAATAGCAACCTCTCAATTACTCCAGCCACTGAAACTGTCATGAAATACCTGATAGCATTGTCTTAGCAAGAACTGAGGCACAGTTCTGTGTGAGCACACATGCAGTCACCCTGCTGCTGCCCTACTGGCATTCTTTTTTCATGATCCCTTCTTGTATTCTTGAGAACTTCAGCAATGGGAATCCACATTTTGTTTTTTAAACACCTTTTTCAATAAATAGGTCTAATTCATCTCTCTTCAGCATCACATTGATTTCACTGCTTGAAAATGACATCTTTTCTGGTTTGGCTTTTAGAGGAGGTTGCTGCCAAGTGTGTAAATTTGCATTCTTGGAATATTTTTAAATGATTTGCTTAGCAAATCAGTATGTTTTTGCCTGGATAATGTGCTGGTTTGGGCTGGGATAGAGTTAATTTTCTTCCTAGCAGATAGCCAGGGCTGTGTTTTGGATTTGTGCTGGAGATGCTGATAACACAGGGTTGTTCAGTTGTGGCTGAGCAGTTCTGACAGGGCCTTTTCTGCCCTCACCAGATGCCACCAGTGAGGGGCCTCTTGGGAGCAGAAGGAGTTGGAGGGGACACAGCCAGGACAGATGACCCAAACTGACCCAGGGGATGTCCCAGGCCAGGTGGGGTCATGCTCAGCTGGGGGAGAAGAAGGAAAGGGTGACATTGGGGGTGGTGATTTGTCTTCCCAAGTAACAGCTGCATGTGATGGAGCCTTGCTTCCTTGGACACAGGTGCCAGTGGGAAGTGGTGAATGAATTCCTTGTTTTGATTTGCTTGTTGCTTATTAAACTGTCTTTATTTCAACACAAGTTTTCTCACTTTTTGCCTTCAGTCTCTCCCTCATCTCTTTCAGGGGGAAAAGTAAGTGGGCAGCTCTGTGATGTTTGTTTGCTGGCTGGAGTTAGACCATGACAGCAGTTTGAGTTGGTTGGTCCTCACTCCTGTTATATACAATATTCTGCATTAGTCCTAAATTAATACAGTAGGGCTTGATAGAGAAGGTGGTCTCTCCAGAAAGCAGCATTTAGTGCTGTTCTCAACCCTCTTTATCACATAGGACACTGATTCAATTGCCATGGGCTGGTGCTCAGTCAAAGGCCTGAGACATCTGTTCCTTTTCCTGCTTTGTTTTAGCTTCAGCAGGTTTTTCTGTTGGCAAAGACAGCTTGTGAGGAAAAAAGATGGTGTCAAGAAGGCTGGTGGTAAAAATTTGTTGGTTTTAGGGGCTATGCTAAACCTAAATGTGCTAGAATAAAAACACTTACCCACGGAGACAGGCTTTTAACTAAGGTTCATTTAAATGCAAAAACAAAGCAGCAATCAAGCAGTTAGCATCAAGAAAGATTCCTTTTGTTCCAGTAAAGGCTTTGTCACTGGTGTGTCACAGCTCTAGATCATTATAAAGGTAGGTCACCTGGTCATTCTCCAGTAGATGGTGTAAGAAATCGGTTGCTTTGAAAGGAGTTCAGATACTCAATGGCCCGTGGACGGTCACAGCAATAATGATGCTGCACCTACATTCTCTATAAATAATTTTGTTCTGTGCCTTATCTCCCATTATCAGCCAGCTTGGACTCATCTCCCACACTCTTTTTGGAGACACAACAAGTGACTGTCATTAGGATCAGTATGGTGTACCATGTTCTAATTTTATTTTTCCCATTTCTCCTTGCTGAATACAGCAATATTTGGAAATTACATTCCTCTACTAAAACTGCAGATTCAACATATTTATTCAGATATTGTGTAGTCCATCTTGGATAGGACAAAATAAATGAAATTGTAGAAATGTTGGAGTCCAGGACATCCCCTTGGATGACCTGAGACCTGGGAAAGAGAATTTGAGCCCTGGACAGGGGGGTGTGGAACCGGTCCAGGGGGGTTGGAAACCTTGGCACAGAGCCCAGGAAGACACTGAGTTTGATCTTAGCCCATGGGAGAAACTTCCAGCATTAGGAGAGGAATTGCAAATCACCAGGAAGTGAAAACAGTAGTTTAATACCGTAGAACATACAAAATTCAGTAGTTTTAGGATTCTTAGAATAGAGGTAAATGGGGGACAAGATGGTGGAATTTGGGTGGTACCTCATGTCCCTCTCCTTCTTCCTCGTCCTCCATCTTCTGGGGTGGTGATGAAATAAGATAGTTAGAGTGGATTGGGTCAAAGCAGAAGTGACCCTCTTAGTGTAAGCACTAGGCATTGGTGTGAAATAGTAAATATCCTATACGTAATTATCTGTATAAATGTAAGCTGACGTCCCATCGGTGGGCAGTCGCCTCGTGCCCCAGCCGCTGTCCGGACCTCGGCTGGGAGCGGAGAAAAACTTTGTGATATCAAATAATAAACAACTTGAGAAACCAGAAAGCAAGGCCTTGAAGACTCCGCTTCTTTGTACCAACGCGACTCGGGGCTTTTAGAGGGCCAAGGACTTTAAACAACTTGAATCTCGGGTGAGAAAACCAACCCGAGATAGAAACTTCATTTAAAGCAGTAAAAGATTACTTTTAACAGTTTATATGCTATGTTGTGGGTGAGTTGGGCTAAAAAAAGTACACTGGCAGGTGCATCCTCAGTCTGTCACAGCTGCTAGATAATTTTCTAGAGGATTCATTTATTTTTTAATAAATTGAGGGAAGGAGGAAAGAAAAAAAGTCTTTGGAAATCTGAGCCTTAGGTCTGTTACTGTGATTTCCTTGTTTGAGCCAGAGAGGAATGTCACTTGACAGCCCTGTTTGGAGGTAGAAGTTGAAAATAGCTTGACTGCTGCTACTACACTGGATCTGCTTTTCACAGAGTTGTCCCGGAGCTTTAAACATTTTATTGCTTTCAAGAGGTTGCTAGATGCCATTGTATGTTGTAATCTGAGGGAAATGTGAGCCTGCCCAGCTACTTGGAGCTGGTCAGAGAAAAGTGGGCAGGTTCTATCCTTTCCCTGAGGCAGCAGGGAGGTTTCTGGAAGGTACCAAGAAGCGTGGCCTGGCCCCAGGGCATCTGGAGGACAGTAGGATATGGATGAGAGAGAAATCTTGTCCATTCACCTCGACTTTATGTATTATTCTTAGCAACCTCGGCAGGTGGATGCCTTGGGTCGGTGACAGACGTGCAGTGGAGTGACCGGCCACTCGGTGGAGTCAGGAGACCTCGGAATGCCCGGGGAACAACACACTGGCCTTGGCCCCTGCAGCCCTGCTCCTGTCCCTGGAAACACCAGGGAATATTCCTTCCATCCTATGGATTCACAGTGCAATCGGCTTTATGTGAACCGTGACAGAGGATTGTTTATTTTATGTTTGGTCTTAGTGTAGTATGTGTGTTGTAAGAATTTAGTGCAGTTGCTCTCTAGCTGGGCTCATCTGACAGAGTTTTGCTCCTGCCAATTCATAATCTGGTAAGAATGCTGTTGAAATCAAGCAAGAGCATTTTACACACATATTGTGTAAAATGAAACCAGTAAAACTTCTACAAGGTGAGGTCCTATAACACCTAGAAAATTTCAAAGGAAGATCCTTGCCTATAGAAATATTTCCCCAAAATTCCTAAGTTTTGTTCTTGTTGTTTAACTTTTTATAATAGAAAATAAAGGCAGTAAAAAAAAATCAAGTCTCATGCTTCTGTTCCAAACTTAATTAAGCTAGTCTTAAAACTCCATTACCTCTTAAGTAAAATTTTATGTTGTCAGGGGCAAGAGTGTTAATAAGCTGATTATTTCTGCTTGTTGCCTGTTGTTTATGATATTTAAAGAAAAATGTCCAGCTGCTAAAGCACATGTTATATTGTTAATCAGAGCAGTCAATGGGAAACAGGATTTGATTCAAAACACAGTAAGACTATGAGAAGCCAAATATTCAAGGAGGGCTATATTGTGTATACTATAAAGAGAAATTGTATTATGAAGCTGTTCTTAGGGGCTGGGTCTTTGGCTACTGCTGGAACACAACCAGAATTTTAGACAAGGCCATCAGCCCTGGGGAGTGCCCTCCTTAGACACTCTTTCTGACACCAGATTACAATTTGCTATGAGTGGAACTGACATCGATGGAAAAGCATATGATTGTAAAGAAATGCTGCAAATGACAGCCATGGCCTGTGGTATGCAATGAAATATTTCCTCTTGAACTGTTTATTCTTAGCAGGCAAATTTGGTAGCATCACCACTAGTCCTATTTCAATTTCTAGAAAGAAATATAATGGCAGTATGTAAAATATTTATTTCATATAGTTCATGAGTCAAATTAAGAAGTTGCCAAATATCTCTGATTAAACAAGTAGTTAGATATACCAGTAAGGAAAAATATCCCACTCACTGGTGCATGTCCTACCTAGAAGTGGAGAAGCAGGGATGAGCAAGGAGCAATGCCAACTACACCACTGGAAATAAAACACAACCTCCTGGATTCAGCCCTACAAACTTCACCTTGGCAGAGCAGCTGCCCAGCAAGTGGGTGGCACATGTTTGGTTCACTGTTCTGATTTTAGCCCCCATGGGACATCCCCAGCTTTAAAATCACAGATCTTTACTGACAGCATCTCTCATCCCAATTCTCCTGTGTTCAATGCTATCAAATCATCTCCCAGCTGTCAGATACTTGCTCAACATACTCAGCTGTCTGTAATGACAGCTTCTACAACCTCTCCAGCTCTCTTATCAGCTTCATTCCAGTGCTTGCTGGCACTCAGGCTGGCTGTGACAGTTCTTAGACTTCAGCACTAATTCCCCAATGCGTAGTGTCTAAACCCAAATCTTCTCCTACATCTACCCTTTCCAAATTAGTGTAAGACTGACACAGATTTTAATGCTGACAGTTTTGGTTTAAATCCATGTTGCATTATCCAGACCCCTTTACTTGTATTATCTAGACCAAGTTCCTTCATCTTCCAGCAGAAGATAAAGGAGAGTCAGTGGAAATTAACTGGATTTCATGAAACTGAGCCCAACCCCTCTGAGGTGTGGGAGCTCCTCCTCTGCTCATGACAAGCAGGATTTTTTTTTTCTTTTTTCCCTCCCACAATATTTATTGTGACTCCACTTCTGGGTGTGCACCAGAAGTGGAGTCAGAGGTGTTCCACCTCTTCAAAGGCTCAGTGCACAGCTGTCCACCTGCACACAGGGAGGGGAGTCAGTGCAAGGAGTCACTGAGACAATCTCAGCAAATGAGGAGGGACAGTGACACAGCTGTGCTCTGAGCCTTTGAAGAGCTGGAACTCACTTCAGAGCAGTTAGACTAACAGGAGTTGATTCCACATAGGTGTCTTCCCACAACTCCAAGGGGTACCAGCTCACAGATTTTTGAATAGGTGTCTCCAAGGGGTGTGCTGAGCTCAATCCCCATATAACCCAAAGAGTTCAAGGGTCTCAAGATAAAAGCTAAACATGCCCGCATCTTAAGAATCCTGCTCTAACCAGACAGCTTCAGAGAAGTTTGCTGATCAAATATTCTGCTTCCCTTTTCCCTTTCACATCTCCTCATACCTCTTAAAAAACTCGTTACTTCCCAAGGTTCATATCTGATCTCTGCACTTTGATTTTTTTTTTCCCCAGACTGGAAAGACTGTTTAGTACATCAGTGAGAGAAAGGAGAACTCTTCCTTTTTTTTTTTTTTTTTTTTTTTTTTTTTTTTTTTTTTTTTTTTTTTATATAAAAATAAAGGGAGATCAAAGTGGCAAAGGCTCTGGAATCAGCTCCTTATCTCTCTGAGGATGGATATGTGGGGAATTGTATTGCTGTCACTGTGTTGTTGATTGACAACTGACTTACAGGCTACAGGGCTGTCAAGCCAGTCTCTTTCCAAAACCTGAATTTGCACATAAAAGAGACTCATGCTCAAAGAAATAAAACTTCCTGAGAACACACTGATTTCTACAAAAGAGATAAATTTGAGCAGCTTGCTCTAATCATGGAATTTTCAGGGTTGTTAAGGGCCATATGGACCTCTCACTGCAAGAAGCAAATGAATGGATACTGTCTCGATTCAAAACCTGCTGCACTTACATGGTCATTTTAGTTGGACAGCTTTATCCATCACCTACAGGACGTCACTCAGTGATTGATGGTCACCTGCACTCAGCATCTACAGCAGGACAGGAGTGCTGGCAGAGGCAGTGTGTACCTGAGCCTGACTCAGCCTGAGCTGGACCCATCCCACCTGGTCTGAGGCACAGTGCAGGAACCAGAACCATCCCCGGTCTCCCCTCCGGCAGCTCAAGGCTGTGGGCTTCAAAGGCAGTCCAAAACACTCTGGAGAGAAAGAAAAGGGGCAGAGCAGAGAGATCAAATTAAAACCCAGCCATGGAGCACAGCAGTTGCAGGCGGTTTTAACGAGGAATCCTGCAAAGGCAGAACACCGTTTCGCTCTGTGTGATTAAAGCGGGGGTGGGCAGTGTCAGTCCCCAGCCAAGCCCGGCCACGAGGGGACCCTTCCCCTGGCTCTGCCCGCTCGATGAGTGCAGTGAGTCCCGCTTGTCCTGCTCTGCCTTAATTACCCCTGAGCTCTCTATACTCGGCTTTTCCCCTCTAGCCTAGAACTGTTCAGACTTTTTCTAAGAAAAAACATTGCAGTGTGATTGGTGTTTTATCTGGGGAGTCGGACTGAGGTATGGAGCAGTAAAGGGGCTGCAAACGGCTCCGTCCGCTGCCGCAGAGCGCGGGAGATGCCAGGCCGGCGGCGTCCCGGGTGCTGCTGCTCTGCTGTCCATCCTGCCTCGCTCCTGCCTGTTCCCTCGCTGCAGGTGCCCTGCCATCACTGCTGTTCCCACATCCCGTCCCGCTGTCTCCGGTCCCTCTGTCCCCGGTCTCTGTGGCCCGGGTCCCGCTGTCACCAGTACCCCTGTCCCCCGGTCCCTGTGTCCCCCCGGTCTCTGTGTCCCCGGTCCCTCCGTCTTCAGTCCCTCTGTCGCCCCGATCCCTGCGTCCCCGGTCCCTGTGTCCCCTCCGGTCTCTGTGTCCCCACACCCGCTGTCCCCAGTCCCGCTGCCCCCAGTCCCGCTGTCCCCGCGGTCCCTGTGTCCCCCCCAGTCTCTGTGTCCCCGGTCCCGCTGCCCCCCAGACCCGTTGTCCCTGGTCCTTCCGTCCTCGATCCCTCTCTCCTCGCGGTCTCTGTCCCCCCGCTCTCTGTCCCCCCATCCTGCCCGGCCCCGCCGGGGCCTCCCTGCTGCCCGGGGCGCCCCCTGGCGGCGGCCGCGCCTCCCTCGGCTCCATCCTCCAGCTCTGCCCTATTGTTCTCCCGCCCGTCGCTCGCTCCCTCCCTCCCTCCCTCCGCCGGGGCTCGCGTCCTCCCTCCGCTCTCCTCCATCCCTCCCTCCCTCCTTCCCTCCCTCCATCCCTTCCTCCTCCTTCTCGCCGTGGCTCCCGCCCCGCTCTCCGGAGCTGATGTCACGCACCCGCTGAAGGCGCGGGCGATCATGGCTGCTGCGGCCGCGGCCGTGCCGCCGGCCTCCCGCTGATGCCCGCGATGGAGCCGGCCAGCCTGCTGCGGTTCCTGCGGAAGCTCAAGGAGGTTTTCGACGTGTGCGATGAGGATGCAGACGGGTTCATCCGGGTGGAGCACTTCGTGGCCCTGGGGCTGCAGTTCGGCCAAGGGGATGAGGTGAGTGCGGCGACTGCCGGTCCCCGGGCAACTTTCACCTGCCGTGTGTGGTCGGACCCCGCCCCGTCACCCACCTGTCCTCACCGCTGTCCCCGTCCCCTCGTTCGTGCCTCAGGACAGCGCGGTTCCGCTCCTTTCGGGCTGCCTGGGGCTCCCCCCGTTCTTCGGGGAGCTCTCAGAGCTCTCCCCTTGGCGGCCCGGAGCCCCTTTCCGCAGGTTCCCCCAGGGCCATCAGCCGCCTTCCCCCTTTCCCGCGGAGCCTTTCCCAAAGACAGCCCGGCTCCTTCCTTCCCCGGGTGGTCCCGGAGCATCCCCCGGCCCTCGGGGCAGCCCAGACCCCTCGGGTACAGGGGCCGGTGGCGGTGCCTTTCCAGGGGTGTTTTTATTCTGTGTTTTGTCCGTCCTGGCTGAGCTGAGCACGGTGGGGCACTGGGAGCGGAGTCAGCGCGTTGTGTGGATAGTCAGGGAAGGACCTGCCCAGGCACCCCAAAACCGCCCGGGGATGGCAGCGAGGGCTCCAGCCCTGCCTCCCCCCAGCCCTGCCTCCCTCCAGCCCTTCGGTGACACAGCGCAAATCTGGAGTCGCGCCACCGGCCTGGGCAGAGCCGTTGCGTCAGTGGGACCCGAGCAAACCGTGACATCAGCGTGGATGGGAGTGGGATCTGGGCCAGAGGCGGTGAGGGCAACTGGTTGGAAACCGGGCCGGGCCAGGCGCTGGTTGGAAACAGTTTCCCTTCTGTGATTCAATCAAAGGCTGCGGCTCCAGCGAAATGAACCAGCAAGAAACGCTTTCCTGGGAGAACTCTCGGGATGTTGCACTTTGCTGTTCAGTGCTTCGCAAGGCGCCCCAAGCAGCTTTGGGTGCCAGGGACCAGGAGTGAAGTTGGGACTACGGGAAGGTTCAGGAAACCAGTGTCAAACAACCTTTTAAACTACAATAAAACAAATTAAATGTGAGGAGCTAATAAAATGGTGATTTATAGAGGGGTGCCAAAGAGGCGGCAAAACCAGAGTGAATTCAAGTAATTGTTGGAGCAAATCACTTATTTTTAGCTTGAAACACAGCTTGTGAATTAAATCAGGAAATCAGGAGACAGAAGGCTTATTACTTACAGACAATCACAGGTCTTAAACATTTTCTTAATGAGAAGCTGCAGTTTGTGGTTTTAACAAGCAAAATAAGAAGGAGAAATGAGTAATCGTAACAAGTTTTATTGATTTTGGGTTTATTTGTCTCTTGTATATTTTATATACTCTAAGAGAAGCATTTTTAAATCTTTACTGCCAGATAAACTGCATCCAAATTGCTTTTTGCCCTACTGTGTTTATTTGGTGGCAGATCACTGCCTTTCTTGTGCAGCACTGAGGAAAACTGACAAAATTCCACTGGCAGTTTTGCAGCAGGATGGCACTGATGGTCATAACAATTCGTTTTGGTTTTAGAAATCTTTCAGGTTGTGAGAGTGGAGTGGTTGTTCTGTAAGATGCAAAGGAGGGTTTGGGTGACGATCTGATAAGCTCAGAGTGAATTAGTTGAAAAATATTTAAATGGAGAGGAAGAGAAAACTGGAAATTTCAGTAAAGGTAGTGCTAGAAAAGTACCATTTGTCAGTGATAATTTCAGGATGGGCTGCCTTGCTGGGCAGGCACAGGAGAGGGTGCCAGTGGTGAAAGATGTTTGCTTCGTTCAGTTGTAACTGGCAGTGTTTGATAAGATACTTGTAAAGCTGGGAGAGAGAAGTCTTGCCTATATATCTTACCTCTTTATCTATCAGTGTTAGAATATAGCTCGTTCTGGTTTACTTCCCCATGCCTGGTGTAGTTGGTTTTGGAGGTCCCTTGACTTCAGAGGAGCAGCTGAGTAAATGGGATTTGTAAATCACCCAAAGAGGTTTGCTAGTGAAATACAGATTCAATTTTCCAAGTGCAGATTTACTCCAGGACAACCAATGCAGGTGAACTACTCTAGTTTAAAGGCTTGTTAAAAGTGAACTTTTTGTGTGATGAATCACAGTTGATGTTTGGAGATGGTGAGAATCTATTCTCCCAAGTGCTTTCAACTTTGCATCTGCAAGAACCTACCAACTTCTGTGTGGAAATGCATCTCATGAAATTAAACTGAGGAGACACTATTAGGGAGCAGTTCCCTTTAACACATTATAACACATTTACTGTCAATAAGAATTAATTATATTTTTGATTATGCTAAACTTCTTGGGCCTTGTCCACCTCAGCTCCCTTTACATTCAAAAGAAATATTTCTGTAGGCATCAGTGAAAGATTGATTTGCCCTCATGTGCAATCCAATATAAACAGAATATTATTCTGTTTTATAGAGTTCATCTGGCCACAGGAAGGGTCCTATTTTGTAGCACTGTGTACTGAGTAATTCTGATACTTACCAACAGTAGCCTGGGGTCATGTCCATGAAATGAGAGAGTATCTGTCCCTTCAGTTGTGCTGAAGGGTGCACACAGCTTTCCACCTCTTCTCTACCTCCTCAGAGCCACCACCATCCAAAGTTTGGAGTCTACAAATTCTTCATACTAACTTCAGAAGGGTTTGTAGGGCATTTAGCCTTTTCTGGTTTTTTTTTTTTTTTTATAATCTTTTTCTTTCTGTTTTCTTTTCCTTTCTTGTGTGCGGTGTGTAGTCAACATACTGAACTTTATTATTCCTGAAAGATAACAACTCTCTGAAAACTGCCCCAAGGCAAAAACGTTGTAGCAAGGCAGCAGCTTTTCCTTGGAGCAAAGCAGCCCCTACCTGCACAGTCAAAATAATAAACTTTAATGTGTCTGGTTAATTTTTTTTTCTATTTCACTTTTAATGGGCTTTTGAAACCTCTGCTTCTAATAGGTTCTAGCAAGTTTGCTTGCAAGCTTTTGCTTTGCCCTGCAAAGCTTGTGGTTCAACTAGAGGAAAAAAGGATTTGGTTGTATTGATTTGGCAGAGCCAGGAACAGAATCAGGTCTCTAAATTCCTGAATTTAGAGCAGATCTGGCTGGCTGTCAAGCACTGCTTGCATATACAAACAGTTGTGGAACTCGTACTTTTAGGCAGTTGGGCATTCTGGCCTCTGCTCAGCCCATCTGACTGTGGGCATTTAACTGAGTTGTCTCCATCAATCTTTCTCTGTTGACATTGATGAGCAACTGAACACTCAGAGGCTGTAACTGGACCAAAGGATAAAATAAATCCCTCAGAGATGCTTCTTTGTCTCCAGGACAACAGAAACTGCTAGCTGAGACTTCTGGTGCTGTGCTTGGGTCTGACTCTCCGCATGAATGGGGTGTTTGCTGTTTATGTAGGAATCTGAAGAAAGACAAGAAGGGCTGTTTCCAAAGCGACTTGACTGGATGGCATGTGCTCACTAGCTAAAGAAACACTTCACATAACACTGTGTGAAATGCCAAGAGTCGCTCACCATCTGCTTCCCTTTTGCTGGGGAAAGAGTTGCAGTAGCAGCCAAGTGTCTGGGAGCATTGTGAGTGACATGTTCAGCAAGCCCCAGTTCTGGCATTAGATTGTGTGAATGTGTATTTCAGGGTAGTGCCAGTTGATGTTTCATTATGCCAGATTCTACTTAAACTCCACCCTCAGTTTTCAGCAACAAGTGAAGTAAGCTGAGCATGTTGACAACTTCTTTCTGAGGCAGGTAAACACCTTTTGGAGGTGTGCAAACCATGCAGGTGCTCACACAGTCATCTTTGTCACGGTGACATCCGCTCATCACTCATTGAAGGAGTGTCACAATTGAAAGGGAGCTTCAGGAGCTAATAAAATGTATAGGCCAATATCAGTTATCCACGTGAGTGGACAGTAATTCACTTAAAGCCAATGGTTTATTAGTGGTGTAGAACAGAAATAGCTAAAAATTTGTTCACATATTTCATGTGAACAGATTAAAATTTCTGGCTAAAAGGAACTGTTGTAGGGAGATGTTTCTTGCTAATTTCAATCATCAGCCCCATTCAGGGCTGAAGTTAAAGGCATCAGCCTCAAGTGGTGCCCCAGCAGTAGATTGTGCCTGTGGCTGAGTTTAATGGCACTCCTGGTGCTTCATTCTGCCTTGCTGTCAGATGTCTCCCAGGAGCTGAGGTTGTCATAGTCCAAACAGCCATTCTGTTGTAACCACTTCAGAAGTAGCTTCTGCTATAAATTCAGGACTGTGATTTCATGTTTGACAATCCAGAGTCTTTCTGAGGAGTCTGGGTGAATTTCAGGCTCCTGGCTGTAGTGTTGCATTTCAGAGTTGCATCCAGAAATTAAAAGAACCAAAAGTCCTGTCACACAATGACAGCATAGCTCATACTTTCTTGGTAGCATGAGTCTGCAGCCATGAGAAAAAGAGGCTTTAGCACTGAAACATGGAAACAAAAGGGTATTTATTATCAAATGATACTGCCATTCTCTTAAGGGCACACCTGGAAATAATTATTGAAAGAAAAAATAAAATATTTGCTTAGACATTAAAAAGATACAAAGAGCAGTCCCATGTGACAGTGTTTTCTAGGCAGCAGCAAGGCTGCCATGCATTCAGATTCCTCAAATCTCTATTTGCTAATGACTCAGATGTTTAATACAATTTACAGTGACTGGAAAAAAAATAGAGTTCTGAAGTGGAACAGTGGGGCACTCAGATTAGTCAGGGTACAGCCACTGCAGCCTCCCTAATTCAATACTAACCAGCAGTGAATATGTTTAAAATAGCCTTTTGGTATATTCTGAAACTAAGCATGTATTTCTAAACAGCTGACATAAAGCAAGCTTGGTACTTAGTGTAAATGAAACGTTTGCCAAAGCACTGTGGTGGAGAGAGGAGCTGTAGGTTTGCTGTGCACTCACGAGTTTAATTTGTTATGTAATGTTTGCATTTCAAAGGTAAGAGCTTTGAGGGGTACAGCTAAGAATTGATGCATGTACAGCTAAGAATTGATTGTTGCTGTGTTTTGCAATACAAGTCAGTGATCTAAAACAGTAAATTCTTAATGCCTGAAGGAAAGGCAATCATTTTTGATAGCAGTTCTTGATATTTAAATGACTGTGTTTTATCGCTGCCTCAGTGTTTGCATTCAGCACAGGTACAGTGATATTGTGTTGACTTATCATTAAGTGCAAAAGTAAAAAAAAGCCATGAATGAAGCACAGAAGACATTACAGTATGGAAAGTAGCGTATGTAAGTGGTGTGTTAAAACATTCAGCTGCCAGGCAAGGCCAGATATTTTCTATGTAAATTTTTCTCCCTCCATGCCTGATTCACTCCGTGCTGTTAAGTTGTAAAATTGGTGTTCTTTGTCTGTGATACGCCTGCATGTTCTCCAGAAATTTGCTCTTGCAAATCCTATGGAGGATTTTGGATTTCTCACATGTATTGATTTTATTCCTCTAATATGATTAAGCTCCGAAAAGCAAATTAAACAAAATTGCTAGAAGGGAGGGTAAGTCTTGGAGGGAGACAAGCCACTGCTGTCTCGTATTGGTGGGGGTGATTCCAAATACAGAATTTTTTGGCTTCTAAATTGTATTGTTACCTGCAATTTAGCACAATTGACTCATACTCAGCAGCAGTGCTTTTGTAGCAATGAAATGAAAATAAATCAAATGCCTTATAATGTTCCATGTTTTTATTCTCTGTGCAGTTAACAGTATAGTCTCCTGTTAATTTTATCTGATTTTAATGCTGATATTCACAAAGATTTTTAAATCCTTGATCTGATTTTTGCATCAGACTGTCTGCTCAGGAGTTCTTAAAATATGCAGTATTTGGGGACACACGTGAGCTCAGACCTAGATCCTGGCACAGGCTGCTGAGTAAACCCATCCCTAAACGTGGTTAACTCAGTGCAGGGTGTGATTAAGCACATGAATGATAGAAGAGCTCGTCAGACACAATCACTACTACTCCAACATACGGTGTTACAACAGCAGTGTGAGTGTAAACCAAGCACTGTACGATACCCTTTTACTCAAGATATAATTGAAGGGCCTCACTTGGAGAGAATGCAAATGTTTCTGTAGAGTTATGTGTGCTGGTTTCACATTTTGTGTGCAGTTAAAACCATAAATAGCAGGGCTGCTTCCTAAGCCTTGAATCCATTTCAGTTCTGAAGGATGTTCAGCCTCAGAATGAGAGATAGGAGTAAACTGTGGGGTCAAAGTACTGCAAGGGAGACAGGGTCGATGCACAGGGCACAGAATGCAGGCACTGAGAAAACTGCAGTGTGCTCCTTTGATTTTAAAGCTGCTTTGACAGTTTTGTTTGGGTGAGGTGTTACGGTTTTAGGGGTTCAAGTTCAAGTGAAAAGCTTAGAAACAGGTGAGACTTCTCTCTTTTAGGATTCCTGAAATTAGAAGGCAAGGTACTGGAATGGTGTGCTCTGGAATGCAGAGGATATTGGCCTGCTGAAATGAGGGGTGTTTCAGAATGATCTACATTTCTGTACTCACATATGTGTATTTTCAAGTATTCTATAGCATCACACATACATCTGCATTGTCAAACTTGTTTTTTCCCCCTTTGGGGGACATTCTGGTGGTGTTCCATCACCTCCAGGTGAGCTGACCCTCCCTATGGGATCCAGATTGCTTCTGGAACATGGGATATTATTTTCCAGTGGCACTTCTGTTGTTGTGATAAAATATCCAAACAAATGTGCACACAGCTTTGTCCATGTGTTTGGATGGTATTAATAGATTTGAGAAACTGTCCTAAAATACTGGTGACTTTGCTAGTTTAGTAGTAAGTGATGTCACTGTTGTACACCATAATATCACAAAGACTCCGACTTCAGAAGGCTGAAAATTACTCCTTTATTCTCAGGGAATCGTTTTCCCTTTTATACTATTTTACACAGACCAATTTGATTGGTGAAGCAAAGACAAACCTCTTCAATCACATTGGTCAGACCAGAGGGGCATCAAGAAGAAGTCCCTCCTAGGGGACACATGAACAATTTTGCCGTTTCCAAAACATTTCTCCTGTTTACAGAAAATTCCCTGGGAAAGGAATTTCAGGAACCAAAACATATCAGGCACAAACCAGGGCTACAAGTGACTATATGAGCAGTTTTAAACCTAATATATATGATGTGCATGTTGGGATATGTTGCTAAGGCCACTTTTCTCAGTGTTGTAACCTACTGGGAACAGGAGAAACCTGTAGGAAAATTTTGTTGCACACGTTTTGCAGACTCGTTAACAATTGCTTTATGAGTCTAGCACTTTATTTTTGTCTTAAAGAGGTAGGAATTTAATTAACTTCACCTTTTGGAGTTTTCTCTAAGTATCGTATCTCAATGGATTTAATTTGAAGCTGGCTTTTTATTGACAAAATTTAAATTGGAATATTTGGCAAACAACGAGTGATAATGTTCCAAAATATAAGATTTTGCTCAACACAAAGCATTTTTCCATTTTCTTCTGAGAAACATGAAAAAGAGTAAATGGGTTTGATTTCTTTTACTTGGTAAGAAAGCTGAAAAATCAATTTTTTACCAAGTTATGCATTGAGTGAGTGGAGAGACTTTGTGGATGTTGGAGGAAGGGAAAATATGTTGTTCAGTTCTCTGCCTAACTGGGGTTGAGTTCAGGTTGCAGTTATGAGCTGTGGGGAAAATAAAGCAACAGGTAAAACAAAACCATGAATAATCCCAAGCTATGTAAGAGACTAGACAATTTAATCTGCAGGAAAAGAGAATCAGTGAGTTTGTGCAGGAAGCAGGAACAGCTTTAAAGTGTGGTACAAGAGAATTTAGGATTATGGTCCATGAATGTTTGGCTGTGATTCATTTATTACAGCCAGATATGGGGGAAACTTGTGAATTTTAGCCTCCAGCATGAAGAGTGAATTGTGTGTTTCATTCCTCAGTTCCCTTTTGGATTGCTTGAAAATAAAGAATTGAGGAGTGCTTTGGGAGACATCTTCAAAGGAGCTTTGATAATGTCAGTTTTGCTTTTCCTGCTGAGCAATTACAAGACATGGAAGTTTCCACTGAGGAAAACTGCATCTTGCCTTCTCACCTGGGAACTGAGTGCCCTTTGCCAAACTCGAATTCCTCTACACGGTCAGCTGCATTTCACTGGAAAGTGCTGTGATATTTGCTTCCCATCAGACAGTCCAATGTGGCTTGTTTAGAAAGAGAATGAAATTGGTTTGAGCAGTGTGCTGTTGACAGCTGTCATTTGGAAAGCTCTAAATCTGAAGGTCAATGCATCTATAGCTGCCAGTGTGAGTTTGGGGGTGGCAGATTATGATCTTTGTCAATAACTTACCACCTCTCTTGTGTCCTGTAGTCACCTTGACTGATGACTTTGCTGGTACTCTAGAGGATTTCTGGACATCTGTCAGCCAGATTGGAAGCTTTGGCTCTAACCAAGCTCATGATGTCTTTCCAGTGGGTGAAAAGACAATTTGCTACGTACTGAGGATTTGGCATAGGTCAAGTTACTGTTGTGGTGCAAATGCTGGCAGATGCAGATCATTTGTTTCTTGATTTAGATAGTCACCTAGATAACCTCTGGGAAAGGTCAAATATTCACCAATGCCTTGCATTTTGACAAAGGTCATGGCACAGATTGCTTTTTCTGTGTGCATAGGCCCTTGTGATTTCTTTTACTGTATTTTTCTTGTACACTTGGCCTGACTACTGCAAATTGCACTTCTTTTCCCAGAAAGAATTCTTTCCCCCGTGGCATTTTAAATACATTTTCAGAAGCCTGACAACCCTGGTGTGTGGAAGCATCCTCGTGGTACTCCTGTCTAGTTCTCCATGAGTGGGTGGTGGAAGTTGGTGATGCTCTGGATCAGCTGTTTCAATGCACTGAATATTCAGTGCATTGGCACGAGCAAATTGCTGCTCCCAGTCTGCTGCCTGGGGCCACAGAATGGTTTGAGGAGGAGGAGGAGGAAGGCAGCAGGGATATTTAATGCAGGAGGATCAATGGTGCCTCAAGGGAGGCATCATGAACACACTGCAATCCCCACTGTCACTGCAGCATCACAGCTCTGCCTGGGCACTGCTCTTACTGGAGACTGCTGAAGTCATGCATGATGTTCTGGCCTCACTGTGTAATTCTCTGGATTTATTCCTTCCATCTTCAGGGACAGCTTCAGTTCTGGACTCACCGTGGCTTGTGCTTTTGGGTGGGTGCTCCTGTGTGAGTGAGGGTGATTGTTGAGCTCTGGTTGTGTTACAGGAAAATAGCACCTGTTTGGGAGGGAAGGGAGCTTTGGAGGGATTGGTCTAAGTGGTCATAAACACATGATTTATACATTTCAGGTGAAAATCTTGCTTGATTGAGTTGGTGGGATAATGTGGCTGTAAATTACCTTTGGGTTTATTGCAGTTGGCGACTGCAGCAGGTCTTTAGCAATACATTCTGTTTGGTGGCCCTGCTCCTAATTCAGTGCCTGACACTGCTTGCATTTTGTAGATGGTGCACTGTTCTGTAGAGCTGTTTCCCTGGATTTGTGGTACAGGGTGAAGGGAGTAGGAGGGTAGACTCCTCCCATAGTCTGATGTCTCTATTTTAGGGAAGAAGTGTAAAGTGGCACGTTTCAAGTACCTCTTTTACAGGGTGAAGGTTTGCCATGGATAACAGTTGTGAAACATTAGATCTGATTTCACACCACACCTGCCACTCCCTGCCCTGTTTTACTTTGTTCTGGAAGGACTATGAGCATCAGGTTCATCTTCCAGACTTCTGGATGGCACAGGATGGCTGAAGAGGCACTGGCATTACTCTTGCTGGCTTCCAGAGATGTTTCCTGAGCCCACAGGGACACCAGACTGAGCACCCTCTGCAGAGCAAAGCTGCAGAACTGGCCTTTTGGGAGGGGTGATTTTGGATTTTGGTGTGTTCTTGGAGTCCTTTGAAGTGCCAGTGAGATGGAACCTCACTGAGCTGGTACCTCCCCTCCCTTTTCACACTGTGTAACTGCTTTACAGCTCACAGTGGCTTAGAAGGTTGTGTCATTCACTGAATAACATGTGTGCCAGTCACAGAAGGTATTTTTTTAATTAACCAAATACTATTTCAACTTTAATTTCTCTTCTTTTTCCCCTGTGTTTTCTCTCCCACTCTTGCTGCTGATAGAAACTTACCCATTTTACAGTCTGTTAGTCATCACTCCTGTTTAACTTTGGTGAACCTGCTGTCAGTAGCACTGTGTGCCACCATCAGCTCCAGCTAGTGGTTTCCCTAAATCAGTAGAGCAGAAAGATCCCAGTGGGAAGGGGGAAGAAGGATGTTCCCTTCAAAAGGATTGCAAACATAGGGACAGCAGTGAATGAATGCAAGGGAAATACTGGTGAAGTGCACCCTGTGAAACAGGGTGTCAGTGTTTGAGGGAGTACCTGTGTGTATCTTAATACTCACATGCAAGAATTGATTTCTAGGAGTAAACTGCCAGCCTGGAATGGAAATGGACTTTAAGACCCAAAGCATGTGCTCAGTGCGCACTGTAATTAGATTGTGATTGCAATTTCAGCACAGGACTGAACTTCAACCTTTTAAAAACTCAATCTTTCTTCAGGAGCTCATGGGGCTATTTATGATATCAGTGATGGACTCAAGGAATATCACAGCTACCAAATGGGGAGAAAAGGAGAGCCTGTCAAAAGATTAAATTTTGATGGCATTTTAAATGTTACCCCTACCCTGTATTTAATGATTCTCTAGTTCTGCTAAAAGTCGGTGGCTCTAAAATACTCCAGTCATTTTCGAAAATGTGATTTTATCTCCCCAAGTACAGCAGAGACTTAGTAAAATTTTGCTTTGGCCCTAGGAAAAGACTCAGGAGGTGCTAGACACAATAACACATTGCCCTCCACAGAGCAATTTTCCCCTCTGTCAGAACTGGCTGCTGTGCTTTCTGTTATTAATGAGGGAGTTATAGTTCTCTTTAGGAGAGGTTTCCATGTTATCTGCTGCTTGGCACTTCAGAGACTTTTACTAAAGAGCTGATGTGATTCCCATGAAGATTTTTGTGCACTCTCTGTTAAATGGGTCACTCCATGCCAGATAACATGAGCAATGTCTGCACCACTTCTTGGGACCAGCGAGGAGAGCAGGCTCAGTACAGGCTGTGTGTTAGCACTGCTTGAAGGGAAAACCCTGCACAATTTTAAAATATTCATCTTTGCTCAACTAATATTACCAAAATAAAATAATAAAATAGGCTGGTGACGGGTGTTTTGTTGTTGTTGTTGTGGTGTTTTTTTTTTTTTTTTTTTTTTTTATGCTGGATTAATAGATTTAGGTCACAGACTGTAAATGAATGTGACTCAGCTGTGTGAATAACTCAGTTCACTTGATTGTGGGATGAATTTACACTTTCAAAGCTTTTAATAGGTAATGAATATTCAGGGTCTACCACATGGTAGGAGATCTGAAACAAAGGCTTCGATTTCAGCAGCCCTGGCTCTCAGTCAGCACGTGTTACAAAAAGAGAGTCTTGAAATGGTAGAGAGCAGTGCTGCTCTCATCCATCCTTTTTTCCCTCTTTGCTGTTTCAGATGGAGCTGAATGGGTGTTAGAGGAGGATTTGAAATCTCCCAGGCTCAAATCTGAGCAGTAACAGGGAGTATTTCATGGAGCACTTAGTTGATAAGTTTGTGCTGAAGAAGGTGGCTCCCCTGGGTTCTTCTAAACCAACTCAAGGTTTGAGATGGTAAAAACCTGTTTCAGTGAGAGTCATGACACTGATTTGTCCTGTAGAGCCCGTGGTTGTGCAGGAACAGACAAGAAATACATGAGTTTCCTGGGCCCTCTTGAGCAACTCAGCATCCTACAATAATTCCTATTTTCTTAGTTTTTTAAATACTATTCACAAGAGTGGTGGGAAAGGAAAATAAAGTTGCTGGTGCAAAGTTACTCAAGTTAAGAATAGCCTACAACATGACTATGAAGTGGTTTAAGTTCGATATTTTTGCTTGCAATAGAGATTTCTTGTCAGAGCTCTCTGCAGAATTAATTTGAAAATCCAAGTTCAAGGTAGCTGGATAAGAAAAAAGAATTTGGCAGTTCTGTGAAAATCTTTAATCAAAAAGGGTCTATACAGCACCTCAGCAAAGTTCTCCTGGGCACAGCCTTTCACTGCTTTGCCTGTGCCAAGACTGAATCACAGCTGATGACAAAGCAGGAGAGGTGACAGGGCTGATCTGGGATGTGTCTGGTTTAGGTGTAATGTGTATTAACCTGCCACAGGAACTTTGCGTATGGGCAGCCCTGGGGATGGTCAACACTTCCTGAAGTGGGGAAAAAGGAGGAGCACATTTGTTACCGAAGCTGAGTTTATGATCCACGTGCAACCAGGACCTTCTGATGTTCCACTGATATTACAGCATACAGTTCCAGAGTTTGTGATGCTCTCAAGCTCGAAAAGCTTTTTTCTGCTGAAAATTGATCAATCCAAAGAAAACCAAACAGAAGGTGTTAGGTTCCTGAAAGGCAGGGGAAGATCTTAAAAACAGCATTGTTGCAAGGAAGTCTGGTATAACCTTCACAGCTTCTCCTCTGCCTGAGTGTAGGCAGGCATTGTCTGAAATATGTGACAGAATTTATACCATTGGTAAAGATAATGAAGGAGAGGAAAAACCAGGCCTCAGCTGTGCCAAGCACTGAGATGGGTGCTCCCAGGGATGTTAGTAGGGTTTGGGAGTGTGAAGATAAAAGCATTGATGGTTTCTGTTGCACAGGAGTGGGGTTGAGTAAAAGGCTCAAACTGAATGCATATGGGTGTGTTTTGTTGAACTTAAACCATATTTCTTCCCCCTCAAAAAGTTTTGTATGATTTGGGGCATCCATTTTAACATGACTGGAAATTAACCTGAAAGGATGGGGGAAGTAAAAATTGGCAGTTTCCTAGGGTTTTAACCATCCTATAGAATTCTACAGCAAAAGTACATTTCATTCTTAACTTCTACAAGCAGAGTGAAAATCTGCCATTTCTATTTACTACTACAGTTTTTCTTCAATAGGGCGGTTAATTTACAGTTTGATTCTGTTATCTGTAAGAGCTAAGCACTAGAAGAAGCTACTGAGAGTAGGTGTAAAATGTTTAAGATATTTGAGTAGAATGCCAGGATATTATCGAATCAGTCCTCCCAAGCTGTAGCATAATATTCCTGCTGAGGCAAGGACCATGTCTTTGAGAGACAACTCTAAGGCATAAGGCTTGCAAACAGAAAATGGAGACACAGGAAGTTTTTTTGACAGACAGAGGGTTTGAACCTGCAGAATTCTGAACTGGCAGTTCAACTCTGTGGTTGTGCTGAACTGGGGCTGAACTGCTCAGCATTCCTGCAAGGTGGGAGTCTGAATAGCAGAGCAAGGCTGGGAAGGAAAGGAGCTTGCTGATCAAGATGCTCCAAAGTGCATCTTCAAGACAGGTCTGAGTCAACACTTTGAGATAATGCTGTCAGACTAGATGATAACACAAAATATTCTGACAACCTACTTGGTGTGGAAGCAAACAGTCTGTTCCTTTGCAGTGATTTCTGATTAAACTGAGGGCTCCAGTTGCCAACAGCCCAGTGCTAGCCACTGTGACTCAAGCTATTGACTCCTTCAGTTTGGCATAAAATATTCAAATATTTAAGTAAAAATGAGTGAAGTACAAGAATAATCTTTTTATTTGGAAAATTAAAGTGCTCTATAGCTTTATTAAGGCTCTCTGATCTCTACCTGAGGCACAGACAGCAGTGAGGAAGCTCACATACACATGCCACAAAATAAAATGCTCAGGAGAAGGTTTTTCATATAAGTACCCTCCATCTATACTTTGCAATTGTATCTGACCTTTTAAAATAACCCAGGTGCAGAAAACATTCTGGAATACATCATACCTAAGATAAGCTTCAAATACATTTCCTGGTTTCCAGAGAGCCCTGCTCTTTGCAGTGAAGAGCCATCAGGTTAGTCAGAATAACTGAGAAACAGGAAATGATATGCAGGAAATTCTCCAGGTGTACAGATTGTGTGCACTACCTGTGTAGTGAAGTCTGCATCTTGGGTAATCTGTGCATTGGGAACAAAAGGACATAGGCAAGCCCATGAAGCTGATTTACAGTAGGAAGATGAACAATAAAATAAACAGGTTCCTCTTCACTAGGGAAGGTCTGTCAACACATTGTGACAGTTTGGTGCATTAGTCAGCACAGCAGGCATCATGTGAAAGTGTCATATCTGTATCTGTCAGGAAACCAGCCAATTTATTCATAACTCTCAGGACTCTTGTCTTTAAATGGCTTTTTCCTTATATGAATTTTCCCCATCCCATCTTCTTCCTAAATCAAAGATGGGATGTTGTCAGAAGCTACCACCTGAAATGTGGCATCTCACTTTTTCCTGGTGTGAAAAGACTGAATGTGCATTGATAAAATGGGCATAAGTTGCTTTTCCATTTCACTCTCTGCCGTGAGTGTTCATGACCAGAGCTTGACCAACTGCCTGGAAACCAAGCTGTAAAGTTAGAGAAAGATGCTGTGGTCATCTGCCACAGGCTTTGTGGAGCTCCTCTGACTTAAGGAGGGTTCCCTGTGTCCACAGAGGATGGCCAGAGCAGAGCTTAATCTGTTTGCCACAAGTACCTTGAAGAGGAGGGGAAGAGGATCAGCCATTTGGAAGAGCATCCTTTACCAAGGACCATGGTGGTTAGGGCAGAGCTAAAAATAGGTGCAAGGAAAATTAGCAAGTGTCAGAATCATTGGGACAGAGTGAAAGAGAATAAGGTACCTTTCCTGGCCTGTTCAGTGTGTTTAAATCGTGCTTGGATTTTAAAATTATGGGACAGACTCAGCAAACAATCAGTCCTGGCACTTCGAAGTCGACTAAAGGGCACTCAGCAGAAATGTTAATGGATGAGCTGTAGTGAATGCAGAAGGGAGAAGGATAGAAATAGTCTCAAAGGGTATCAGCAGATTTCTCTGCGTTGCTAAATGCAAAACACTAACGAGCAGTGGCTGAACACTATGACCACTATGCTTGTTGTACATGTCCTTCTTCAGCATTTACTTTTTGTTACCAGTGACAGCTGTGATCTGGAACCTCTGACTGCTTAAAGACAGATCTTCTTGTTCCTGACTTAATTTCTTGCTCAGGAAGAACAAAAACGTAGACCTAGCTCCAGTCTGCATTTTTACAGACAGGGTTGCTGTGTCTGTGGCAGTAAAGGAAGGTACAGTGCTGATTGTATGCAAGATTCACAATTTTGTCTGAACTGGGCTTAGCCAAACCTGGACCTTTGAATTAAAAGTTTTCAAGCAGAAAACTTGTTTAAGTGTTTTCTATGTCTTTGTTTTTGTGGTAAGATTGATCTTTTCAAACAAAAACAAAGGTGTTTCATCTTAGACTGACTATCTTTGGTCTTTGCTGCTGGAAACCCCAGAAGCCTCATACTGTGTTTTTCACTGGCTTGAAAGGGATAACAAGAAGGAGAACCTGTCTGTCCTCTGTCAGTCTTACTGGAACATGAACAAAAGAAAACAGAGGCTTTAGTGAACTCATAGAAAGCCATCTAGAAAAAAAAAATTAAAATTCTCCTTTCCTGTCAATAGATGAGTGAATTCTCTTTAGGAATTTTATTCCTTCAGATTGAAGGACATTTCAAGGGTCTAACTGTTCTCCATTGCTTCAGCATTGGTGTAACTGAGCATTAAGAAAATGTTGATTGATGGAATCAGACCTGTAATGGTTCTCTTACAGAAAAAGCAGCTGTACCAGTTTATACTTAAAACTCAGGAGCTCTATTCCCAAAGCAGCTAAGTAGCATTTGTACAGAAGAAACAAGGAAGTGATTAATAAATGCTGTTTCACATATTTACAGGTCTCTTTATCTTGCTTCTTAGAGATGTGGTATGAACAGCTGTTGTGGAAAAACTGCCCAGTCTCTTTGCCTGACCAGGATTTTCCCTCTTTTTGTGCACAAGATGCAGTCAAAGGGGTGATGCCAGCCCAGCTGTGCTGTGCAGGAGTCCTTAAACATCTGGCTCCAGCCCACAGCTCTGCACAGAGGAGAGCTGTGTCTGTGTCAGTCATCCTTTGGAGACCTGCAGTGGTCCCTGTTGTTTTGGTCACATCCTGGCTTGCCTTCTCCCTGACTGGGAGTTTACTTCACTCACACTCTTGCTTTTCTGGCTGCCCACAAAAACAGCAGCTCCAGGGAATTTCTTCCCAGGTATGGTGAGAGTGGTTCCTGCCATTGTTTGTGATCCCACCCCTTGCTACTAACAATGGGGTTTGGGCTCCATGCCAGGGGTGGAAGGCTGATGAACTCCCATCGCTTCTGACTGACCTTTTCCATGCACATTGCAACTCCCTGGCTGCCCACAGGCTTCTAGACTTGAACATCATAGTGTGCTTCTCAGCATTGCAGTGGAGAGTGGGAGTGCTGGTGGGATCAGCTCTACTGCTGGATGAGCAGGAGCAGAAACGTCTGGATAAGGGGCAGTGGCAGGCAGGTGTGGTCTGCCCTTGCTCACTCAGTATTCAGACTGCATCAGCAATCCAGTGCTTTAGAAATAGACAGCACTTCCAAAGCTCTGTTTGTAATATTTTTCCACTTCTGAGAGTAAATACTTTAGACCAATTCCATGATTTTAGTGTCACTGATCCCTGTTTGTGCTTGGTTTCAGCAGCTCATCCTTAAAGTGTTTTCCCTCATTCCAAATCTTTATTTGCACAGGATTTGCTGCTGACTTTTTTCTACTATTGAAATTTGAGCTCGCTGGCTGTGTGCTGTGTGCTGGATGATGATTTCTTTGGCATATTTCCTTTCTTTTTTTGGCAGGTCCTGAGTTTATTCCATTATCTTTATGAAGTGAAAAACGCTAAGAAGAATTTTCAGTGACTTTCACTTTTATTTAATTAGTGCTTTATCTTGACATTGTCTGGTGTGTAAATCTTGCCCTTTTGAAGACCAGGAGCAGTTGATGTGTGGTGGTTTTGGCACTGGCTGCAGATACCTCTCTGCTCAGCAATTGGTGTGTGACATGAGGTTATTTCTGGGGTGGGCAGGTGGAACCACTACTGCAGTTTACTGAGAGTATCTGATAAAGTGTTCTGTTCAATAGTAATGCAGAATGTGATGTTTTATTGCTGCCACATGATCCTCTGAATATTCCATTCTCCTTGGTTTCTTACACTGCACCTCTTATTACTTGCTTTAAACAGGCCATGAGTTTGCAATATCCTGTGCCTCTGCTTCCCTCCCTTAATTCCAAAAGCTGTAAAGGACAAAATCCACACCAGTGCTGAGCCCATATTCAGAGCTTGCACTGGGCAGTCCAGACACTGCCTGTGGATGTTGGTCTAATGTTTTGGATAAATATGGAGCATTAATCTGCCATGCAGTGTGACACTCCGGAGAGCACTAAGTGACATCTAAGCCCAAGGAGACTTTTCAGGAGCCCATGTAATGACAGCATAGATCTGATCAGCTGCAGCAGCAGAGATCGTTATATCAAATAAGCCAAATTATGTTCATTGTACGCTGTGGTGAGGTGAGATTAAACCAAATTTTGGAATGCCAGCATGTCTGACTGCAGAATTCCAAGCTTCTCTGTGTGCTTGGATGTTTTTCTTCTTGTGACTGAAGTGCAGCTGACCTGTGAGTCTGAGTGGACCATGCACACACTGGATACGGGGGAAGCAGTTCACCCTGCAAGGCTGAAGTGTTTGCAAGTGCCATCCACAGAGCAGGACACTGAGCTGCAGCACTAACCATAGTCTGAGGCTGTAGGATAAAAACTGATTTTCCATACAAATCAATGACAGTGCAGTGAAGGACTGAGACTAATACTGAGGTAAAAAGAGTTGGAGCCATTCCCAGGCTTGAACTGAGAGCACAGTTTTGTCATGTGTTTGCAGAGAGAAAGAAGAGCCTCCAAGCCCTCTCACTCATGCAGTGCCCTTGCTAGAGAAGAACAAGTTAATTGTACATCTGACGCAGCAGGAGCCTTTCTGGGTGTCTTTCAGATGAGTTGACAACTGATAATTATATGAGAACTACAGGCTGTCTGTCCTCCATTACTTTCACTGGGGGAAAGCAACACAAGGAATGTGAGAAAAGCTTTGATTATAGGGAAGGAAGTAAGATTTGTTCTTGTTGTTGCCTGTTCTTATCATCTCCAGCCAGTCTTAATCCTACAGCTGGTATAACTGCACAGTTTTGGGCATGTTGCTGTTGTGTTTCAGATGTTACTCTAGGGGGTGGCTGGGGAAGATCTGCACATCTAGGCAGACTTCTCTGTCTGGTTTTAGCTCTATCAGGACACACTTTTGGTTTGCAAGGGCAGAATTTGGGATGCAGCACATCTGTGCCAGCTTTAGTGGGATCTCATGCCTAATCTCCTGCTCTCACCATATCTGCCCATCTCTCAGCAGTAACCTGAAGTCAATGTCAGTGATAAAAGTTGTTCAAAGTGTTAGATGAAATCTGGGTGTTACATCTGCTTGCAAATTGTTCCCGGGTACTAAATAAGCTTAGCTCTGTGTCTGAATGAAATGGGCTGTTTGTGCTGGGACATTAACCTGCATAAACAATTACAGCACTTTCACTGCTTTTCCCAGCACCAGTTTTGCAGCACCAGTTATGCAAGAATTGGAACATGCTGTAGTCAAATGAGAATGGGATTGGGAAGTGGGGACGAACAGTATTTCTTCCAGCTAGCCATAAACTTGTAACAGGATGCTGTGACTCAAATCTGAGCCCTGGAATAGTCCAGCAGAGGAGGGAGGAAACCTTACATACAAGAACATGATTTTGGATTGGCTTGTGGTCTCTTCTGGGGAACCAGAGGATTTTTGGTTTTTTTTTTTTAATTGTTCCAATTTTACTGCTCATATAAGAGAGCTCAAGCTAACCAGGCTGGGGATTAGATCCCTGTTACTGAATTAGAGCTCTGTGTGTTTGATTTAGCATTAGGGTGATGTCCTACATCAATTCACTGACAACTAAATTTTGCCTTATGTCAGAGCTTTCTTTTGGCTGATTTGAGAATTTGACAAATTCTAGCTTGTCCTCAGACTTAAAAAATCATTTCTTGTATGTCTTATGTATGTATTTGGGCCATGTTTAGATTCCAGAAGTGGTCTGCCACTGGGATATTCGGGATTGTAGGCCTGCTCACAGAGCAGAACTGGAGCCACGTGTTCCTTGGCCACTGAGAGCTGCTGCCCAGTCTGTCAGCCAGGCCAAAGAAACACTTTCCTCCTCATGCTTCTGTCCTTCTCCCTGCACTGGTTATTTTTAGAATCTCTCCACCTCTGCATGTCAGTTGTGGAGCTGTCTTGCAGTAGATGAGAGCAGAGGCCAAGTAGGTTCAAACCAGCCAGGCTTGGTGTTTCTAATGGTTTTTATATAACACTGTATAAGACATTTACTCCTTTTCAAATGTCCATGCTATATGCCAGCTCCCCACTGTAGAGTTATTCCAGTGCCTGAAGTGGAATAACATTTTATTTTTCAGTAATGAGATTCCTTCACATAGGACTTCTTTCAAGAAGAAATCTATGGATAGAGAAGCATTTGCTTGGCCTCTTAGAGTTCTTGAAGTGCTGTAATTGCCACAAGAACTTGCACTTAATACAGTGCATACACATGTATGCAATGCTGTGTGTCTGAGTGTCTCAGTGTGTATTTACTGTCACTGTTCTGGGGGTTTGGGAGTGGACACAAAAAGAAACTGATGATCTGTCCATGTTTAAAACTTAATCTGTGGCTGAGTTGGCAATTTAACCCAGGTCTCCTCAAAGCTGAGCTGTTCTTTCAAGAACACTGAGATTTATTTTGTATGGAGCCTAGTGCTGGGCTGAGTTTTGCATACCATCCAGACCATTTCAGCAGAGAATTAGCCTTACTAATTATTTGCCATCCTGCCTAATTGAGTGTTTACTTAATATCTGACCTCTTGTAACATACTCAAACAGTCTGAGATGGCTTTCCCAAGGAGTTGAATCTTCAGGTCTTTATTCAGGCAGAATTATCTTTATACCAGTTATGCTCACTCTGGAGCAGGGCCAGCAGCTCCTGTCCAGGCTAAATCATGGTCTTTCAGACAAGGCACAGATTTATCCAGTACTTGCCATTAGACACTTTAAAATACTTGGAGAGTTTTGCTTTCAGTGAGGACAAGAGCAGAATCTGGGAAAAAGATAAAAATTCTGGTTCTGTAAAAGATGGAGGTTTGTTGTAAGTTCAGCAGGGATTAGAGAAAAACACATCAGGAACTGTATAGGAAGTGCTTATTCTCTGGAGTGTCAGAGTGTTTATCCAGTGTCAGGGACTGAAGAATCCTGGAGCACTCTGCTGCATGGACACTTGCTTGATGCAGTGAGTACAGATGAGATCTGACTGCACTTCCTGTCGCTGTGGCTTTTAGAACAAGAAATCCCTCTCCTCTTCCCACTTTTATTTCCCATCCATTTGCTCTTAAAGCTTCAGAGTCTCACCTTCTCTCTCGAGGCCCCTTCCTGGCATTATGGGCTTGAGGGATGCTTCTTGTCTCTTGTGTGAGAAGTTGCTCTGTTTGATAAAGAAGGGAGACCCTGGGGCAGTAAATGCCTCAGCTGTGTTTGCAAACTTCCACAGCTGAGTAGTCAGTGGATGCAGCTTAAACTACCACAGAAGTACAACAGAAAAAAGAGTGATTTTTTTTTTTTGAGAATAGCATTGTATTACATTCTTCTTTGAGCAGATAATTTATTCAAGGGGTGACAGATTGTCTTGTCTGTCTGAGGCAATAGCCTGCAACCCAGATTTAGCTGTAGTTGCCACGGATTCCCTTTGCTGTCAATATGGAGTGTATCCAACCATAAAATGAGCCATCAGACCACAGCTCAGAGGGTCTGTCTTAAATTTGAATGGCCAGGGTGAGAAATCTTGAGCTGTTGCCTGCACCTGATTCACAGGTTCTCTTAAGGCTTTGGTCTGCAAGGCTTTTTAATTCAGTACACTGTATTAGTACTGAATTTATATCTTTATTAAATGTCCAGCAGGATATTAATAACCTGCATAGCAAGTGTCTTTTGGAGCAAGTGGATGTTACATTAGGGTGAAGGCAGATGTATCAAGTGGAGGCTTTCCTGTTTGAATCAGCCAAGTAATTAATCCTGAAACACTGGCACAGGAAAATACTTCAGAACCAGATGAGAAAGGCTAGAGGTAACTTTGAAAGTATATAAGAATGAAAAACTTACTGAGAGATGGAGTGCAGGAAGGAAATGTCCAAGAAAAAGAGTATTTTCCACTGCCAGGAGAAACAACAGAAAATCATGAGCAGAAAAACAATTTTCCAGGAGTCTGACACTGGCAGTTTGCAGCTTCTGGCACAGCTCCTTAAAAGCTGCTGATCTCTGTCAATTCCCATGGTAAGTCTCACTTCTCCTGCTGAGTGCTCATTGCCAGTTCTACATCCTGACGAGGAGGTGTTCAGGTCAGTGGAAAGGATCCTGTGCACTTCTCTGAGCTTTGACCCCATGCCACAGTTGGCCTGCTCAGGGCTACACTTGTGTTACTGTGACTCTGTCCTGACTCTTGGCCTCTCATAATGTCTCAGGACTCAGGGTTGTCCCTGAAAGATGCCCTGTCTGCTGTAGAACCCCTCAGCAAGGTGGTCAAGGCTTGGTAGGATCTCAGCCCATGGAAGGTTTAGCCACCTGACACCAAAACATGGTGAAGTGGGCAGCACCTGCTTTGTTTCAACCATGCCAACCTTCCCAGTGAGCTCTTGTGCAGCTTTAGGCTGAGGTCTGTTGGTGGAAGGCTGTCACAGTAAAACTCTGCGGCTTCCTCTGAGCTCAGCACTTGTTGTTCATCTTCCTGAGTCCTTTGTTCACCCACATTCTATAAAATTGACAGCAGCAAGGACAGAGACATCACCTCCTAATATTTCATCCCTTGTTGCCTTGTTTTCTTGGCAGACTGACCTCTGGCTGGGGCTAATGCTGCTATTCCATGGTGCACCATTCAATGGGCACTGTGCTCTTAGATTCTTTTGTTTAATTGTTATTATTTATTCATTTTCATCCCAGACAAAGCATGTGCAACCTTTATAAGGCCTTGACATTGTTATCTGCAAGTGCAGCAGTAATTCAGTTATTGTACCTTTCCCTAATTCTCACCAGTGCAGCAGTGTAAATACACAGGGAGCAGAGACACATGGTGGGAGCCAGAAGCAATTTAGCCACAAGAGTTTATCATCAAGATACAAAGCACCTTGGAGCAGGGAAATTGCCTCCTTTGCCAGCTCATGGCCTGACTGTTGGCCAAATATATGGTGTCTTTTTTTTTTTTCACTGACAAAATATTCCTTTTTTTTTGAGCCTTGATGCTTTCCCTGATCTCACTGCTGGATGCAAACTACATGAAAGAGCTGAGCTGTGCTGTGCTGTTCAAAGAGACATGGAGCCTCCCTTGAGGCTTCATTCAATAAGAGACCAAAGATGTCTGCACAGAGCTGTGTTGGGCAGGCTCTGGTTTGGTTGCAGTATTTTGAGAGGCATTTGCAAGGCTTTCCTGGTGGTCTCTTTCAAGAGGTTTTCCTATTACGGTGAAGAGAAAAAACATGTTGTAAACTCTGGGCAAGAAGTAATGTGTTCTGTTCTGTGGCTCTTTGCCCCGTGCAGTCTGCAGAAGTCTGCAGAAGTCTGCAAAGCAATGGAAGTGATGAATTCCTGTGATGAATTCCCCACATGAGATGTGTGGAAAGTTACCCTTTGTATGCAGGTTTGGAACAAGAGTCTGTAGCAGCATTTATGAACTCTTTGATGACAGACAGCCCAAACCCAAGAGTGCATTGGCCAAAAACCCACAGCTGCTGAGGCCAGCAGGTATGAAGGTTCAAAACTCTTCCTGTTTGTAATCCTCAACATTCATGTTTGCACTGGTCCTGCCTAATGAGGTTTTGACAGACCTGGCTATGAAGAGATTTGTTCTGGACAAGTGAAGGTGGAGGATGTCCTGTGCTATAGAGAGTCCTTACTGCTTCACCATTTCTGAGTGATGGTGGCTGCTGGAAAGTGATATCCATCTGGAGAAGGTTAAAGTCCTGATCTGAGACTAGCCTGATTTAAGTCCACGTCACAATGATGCCTTCCAGCATTTCTCAAATAAAGAGCTAAGTGTTGTTTGCCAAGGTTTAGAAATTTATTGCAAAAGCATTTTTTAGAGTTAAAAATCTCCCTGTGGTTTTGGTGATTCATAGATTTTACAGCCATTAAGTTCTCTTAGCATGACTTTCGTTGTATAATACAGTACAAGTGTCTCCTGCATCAAGTTCCTTGCTTCTGGCTTTGCTCAAGGTCAGGTTTAGAATGTGCTAAGGGAGTTGTTTCCCCCTCATGTCTACTTCTTTCCCCTTGTTAACCCTGTCCTGTGAGCTTTTGGTGATGTGATGGTTCTTTGGCTGCCTCACTGCCTCCATACCCACCTTGCTGCTTCTCTTTCTGGGCAGGGCTTGGTCATTTAATAAAAGTGCATCGACCTTTATTTGTGAGAAATGTGAACATACACCTGGAAGGAACAGCAAGGACAAGCTGTCATCAGGTGTAACATTTCACTGTGACTCAGCTTAGGTGTGTGTACTTGAATGGCAATTGTTCCAGGTCACATTCATCCAGAGGGCTCACAGAGCACCACGAAGCATCTCCAGGCTCATTTCCACCTTCTCCATCCTTGGCAGGCCCTGCAGCTCCAGCCCACTGCAGTCACACAGGGACCTGCAGAGAGCTGTCCAGCTGAGGAGGACATGGGGCCATCCATCCAGGACATTGTGTTTATCTCTGGTCCATCCCAGGGTCGGTGTTGGCAGGGTGCCCATCTCTATAATAGCTGTACACCTTGCCCACAAGGTTGTTATTCCTAATCTTACAGGAAGTGCATGGATCCCATCCAAACCAGGATGATTAAGAGATATGGGAGCTGCTGGCTCTTCAGGGTGAACAGGATGAGGTTTGCACTGGGGTGGGAGCATCTCTCTGCTGCTGCTGAGGCACCAGTGCTGCATTTTGTTTGGCATCAGCTCATTTTTCCTCCAGCATTTCCTCCTATGCACTGACCAAGCTGCAGCCCTGAGGTTCACCTCCTCCCACAGGCAGACTCTTCATAGAGAGATTTTAAGAGAATGTGGACAAAGAGGCACCTGGGACATGAACACAGATTTAGCCCATCAGCCCTCTCTGTGAGGAGCCCTCCATGCTGAGACCATAGTCAGCAGTCACAGGGAGACAGATGTAAAAATGTCTGTTCAGCTGAAGATGGTTACAAACCATGAAACTGCTTTAGTCCATGGTGAGGAAACCTCACCATGCCCAGTGAGAATTCCGTTATTGAACTAGCCCAGTGAAAGGTGCTCTCAGAAAGCTCCTTTTGTTATTTCAGGCTCTCAGCATTCCACCTCATGTTTCATACGTGTGACTTAGCTACTGAGCTTTGCTGAAGCTTATCACTGAAGGGTAAATTACATCCTTGTTACTGTACCAGGTATGTTCTGAGCAGGTAACACACAGCAGAGAGTGGAAAACACAAAAACCTGTGGTTTTTGGGGGGGTTGGTACATGTTCAGCTATTAGCAGTGGACTGGCTTCTCTGATCCAGCACTGCAGTGAAATGCAGCTGGGTGAGGGCCTTGCAGTATAAATCTGTTGTGTTTTCTGCATTCTCTCACCTCTTGATTGTAACTCCTACAAGGCATCTTTATGTTGGAGGAAAATAGATGCAAGCACAGTTTTGGCAGGCTGGGAGAAGGCAGCAGAAGCAGCTCTGAGATTTTTGAGAGAAGTTGCACTGTGGAAGGTCTGGCAAACACACAGTAATCAGTTTTTACGTATTTAGGGATTTCACAGGCAATCAATAAATTGTCAAGGTGTTTAAACTGGTAACTGGAGTGAAGAAGAGCCTGTGAACTGAAAGGACAAGGACTGGGGTCAAACTGACTTTTAAAGGGTCTCAGTGAGTTTGGAAATAGTGTTTTACTATGTATGCTGTACCTGGAATTGGGGTGAGGTACAATGGGAAGGATAAACCAGTCTCCTCACCTCTTGTATAGATGCTCCAAAGCAGAACTGCACATAATCTGATTGGCATTTATAGAGGATGTTCTACACCAGAGATAATCCGAGCTCTGGTGACCATTTCTTACCTTATTTCTAGGGTCCATCTAGGAGAAGCTCTCCTGATTCCCTTAAACAGTGCCTGTTTTTTTTACACTGAAAAGCTTGGTTGGTTTTGCTTTCCAAGCAATTCATTTTCACTATCTGTGACCCCGTGGTGACATGTTGTCACAATAACTACAGGGAACTTATATTTGCTAGAAAAATCAAAATGGCAGGTTTTTTTGGTCAGGCTGTTTGGTTTGATTTTAATGTGGGAAAAAAATGAGTTCACACACTGATACACAAAACATCAACAGATATCAAAAAATAAATCTGCATATACCACTGGGAGATGATAAATATACGCGTTGACAAAAAAGGCAAGCTACATCCCTACTAAAAGGCAGTTGGGAAAGGGAGCTGTAGAAATGAGCAAGATCAAAACAGTAACTTCTTAGAAGGCTTTAGAAGGAAACAATTTCACAGAGCAGGAACAGCCCTGTGGAGCTTGTGCTGTGCATACAGGCATGAACAGTCCAGTCTCACACACAGGTGGACAGAAATGCCTCTCAAGTGACTGTTATCCTGAGTAACAGCTGGACTGGGAACAGTGGCCTGCTTGCCTGAGCCTGAGAGATGCGATTTTCCAGCTGATGGAAGTCACCACATCATTACCCAAATCTCTTTTTCAAAATCTGCCTTTTCCTACTTAGTCCCCAGGCCCAGCACACTTTGCAGTCCATCTGTTTCTGGATAAGAGAAGGTGAAATCACATGTCGGTTGAGAAAATTACCTTTGTGTCAGATACTATCTTTCCAATAGTGTGTACAGTGAGCCGAGAATGCTGAGTCCAGTCCCTCACTGAGCTTCTTACAATACTCTGACTAATTGATAGCAGAGTCACTGGGCACACTGCTAAAACACAAAAGTACAATCCCATCGTAGCTGTGCACCTTCATCTCTTTTGGGGGTTTTTGTATTGCATTTTGGATCTTTCTTCCATTCAGCCTTGTAACCATTTAGGTGTACTAATGTTGGCCAGGCTGTCATGGCTAATGAGGATGCACAGTGCAGGCAGTCCTGTAACATGAAGCACCCTTGTACAGCTTCTAAAGCTGTAAAGAGCATTCATTTTCTATGCATTCAGGCTTTGTATTTCTGTCCCTTTCTACGCAAAAATGCTGGCGGATTATCATTCCTTCTCGTGTCTTTCTCCTGTGTAGATCAAAGAGCAACATGGATTTCTACGTGTGATTTTATGCAAAGTTTCCTCCAGTGCAGTTTGAATGACGCATTTCTCTATAGAGGGATTGCTCATGGCATGGGAACTGAGGTTTGAGGGGCTGCTGGGCTGTTGGATTGCCTGGAGCTGGCAGCTGCAGCGAGGCACAGGGAGGAATTAGAGAAGATGGACACAGTGTGGGTGCTCTGGTCAGGAATCTGGCTGCTTGTGCAAGCTGGGCAGGAAGGACTTCCTCCTTCCCTCAGCTCCAGGTAGTTTTGGTGTTGTTTGGGGGGTTCCTTGCTACCTCCTCCCAGCACTGGCAGTCCTAATTCATGCTCGTCCCCTGCTGTCACAGCCTGCTTATCCTTGCTTCCCTTAACGTCAGCGGAGTCAGCTGCTGTTCAAACCTGTCGCCCTCATTCCAGACTCGGTAATTATCCCACCATAATGAGTGGCACTTACTGCTCATTTCCTTCTCTGGTCCTCGGGGAAGGACGTTATCTCCCAGCCACACTTTTCTAAAGGTTAAGATCTTCCCCTTCAGCTAAGTGGAATATTGTTCCTTTAATCATACCTTTCTGCCTGGTGTTTGTCGTCTTAACTAATGTGTGTCTCCCTGAGCTGGATTCATCCCATACTCATTCCTCCCAGGATTTGTGTCAAAGCATTAATTTGCCGTGAAATTTCTTTCATTCAGTTTAATTTCAGGAACTGCTGCTCAGGCTTTTTTTTTCATCTGAGATCAGATCTCAAGGCCTACATTTCACGCTTTATATCTGGGAGCATGCCAGAAGCCAACCACATTCCCTTTTAATGGGTTCAAAACTGATTTCAGGAGACCAGGCTGAGAGACCTGAGGATGCCCAAATTATGCTGCTCTCAGCAGGCCTCTGGCTGACTCCCAGACCAAAATCTAAATTCTTTCTGAAAGCAGGTGTTGTGTGTGAAGTACAGCTCTGTGTGCTGGGTGTATATTGTTGCTGGGTTAGCTTTGTGCGTTAAGGAGAGACTCTAACAATAAAGCACACAGTCAAGAGAAGTGGCTGTCTGAAGTGTAACACTTCTTTCTAACTTTTAGGCTAGAAATCCAGCCTGTGAGGATTTGCTGACAAAACTGGACGATACAGTATCTTGTGAGTGCTGTTGCACTTAGCCGTGTTTCTGACCTGTGAATCAGAGATGAGCAAGTGAAGTGTCATCCTAGGGCTGACACAAAAGTGCCTTGTTGTGGTTTTGTGTCAGCCGTGCAGTCTGGAGTCGCTGCCTGGATTTCAGCACTGGATTTCTGCTCTGGTTTGGTGAATTTTCTGAGGCTCCTGCTTGGCTCTGAGCGCTGTGTTTTCACTGGTGTGTCCCTGGAGAACCCCTGATGTCAGAGCTGCCCCCTGTAGCCAACCTGATTTGCTCTGCCCACCCACTCCAGCTCCTTCCTGCTGGCCCTCAGTATTTCGTTTGTTCTTTGCAAACCACAATACCTCAATTAAAACGCAGACATGTTAGGAAGGAAGGCACCAAGAAAGTGTTTTTTGGCACTGTGGACGCCACCCCTGTCCCTAGTTTTACTACAAAACATGATAATTATCTGAGAGAAGATCCTGCTTGGCTGATGTCTCGCAACTGGATGCAATGAAAAACATTATTCTGTGTAAGTTCCCTTTATGTACTGATGAGACGATCACACACTCCACAAGCTGCAGAGAGGAAGAATATTTTCACTGAGAATCAATCCGTGCTGCAGCACTTGTAGATAAGCTTGATGTTATGCAAACATTCTCCTGCTCCTTGTTTAAAGGAAAACATTCCGCACCCACATGAGCAATTGCCTCATGTGTCTCTTGTGATCTGACTATTTTCTGCTGTATTTGACTTGTGCTAATGGGGACGATATTGGGCAGTGCCTCGTTTCAGTTTGTCACAGCTTTTGCTACCAGCCTTGTTTTCCCAGGCTGCCTTGGCTTCCATTCTGATCGCTGTGGAGGAGAAGGTGTTAATGCAACCCTCTTATTTTAGCAAGTGAGTGAATCAGTGGGTTTAGGAAAACAGTTCAACACATTAACCCTTTGTTTCCAGAACAACACAAAAAAAAAAAAAAAAAAATCACTGTAGAGTGAACAGATGGCTTGGAATATTTTTAGCCTTGCTTTCTGTTCCCATGGTATTCCAGACTGTGTGGGATTCCCCATAGACTGTTGTAAGATTGGTGGGCCCTGCCAAATGTCTTGTTTTGCAACACAGCATCAGAGAGAAGGAGGGAAATGGAATCCTGTTTAAATTAGCTGTTTAAGTAAGTAAATGAAAGGTTCTCAGTTGTTACATATCCACAGATCGTGGGGGAGACTGTAGAGAGAGGTTGGTCTTATGATTCTGGCAATTGCTCATTGTCAGCTGCTACATGTCATCAAGAGGACAAAATAAATGTGAATTATTCTTCTAGGGGTGTTGTGTGTATAAACAATTGATATATCCAAAGGTGTAGATTGGCCGAGGAAAAGTTCACCAGGATTTTGGTGGTTTCTGGCCTGAAGATAAAATGGAGGAGGATAGTTTTTGTAGCTGTGAACTGTCTCTTTGGGATGTGTACTCTGAGGAAGTTCTGAAAAATTCTTAATTCCAGGCAATGAGCCTTTCTCAAGGGAGGTCAGATTCAGACCTATTCATATGCACTCTGTTTCAAAATTTACTGGTGATTCTTTGTGGTTGTAAATTTTTTTGTTGTGTAAGTAGAGAGGTTAACCAGTGAGGTATATGGTGTGAGAGAAGGGGTTCCTTAAGAGTAATGACTTTTGGATCTCAATTATGGTTCTCAGCTATGGTTTTGTTATAAATAAATGGGCGGAGATAATATTAATCTCCTTAAAATGCCTTTATGAATCAGCTCTTATAATGGTTGCTCGAGGAGTTTTTGGCAGCCCGTGCGCTGTGGAGGAGGAGGGTCTTTTCAGCTGTGCTGCAGGGAGTTGAGCAGAGCGGGAGAACCCGTCCCTCGCTGGGAGTGTTTCCAGAGTTCTGAGTTGCTTTTGTTTTCTTCGGGGGGTCTCACTTCTGGTTTGGCACTCTTAAGTCACAGCCAGTCACAGAAACTGGAAAAATCAGTTCCTTCGATACTTTAGGGTCTACACAGCCTGGCATTGGTTCCTGTGTGTTTTAATTTTACTTAGTTTTATTTTTATTAGGGGTTTCTGGTGTTAAAAGAGTCCCGAGATGCACCTCGGACTTTTGATTTGCATGTGGGGTCGGCCTGGGCACACCCGGGGACACGGCTCTCATGGCAGTTTTACAATTCAATATGGCATCTTGGAGGTTTCTGTGGTGGGCAGCACCAGGGCTGTTAGGTGGGGACGGAACGTGGCGGGCATGGGTTCTCCTTTCTTGGAGCAGGGTGGCGGTCTGGGCGCGCCCGGGGACGCGGCTCCGCAGGCTTGTGGATGCGCCATCTAGCAGCAGCGGCTGGCCGCTTGTTGGCTGAGCCACGTGGTGGTTTTGCAGGCTCTGGGGTTTTTCCGCGCCGGGGCTTGGGCCGGGACGGGTGACTGCTTGGCGGTTGGAGTCGCACCGGGGGAGGGCAGCTCCGCGGGGACCGGAATCCCCCTGTGCCGGGCTCGGGGGGGAGCGGCCGGTTCCTTTTCTCTCCCGCTCCGGCGGCGGCAGCGCCGGCCGCTCCGGCGTTGGGGGGGGGGGGGGGGGGGGGGCGGCGCGGGGAGCTCACGGTGCTGGGCTTCTTTGAATTGAGCTCTAGAGGTTTGTTTTTAAGGTGGTCTGGGGGTTGCCACGGAGGTGGCTCTTCACTGCTACATTATAAGATAAACATTTCAAATTTCATTCTTATCAGTTTGACATTCTAACTGTAAATATGAAACCTAAAAAATTTGGGTATATAATATGGCAAGAATTGTATTTGTTGTTATCCCAAAGTAGGTCTGTGTCATTATATATTAAAGACTGCAAGTGATGTCTCAGTGTGGAACAGAAATCATAGCATCAGTTTTCCTAACACTGCCTGTATTTCTCTCATACACAAACATTCATTGAGGTTCATGGAGTATTATGTTCTCTTAATAGCTCATTTGCATATTGGAATGTTTTGAACAAATCCATCCCTAATGTGTTCTCTCAGCAGTACTGTGTGGCTCAGTCTTTTACCATCAGAAGATAATAAAATGCTGTTAACATAACAAAATGCTGAAAACAAGATGATGACAAGGGTCTGCCCAGTGGGGCAGATTTGATTGCAGCAGAGCACAGTTTAGAAATACCTGTGTGTTGTGTCAGATCATCAGCATGCCTGGTGTTCCATGTCCAGTCAAGCAGATGTATTCAGAGGTGACAGAGACACCAGCCTGTGGGCAAGTGAGACAGGGTAAGAAACCCAGCAAGCTACAGCATGGGCTAGCTCCATGCAGGTTTCACTGCTGTCTGCAGCATCACTGCCTTTATGGTACACTCTGGGTATGGTGTCAGTATTGCCATCACCATTTTAAAGAAGGGGAAGGCAAAGCAGGTGAAATAATTTGCTGGCAGCATTATGCTACTGGAAGACTTGCTGCTCTGTCCCTCGAACCACAGTCCCATGGCCACTGGGTGCCATGTCCTTCCCCAGCAGCAGGGGTCTTGCAGCCCTGGTTTTGTGCCTGAGATGTTTTGGTTTTCTGAAATTCTTTTCCCAAAAAATTTTCTGTAAACAAAAGAAGTGGTTTTGTAACTGTACTTTGTTTTCATTCTTTTCCCTAAGAAGAACTTATTCTTAATGTCCCTCTGGTCTGACCAATGTAATTAAAGAAGTTTGCCTTTGTTTCACCAATCAAATTGGTCTGTGTAAAATAGTATAAAAAGAGGACACATCCCAAAAATATTTAAAAAATCCTTTTTTCAGCCTTCTAAAGTCAAAGTCTGTGTCATTGTAGTGTACAACAGCGTCAGGATCTCCCAGTCAAGATAAACCCTCCTGCTGTGGGAGCCACGATGTGGATCCTACAGCTCCTGCCTCCTCCCTCCAGCAGCTAAGGCAGTTCCTGCCCTCCTTGTCCCTGTGTGCAGTGCTGAGCAGGCTGGAGCAGTGTGTCCCTGCCGTGGGGAAGGGCAGCAGTTGCCGTGCCGTGTGTGCTGCAGCTCCATCCCCGCTCCAGCAGCTCTGCTGTGCTTACCATCTGTCACCCACCTGAGCCCAGGTGTTGCTGGCACAGAGCATTAATAACACATCAACACTGGAACCTTCCTTTTTCCTCTGAATGCACTCAGCCACCTGCAGTAGTGCCTCTGGAGCCACCTCTTTGTTTCTGTGCCTTTGTGATTCGGTGATACATTTCACATCCTCCACATGGTGGATTTCTCCATCTGGATCACTGGTGGATATTTTTCTTGCCATGAACCCAGGTCATATTCAGAGGAAGATGCAATTCCATGTGCTGATGCTAAACTCAGGGAAGACAAGTGAATGGACTCCCTTGAATTTAATTTTAGACTTTTTGCATTGCATCCATTAGTAAATTATGGATTTGACAGATTTAGGAATGTGCTCAAAGCTGAGGCCAAGATTACTCAAGAGATTTGCTTATGTCATTTAGGACACAATCCCAAGATCTGCCTTCTAGTTGGTAAATTGGGTGTGCACAGTTAAAGCAGAAACTGAAACAATCCTTCCTGTTTACAGAGAGCTCACAGAGAAGCCAACTTTCAGGCTAGAAGCCCACAGATAAAGGGGCAATGACTGATGCTTGAAATCAAAATTCAAAGCAAATTCAAAGCCATTGTTTCCAGCAATGATGTATATCCCTGCATGCTCTGTTATCAGACAGCAGCTGATGGAAATTCATGATGCTGTTTGCAGTGATACGAATTATTTACAATGCACAGGACTGAGTAGGCAGGCAGTTCGTTGCACTCATGATTCCAAAATTCTGCCCTTCCACTCCTCCCATGTGTGACTGGGAACATGGTCCTGTGTGCTGTAGAGCCAGGCTCAGGGAGAGCATCAGGTCATCTCGTGTGACAGCCTGAAATGGTGGCAGCTCAGATTTTAACCCACTTACTCTAGGCTAGGTAAATCTTCCAAGTGTGTCTCACCTTCTCAAAAGGCCTCAGATGAGGGACTCCAGTTGATTTTTATAGTTCCAGACCCTTCCTGATTTATAGTTCTGGTGGGTAAACAATTGTGCTGATAAAACAATTGTGCTTTGCTTTTAATTGGAGTCTGTTCAGTTTCATTTTGCAGATAATGGTTCTTTATGTCTTTCCTCTGCTACAGTCTTTTTGAACCTGCCGTTCCCTGCTTGCAGAAGTCTTTATACCTCTTAACAAATCATCACTTGATCTCCCTTTTGCCAAATTAAACAGAAGAAAGCTCTCTTTTTTTGGTTGCATAAGATGCTTTAATTGTATGTCAGTTCTCTGCAACCTGTCTGTGTTTTCAGCATCTCATATGACAGTGGGTACCACAACTGTGTGAGTGCTAGTTTCTCCAATGCAATGTAAAATAATTTACCTCTAGTTGTGTTTCTTCCCTGAAATGCCACAATATCATGGAGAAATCTCTTTTCTTTCCCCTTCATCTATGAATCTGTCATGGTTTGAAAGCAAAACGAGTGAGAGGCTCCAAGTCAGAAATATAATTTAATAAGAAAAAAGGTAAAAAGGTAAAAATAAAATAAATGCGATAACACAAAGGACCACTGACAGAGTCAGAATACAACCTGAGCAGGGTAGTGGAAGCAGTCCAGATGAGATGGTCTTCCTGAAGCAGTGATCCTGTAGAAAGGTCTGGTAGCTCTGCTCCTCTCGGAATCCAGTGGGTCAGGGCTGCTTGCACTGTCCCACATACCAGCTTATATCCAGGTGAGAATGCTTGGCTCCTCCCCCTGGGCAGAGCATCTCACAATAGGATGAGGAGTGTGAAGTGGGTCCTTGATGGCCCATTAAACAGAGATAACTCCTGGAGGGAGTTACCTGTGAGTCATGGGCCAGGCGTTGATGGGCCATTAGCAGAAGACACCCCAAAGGCAGGGGCTTGGGAAAACACTGCCCCACCTGGTTTCAAAAGTTCATGAAGATGGTGATAGAATAAATACTTTGTGTACATCCTACACTGCAACCCAGGACAAAATCCCAGCACATCAAAAGACAGCCCTTCTGAGTGAAGAGCTCCAACATCTAAGACCACGTCAGTGCTAAGAACACCTGAACCCAGGGGCTGGTGAGGAGGACAGGAATGGTGTCTGGTGTCATTGCCCAGCCCTGCAGCCAGAGCAGCATTTCACACTTACACCCTCTCCAAATGTGGGAAAGGCCAGTCTGTTGAAACCAGGGCAAGTGTAGTTCTGCTGCTCCTTGTATAAATCATGTAGGAAGCTCTCTAATTCCACCCCGTGGCATTTACATGTTTAATCTCCTTTTGCTGTTTTTTTTTAAGGTTTCTCACAAATGCTCCTGCCTCAGGAGATTTTGCCCAAATGTCGCTGCTGCAGCACAGCCTGACCTTTTCCTGCAAGTGCTTGTGTTGCCTTTGTCACAGCTCCCAGGTGTTCCCTGCTCCCACTTTAGGGTGAGACGTGCTCACAGACTCCTGCAGTATGAAGGCAAACTGCTGAGACAAGTTGTTTATTTCAAATGGCATCTTCTGGCTGTGATTTGGATTCTGCTGCAAGATTTCAGTGGATAGAGCCGGTGTGGGGTACCTCTGAACTCAATTACTTCTAAATCTTACAAATGTTTTTTGTGTTAACAAAATCTCTTCTTTTTTGAAGAAAATTAAGTGAGGTCAATAGAGGTCTGAGTTTCTTCTTGCCTGCAAATGGAAGGATTCATTTCCAGTCAGAAAATCTTTGCTGGAAAAACTACTGATGCTGTCTTGGCAGCTTCAGTACAAGAGCTGGCCAGAGGTCTGGAGAGGGTTCCTTGGCTATTCAGTACAGGTGCCCCTGTATTGAACTCACGTACAAGAAAAGATCAGTTCCAATAAATTTCTTCTGAGGTCTGTCAGTGATTTGTCCTCTTTTCTCCCCTTCCTCCACTCCCTCTGCTACAAACATCCTCTCCATTCTGCTGTTTCAAGTGTTCCCAGCCTCCTCTTATGTGTCAGAAAGCAGCATGGGGCAAACACCCCTTTGCAGGGCAGTCAGGATGGCTGGGAAACCCAGGGGACAGGCACCTTCGCTGAAGTGAGCAGTTATTACAATGGAGAAACATGTTTGCATTGAAAGGGAAATCACCCATTCATCCAGGTGAATTAAACAATAGTGACAGAGGTTCGGTTTTCTCCAGTTGTTTCCCAAAGAAAAATGAGTTATTGCTGCTCTCTGAGATTTATGTCTTCTCTCTGACTATTGGACGCCTACTGAAGGGCTCATTAGAGACAGCCTTGCAGCTGCCAAAAGAACCAGCTGGATTATTGAGCCTGCAGCTCATTTTTTCTGCCCTTGTTCACTTTCCTACAGTGAAGAACTAGTTTGCAATCCTTGTTTGTGCTGTCTATCCCACAAGGTGAGGGATTGCTCTGTGCAGAGAAGAGTGTCTGTCCCCAGCCCAAAACACTGCCCCTCCTCATTGTGATGGCTCCTGATGTTAAATTCTGGAGCACATGGTGCTCCCTGTGCTGCCTGTAGGTATCTCAACAATCACACTCTCATTTCACACCGAATTTTGGCAGTAGTTGGTTTTGTGATCCTGTGTCCCTTGCCAGGGGATCAGCAGAGCCCAGCACAACCCAGAGATGTGGGGCCCAGGAGTCTGGGTGTGCCTAGGACTGGCACATCCTGCATGTCCAGGACTGGCACATCCTGCACATCCCGTGTGTGCAGAACTGGGCTGTGCCACCTGTTCCCTGGTCAGGACAGAGCTGCTGGTCCCTCGTTTCCTGGCAGACTGGACTCCTCCAGTCTCAGGGGGTTGTTGACTGCAAAAAAGGTTTTAATGTCACTCAGCCTGCCTGGTACGCTGACAAATCCATAAGTTTGCCAAGGCAATGAAGAAATAAAACAACTTTTGATTCATTGTGGGAAGCCAACCCTTTATGAGAAGGAGGAGAGGACTTTATTTCTTTACGGAGTGAAGCAGAAGGATGGTTTATACAGTGTGGACACCAGAGAAGATTTAGGGGTAGCTGTAGTTTATATGGTCACAGATTCAAATTTAACTTAAAGCAATGCCTTCAGTCTGGAATTAACTAGGAAGAGCTTCTTGCCTTATTCCAGAAAGCTACTGGTAAAAATGATCAAGTGCATGCAGGCTCTTGAAAACTGTGCAAATATGCAGGGATTTATGTACCAAATATGTGTGTATATTAATGCACAAACCCTATGCAAGTATCCACACAAACACAGGCCCATTGATTGAAATCCTTTTATCCCCTGACCTGTGCTGGGAGCTGTGTTTATTCCTGGCTGAAGATGTGAGCACTGCTGGCATTAATTCCATCAGGCTGTTCTGTAAATTCTTCATCATCTCCTGCACTTATGTCAGTTATTTGCATTGTGATATCCAATTGAAAACCTGCAAATTAGATTTAGGGGAAACTGGACACTGAAGCACTTTGCTCAGGTGATAATTTCATTTACTGTTAAGACATTGCTTAGACCTAAATGTCCTCTGTTCCTCCATAATACACACTCCCAGACACATAACATCTCATTTAATTTGATTTCAAAAGTGTAATTTTATGTGTCTGAGCAACTAGTAGACTAAAATTATTGAATCAACTTTGAGAAATAAACTTAAAGTGCCAGATTCACTGGGATGAACACCACTGTGTAATAGCACAATATTAAATACCTTAGAGGCTTCCCAGCTGGCTGCAGGAATCTGTGCATTAAAACCTACAACACAATTGTTGTTCATGAAGGTGACACGATAACATCGACCTGGATTTTCCACATCAAGCATGTCTTTCCTTAAAGGGTTTCAGTCAGGATTTTCAGCTAGTCTGGTGTGTATTAACCACACACTGTGGTTTCTGGTAAGATGCCTTTTTTTATTTGGAAACATGTATGTGTGTTCTGCTGCTCTAAATGAGTGGGGTTACAGTAATTCCTTGTGATGCCAGGGTGGGAATTTGATAATGAGTCACACCGTAGTTGATATCTGGGCTTTGCTGCCCAGCTGGCAGGACTGGAGCTGTGGAAACCTTCTGGAATATGAAAGTTTTAAGAAAATGTCTAACTTGTCATGGGCTCTGAACTCATCATATAGCTCCTTATTTGCCCTGCCTGCGTGAGCTGATTTTTTAATTTTCCCTAAGAAGAGGAGAGGGGAAAGGATTCACTCTAAGGGTTAAATAGTGCCTTTCTCATTCAACATAGAATTTTGCATATGAGTAAAAATTTTGTCTTTTTTTTCATCCAGATTTGCTCATTCTAAATGAGCCTTTTGGCTTATCATGACAGTTTTTGGTACAGAGGGAATTTATAGGCACTGAGAAGTGCCTGTAGGAAGAAGTGTCATGTGCACACATTAATGTATTATCTGCAGGGCTTTGGGAAACTGCTGGGCTTTTGCTAGCTCGTGGAAAAAAATACACCAGAAAATTGAGAAACTGGGTCATCTGGATTCATTTGCTGCATCTTTCCAGCTGGGCTTTTGTTGCTGCGCAGACTGACATATCTGAGCTCACACAGATTGTGCTGCAGCAGGATTCTGTGGCATCCTGCACGCCTGCTGTCCCTGCACTCAGCTTGTTCATACTCCTGGGTGTCTGGAGGGCCCAGGCCAAGGGCAGGGTTGTGTGGAGCTGGCTTTGAGCTCTTATGAGCAGCAAGAGGCTGCCTCTTCCTCAGTGAGGGTCCCTGCAAGGTGCTACAGGCAAAGGTACAGGCACACAAGGGGATGTACACAAGCTCCAGCAGTGTGGTTGTGAGAAAGAGCAGCCAGCTGTGTGTCCTCAACTCCCTGGACTGTTCTGCCTCTCACCTTATTCTTCTTCAGCTACTGGTTCCTCCATTCCTGTTTTTTTCTAGACAGTACAAGAGCCTCTCCAGTCTAGGCTGCTTTTCTTCCTCTATGCCAAAACCCTCCTGAAAAATTTGCTGGACCACTTTTGGGGCAGGTGCTAATTTGGTGGCTGCATTTAAATTCAGTAAAATCTCATTCTGTTGGTGAATAATGATCAGAAAGGCTGAAATGTGAAGCTGATATTATAAGGAGTAAGTACATTGTTTGTTTCCACAGTGTACTGGACACAACCATTCTCTGTCTCATCACATGAATATATTTTCAGACTGTTAATTTTCCTATACAAAATTATGTTTTCTGCTCGAGGAAGTTTGGTTTCAGTCCGAGTGCCCAATGGGTTTTCTCTCCTATAATCTAGATTATTCAGGGAATGAGACTGCTATGAGCTGTGCACATCTTTGTCCTTTCTCTTTCCCTGAGAACTTGTGATAAGAGGGATGGAGAATCACTAAGGTTTTAAGTTCCTCTGAGCTGAATGCATGGCAAGAGCTCCCAGAGAAGGAGATTCTCTTAGCACCCTGCTCTGTGCTGAGAGGATAAATCACATTCACCCCTTATTAAGCTCTTGAGATCCCCACAGGACAGGATTGATGTGTCCCAGCTGCAGGAGTTTTGTAAAGAGCACATGCCTTACTCAGCACCAATGTCATCCAAGACATGATTTCTCCTTGCAGAACCATTTATTGGTTGGTTCAAGTAAACAGTGTGGGTATTCTTCAACTTGTAGTCTTCTGTAGAATATGCAGACTGTATCAGAGCAACAGATGATACACCAAGCTCAACACATATTTTATCATCTTTTATTTTAGGTGGAAAGACTGGCAAAGTACTTGGACCCAAATGGTTTGGGAAGAATCAATTTTAAGGATTTCTGTCACGGAGTTTTTGCTATCAAAGGTATGTGCATATTTCTTAAAAATAATCCTGTTCCGTTTCACTAATGTTTCTCTGGTTGCAGAAAATGTAATGATCAAAGACATCCTCTCTTTTAACTGTGGTTATTTGTAGTGACAGTAGAGAAACTCTACCGGGAACAGAGCCAGGATATTTTTCCTTTCTGTGCATCTCATGTATAAATGGTGAGCAATGCTAGAGTTCCTGCATTCAGAGGTGCTTGGGCATTGGTTTATTGCTAATTTTTGTCAGAACAAATGTGTTGTGGTTTAAACACAAATACAGCAGAAGAAAGAGGAGCTTTGTGGTTAACAGGCAGGGCCCAGGTTTGATACTTCCAGATTCTGATCTTGTTCTGCCTCTGATTTACCTCAGGGAGTCAGGGATCCCTTGGGCTTTTTGGTTCTCTACTAGGAAATTTAAGACTTTTATATTCCTCTTGAGGTATCTGCAAGGTATAATTAATTCATGTTGTCAGGGTACTTGGGGTCATGTATTGGAAGGAAATGAGTTAATTAGAGGTTGAAGATTGAGATCAGGTGGATCCAACCACCTCCTTTCCAAGGAAACAGTCCTTGACTGAAGACACAGACATTGTTATGCTTTATAGTTTAGCCTAAAGGCAGCAAAAAAAACAGTGAGGAAAGACTTGCTGATTTGCTGCTGATTGCTTTTCTAACTTCCCATAGTGAAATAATCCATCCTGTCCTTTTCTGGACACGTGGTGTATCCTTTGTAAAGTGTTGGAGTGATGTCATAGCGCAGAGGTTTCACTTCAGGGACAGGGTGAATGTCACAGTGATCGCGGTGTGGTTCCAGAAGAAGCCTCTGGAGAGTCTGCTGTGATGAGATTATTATGAAGCCATAACGATGCAAAAACGTAAACCCACAGTACTTTTAATTAAAGTTTATGGCAGCCAAAGACAGTGTATAATTAGGTAAAATTGCAGTGAGAAGCTGCTCTCATCAGTGTTCTTGGAGACACCATCCAAGGTGACACTGATGTGTTTGAAGAAAAGGCAAGAGAAAGCCCAGGAGAAAAGTTACTACATTTGTGCACAGACCCCAAAGTCTCCGCTGGAGGTTTTCACAGAGCAGAAAATTTTTGAGCAGAAAATGCTGTAGCAAACTGAGTTCTAGTTTAAAGAACACACAATCTCTGTAAATCATCTGGTGTCTTCTGTAATTCACAGTCCAAAGATTACACAAATGCACAAAATATGATCAGGAAGGGACAGGAATGATCCAGAACATCTCTTCTGTGCCCTTGTCCACATACCCTTAGTGATGGAGTGGGCAGCTGCATCTCCTTTACTGTGGGACAGAGTGAGAATATTGAGCTATCAGAGTCATGAGGCCCTGGGGGATTCTCATCCTTGGTCACCTTGTGGGAACTGATTCTTGTGTTCATATCCTGAGGTTTCATCCTGCAAAGATGTGACCGGATCAAACTGTCTGGAGTACTTTGCACTCCAAGTTTATGAAGAGCTTAAAGCCCGGGTGTGGAGCATGGAGAGTCCAAATCATTTGTGTGATGCCTGTTAGGATGTATCTGTGAACAGATAAAGCAGAGAAATCACCCAATTCTGCAGCATCACCTAGAGCTCCCTTAGCACATCATTAGCATTTCAACACTCACACAGACTCAGTGCTAAGTGTTTATCATCGAAGCAGCAGCAGCAGCTGTATCTATTTCTGATAAGACACTCTGCTGCATCTCTTTAGAAAAGCTGCTTCTATTGCTAACCTCACAGCATGGAAATTCTATTTATCTTTGGCTACTTGCCATATTTTCCTTAAAAATTAAATTGGTTATGTTAAAGTTCAGAAAGAGCATGTCTGCCTTTCAGAATAGAAAGCCTCCACCATGTTGTTTCAGTGCAGCCACGTCCCAAAGGGAGCAGCAGGCTTATTATCAAACAAAAGCAATTTGTCTTGGCAGAAACAGATTATAAATATGATTCTTTGACATTTCAGCCTATTACAATTGCTTGGGGCAGTCAGATTAGTAGAGCAAAATGAGATGCTACTATAAATCCAGTGGGGTTTTCAGTAATAGGGTATGAAGTTGTGCTATTCTTAGCATTGGAAGCCAAATGTTTAAACTCAAGCTTTACAATCCTAATACCTTACTATATTTCTTATTTATGAGACTTGAAATTAATTTCCTTATAGGTGCTTGCCTTTATAGTATGGTGATGAAATTGTTTGCTGCACAGAGGTGATATAGTGTCAAGGTTTTTTGGTGGTTCAGTGCCTGGAATTTATTTAAATCATGAAGTCTGAGACATCTAAGAGCAACAGATTCAAATCAGAGTTGACCTCTGATGATGTTGGTTTGAGCATTTCATATCCAGGGTTGGATTTCAGTGAAAAGCTAAATGTTGTAAGTTGAAAAAAAATCCAGAGCATCTAAGTGTTTAATGCTCTGCAATTGATAGAGAATCTCCTACCCCTGGATCTAAAACCTGCAGCTTGGCCTCTCTCCTCCATAAACCAGGGCATTGTTTACTCTTGCATGGTACAAATGAGAAGTGTTGTGTTCCTCTACAAATGGACATCGAGTCCTGTCTCCTCCTCAGTGCTTCAGAGCTGGATAAACCTCATGACATATGGGTCATGCACCTTTGCAGCATCTGCTGGGTCTGTCAGATAGAAAACAGTTCATTTCCTTCAGCTGCTGAGCAGCAGGAGCTGTGGGTAAGGATGGGCAATCTCACTGGTAGTAGGACCTTGGAAAGTGGTGGAGAGGATTTGTTCAAGTGGATGTAAATATGCCAGAGAGCAGAAGTGTGTTGGAGGAGCTCATTCCCACTGTGCCTCTGGGATGGAATACTGGACAGGACTGGTGCTTGCTATTTATGGAAAGGTTTGCTTCTCTTGCTGGTCTTTTGTGGGTTAAAGGACTTTCCCTCAGCATCTGTGCTGAGGTCTTGCTGTCTAGGCTGCTCTCCCCATGCAGTTAGGCTCTGCCAGAGCCAGGGATAGGCTTGCCATTGAATTTAAAGCTTTGCAGCAATTTCATTGGGATGTCAGAGAGCTTTACATGTGCTGAAGCTGCCCTCTCTATCTGCTGCCTGCAGGGCTTTAATAAGTGTCTGCCTGTAGAGCAATTGCCATGAAATAACACCTGTAGCCTCTTACCTAAGTGCTCTGTGGCACTGCTCAGAGACACCAAGAGCAGCCAGAATATCACTTAAAGGCTGAATTCCCATTAATTTCAGCAGGGTCAGCATGGGAATCATTACTGTTTGCTCAGCAGAGTCGATGGCTGTTTTTGCTGTTCTGAATTTATATTGTACTGATCCAGTAAATATTTTCTGCCACTTGTAACACTTAAAGGCTTGAGTGGAGCTGTTAATTCCCTGTGCTCTGCAGGCTGGTGGCTTCCACAGTCAGATATGTTTGCAGGGCCAGGCTCTAACTGAGTCTGACCTGTTCCTTGTAGTTTAAGATTTCTATTGTATTTCCAGTAATCTTTTTGCTTTGATATTCTGCTTAAAAGCACCCAAACCCTAACAAATAAAGGGGGAGCTCCCCCTACTGCCCTCAATGTTACAGCTCACAGAGATGAGAGGGTACTGTATGAACACACATTAACACAGAGTTAAAATACAAAGGCAGATGTGTTCTGACTTTATAGCTTATTTTAACCATGAAAACAGTGCTGACTGCTGTGTGGTGTTTGGAGGGTCATAGCTTTTATAACGGGAGAGACTGAGCCACATCAGCACAGAGCATTTATGAATCTGTGTGCTTTAGCAGAATCACTGTTTTTTTCAGATGAAATCATAAAACCTGTTGTTCTCCTGGAGCAAGGGAGTCTTTCCCTCATCTTGTAGAAGTTTTAAGGACATTTTAGTTGTGCTCTGTTAGGGAATTTGAAAATTGAGAGTTGTAGGAGCTCCTTCATGTTCATTAACAGTGTGGAAGAAGCACAGCTGTGAATTTATACACTTCCCCACCTGCAGCAATAGCAACCTTTGAATCTTCAAAATAGTAACAAAGACCATTATTTGCCTTCAAAAATCCATCTCTATGCTTCCCTAGATCCTGAGGCATCTAACTGCTGCAGTTGGTTGGAAAGCTTCTAGAAGCAGGCTATATATAAGCAGCTAAAATTTTAAAAAGTAGGTATGTTTCTCTGTGAATTCCTAGCACTTTTTAATGAAAATTACAAGAATACAAGATTTGCCCAAAGTTTCAGAGAAATGTTCCGAAAGGGATGTTGGCTGTTCTGCTAGCTCAGACTGTGACAGGTTATTTGGACTGTGAAATAATATGAGAATAATGCAGTATAAAAATTGATGGTGTTTTTTCAAAATAAAGTTTTCTAAAACAGAGTATTTCTGGCCTCCTATTGCACTGGAGATTATTTTTTCTTAATAGCTTTTATGGTTTCATTCAGATGCTCCAAGCAAACGTATTTCTCACAAAACCAGTGCCAAGTTTTGGCCATCTCCTTCAACTAATTATAAAATCTAATTTGCAGCCCCATAGCTGGGAGAAGTGTTCTACCAGCTTTGCCCTGAAGATCCAGCATGGAGTAAGAGATGGGTGTGTTGCAGTCATGTAAAAGGAAGTTATTTGCCTATAATATCTAAGACCAGGACAGCTGCATCAGCTTGGGAATATCAGTAAAGCATATCAGAAAACCTCAAAGTCCACATGAACCCATTTAGGTTCATAGCTGTAGATCTCAAACTTCAGTGAGGCTGTAACTGGAGATGATCTGTCTGTAACTGGATGAATCTGTTTGTTCTGGTAAGAATAACTTACTGACAGGAGTGGGGCTTGAGATGGCTCCAGGGACAAGGACTGGCAGTGAATGGAAGAGCTGAGCTCTCCTGGATTTAATTACCTTATAGCTGCTCAATGAGCTGAAGTTGGTTACTGCTAAAAGTACTTGAGAGTTTTCTAAGACTTAACTAAATTTCACTAAATACACCCTGAAACAGTAAATGACTCTAATATACCATAAAGATTCAAGGGCAGATAAAGTAAAAAGCTATTCCTGTTAGGAAAAATGCCAGAAACCAACTACATTCAATTAAGTGACCAGATTTGATTTCCTATAGTATTAAAATTGCTTAATTGCCTGTGAAAATTGTCTGATGTGTTACAGGTTAAATCTCCTTCTTGGAGCATTTGCCGGAAACAGCTTTGCTAAATTGAGTTTATTTGTGGCCAGAATGTCTGTTTGCAAATTGAATGTTAGTTAGGGTGTGAAAACCATTTTTTTAATTAAACTGATTGTAAATTTGTAAAATAATCTCATAAGGGATATCATGTGTAGCAACCTGAGTGAACTGAAAAAGTTAAAGGTTCATGTCTTCCCCTTCAGTGACTTGTAAGTGACTTTCATGATCTTTGCTTAGGACTAGAGATGACCCTGTTCTGGCCAAATGAATTGTGTTTGCTTTTGCATTTGTAATATTAGGAGAAATATTTTTAAATTCAGATAATTTTAACAGACCAGACTAGAGAGTGACTTGTTAAACTAGAACTTGTACACATCCATGTTTCAAAGAGTCACTTGAGTGGACACAGGAGCTGCTTCAGTGCTAGGTCATCAGGTGTCTTTAGCCAGGGAAGAAAACTTAGCAGCTTCTGGCCACTCTCATTTTGTGATCTGATTGTTTAGTCCTTTCTCCAGACACAAACTTGCTGCCAATCTGTGTCACAGTGATTTACATCGAGCACAGCCTTTCACAGAGTGTTTCTCCATGAAGGAAACCCTTCAGTGGAGCTGCAGCAATGGGTGCACAAGGACCTGGAGCTGTTCCTGGCTTGCTCTTTCCTCTGTCTGCTGCCCCATTCTTATTGCAGTGCAGCTAAGTCTTCTTGCCAAGTGCTGCCCAGAAATGTAGATGAAATTTTCCCAAGTGCAGCAAAGGAGAGAGAACATCGTGCACATTAATATCTTATGATACAGGTAGACATCCAAATGTAATGTCTCTAATCAGCCATGTAAGCAGCTTTCAGTTCTACCATTTCCAGGAAAATGAATTTATAGCAATAATAGGACATCTCTAGTGCAAGAGGTCCTTAAGGTAGCCAGGAATTTTTTCTTTGCTTCATTGAAATGGGTTATTTTTGGACAGATTCTAGCCTTGGGTGCACACTGCTGCACAGCTTGAAATATCCACCACAGCAGTTCTACAGACCTCAGCACACAAGGTTCTACTCAGGAGTGGTTCTGCTAGCAAAGAACAAATCTTTGTCCAGTCCCTTCCTATTTCCATATTGAGATTTTCCAGAGTAAACCTTGATTTGTTGTTGTTTTCTGTCTGGACTGTGACACACCAATTTAGCTCACTGGCACTTCCCAGGCTGCAAGCCAGGGTGTGTTCTGGTGTTAAGAACACACATGCACAGCACTTGAGACACTCCAGTGTTCCCTCTTTATGTTCCACCATTGTGTAATTCTCCTGGAATACCAGAAAAATTCAAATTCTATTTAGATGAGGGGAGCAAAAGATGAGACTGTATTGACACTGTTGCAGAAAAACACTGAACAAGAAAGCTGATTATACCAGACATTCTTGTCCACTAACTTCTCCAGCAAAGTGGGCATTTAACAGCTTCCTTTATCCTTATTTATCTGCTCAGTACCACCTGAGACTCTCAATTTGCTGCAGAAGCTGAGAAAGGAAAAAAGTCTTGCTGCTTTGTCCGTGTGACACTTCTGACATCTTAATGATGTCTTCATTCAGCAGGTGCTGCCTCGACGTGTGCCTGTGTATGGCAGACAACAACACAGACCTCTCTCCTATTAGGCTTCCTCCATCTGATCATTTTTTCTGGTTTATAAAATATTCCTTCCTTTGTGAGGGACTCCTCTCCGTAACCACAACATGTCTTCATCCCTACAGATGTTATTCATTTATGTAAAACCAGGAGAGAAGGTCAGCTAATGGAATGAACCTGTTCAGTTCACACTTCCTTCCATCATCCTGTTTCCTTTGGCTCACCTGCTTTGTGAGTGGTATCCATGTGTAATGTTACAGCCTAATATATTGCATTAGTGCTGGGATGGAAGGGAGGAATAACTGCTGGGCAATTGCAGCTTCCAAGTAGGATAGTGCACAACACATGCTGAAGAGTTTTCACACAGTCTGGCCCAAGGCTGTGAGCTGAGTGCTCTAAAATAACCTGGCCTGACATTACTGCCTTCTGCAGCTCGCAATGACAAGTGCAGTCACTGGTAATTAATGGGGAACGAGGCATTTGGTGATTTCAGTGTTTCTATATTTGTCTCAGGTTTTCAGATGAGAGAAGGACCAAGGGAAACACAGCCATTGATTTTTCCCGCTCTTAATGTGGTTGTTAACAAAAGCAAACACAGAAGCTTAAAATCTCTGGTTGCAGTGCATAGATATTTGCTTGCTAAACACTCTGTGACAGCTTTTTTGACAGGGGATTTATGACACTTAGGCATTGCCCCTTTGTCATTTTGACCAGAGAAAATTAGAAGCAGCTCCACTGTCACTGATGTGCAGTAGTCACTAGCTCATGCCAAGCCTGCAAATGCAGCATTTGACTCCAGAGCCTGGGTTTGGTTAGAGGTAGGTTTGTATCTCACAGGGTAGATTACCAATCCGAGCAATGCTCAGTTTTCTGTTTCATTGCAGGCTAGTGTATCCATGCTGAGATAATTGCACTTGTCAAGCTCGACATGTTGAATGTGTGCTGGGCAGAGCTCTGAAGGCAGAGTTGTATTACACCTATTTAAATAAATCCCCAAAGCTGTCTTCCAAGGTTTTGTGCATCCAGATTGGCTACGAATCAGTGTTTCTTTCTCTATTGTCCATGTAATGGAAGATAAACTCTTGGCCTGACCATTTCCTCTTGTTTCTCTTTGCCAGGCTGTGAAGAGTTACTGAAAGATGTCCTGTCTCCTGAAAACTCTGAGCCCCAGCACTACCAGCCACAATATGTTGATTACTATTACCAGGTAAGAGAAGCACTAATTCTATCTCATGTTAGTGGGCTGAGGAAGCCTCTGCAGTGATGTATAGTTGGATCATTGTAAATGTTGTTGTTTTGCTTGGCCTGTTAACTCTTCCTTCCTAGGTTCATGGCTGTTAGCAAGGCATCCATACTGTTTTGCCTGCTTTTAACTCAGGTTAACTGGTGGGAAAGTATTTAGCATTTGGGTAGTGTTCCTCTTACAAGTCTCAGTATTCACCTGGCTGTGAAGGGAGATCCCTGTACAAGCTCGCTGGCACCTCACAAGTGGAAAACACTGATTTGTACCTAATTAAATCAGTCAAACTTTGTAGGTGAACAAGTCCTCAGGGACCTTCTGCAGATAATAAACAGGGACTCAACAGCTGTTGGGAAGCAGAAACAGTACACTCTTGGAAACCTTTGATAGTATTTTGGCTGGTGGGTGTAGCATATTTTTAAACCATTAAAGATTCTCATTTGTATCCTTAATTTGCCAGTGTCTGTGCAGTCTAAGAAGTAGAGCACTGCTAAGTTTTCCTTTTAGCATCTCTTTTAGCATCTTCACTTTACTTTGGCTTTAATCACCTCCACCCATGTAAAGATTAAAGGTGCAGGAAGTATCATACATTCAGAGAAGGATTGTATGTCAGTGGTGTTATAGACTGCAAATGATACTGAAATCAACAGGAAAAGCATTTTACCTTCACAGGTAGTGAATTGTGAGGACAATCCTCATGTACTGAGGAAGGATGTGATAGGTGTGCTGGTGGGCTGATGTTACACATCAAAATACATAAAATACAAAGACATTTCCTGCACATACAAAAATACAGAGACATTTCCTGCACCTCAGTGGCTAACCCTGCTTGGTTCTAAACCCCTGGTTTTTGTAACTGATGACACAGATACCCACCATGATGTTGCTTGGTTACCTTAATAGATGCCATAAACCAAACTGCTTGGTTTGCAGCAGCTGATAGAGGCTCTAAAATGAAAACAGGCTCTGCACACACTCAGTGTTCCCCCATTGCTGTGCAGATGTTGTAGGCTGGTTCTGACACTCTCTGAATGCAGGTGTCAGTTGGGTGTTATTCCTTAGGGATTTCACATCTGCTGTCATGGAAAGATATGCTGGGGAGAGCTCTTGAAGACAAACTGCAAAACTCTGCAAACTGCACCTCTTTTGCCATCCATCCTTCAGGAGGGCCTGGGGTTGGGAATTGCAGTTGCTAATCCTGGTAACAGCTGCTGAGTTTCCCTTTTGAGTGCTGAATTTGTGCCTCTGGGAGAGGGAGGGGGCAGAGGGTGACCCTCCCTGTTCAGAGAAAGCTGATCTGACAGTGCTGTGCTGGAAGCCTTGCTGGTCACTCCTGATGTCCACCAGCCCCCTAGATGGTCCCTGCAGGGGGTAGCACCACTGTGGGGTCCTGCAGCAGTGTTTGCCCACTTTAATGGAGCCAGTTCAGGATTTGTGCAGCCTGGGAGCAGAAACAGGTCCTTCCACACCTGCCCAGGCCAAGTGAGCTGCCGTGGTGGGGAGAGGACAGGGAATGGTGTGCACTGTTGTACATCCCATGCTTATCCCACAGCTCTCTGCACCACTGCCCTCCAGAGGGGCTGGTTCCATCTCCCATCTCCAGGTCCTCCAGGTGCAGTTTGGAAACTGTTCACTAGATGTCAGCTAAAGACTGGGGAAAGGCTGAACAGCCTCTGCTCCCGCCTCAAGGATCCTCTGCTATGGCAGGAAGTTGGAATTTTCAAGCTGATGAAGCAGAGGAGAACTGAGGGTCAGGTGGATTTGAGACCATCACCATTCATGGCGTTTGTTCCCCCTTCCCAAGGAAGAACATACAGAAAACATACAGGCTGTCCTTGCATCTCTCAGACCTTAATAAGTGTGAATTCCTGGTGCTGTAATCAAGTTTATGGACAGCTCCCATTGGCACAAATGGCCTGTCTGATCTGATTTTCACCCCAGTATGCCCTTTGCATGTCTCTCTAATTATCAGGTGCACTCAAATTCCCAGGCAGCAGAAGGACATAACTGCTGTGATGGTACAAATAGACATTTTAAAAGGGAATGCATCTTTTTTATTCCACCCAAGGGCCTGTGCTTACACAAGGGCAGGTACTGAACTGGTTCATTGTTATGCTGTCTCTGCATTCATACGATGACTTGAAAGGAAGGGGAGATTTATCCTTGTCACAAGTTATTTTTCCCTGTCCTCTGCTTTCACTTTTCCTTCCCCTCCCAAGAGCCCCCTCCCTGTATTGTAGCTTTCTGAAGCCCAAAGGCAGCAAACTGAAGAGGTGAAGGTAATTCTAAGATGTGGGATGAAGTGGCAGGAGCCACTGTGAGGTGCTGAACTTATCCAGCTGTTTGTATATGTTGAGTCAAATGGGGAAGAAGAAAATGCCAAGCCTCCAGTTTTTAATTACAACCAACAGAGTGCAATTAATTTAAAGGGATATATAACACCGCCTGATACCAGGAGCTTGGGGCATTTCATTAGACATTTTTCAAATGGTCTGATTTTACTTTTTGTTTTTCTTCACTGTAAACAAAGAGCAAAAGCCAACAAGCTTTTAATGTCTGAAAAAATTGTCCAAAAAAAAAAAAAAACCCAAAACAACCACACACAAAAAACCTCACCAAAAACAAACAAACAAACAAACAAAACACAGGGAAAAAATCCTGTTGTGTATGCAATTCAAAATGCAAAGGCCTTCCTTCCATGGAAGGCTCTTGATGGCCTGTATTGAGAGGCTGTGTGAGTGATATCACAGGCAAATGGTGAGTTCTGCCTTGGAGCTCAAGGCTGTTAAGGTGTATGCAGAATACATAGAGCATAACTTGGTTACTACAGGATGTCCCATTGACTTCCATCAGCATTGATTCAGGTTGTAGGGTGTGTTTTCTCTTTGGACTAGAGACAGCTGGTACAAAGAAACTTAGGAGGATGGGATTGCAGTTAGGAGATAGCAGTTCCAGAGTCCTTCAGCTTTGGGACCTACAAATAAACCTTTCCTGTCTGCCTGTGAGTTGAGTCTGTTGATTGGGTTAAAGTCTGAATTGTGCTCCATTTGAGGCACTGTCAAGTCAAGTACTGTTTATTAGTATAATTTCTGTCTCTCACAGCCTTTAGAGAGGTGATAGAAATACTCAGAATTTGCCAGAAGACAATTTGTCAATCCCAAATTTCTTTCCCAGTGTTCGCTGCTATGGGCTCAACTCTTGTTTTGGCTTCAGCTGAAGGGAGACAAAAGTTTCCCTAGTCCAGTTTGCTTTGTGGCAGGCATCTGGTAGCACTTCAGAGCCCTTGGATAGCCTTTTGGAGATGGTAACCAACACAGAGTCCACATCTGAAGTCTGTGTGTGAAAACCAGGCCCAGATTGAGCCAGCTCAAACAAAGCAGAGTGCCTGTGTCTCAAATTTCCAAATGGCTGGCTCTGAGCCTTCCCGGGCACCCAGCCAGCTGGGAGCACTAGCCACAGGACTCCCAGGGAATGAGGCTGCCTGCATCTGCAGCTCCCTGGCCAAGATTTGCATTGCAGGCCCTGAGAAACAGTGCTGTGGGTCTAGGTGCTCTACTGTCTGAGCACTAAGTTTAGGGAAATGTGAATCAGAGCAGGAGCTCCTTTGTCAGCTCGTCACCTGCTGTATTTTGGCTGCTCAAATTTGAAGAGAGCCTGAATCTAGATGGCCCCAATAGAAGACAGAGGGAGGGGGTTGAGTGACAGATCTTACAGCCTCTCACCATCAGCTAGCCAGGCACCTCTGAGTGCTCCTTGTGAAGGGACAGACTATTTTTACATATGGGTTGTTGCCTTTTCATGTGGAATCAATGGCCAAAAGCCATACATGCAAACCCTGTGGAAGAGCAAGTTGTAAGGTACAATAATGGCAGGGTCCTTTTTTTAATCAAAGCTGTTTGTTTCTTATTAGTTGTTGCTGTATTGAGTTGCCACATACCTTTTTTGTTCTGTTCCCATCTGTAAATAAGAGTGACTCTGTCTCTTACCAAAGTACAGGACGATCACTGCATATCAAAAAATGAGCTGCCTTTTCAGTCCTCTGTGTGTTCCCCTGCCTGCCAAGTGATTAATTACACTGTATGAACAGCAGAAAAAATGTTGAAACATGACAAATAAATTGTGTTTGCCTCTGGGATGGAGCTGGGACTGCTGGCTGATCTGCTGCTTTGAAAATATTTTCAGTAGCAATTAGGAATCCCTCACCAGCTTCTGAAAAAAGTTTTTTTTCCCCACTAGCTGCTTGAGGATATCTGCAGACACCTGTGTCAGAGCAGAGGGAACTTTCTGCACTGTGAAAACATTGTGATACAAATGGGTTTTTCACTAGGCTGTGGAAGAAGGTAGCAGGAGAGCCTGTAGCCAGAATATTTTTAATTTTCATTTCATATATTCTGTGTTTCAAAGCACTGACTCCACATTGAGCATTGAGTTGCCAGTGTTCTTGGGCAGAATAACTGACCTCGTTTGTTAGAAGGGTTTTCTCAATAGTGTTTTTCCTAACATCAAACACAGGTGTTGCCTATCTGTTCATGTGAAATACATCTTTCCTTCCACCTTCTGTGGCAGCAATAGCAGAGACACTCCTGTCTTAACAGGAAAAGCACACAAGTGGTTAAGGTGGAAATATCTTTTCAACCAATGGCCAAGAGAAGAAGCCAGTGGATGTGGTAGGGACAAGCAGTATTAAATACATCCTGAAGATTTTAAATACATCCTGAAAATATTAAATACATCAAACTGAAGATTTTTCCCCCATTTTCTTACCAACTTCCAGTTTTCTGCACCACCCACACACTCTCAGTCACTGTTGGCTCCCACAGTGTTTTCAGCCCTGCAGTTGCTCAGTGTCTGTGTATGAAGATTCCCCTCCCTGTGCTTGAGACCTGGGGTGTTTCTGCCCCCTGGGATCACACAGTGCATGTTTGCAGATTGCTCCCCTTGCCAGGCTGTGGGGGGCTCTTGTGTTCTGCTGCCACCATGGGACCTGTAATCCAGAAGTCTATGTTACATCCTGTGCTCCTGGATCTGCCAGATTCTCCTTCCCCTCAGCTTCTGCTGCATCCCCTGAGAAATGAGTATGTTCAGCATCTCCAGAGATGGCCTTTTGGGAGGCCCAGCCTCAGGATTGATCCTAGCCCCTGCTGAAATTGGTAGAAACACTTCATAGACCCTGGCAGGTATTAGATCAACCTCTGGGCTTGTTCCCAAAGTCATCTGAATCCTTACTGGAGGTGTAAGGTGGGAGAAAAGCTTGGTAAAGTACAGCCATGCAGTTATAGAGAGAAAAAAGTGCCTGTTCCTAGGCAGGATTTTACACAGGCACTGTGCACTGTCTGCACCAGTGAGAAGTTTATTGTAATCTCTACAGCCAACACGCTCAGCAATTAATTTTTCTTTTTTTTCTCTTTTTTTCTTTTTTTTTGGCATCAAAAAGCAACATTAACAACAACTGCTGAGAAACCCCCAGTGAGCAATTACCAAGAGCAATGAAGAGAGCACAGTGTGCCCCTATTTGGGATTCATTTACATGGAAATTGCATGCTTTCACCTGGTGATATTCTCAATTTTATTTTTTAGGTTTGTGCATACATGCAAAAAATAACTGTCCTTGGTCAAAACACCTGCATAAAAATAAATAACCTGCCTCTCTGGCTGCTCAAGCTGATTCTGAAATGGTGCCCTGAAGAGCTGCTGTACTGAGAATGAGCAGTTCTGCACTGGGGGCAAGGCAGGCACCTTTCAACAAAATAAATGCCAACCGCACCAAACACAGCCATAAAATAGACTGAGGATTATTTTCATTTTTAAAACCAGCTTGCATTTTTGATTTGGTGGAACATCACACGTTGACATGTTTAAAGGGGAAATGAATTTTTCCCCTGACTCATTTTTGCTCAGTTGTGGTATAAAACACACGTAAAATAACTCAAAAGAAATGAGACACTCTGGCCTGATCAAAAATAGTTCTTTTCTTTCTCAAAATGTGTTTTGGGTTTTCTTTAGAGAGAAATCTGAGTTTTTTCCTTTGTTTTCCTGGGCTGGGCCAAGAAAATACTCTGAGATCTTAGAGCCTGCAGGCTGGAGAAATCTTCTCCCACCCAGTTCTTGGCACAACACCCCAAATGCAACCCCAGTGTTTTAAGGCCAGCAGGGCTGGGGGTGACCTGGCAGACGAACTGCAGCCCTCAGAGTGGAATGTCTCAATGCAAAATGTTGATTCAGGGAGTGCCCTGTGAGAATCCAGCATCTGGACTCAATTTGTGACAGTGTTTTTATACAAATTCTGCCTGTTAGCTGGTTTAAATTTTAAGCACCTGCTCTTGCAGGTGAACCACTGGTTTCCTGTAATAGAAGCATAAACCAGTGAGGGGCCAAAGATTGTTTGCTCCCCACAGGGTCTTGTCTGAGTTAAAATTTACTGTTTCTTAGGGCTAAATTTGGCTGGGTAGTTTGAGATGGGGAAGTGTGACTGCCTGGTTCAGACATCACAGCTGTGACTTGGCAGCAGAGATGGAGCATCCTTCCAGGCATCCATAGGAAAGTAATTCTGTACACTTATTGTTATCTATTTCTCTCTTGTTTTTGAGTATTTCTTTTCTGTGGCACAGGTAGAGTTTTGTATAGCATTCAGAGCTTTACCATTTTGAAGCCTGTCACCTCTGTCTCTTTGGCAGAACCACTGTTTAATAGACCTTTTCTGTCTCAACCCTAATTTTCTTTCTGAGGCATTATCTTCAACCTTTTAATCTGCTGATTTTCTGACAGAGCACAGTTTTGGGGGTGTTTTTTTCTGAAACTGTCAGTTGCCATGGCAAAATATTCCTCCCATCCTTGGATAAACCAATTTAGGCTGTGGCACAGTCTTTAGGTAGAAGCTGTGAAATGACTGAAAGCTACAAGTTGGTCTCTTTTATTGAGGAAGTCACATCCTTACTGATTTAATTCTTCAGGTAAGTTTGGTTTTGTGGTTTAGTGCCTTTTGTTTGATGTACTGAAAATCCGTCCACTTCAATTTGTGGTGTGTCTTGAGTACAGCATTCTTAGCAACAAAAATGAAGAAATGTTATGACAGCACTCACCTTGCTCTGTGTTCCCATGAAAGAAATGCAACTGCTGGGTCAGAGGGTGGTGAACAAGTGCTGACTGATACACAGCCTTTGGGGAATAGCAAAATATCTGTAATAAAAGTAGCTATATGAGGGCAGGGACACAGCATTCACTGGGCTTCTTGACACTTGTGTGACAAGGAAATCTTTGTCCTTCTGTTCATAAATTGACACTGGCTCTTTCTTTCCTGGTTTGTTTTTATTATTACTATTATTATTTATTTCTTATTCTACTTTGTATCATTTCTCCTTGCTGCTTGGGGAAATTTCTGCTTCATTTATGGAAGATTGTGGGACAATACACAATCATCTTTTTTCTTCTTAGAGTATTTACAGTGGTAAGGCTATGAAATTGAAATATAGGTTTGGTGCTTTTTAGTAAATAACATTGGTTTAAATTGGTTGTTTTCTTTTTTGTTTGTTTGGTTGGTTGGTTGTTGTTTTATTCAAAGGAAAATTTCTATGTAAACATGTAAAAGCTGGTTGATAAAACCAAGATTCCAGGTTACTATGAATCTGTAAAGAGAAAGTCAGCCACCGAGAGATGTTCTAGCTGATTAAACCAGCAAAATCCCTCATTGCACAAGCAAACAAAAAGGATGTGACTGCTTCTTTTCTGCCTTTTAACTTCTCCGACAAGAGCAGTGTCATTTTTTGAAGGTAGTTTCTTTCATTTTTCAAAACAATAGCTGCTAGAAATTTTCCCACTAAAATAAAAACATCCTTCCATAGGTGAAATCTTACAGGAATCATTTCTGTCACACAGCTGTTGCTATGCTGAGACATTATTTCAGGGTTCAAATGCATGATTTCAGTAGCCTCAAGAGTTGCCGCCAAAGTGACCCAGGCAGTTCATGAAATTGCCCATTTTTTTCCCAGTTATGAAAGCTCCAGGACACCTTTCCTATGTCCTTTGTCTTTCATGTCAGTCCCAGCTCTTGCCACATCCAAAGTCCCCACAAAACCATGTCCTTTTTTTCCTGTTCACTCAGGTGACCCCCAGGTTTTCCTGGCAGGGCTGTGACCTGGTCCTGCTGTGGGGCTCTGACACGGCAAAGTGTCACAGAAGTGCCACAGGGGGGCTGTGGCAATGTCCTGCATCAGAGGCAGCAGAACTGTTTAAAATTAGACCATCCTACTTGGCTGGGCTCATAGAGCTGAAATGAGATCTTGATTATCCTGTCTCTTTTTAGAAACTGGAAAAGAATCAAAACGTCATTTTTTTTTTTTGGTGGTTTTTTTTTTTTTGGTTTTTTTTTTTTTTGTTTGTTTTTTGTTTTTGTTTTTGTTTTTGTTTTTTTTGTGTGTGTGTGTGTTTTTTGTTTTTTTTTTGGTTTTTTTTTTGTTTGTTTTTGTTTTTGTTTTTGTTTTTGTTTTTTTTTGTTTTTTGTAATATGCTGCAGTGTAGAATGTCTTTGGGTGCAGGCAGGCTTTGCCAGCACTGTCACACATCTGGGCTCAGAGAAGCAATTTGTGACTGAACAGGAAGAAAAAGTAGGCCAGCCTACAAGAGAGTATCTAGGAATTACTCCTGAGGGATTTGTGCCACAGTGCCTCCAGCAGCTGAAATAACAGCATGAAATTGCGATTAAAAATTAAGAAGAGATATGGGCTATTTGACCTTCTTTCAGCCAGGGACACAGAGGCCCTGTCTAGGATGGGGGTGCAGGGAAATGCAGCTTCTGTTGAGCAATTATGTGCCAGCAAGAGGCTGCTGGGGTTCATCCCAAGCTCAGTGGAACAGAGAGATCATTTCTTTTCTTGCAGAAGCTAAACCAGTTTCAGCTCTGGTTAAAGTGGAGCAAACCTGTCCTTGCTCCAACAGCTACAGATCAGAAATAGGAAAGAAACTATCAATTGTTACGTTTTCTGAGTTTACAGAAATCTAGGCAAGATTAATTAGGCCCCTGAGAGGCCTTGATAATTAGAATTTAATTTGCCCAACTTGCTGTTTGGCTCACCTTTTTACCCAGGCTGTTAGTGTGAATGCCCAGCTGACTCCAGCATCAGCTGGGGAACAGGCCATGAGACAGAGAAGCTTATTTGGGTGGATGTGTCCCCTGGATCCCAGGCTTGTTTTGGAACTCAGTTATGATAAGCTGCTAGGAAGGTTAAGTTGAAATAATAATATGGCAGTGTTGATATAGGGCTGACGCAAATGCTGATGAGCCTTTTGGGCTGACAGTGTGAATCTGGTGGCTCAGTCTGAACCAGCAGGGCTAGGAAGGGTTTGGAAAGGGAATGCACAAAGTAGAAAAGGCATATTTAAAAGGGTGATTCCTTGGAGCTTGTGGCAGCCTGTGTAAATAAGACTGTAATAACAAACTGTTTGACTTTTTGAGAGGGTTTTGATTTGTCCTGAGCTGTGGAGCCTGAGAGTGGATGAGGAGATAGCCCTGGTGTGAATCCTGCTCATTTGTTACTTTGGGCATCAGTCTCTGGTCACCCCACATATTGTTTGGGGAAAAGGCTTTCTCAGTGTGTGTTTGTGCAGCACCATGTAGAGCCAAGCAGGATAATGACTGGAGGAAAGAAGGTTTGCAGGCTCTGCACCCTTGGATAGGTACAGCAAATATAATATATTTATAAAATATGGTGTAAATACATCACAGAGTTTTGGCTACCCATTTGTATAGAATAGTGCAATACTTAGATAAATTGTCTTGCCCGTGGCAGAAATTAATTTATAGCACTCTAACAAAGCCTGACCTCATTTAAAATGGGGGGAACTTCTCAACTTACTTAACTGTGCTGCCGCCATCTTCAACCAGCAGAGAGGATATTTGTCCTGTTTTGGTGACAGAGCAACAGACTCTTGTGTATTTTTGTATATTCTCCACAAGAAGTTTCCTGTATCTGTAACTGTTCTGCATTTATTACTGCCATATGCATGTTGAAAATATTATTGATGTTTGTTGCTTCAATGAGTCCTTACTTATTGTGTCCTTGAAGGCTGATGCCATTGGGGAACATTTTTGTGGGTAACTGGGGCATGTGTCTTTGATCAGGAGATGGACCATAAGGTTACAATGCTCTGAGGCACAATCATGCCTTAGTCTGTGCATGGAAGGTGGGAGCTTGTCCAGAATGGAGAGGGGTACTGAGGAACCACGAAGAACTGTTGGTCAGATTCTTAGATGATAAAAATCAGCTTAAGAACATGAGAGAAACAAGGTTGTGTTCCTGCTGAGCTGGTCGGTGGTTTGGTTGGGTTTTTTTTTTCCCCACCTTGTAAGTTTTTGAGACTGTTACAGTAGGAGCTTTACCCATATATATCCCTCCTTCCAAATCTTACAGCTTCAGCAGGGTTCTCTTTGGGTTTTCAGAGTTTCAGAATTTAAAATGGCTTGTCACTCCTCAAAATATTTCACAGGCTAGTTATTATTGTGAAAAGGTGAGGAGACCTGAATAATGAATGAAGTCAGTATTTCACTGCACCTCTGAGATCTGATTTTTATGGAAATCAGTAATGCAAAGTATTTTATGAGACTAATAGATAAATATTGCCTTTCACAGATATTTGTTTTCCTCTGAACTGTTCAGCACAAGGATCAATAATCACCTCACTATGAATCATACTTTGCAGGGTTATCTGGCTGGGGGAGCTGCCACGGGTTTGTCACCTGGGAAACTGTCAGTCAAGTGGCAGAGTAAATCACCAGCTTTCTCTTTCCACTGTGTTTTGAAACTGCACTTAAGTGTTTCTGCTTGTCTCAGTGCCAAGCCAAGGGTGAGATATTATGGGGGATTATAAAAGGGAGTTTTGTGCAGGAAATTCAGAGTTCAACTGTTCTCTAGTACAATTCCTTTCTATAAAGAAACTCTGAGGAAGCCTTCTCAGATTACTGCACCCTGACAAAACACTGCCATCAGGAGACATCCTGTGTCATGTTGTGGTTCTCAAATCAAAGGGGGAAGAGTCTGTGCACTTTGCAGAAGGTGCCCTGCCAAGAGTGACTGATACCCTGCTGGTTTACAAAGAAAAGTTTTAGCAGTGAAATGTACTGAATAACACTGCTCCATGTGCTTCATGAGGCAAGGTCCTAGGGCTGGGGAAAGTTCTGGAGCACTTCCTCTGCAGTTATTGAAGGTCACTAATTTTCCCCCATAAACAAAACTGTCAGATGTTTGCTAGCGTAGAGCCAGGGCATTACTTGCTGTACTATTGGGGGACATACTTTTCCTCTAGCTGGTGTGTAGTGTTACTGGATCAAAAACCTTCACAGGAAGAGACAGTCTCTCTTGATTGTATTTTTATAGTGCCTGTCATGTGTTTATTTGCCTCTCTCCTGGGAGGACAGGATCACTTCTTTTTAGAAGGAAGACACTGGAAAGGGAATAAACCAGCACTAGTTAGGGGTATTACAAGATTTACTGAATGAAATGGTCTTACTTAATTTGACTTAGATACTTGATTCTGCATGGACTCACCTTCCTATGCAATGTCTTCTTTCCTGTGAGGGAATTGGTAGCCAGGAGAGGAAGGACTCTCCTGAATAAGCTCCCAGGAGTTCAGACTGTATTAGACATCCCCTCTTACCTCAGTTAGTATGGCTCCCTGGGGCTGGCATGTGTAGGTCTGCTTGGGCAGGCACCACATCCCACTTTCCAGGAGACTGGAGCTGCCTTGGCGCTCCTGACGCTTCCACGAGAGCCCTTGGGTAACAAGAACCACATGGACCACACACCTTCCTGCTTCCTGAGGGATTTCACCATCTGGAACTGCTTCTTGGATGACTCAGGGGGTCTCAGAGTTTCCCCAGTGCTGACAACTCACTGTTCACAGGACCTCTTTTCTCGTGGTATCCGAACGCTTCTGTAGTGAACATGATTAATTGGAAGGGAGAGGTGAGTGTCAAGGGCAGGGATCAGTGTTTAAGAGTAGTTCAGTGCTTTAATTTGAGCAGATTATGGAAATGGAATGTGAAAGGTAACTGGAGGTATTTTGCTCCCTGCTGAAACGGTAAAGAAGGGTCATATTTAGCACAGGGAGAGCCCATTCCATGACCTGTTCTTTACAAAACATGGGGCACTGCAGGTCATGGTGCAGATGCTGAGTGGGAATCGTCTTCATTAGCTTCATTTTCCCCTAATATTGTATATTCAGAAGTATCTGTGCAGCACCAGGCCATTGACAATACTGCTGATTACTTCACTATTTAATTAGGATGAAAGACACAGAATGAGCAAGTGGAGATTTTACACTTGGGAAAGAAATTGATTTATGGAACAATCAGACTGTTAGCTCCAGCAGGCTTTTCTCTAAAAAGCAGGAAAAGTATTCTTGTCACTTTGGGGTTGATTTATATCAGGGGATCTGTACAAAATTATTCCTCTCAGCCTGTGATTTCAGAGACCTAACAATGGGGCAGAAGTGGATTTTCTGTTGCATTCTGTACTGTACCTCAGGAGTGAGGAGCTCAAGCCTTCTACAAGCCTGGGCTGAGCAATGCCTCAGTGGGACCCCATTAAAGTGCCTTGCCTGGGCCATACTTCAGTCACAGAGCTCTGCTTTTGCTATAGCAAGGAATTTCTGTCTTGTAGCCAGTGTAGAATCACCTGGGAATTAAAACTGGTCTAATCTAAAGGCAGCTAGGACATGTGCTGTCCTTCCTCATGCCTTGAATAAATGCAAACATCACCCAAAAGGTGCAAATCAATCTGAAAGGTCTGGACAGTGCTAATATTGTTACAGCCTTGCCGAAACTCATGAGCTTTATTGGGCAGCTATACATTTCAGCTGAAGCTGGGAGTTTTCCCTGAGGCATCCTGAAATAAATGTTGTATGAACTGAAGGTGTCTTGCCTCCTAGAGTAGATCTGCACCTGCTGTTCCCTGCTCCAGGCTCAGCCCAGCATCACCCAGTCTGGCATCATCACACCCTGCTCTTGCCAGGCTGCCAACAGCCCATCTGCAGGGCCTTGCTGTCTGACACCAAATGTCTCCCAGTTCCTCTTCAGAGTGAAGCTGAACCAGAGGTTATGTTTATCCTGGTGTGCTTGTGTTCGTCGAGGAAACTTTGTTCTGGTGATATTTATAGTCTTAGTGCCTGTGAAGGGACCATAATAGAAACAAAAGGCTGCTTTCTGTGATTCTCTCAGGCTGCTGCAGCACTTGTTGCCCCAGAGTTCTTGTAGGGAACTGTAGGTTTGGCTGAGCTATAGCTGAGTTGCTTTTTCTTCCAATTTCTCTAGCTAGAAAAGGGAGTATTTCTGTGACCAGGATGGAGAAATTGATACAAATATTTGGCTAATGAATATTTGTCAGACAAGAAAAATGAATTTTGACTTCCCTGTCAATGAGAGGTGTATTTGTAGGGATTCTAAGGCTAAACACAGGACCAGGAGAGAAAACAGCTGAATTAATTTGCTATTGCTACAAACCTCCTGTGATTTTTGGGAAGGGCAGCTGTACTGTGCCCTCCATATACAATGCTGTTCTTCCTACCTGTAAAATAAGGATAAAACTATAAGTTCTGACTGTCTGGATGGCAAGCTGGCTGGCAGGGCACATTCATCTGACTGCAGCTGCCAGCTCTGCTGAGCAGAGTAGCCCCCTCCTGTTAATCTCTTGTCCAGCTCCAGGGACATGTCATGGAATTAACATGTCCTGACCCAAGTCTGAGAACAGCAGCCACATCCCTCAGCAAACAACTCCAAAAGAGCCTGACAGTTCAATAATTACCTCTGCTGCCTGGCTTTTAAGAAGTGAAGTGAAACTTAAATGGGAGTTCTGCAAAGTTTGATAGTCCTTCCACTCGGCTCCCATTCATGGTGGGCGTTCAAGCTTCCAGCCTAATGGGGATTTGTGAGAAGGCATCAACTCAGAAAAAGTGTCAACAGCACCACAGGTCAGACAAGGACATATTATTATGCACCTTCGAAAACACAGCGAGACTTCACATCTCAGCCCAGCATGCAGCAATCATTAGTCACCCTGCATAATCCCCTTGACCTATTTTTTTTTTTCCTTTCACAGTGGTCACATTTGAAAATATTGTCTAGAGTTGGTTGGGCCCACACAAGGTTGTTAATTGGGAGCTGTCTAGCTGAGGGGTGACACAGAGGCAAAGTTCAGCACAGTGTGCTCAGCACCCTGGTTGCAGTGCTGAGGGTTCTCAGGGAGGTGGTGCCTGGGAGGCCTTGTGTCACCAGTATACACAGGGACTTTATTCCTGATGCTTCTGAAGGGGCTGGTTCTGAAGTGCCTTCCTGCTTTGGTTTATCTGGAATTAAGGATTTGCCAGGAGCTGGCCCAGCAAGAGGGTTGGAATGTGAGAAGTGCTAATGGCATTTACTTAGAGGAGTGGGAAGACCCCAGCTGGAACAGTGGACCAGCCAGGAAAAGCTGCCCACACATGTCCATCGCAGAGAGCTGGGTGGCACAGCCTTAGCCATTAGGGGACTTAAAAGGGGTTGCCATCCTTGTTTCCCCCTAAGGCTGGTGCCAAAGCTGTTGGAAGCAGCACAATTCCCAGTGCACTGGGGCTATCACTCATTATCATCTCACAACAGCTGCTTTCCCTTATCCTGCAGGGACAAGTGTGGGGTGGCCCTACACAGGTGGAGAGATGTGGAAATGATGTGCAAGCTTAGTACAGAGGCTTGTAACTTCTGAGAGATTTATTCCACATACCATGTATCAGTTAAATTCCTCGAGGCTGAGGCCAGAGTTATGTAGATGAAGGAATTAGCATAAAAACTATTTACAATACTTATTCCATTATTATACTATCAAAGTGCTTCACAGACTCTAATGAATTCCTGTTGCAGCTTCTCTGGGAGCTAGAAAATTGTTATTCATCCAAGTCTGAAGATAAATTGAGCTGTTCAGGGATAAGGCCCAGGTTGGTGACAGAGTCAGGTTGGTTTCCAGATAAGCCAGGTGCCTGCATATCACTGAGGTCACAAAAGATGTCCATCATTGAGTGGGAACAGGTACCTGGGTGTTAGCTGGTGCCCTGTCTGCTGGGCTTTTCTGTCTGAGCATCTATAACAGCAGTACTTCTGTGCATGTAGGTGGAATTTGATACTGAATTTCAAAGGCTAATAATTTTCCAGAGTGCTTTTCCTTGTTCCTCTGTCTACAGAGCCTGCCCAAATGAAAGGCAGAGCAAAGCAGGGCTCCCTTCCCTCAGCCAGGGGAAGGATCAAAGCTCTGGATGGTGCTGAAGGCACATGCCTGTCTTTACCTGCACTAGTTTATGAAGTTGCTGGCCTAGGGAGATTGGTATGTGTCAAATCTACTTTACAAGATTGCACAAGGGTGGCATTATAAGTTTGCTGCACCCTTGTACAAAAGGCATGTTCAACTGATTAGGTCGGGCTGTGTTTTGCTAGAAGCAGCCAGTTTTGAAAATCTTGCTTTTCCCAATCACATCAGCCTTCCTGCCTTTCCCTGGTGTCTCAGGAGCCACAGGTGCCTGTGCTGTTTATCCTCCAGTCCCTACAGGTGTAGAAATTTTTCCGTGGATGGCAGGGACATGACAGGAAATTTGCAGACTTGAGATGTTCTAGAAACACGTGGCTTTATTATTACAAGGGTCGTGGGTAAAAAGGGCCTGCTTCCAGCCACCAGCCTCAGCTGGAGCAAAGCCCTAAAGAGAGAATGGGAGGAGAGAGATATAGAAGAGAGCTAAGGGGGTAAAAATGGAGTAGGAGCAGGGAAAAACGTGGGGAGAAAACAGGAGCAAGCAAGGTGAGAGAGAGGAGAGGGGATGGACCGAGAGGGTAAGAGAGCTAAGAGAAGAGAAGTAAGGGAAGAGGAGTGAGAGGGCCAGAGAAGAGGGTAAGAGAGCCAGGAGAAGAGAGCGATCTTCTTGTTACAATACATTATATCTTTTTTTGTGTTGAATATTCTAATTTACAGTGACCAACCGGCGTGAGATACAAAACCTACAAACTTTGCATGCAGCCTGTAAGAACTACTACGTTACCATGTCATTTTATGTTCTAAACTCTATAGACTTCTTTCTTATGCACTTGTTCCCAGATGTCTTTGCCAAGGTGAAAAGGCAACGTTCTTGTCTTTTGTTTTCCTGTCTTCAACTAATCACCGTCTTCCTGCCTGCCATGCTCACATCTCGAAACTAGCTTTCATTTCTATTTCACTCACAAGTTTTGTATCTGCAGTATTTCTTATCATGCAGTCATATTCATAAGTCCTTCCTGTCCCATCTTTCCAACATCCAGGCATTTATAAAATTTACAAGGCTGAAAAAAAAATTTGCAGTGTTAAAATTTGGATCTGATGGTCTTGAAGTGTGGCACCTACACTGCCGAACAGAGGTGGCCAGAAATTGCTTCTCTCCCGCTGTAAGGCTGCACACCTGATGTCAGGAGTGGTGCATTGATGGTGCAGGTGTCTTTGTGAAGTTGTTTCCTTGTCTGTTTCTGACCTACTGTGCCAGGACTGAGCTGTGTCAGTCTGTCCTGTCTATTCCTACCTTCATTAAGGCCCTGGGCACTGAGTGCCCCTGTCTATGCTCTTGAGCTTTTCATTTAGGGATTTAGGGCAGAAGTGCTTTATGTTACCATGGTCATCTTGTAAGGAGCAAAGAAAAAATGCAGTGTATTCCCTAGATCCAGGATAATCATCTCTTAACAGCTTACTAATTAATCATCTCACTAATTAATCAGGTAATTCTTTCCCATGTTGCTGTCTAATTACTGTTTAGTAGCCCAGACTTCAGTGTGCAAATAACTATTATTTTCAATCAAGAGTTTCAAGGAGAGGAGCACAGTAGGCCATGACTACTGGTGTAACTCCTCCACCTTCTTTGAGTTACTCCTGGGATAAATTTGGTCTGTCAAATCTTTTAGTCTACTGAAGCACAGAGAAGCCCTAATTATTGCCATATTGGCCACAAGGAAAGATTGTGCCCAGCTCCACTGCTCAGTGCAATGGGCTAAACTGCTGAGCAGTCCTGCAGCTGATAATGTGCTCAGAGTACATCCATATGTTGGCTCCCCAGGAACTCTTCCTAACCCAGCAGATAATAAGATAATGAGCTTGAGCTATACTTTGGGGATCAATATACAGGATGCTCTTAAAAGATGGGGTTGTATATTAGAGTGTGCTGAATGTCTCCATGGTAGAGATTTATGTGTAAGCCAGGGAAGACAGCAAAGAGAAAAATTACAATTGCTTAACATGTATACCTTGAAATTGCTTTTTGCCTCTGCCTCCAGCTCATTCCCTTCTGGTTTAGTTGGGATTCCCAATGTTTGCAATGTGTCCTGACTCTGTGTGTGCATGCCTGAATCCAAATTCTATCCAGCCAAAAATTTAGACTCGTTCAAAAATTTTAACCACACTTGGAAGAGCAGAAGAAACTTTACAATATTAATCTTTGGTGTTTCATAAAAATAGCCTTTTTTATGGGTTTCATTAAAGCAAGACAGACCTTCATCCATGGCATTTTACCAGTGTAAAAATGATTTCATACTTCAGCACTATTCCCATATGTGAAAGAAATCAGTGAAAGCTGATACAAGGCAGTTTCCCACTTGCAGAGCTGCCTCTTGGGGTGGAAACATTATTTAGGGATGTGTGATTTGGGTTATTGCTAGCTATATCCCATAGGATCTGTGTCAATGCTATAAAACTAATCCCTAAGACATCAGTGTTCAGCTCGAACAGCATATGTACATCTACCTTGGTGTTGGCTGTGGACCCACTGATAATTTAATAACTGCCATTTTTTCAAAGCTTTGTGACCGTAACAAAGAGGTGACTTCATGTCTTGGTGTCACATTTACCCCAGACATATTGTAGCAATTTTCTCATGCTTTTTATTGCTCAGTTGTACTCAACTGCCTCTGTATTTGCTGCATGATTACACCTTCAGTGTCCAGATCATCAGACCTTTGCCCAAATCAACCTGAGAATGGCCTTGCAAACATTCTGAGGAGCCGGAGTGTGTTTGATTTTCCTTGGCTTGTTTGCTTTCCGTTATCTGTCTTCATGGTGATAGAAACTGCTGCTGTCAGCCTCAGGAGTGCTCTGGCTTTGCTGTATGGAACACACAAAAGGAGGAATGATGTGCAGGCTCTGCTCCCAAAAGCTGCCTCGTGGAGCTTCTCCCCAGAGGAGCCAAGAGGAGGGAAATGTCAACCACGTAAATAGCAGGGGCTGTCCAAGAACATGTGCTGGAAGAAAAGCATCTAAAAATAGTCTCTAAGACTAAATGTGAATCATCTGGAGAACAACTTGCAAAATTTTCTGCAGGAAAATCCTGAAAGGAGGAAGCCATGCTTTCAGAAGCAATCATGCAAGACTGGAAGTCAATAAAGTCTTCCTGTGAAAAACTCCAACTTCCAACACGTGCTTTTGGGGGGAGCTCACACCCTGCCCCTTGGTCTGCCTTTTCCACTTATGCTGAGGCTTAGTCTCATTCTTACTGGTGCAGGTTTTGGTTGCCTCCCAAGGGATGGGATTTTTTTAAAATTCAGATTTTGATCCTAAAGAATCGGGACTCCAGCAAGCAGAATCAGGCTTTGTTAAAACAGCCAGTCCACAGAATTTCTCTCTCCTCCAGGCAATTCACAGGTGCCAGAAACATGGGAAGGCAGTAAAACTTTTTTTTAAATAGTGAGTTTGGTTGCACCCCTTCTTCCACTGCAAATGCTTATCGCCACTGACTTCCTTCAGCCATTCATTTGTCCCTCTTTCCCAGTTGTAATCTGCTCCTGGGGCTTACCAGAGCTATTTCCAATGCAACGCGTTTAATCCCAAATTGAAAAGTCTTTGTGCAGCGGAGGCCTCGGTGCCGTGTGGTGAATATCTTAGACGCAGAGAGGGATCAAGGTGCCTTCTTGGTTACCAGTAGTTAACACAACCCATTGTGGCTGATTTAATTGCCATTTATCCGTGTCTTTGTGCACACTGCTCGGAAGGAGCGCGGATTGGAAATAAGGCAGCGGATAAATAGCCACGGTTCTGCCGTGGCACCGGGAGAACCTTCAGCTATAGTGCAGCCCTAGTGTGCTCTGACAGGCATTGAGGAGCAGCTGAAGCCTTTCTGCCCCACAGTGCTGGCCCACAAAACAGCATTAGGGTTTAGCATCCTGGCCAGGCGGGAGTAGCTGATGGCAGAGGGATCCCCGGGCTCTGGAGACAATTAAAAATGTGACGTCCTGGTTTAGGGCAAATTTGGGAGGAGACCTCCAAATGGGATTTCTCTGGAGAGCAAACCCAAATGGTCCCTCCTCCCCCAGCTGGTCCAGGAAAAGAGCTTCCTCGGAGAAAAGTGGAAAAAAATATTTATTTAACAAACAAACTGCCCGCAAACATAAGGAGTGAATAATACAAAACAATAAAACCTCTCACTGGTCTGAAGAGAGATGGCAAAACTGAGAGAAGTCCTTGCTGGGAGTCAGCTCGGCTCTCTCAATCTCTTCTCAGTCCCAGTCCCTCTGGTGCTGGAAAATGCCGAGGTCCAGGCCCCAGCGGGCCACAGGTGCAGCTCCTGGTGCTCCTATGGGTTTTTCAGTCCAGAGCAGATTCAAACAGTCCCAAGAAAAAGGAAAAAAAAAAACAGTCCAGGAAGCTTCTTTGCCCCAGCTAGCTAGACTAACTAAAAGGAAGAAAACTCTCTGGCCACTGTCCGTGCATTGAACACACAGTCCAAGGACGAAGAGAAGATGCAAAGGAATGAACAGTTTTTCAAACCAAACTTTGTGACACGGCCACACTGCCCTCCCAGGAGAGGGGACAGGGCACTGGAGGAGCCCTGGGCACACAGACACTGCACCCCTGCTCCTCCACATGGCTCTGTCTCTCCTCTGCCTGTCTTGCAACTTCTCTTTTTGTATCGGGATTTCTGGCTGAGTTGCTGGATGTGCCAAATTCAATGGGAAAGCTGTTTTCTCTCAAAGTTGAAATGTCCATAAAATGATGATTTTGACAGCGTCTTGGCTCAGGAAAAGGGAAATTATTTGTGAATTTCAGAGTTTCTCATTTTGATGTCTTTCAAGAGTAGAAGTTTCGGGTTTTCATTTTGATTTGATTTTGATTTGTTTAATCTTTAAGAACACTTCAAGAAACCAGCCTTTACAAAATTCGTCTAGTGAGAACTTTCACATTTTCCTTTAATTCTTTTCAGGAGTATCAAAATTTCTCTTTCAGAATTCCTATTTTCAGCCTGAGGCTTGTGAAAGGCAGGGCAGCTACCCAGCAAAGCAATCTAGGAATATAATGGGAACGATATTTCATGAGAAATTGTTCTTTTCCATTCAGGAGAAGAATGACTAATGTGTAGTGCTTTTCTACTAGCTGTTAACAATGCATTTCGTTTTTCCTGACGTGTTTAGAAGAATGCGACAAGAGCCCCGAGGCATCTTCTAACAAAGAAACGTATCACTTGGCGTTTTTACAGCGAGCTGAGGCTTTTCTGGGTTACACACGTCAAAGTGAAGTGGTGGGTGTAGCTTCCATTACCCACCAGAAAGGAAACAGAAGGAAACAGTCTGATAAAACCGTGGTTTTATTAAGCAAATATTCCCGTGTAAGGTCAAGATATTGCTGCCTGGTGAATTTATTCCAGACTTCAGGCCTGCTTTTTAAAAGCTTTAAGTGTGAACTGATAAGGAGTTAATTTACCTTTTCAGAACTAGACTTTCTTAAGACCTTCTGAAAATTTCATGGAAATTGTGAATGGGAAAGATGCATTTTTAAACATGCTTGGTTTATTTAAGTGTAATATTTGCCAGTCTTTGCTGTGCAGTGTGGAGCCTTTCCCTCTCAGTTCATATCCCAGGACATCCTGACTCTGCTGGAGAACTGTCCACCCTCTGCCCTGTAGCCCTTGGTTCTGTATTCCTAAATTTTATGGACATCTGTGCAGTGATTTGACCTAGAAACTGAGCCTTGCCTGCTTGAGAGTGATGTGCCTTCATCATTTGTGTGTAAAGAGTGTGAGCTGTCCCAGGTGCCTCACTCCCTGGGGAGTCCAGAGCAAGTTCTGTTAACAGATGATCATCTTTTTGGCAGAACTATTCACTCTTAATCCCTTCTGGGCTGAGTGATGAAGCTGGTTAGAGGCAGAACACTCCACAGCTCAATGCAAATGCAATGCCAGGAGTGTTCTTCTGCAGGGGCAGAAGAGCAGTTTATTCTTCCAGGATGTGTCTGGGAGTACAGTGAAGTGTAAAAACTCAGATGCAAAACCAGAGTTACCTTCCCGTGGTACTTTCTTGACCTCATTGTCTCCTTTAGCTTCCAACTCTCCTTTACAACCCTATTATCTGAAGTCAGGAACTGAGGCCCAGCTGGGAGGGGACATTTAACTGGTTTACTCCAGACACACTACACGTGGTCTTGTAGAAGGAGTTAATTTTAAGTTATCACACACCCATAATGGTGACTGTAGGAGGAAAGAAGAGGATTAAAGTACATCCTCCCTGAAAACTTAAGTTTTGGGAATGTTTGAACCTTCTCTCTTTGAGCAACCCCTATCAGCAAAATTCATCATTTATGAATTTCCATTGTTGCAGAAATCTGAATTTTAGAAGTTGGTCTAGTTTATGATTAAATGATAGAAAATGGCAGGAAGTGTGTTTTCTATACCATTAAAAATTGAAAGATAATGAAAAATGTTGCCTACCCTAATTCAAGAAGTAATTTTCACAACTGTTTGTGAGCAATAGGGAAAAAACAAAAACATGTCAGATCAGTCATACTGATAATTTTAAAATGCTTTGCTTTAACTTCCACAATGTAAACATTCTTATTGTAGTCGACTTACCTGTAGAAACACAGATGAACAAGGAAGCTGGAGTGCATTTGGGATCAGCTGTAACACTGGCAAATGGGATTCTTAAATGTCTGTTCACCTCTCTGGTTTTGCACAGGCTTCCATGAGCTCCGTGAACTTCTTCCTTCTTAACCACCACTAAGATATGGAACAGCCATTAACACAATTAACACAATGAAGGGACAACAAATTCAAAAGGGTTTGAGCCCAAAGTGACACCTGTAACACTGATTTGAGAAGTAGCAGAGAGGTTGTATTTTTTCAGATAGACAAGTTTGGCTTCTGCTGCACTTGAGACTTCTGTTTTCCTCTGATCTGACTATTTCTTGCTCTCTGAAACTTCACACATCTTGTATTTTGGACTGTGATATCTTTGAGAAAAACCTTGGCACCATGAGAGCCAACTGTCCGGGACCTGTTGCCACAATGCAAAAGTTTAATTGTGTCTTGCTGCAGGAGTTGATTTTATGAATTCCCTGTGTTTCCATCAAGAATCATTTACCTGCTGATCATGAAATTTCGGCATAGCAGCTTCTTACAGTTGCTCAGAAATAACTGCTTCCACTGCAGATTTCAGCATCAAACCTGGGGGCAGACCTTGTTCCTGCCTTTGTTTCTGTGATCTTGGAGCAGCTCAAAGCAGGGGGCTGAGACAGAAAGTTCATTTATTAAAAAAAAAAAAAAAAAAAAAAAAAAAAAACCCTAGCATCGTTTTTAACATCGGTTACAATTCCAAATAGAAAATGTTTCATTAATAAGCAACATTTCAAACCGGTGAGAGCACTTAGTGGAAGTTTCTCTTTACCTGAATGAAGGAAAAGGATGCTGTTGGCAGCCCTGTGTGATGCCCGTGGCCGTGCTGAAAGGAGCATTTGATTAGGAATGCCTTGGCCGGGGCGAGATCTGGAGGCTTTGGAGCCTGCCCCGGGTGTCTTGGCAACGATACACAGTTGAGAGCCCACATCAGCACAGACACAGAACGTGCCGCAGGTCTGGCTTCACTTCCCACTTGTGCAGGGCAAGAGAGAAAACTTTGCTGCTGCCGAGAAGGGCTTTAGAGACACTGCAGTTCCCGCGGAGACTTTTACAGTCGCTCTCAGTAAGTACATTTTTAAATTAAGGAATGTTTTCTTCCCTCTGAAGTCATCTTTGTTAAGTGTGCTGTAGTTCAGGGATGTAACTGCACAGTTAAAACATACAGAAGCCTGCTTTCAATTAATGCGAAGCTGCTTTAACTAGCCATTAATTGAGTGGTATGAGACCGAAGGAGCTGAGTCTTAGAAAACCTTAGAGACTGGGAAAGCAGAGCCTGACCCTTCCCCCTTTGTCAGCTTCTTCTTTTCAGGGCGAGCCCGCAGCATTCATTGTGTGTGCAGAGGTACCTACAGCAGAGCAGGGCCAGCCCCGCGGGCTCTGTACATCTCCCCCTGCACGGCTGATGCAACAGGAGCCCTGCAGAGCACGGGGAGCCATTCCCACTCCTTGGGCACTGAAGGTAGAAACTGTGATGAAGCAGGCATGAAAATAAAAACTGAGCTGAGCTGTTCCCTGTTTCCTAAGGTGTCTATTTTCTTAGGCAGAACTGGAATGTACTGTGGGGTTTTGTTCCCACCGAGCTTTTCTGCTTTCTGAAGTGTTTGCTTTTAGTGGAGTAAGAAGTGATTGTGGAAAACCTGGAGATTTATCCCAAGTCAGAAGAGAGGATGATTGTGGCTGTATGGCTGGTTTAGGATAGAGGTGTCTGCATCCATCTCTAGCCTGAGTGTGGCCTCGGGGAAGGAGCTGATTTCCCTGAGCACTCAAATCGAGCCCACACAGAGCCTTTCTCCCTGGCATGTGATGTGCCTGCGTGGGCTGCACTGGGGTGGGTGGGCATGACTGGCTGCTTCTGTGCTCATGGCAACCTCTCCCCACGCCTTGGATGCAAACAGCAGTCACTGCAGGGATGTCTGCACTCCTGGTTGAAGCATTTTGGGGCAGAGGTGTGCACAGACAGTGGTACATCCTGTGAAGAAGCACGTTCCCATGAGGTACATGTCAGGGTAGAGCTGTAGGACTCACAGGCACAGCAGAGGGCTGGGCTGGCCCAGCTCCCTGCAGTGGTACCTGTGTTCTCTAGGGAAAGGCCAGGGCAGTGGCACAGCTCCTCACGTGCAGTTCTGTCACAGCTCAGCTGCCTGAAGCTGTATCCTGAGGAACACAGCTCCCATCAGTGCTGGTGGTGACTCAGGCTGCTGCTGGGAGCTGAGTGTCTGCTTGTCCTTCAGCCAGGGACAGGGCCCTCTGTGCCACCCAGCCCAGAAAAGCAGCACTTCTCAGCAGCTCCTGGTGTGGGGATGGAGCAGATTAGTCACAGGGTATAGTGAGTGAAGGATTCAGATCTGATCCTTTGGGAATAATGAACACTGCAGTGAGAGGAAGGGGAGTCACAACTCAATTTATCAATGCTTTTTGATCAGGCAGTTGGACAAATGCTTTCTGTGCAGGAACTGTGAGTTTAAAGAAACTCAGTTCAAAGACTTCACACATCTGATGCTCAGGCCAAATCCCTTTAGCTTTAGTTCCCTGTTGGAATGAATGTGTAGTTCAAGTGAGGGTTGTCATACTTGACTGGCAGCCAGATGAGGCTGCTGCACCTCATCAGCTCTCCTTGGCCCAGAACTGCTCACAGCGGTGTCTGTGGGAAGCCAGCTGTGACAGAGCCAGGGACCTCTCGAGAGGTGACAAGGATTTGGCTGACCCTGCTCTTCTCCACTTCCAATATCACATGGGAGATACCAGAATCTTGCCTTTTAAATAAGCAGAGCTCACTGAAGTCAGCACTGGGACTCTGCACTCTAATTAATAGTCTGGCCTGTTGTTGTTTCAGAAAGAATCTGACAGCCCTGGTGAGTGAGAGGAGTGTCCTGTACTCCCTTGGGCAGAGGGTGGTTTGGGTGGTGTGTGGTGAACTCCTTGGGTGTAGTCTGCTATTGATTAGATGGTTTGGGTTTTCCTCCTGCCTTGGAAAAGGCCATGCACTCCACAGCAGTTTCCATATGGATATTTCTGGTGACTCCTCTGCAGCCTTGTGTGATGGCCTCAAGGATTGAGTGTAGCTTTGGCATTGCTGAGCCTGTTCCTGCAGAGAACTGCTTTGTGTCACCCAAGTAACCTGTGGGCATGAACTGTGCTCTGTCTGGCTCAGAGGTGCCAGTTTGCCTCTGAGCTGTGCTTCTGCCATGGCTGATGGGGAATCATTGTGGGAAAGATGCAGAATAGATCACATCCTTATCATGTTGTGGCCCAGTTCACTGTAATACTTGTTTCCTGCAAGGCTGCTTAGGGATTCCTAACCCATTTTTTCCCTTGGAGAAGAATGTGGTATTTTAGTAGCAGAAACCAGCATGGATATTAGGTAATTCCAAATCTCAACATATTGTGGTGTTTCCTTCATTCATCTCAGTGTATAAGATGTGCTCCATGAGGAGACTTTCCATGAGCATGGAGCAAGTCTCCCTTTATCTGTGTCTCCCTCCTCCCTCACAGAGTGTTTGTGTGTGTTAAATAAAGCATCAGGGTTGGTCAGCTCCAGCTTGGACTCATCTCCTGAGTATTAAGGACTCTCTGTCTCTCTCGCCTTAATCTTCCCCCTGCTTTCTTTCTGCTCCTTCCTCTATTCTCCAGTAACAGTGCCTCCTAATTAGGTCATGGATTGTTTCATACTCAGAACCTTTCAGGAGGTTTTCCAGTAGCTGTGGGTTTTGTTACCCAAGGCACTGGTTCTGCTTGCCCAGCTTTCCTGCTTTGTGCCTCTATTAACTGTTCCTAACAGAGAGATATTTCTCATTCACATGGCTGCGGCAGTAAAAGCCCTGTTAGTTCCATAGCAAGCTGCTACTGACTCCTCGGGGAACTCCCAAAGAAGCCTTTTACTCTGAGATGAATCTGCTTTTCTGCATTCCCTACTGTTTTATTAATAAGGATATTTTCCTGAGAAGGAGATTCTCACATAAAGCTGCCTGCAGCTTCAGTGGCTGCTCCTCCCTGGAGCCTAAATAATGCCTCCTGCTTGCTCGAGATGTTGGGATCCCCATCTGGGTAACAACATACACTTCCTGCTTTCAGGCTGAGCAGCGGTCAGCAGCATGTCAAGACATACCTGAGAGCCTTTAGCTCCTAGGAAACAGACCTAATCCAAGGTGTGGTTGGCCCCAAACTTTGTTGTGTCCAGATTCAAAGACTCATTTACCACGAGGTGCTATTTTTCCTCACAAACAAAATTCAGTTAAGCCATGAGGAGTAATTCCACAGGATGCGCTGGTCAGTATAATCAAGAGTGGCAGAACTGAGTTTTTTTATATCTGTAACCAAAATCTAGGAAACACTGGGGACATCCAAATCAATCTGCAGCCAGAAATCTGTGACAGGATGAGCTGGGGACTAGATGCAGCCCTTACAGTGGATATTTGTAGCCGATTGCTGCCTCCTTCCTCAAAATAAAATACCATTTTTCTCCTGTTCTCTAATCCTAGCTTTTAAAGCAATTTAATACATGGTCCTAAATTATGGTTGTAAATTATAGTATCCCCAAATATTCTTAATAGCTGTATAAATACACGGGAAAAGAAAAAATCCCAATCCAAACAGATGAAAGAAAGGCTGATAATTCAGAAGGATTGAAAAGATTCTTACTTTTCTTCAGAGTTAATTGAGAGCAAAGGCTGTTGCCCCTTTACTGCAAAAATTTCAATTAGACTGACAGCAGAGCTGGTCACAGAAGGCTGAATCTGGCCTGTAACCATTTGTCAAGGAAAATCTTTCCTGTTTCAATCATTGAACCTTATTAAATCAATTTCATACAATGTTTTAGTCATTGCCTTTCATTCATGCCCAACTAAAGCTTTTTTATAGCAAGCAGTGACAACAGAGTTTGCGTGCTGGAAATAACAAGACTGGCTTTGCTTGGGCACATACAGCCTAAGAGACTGTCCAGAAATTTTCATCCTGTTGTCTGCTGGATAAAAAGAGGGGCAGGAGGTGCTTCCAGGAGGTACCAGTGCTTCCAGGTGAAATGGTGGTGTCTTAAGTTTTTAGCCTCAGGATGTTTTGTAACACTTCAAAGTGAAGGTCACATATGGTTATGGACTGGCTTTTTTCCTGGGACATTTTTTGACATTGCTTGCTAGATGTGGCTTAGCAAAAGAGTGGAAAGATGCTGGAGTTGGATGAGGGAGACAAGAAAACTACATGTAAAGTAAAGGAAGTAAGAATTGGAGAGCAGCTTTTGGGGCAGTTGGGATATCCCAGATCTGAGCCCTGCTCCTGTCTCCAGATCTCATAAGGCAAGTTCTTCAGTAAACTTCCTGGACTAGTAGATAACATCTCTTTTGCAATGCATTTCTGCTCAAATTTGTATCCACAGTTTGTTGTGTCACCTCTGATTTCTTTTGAGATTCACTTCTCCTTCCTTAATCACCTCAAGCACTTAAACCCAGTGGGAATTTGGAGTAAGTCAAGAGTTTTGAGCTCAGCCTCTCCTGCTGTCTGAAGCTGAAATGAGCCAACCTCAAGAGCTCCTTGAGATACCATTTTTGAGAAGGATGTCCAGTCAGCTGTACATGGAAATTTCTGCCATAATTTTATTTTTTTTCTTCATCTCCCTGTCCCATCACATGAGAAATCAGGTATGCAGGCTGACCTCCTAGAGGATAAGGCAAGCTGCCAGGGAAGTAGATCTCAGGTCTTTATAGAAGGAAGTGTTGAATTACTGGCTGATTAAACCTGTCTGGCAGAGCCTAAAGCACAAAGCATTGAGCCAGAAGCAATAATCCAGTAACTGTCTTGGTGTAGCCTTTGAGGTGTTCCCAGGTGAGTCCCTGCAGTGTCTGCAGCCTCAAAGGACAATCCCTCAGGTCTCATGCATTCCTCTGAGTTCAGGGTGGAGAAAGGCAGTTGCTCTTTGCAGAAGGGACTGAGGGGAGGATTGTCACACACCTGATGAAAGGCTGATGGCTCTGACTGGAGTACCTTTAGCTCCAGCCACACAGGCAGCCTAAGAAGCCCAGCAAACTGCAGCTGGGTGTTGAATTGGTGCTCACATCTCAACACAGAAGACGGAAGCCAGGCCCCCGTGGAGGCTGTGGCTCTTCTCAGCCTATGTCCTGGGTGCCTGTGCCTACCATTTGTGGTGTGGGCTCCTGGAGAGGCTGTGTCACATCCATGTGAATGCCTTGAATATGTTGAGGTTTTGGAGTGGCATTAAATGTTTGTGTACAAGCAATCTTCAGTCATGCTGGACACCAGACAGGAGTGACTGATGATGCTGACCCATCCCTGGGCTCTCAGAGCTGCCCTGCTGGGGCTGAGCCACCAGGAAGGAAACAGGGAGCAGACACTTTCCATCAGGGATAACTGACAGCAGGGGCCCTCTGCAGACACTGCAATTATTTCCTTCATTTTCCTTTTTCCTAATTGTACAATGTGTGATTGCCATAGGGGGGACCACCTACTGTTATACTGTGATTTGAGAAAGCCTTTGAACTTCTTTCTCTTGAGCTTTGGTCAGCCAGATGTAAAACAGAAGCAATTAAAACATGGGAGAAGATCTGGAGGATGGATATGGAAGTCTGGTCAAAGCCAGCTCTGCAAAGGGGATGGAAGAGAAGGAGGGCAGGTTTATCTCTGGGATGAAGGGTACTTTCCCCCAAGATTTGCATGAAGCTTTAAGCCACACCTGGTGTCCATGCTGTTTCCAGGCAGAGCAGTCGTGTCTGCAGGACAGGTACAAATGAAAACTCTCCTGGCAGAGCTGCCACTCAGCCATGCATCTGAAGCATTTATTTTGTGTCATTTCCTACTTACAAGTGCATGAAAATGCCAAAATGCAGCATTTATTCTCTGTGAGCTTGCAAGATTTAAATTATTCCTGGCAGGGAGGGGCTAGCACCGTTGGGGAGATTATAGGTACAGAGCAGTCTGGTAGGACACACTTCCTACCCCCGTTAAGCTTGGTGGATGAAGGGCATCAGAAGTTTCCCACATGTCTTCTGGCCTTGGAAAGCCTTGGCCTGCCTGGAGGTGCTCATGGGATCCACACTGTCCCCAGGCAGAGCACAACAGCACCTAACAGGGAGATTACAGCTACAGAAATGTTCAGGAAGTGTGGCTGGGACCCAACACGAGTGAGTATAACTGAATGAGGGGTTTGAGAGCTAATGCCAAATGTGTCTTTATTGAAATAAAGGTTTGCTCCTGATGTCAGTAGCTTTTACAGCAGGGTTGAGCAAAAGTGCTGGTGCTCACAGGGTCATTATGGGCTGCCTTTATCTGGTGGCCAGCTTCTTTTAGCATTGTTGGATGTCCAAAAACCACATTGCTTTTCCAAGGAGCAGCAGCTGGAATATTGATTTCAGCTGGGGAGCTCTGTGATGGACTACATTCAGGGCTTGGGGAGACTTGCAGTTTTGGTATTAATAGTGATTTAATGATAAAATGGCAGCATGACTTGGAAAGGAGAGACAATTGATCCAGTGAGGCAGCCTCTCAAATAGCTGTGTCCTGTGTGCTGGGGAGCCAGAGCACCTCTGTCCCTCCAGGTCGCTGCCCAGGGCTCAGTCATTTGTCTGAGCACCAGTGAACAAACGAACAGATGTAGAAGGAAATGCATCCTCCCTGCCACAGCAGAAAATTAATTGTGAAATACTCTCACCCCACCCTTGCTCATTGCTCAGGGAGGAGGGAAGGAGTGGAGCCGTATATTTGAGGAAAATATTTCCAGGATGAGGGTAATTCTAGTCCTGTGCAAGATCCATCCTATCAGGGTTCTGAGCCCTGGGGGTGGCATTGCAAGAATGGGGAGAGAAGCATCCAAGTCCTGACTTTATCATTTTACTTATCTGAGCTTGAAGAAGTCACTTGAAAGTAGTTTTAGGGCTGGAGACCACCTAGGCTGTATTCCTGCTGTTCAGCAAAGCCAGTGTTTCTTTGAGCTTTTATCACACAAATATGCAACAGAAACAATCAAAGGGTGGGAAGTAGGAGTCTGACCACCTTTAAATGCACAGCCTGTCTCTGTCAGATTTCTTTGCAGTGAAATGGCAGCAGCCACTCTTTCTTTTCATGCAGGTGTTAGGAAATTACCCTGATGGTATCCAAGCTGTGTTGTCCCGGAACTTTCTTCCTTATTCAGTGTCTGCCCTGCAGCACCAGACAGCACCTCCAAAAGGCTGAGTGAGAAAAGCTTCTGCTGGGCGATTTGGGGAAATGAGTGCAGCTGTTTGTTCACAAAACAGCAGCACTGAGCCACCTGTGCAGGCTCCCTCTGCAATAACCCCAGGTTTCCTCATGTCCTTTCTGGTGTTCTCTATCTAAAAATTATCCTCTATTGGAATAAGCCTGTGGTATGTAGAAATTACTGCAGTGATCCCAGAAGAAATCACAAACTTGAGACGTGAATTTCTGACTGTCTCCAGTTAAACACACACAATGGGTCCATTTTACGTCAGCTGGCATTTGTCAAACTTATCACAGTTTATGTTTACCACAGTGTACTTTGGGGAACCATTAAGACTCTGTGTGTCACCCAGGGAAAAGGCCACAGGAATCAGATACAAAATATTTGCATTGCTTCTTGCAGCCAGGGTTCACAGCATGGCAAGGGTGGTTTGGGGTGCTGGGATTTTGGAGGTGTTGGTGTAGCTGTGCCCCAGAATTGACATCATGAAAGACATTTGTATTTGTGATGTTTATAGTACAGAGCCTGGTCCTCCTGCTTAACTGTATCATGAGTTAATCCATTCATTTCAGCAGCAAAGCCTGATGCTGAGTTGATTTACACTGGATAATTCCAGGTTAACTAAGTTACAGTCACTGAGTAATCTCAGTTATAAGAACATTCATGAGTGCTGGGAGAAAAATAAGACAAGGTGGAAGCACAGACACACCTGGCAGGCAGAGCAATGTGAGTGTTTACAGACCTTACTGTGAAACAGGAAGGTGAGGCTGGAAAGAGCTCATGATTGTGTGCCTGCATATTCAGGCTCACAGGTGGGCTTAGTGTCAAAGAGGAAAGTTTGACAAAAAGTGCTGATGAAGACCAGGCTGCTGTCCCAGTACAGACTAAAAATACATTGCATTTGTCATTGTGAACATTCGCACTTATTAATAGCCAATATTAAAAAAGCTCTCCAAGTCCATCTGTTAAAGTGTCTGGCTCAGGCAATGTATGTTCAGGGCAAGTTTTTGAAGATTCCTGCCTTGGGAAAGACTTTTTTGCTGACTTTAAAATGTTAACAGCATTTTTCTGAATTTTGCTTTAAAAGTTTTACTTACTGAGGTTTATAAATCATGATCAAATTCTCACTGTAAGACCACTGCGTTGAGCAGTGGCTGAGGAATATTGAGATCAGAACTGGATATGAGTGATCCAGCCTTATACTGGCATGGTCAGGACTGTAACTACTCCTTATCAGTACATCAAGGACTTGGATAAAATCGAGAGATCATGTACCAGGTGAATGATTAATAATGGTGGTTTTGGATAGCCACTTGAGATGGGATAGCACATGGATACAAGATTTATGTGCTGGGAAATCTCTAAGAAAAAGGGCCCTTACATTTTCCAGCCTGATCACAGGACCATCACCATTGTGGGATATAAATCTAGAAGATATAAACAATTATCTCCATATGAGTGCTGGCTAAGTGAGGAATTGAAGGGGCTGAACAGCTCCACACTGAGCCAGCCCCATGGTGTAACAGAGCCAAAGGGAATCTCTTTGTGTGACCTCCAGTCCCTTGCAGTGGAGGGACAGGACACCTCCTTCTTCTCTGGCCTGGAGGAGCCTGTTGTGGTGCTAAAGCTGCCATCCCTTGTGTTGTTCCAGGCAGAGTGTGCATTTGAGGGTGAGAATCCCTTATCAGTGGTTCCCATGCCGGTGACTGGTTTGTCCTGGTGACTGACAGCTGTGATAATGAGGTTATTGTGAGGAGGCAATCAGTGCACAGAAATGTTTTTATGTCTTATGGTCTGGGATCTTGGTGGTTTTGTGCCCTGAGAGGCTCTGTCTCTAGCTGGCTGAGCCAGAGCAAAGGGCAGAACACAAAATGACTGTACAAGAAAAATCCCTGTTGGCTTTCTCATCTGCATTTGGTGTTAGTTTGTCAAAGTCATTGTAGGGCTGTTTGCTGTAGTATCAAGACAGCGTTTTCTAAGCATTTTTATGTACCTTTGAAGTAAAAATACCTGGGGAGCAAGGCAAGTCCATTAGTCCCTATGAACAACTGGTGGTTCACAGATGCTCCATTTCTAGGTAAATCCCCTCTGCTGCTCACTCTCTCAATGCTCACTGAACTCTGTTGACTTAACTCCAGGTTTTTACACAGCTGGCTTATCTCTGTACAGTGCTGTGCCCCTGGGAGACTCAAATCTGGGTCTTGGCTTAGATCAGAACAAAATACTGAGGGATCTGGCTGGGCAACGGTAGCGTGGAGGAAGAGGCTGTAATTCTGGTTGCAAGGTTTGATTAAAATTTTACCTTTTCTCTTTTATTCTCTGTTTTTGTCTCACTGGAGTTGTGGAAGCTTTTTCCAAAGCACTACTTGCACCATGCAAAAAATCATGTTTCCTTTCTCTCTCCCACTGAATTTGGCTTATTATATATCTGTGAGCTGCAAAAAAGAGCCTGAAACCAGCAGTGGCTACAGCAGCTCCTGTCTCTCGGGGACAAGATTAAAATCCACCAAAACAAGATGTCATGGAAAGAATTGAGTTGTTATTCTCTGGTGCCACAGAAAATTGACTTGCTGTCTCTTGCTGCTGCAGTACAGAGCCAGTAGAAGTACTTGGCTTGGTAGATTTCAATATTAATGGAGATGGGTGATGAATAGGAGCCACAAATCACAGAGGTAAAGGAATATGCTAGGGATGGCCCAGGTTGGATATTGGATGATTCTGATATCTGTACTGAGTTGTTAAGGCCAGAAATCATGTTCCAGATGATAAGACTGTCCCTATGTAACTTTTAAATTAAAATTTGTATGTTTTTTAATGAGACTGGACTTCCCTTTGTCATACCCAACGATGCCTCTGAAATGCTTTGTAGGCAATACTTACAGGAAGTAGTGGGGGTTTTCCATCTGTACATTAATATTTTAGTGGTTGTTAATTTTTTAACCATATCCAAGAATGAGAATTCTGTTTCTGGATAGAACTGGTGATTGAGCCCGTTCCTGACATTCTGCATGATCCAAGATCCTAAATCCAAAAGTAATCCTGAACCAGGCATGTACAAATTTGCTGCAGCTGCAGCTTGGACTGAAACGATTTTATGAACATTACTCACTGAAACAGGTTTAGCCTGACAATCCAGCTCCCTGCTCACAACTGTGGCAGTGTCTCTCTGTCAGAGGGAACTGGAAACATCTGGTTCCTCCTTTGGTGAAGCAAAAAGCCAAAAGTGAAAGATAAGGGACACAGCAGCTAAATGCCACAATGTCATCACTGAAGTGCAGAATCACAGGAACCAGAGCAGTTCATGTCTCCCTTGTAGCCATGGAGACCCCGGGGCTGCAGGGGCTGGGGTCTGTCACACTGCTGTCACCACATGGCCACAGGTGACAGGAGGAGGAAGCTCAGCTGGCAGGGAGGGCCCTGCAGGGGTCACTGCTGCCACTGGGGAAGTCACAGGTCACGTGAGACAGCAGAGCCACACCTTGACCTGGTGGAAATGGCCAAACACAGCAAACAGTTCGGCTCCTGCACCTTGCAACCTTCTCATGCCTCTGGCAAACAACTCTCCACTTATCCTGGATGGAGGGACCTCAGCTGTCAGTGTCAAGGGCTAAGCCAAGGCCACCCCCTGCCCAGAGGTGTTTTTCCCCAAGTCGGTTCCTGTACTAGTGGCACTGGGATAGATGACCAGCTGTTTCAGCAGTCCCATTACTAGGTATGTGCTACATGAAGATGGTGCTGGATTGATAAGACAGAAAAGGTTAATGGTCTCAGATGAAATGAAACAAATGAAACTTTGATGTGCTATGTAATTTAGATTATCTAAATCCTACACAGTCTGGGGCCTGAGATGTATCAGGATTCTCAACTAAAAAGCATTTCCTGTGACACAGTTTGGTGTCTTTCAAGGATAGCAAATGAAAAAGGCTTTTTTTGACTTCCATGTCCCTCTTCTCCCCAGGTTTTGTTGTCTTTCCTAACCTCATTCATCTGCTAAAAAACAGGGCTGAAGACAGGAGCTCATATTGGGCAGACCTGAGAGCACTTCTGAGGCCTTCTGTGAAAGAGATCATGAGGTGAAGCAGAAACTAATGTCTATGTTGCATTAAAAGTTAACATTTTGACAGAGAGGTTTTCTTTTGAAATAGAAAACTGTCCATTTGAGGGCAGAAGAGGAAGGATTGAACATCCTGCAAGCTATGCTCTATCATCATATGGTGCATGGTCAAGTTATCAGTCTAAACACTGTCCTGGTTTGCAAATCTCCATAAGCACAGATGTGCTTTGGGCACAGTGGGTTCATTGTCCCAAGAAAAATTGAAGGGAGCTCTTCAGTGATGTCTTATTATAGAGATGTTGCTGCTAAAAGCAAATTCTCCCAGAGAGTAAGTGCAGATTGTTTCTGTTATTGATTGCCACGGTCTCTGCTTCATTGAGACCACATGGCCCACTTTGTTTTTGTAGCTGTCTTTTATTAAAACTGACAAAGAGGTATCAGCGTTTGAAAAGATGAGTCTTGAGAGTCCCCTGGGCGGCATTTTCATGCTGTAAAGTGATACTGGCACATTTGATCCACAGATGCTTTTAACCCAGTGATAAAACAAAAGGATCCTTCCCAGGGTGGTCTTCTACACTACAAAACTTTCTGTATTTTCCATGCTCAGTGTGCCAAGAAGTGGAGAGAACTTGCAATTCTTCCTACCTTAAACTGTGCTCTCAGGATCTGGTCCTGTGTCCTAAACTGCTGAGGACATCCCTATGTGGTTAGTTTTTTAAGGTATACTTTGCTGCTCCATTAAGGGCTCATAATGTATTTTACATTCACATGGGTTATCAGTGTTCCTGAGACTGGTGGTCAGAAAGTTTTCATCCTTCTTACCAACATTTACAGTCCCTAATCCTCTGCTGTTCTTGTACCTGACTTTCTAAGAAGCCAGTCAGAGTTTATTTGAACACACAAACCTGACGTTGGTTTGTTTTTATTTTTTTTTGGCATTATATTTGAAGGTATCTAAAAAAAATTTAGATCTGAGACATTTCATACTAGGACCTATCATGAGTGGAAATGTTTGACCTCAATCTGTCTGTGCAGCAGCTCCTGATCTGTGAAATGGGAATACCATCTTCTCTCATTTTGAAGAGACTTTATGAAGATAAATTAATCGTTGCAGAGCACTCAGATGTCAGAGTGATGAACACCACAGAAAAGCTTGGGGGGAAATAAATAGTTCTGTCTGCGGAGCTGGCTGTTAGTAGTAGCCATAAATAAGACATGAAGCTGCACTTTGATCAAGAGACTAAAGCAGATATTGAATAGTTGCTGATAAGCCAAGCACCAGCCAGCCACAGTCCTGAACACATCCAGACTAGTGGGAAGTAGGTGTAATTGTGTGATTAAAGAGATGTGTTAATGCAAACGAGCAATAGGACCAAAGTGAACTTGCACCCATGAGCTCAGTGCAGGTTTGTCCTTGCTTTTGGATGTTCTGTTCTGTAGCCTTGCTGTGTGCCTTGAGAGAAATACTAGCCCCTCATGAGCATGAATTATTATCATCATGGCTGATTCTTTTCCTCTGCTAACAAGTTGTTACACAGAGAAAGGACTAAAAAGCTTAAAAACGTGTCATGAAAACATGCTCAGAGCTGAAACCACCAAAAAGTTCTTCTGGCAGCAGCCTGAATTCTACAGACCATGCAAACCATAATCCAGCAGATTTGTGTGTCAGAAGGGCTGTCAGAAGCCCCTGCTCCATCCACAGCTCCAGGCTCACCTGAGCCCTGGCCAGTTGTTTGCTTGGCTAGAAAAAAAGCACTGAAGCCTCCTACCCTGCAGTCACAGTGGAGACAGCTGAGTAATTGTGATTCCATCTTTCTGGTGCAATATGGAGCCACTTGGCTCCACTTTGGTTTAAGCTCTGAAGTGGCTGAGGGATGCTCACACTTTCCTTTCTATGCCCTTGCCAGCACAGAGATTGTGTCCATGCCCTCAGTCTGCAGAGTCCTCCCAGCCCATTTCTAAAGGAGAGGCTATGTATTTTTCACTTGAATTTGCTCATGTAGGCTGTTCTGGTTTATTTTTTTTATTACTGGGCATTTTGACAAAGGTTAAATAGAATAGATTTTGTGTCTGGCATGTTTTGGTACTGTTTTTGACAAAGGTGCTTTAATCATGGATTCACAGCTACGATTATGAGATGCCTTCAGAGCTTAACATGAAAAACCTAATGGTGCAATTGCAGTGATGAACAAAATATAAACTGCTTTTCAGAGGGGGCTGTGCATCCTGTGCCATTATCTGGCCTTTGCACTTGCAGCTCTTGACTACTTGTCCCTCATGAGAGGTACTGGAGAGAACACAGAAAATCCCTCCAAACGCCTCATTAAGTACCCGAAGTATAACCTACTCATGGCACAGAGGTTACAAGTAGCTCATCTCTGGAGAGAGCAGTGGGTGAGTCCCTGAAATGTCTTCATGCTGTAATTGCATGTCAGAGTGTTGAGTCCAGCTTCATTCCAGGCCCCAGGAATCGATGCTGATGGGCCCTCAGCCAGCCCTGTCCTGCCTTCAGTGCTCTCATCTTGCACAGAGCCCTTCCCCAGCCAGCCCTGTGTTTGACCAGAGCTGTTTGATGTGCCTGGCTGCCCCCCTTCTTCCTGGGGACAGCACACAGGCAAGCTCTCTGCTCTCAAGGTCATGGGGAGAGCAGACCCCCGTGGTGTAGAGTCTAAATTGCTGCTTCCTTAGTTACTAAAATAAGCCTCTCTGCAGGCACTTGAGGTTTTGTTTTTTGGGAGTGGGAGCAGGGGTTGAGCTGTGCCTGCTGCACCCAGAACAGTGTTCCCCTGCAGCTGTAGGTTGGAGGTGACCTCCTTGCCCTGTTCAGGGATGAAGGGATGGGGAGAGCAGGGAAGAAGCTGCAGAAAGTTCTGGAAAGGCTCTGCCAGCTGTAAATGCAGCCTGTTTCTGCCTCCTCTGCAGCCTTCAGCTCCCCTGATCTATGCTTGTCCTGTGTTCATCCTATCTCAGCCTCCTCCTGACTTCCCCTTAAATCATGGGAACAAGCCGTAGTTGGGAGCAAGTTCAATCTGTCCTCTTTTCCCCACCTCAAAGTGTCTTTGCCTGTTCTGATTGCAAGGTCTTTGGGGCAGGGACTGTACGCTCCCTGTGTTTTGGCAGAAACTGCCTTAATTAGGAATCCTTCTTGGTTTGTTCTGTCATAATAAAAGGGATTCGTAATAATACTGCAGTAACTCGCGCCAGTCTTACTTCATTTCCTTCAAAGGAAGAACTCAAAAATAAGATGAGAGTAGATGAGATGAAGATCAGACCAGCTGTAATTACAAGTCTGCGATATCTCATTTTGGAGCAGAGCAGTTACACGCAGTAGTAACTTGGCCAGCTCTTATTGTAGGGGAAGAACCCACACAAAAGGTATTTTTACATAAGTCTCTGTAAAATAGCCACCAATATTCATCAGAGAGAGCATGATTAAAGGCTTTTGAAGCATGATTGGAGTTGCCAGTTTTCATGAGATAATTAAGATGCGGGTTTGGTGTACATATATTCTGGTGATCTCATTATCTTCATTATTAATTAGTCTCTGTTCTTCGCATTTCAGCTCCAGTTTCTTGTCATTAGGGTGACTCGCCTGTGAGCGATGCCTTAGTGAGATGCAGAGGAAGGATTCTGCCTCTGGAACTGCAGAGGAGGTGCCAGCTTTTGTTCAGAACTGCTCCAGAGAAACTGCAGTGCTTTGTACCAGATCAGCAGGTTTCCCTGCCGTAAACCCTTTCAGTGATGTGCCCTGCTCGGTGTTTCCTGGCCAGGAGCTCCTGGTTTCAGCAGGCACTCTGGGTGCTACTGGAAATCATAGAACTGTGGAATCATAGAATGGTTTGGGTTGGAAGGGACCTTTAAAGATCATCTCATTCCAACCTGCTGCCATCCTCACCACCTACACAGCAAAGGGGACAGCAGTAATTGTGACTTAGGCACTCAGTGATATGTTCAGCTGTCTTCTTCTAATCACCCAAATAACCAATATTTTTCCAAATTTTCTCTGGCATTCTTCTGCAAGCATCTTTTCCAAGATGCAGAGTGTTTGTTTGGGAGATCTGTGGGATCTGGTAGTGCCAAGCATCCTTTTGCCAAAGTACCCATCTCTTTTCTTTCCTATGGTAATGATGATAAAAGTTTAGTCTCCATTGACAGCTACTTGTCTCCATTTCAAAGCATGGACAGGACTTGAACACAGGTACTTTGCAGGCACACTTAATACAAGTGGCATATGGAGGGTGAGATTTAGGAAAAAAACAAGATGAATTAAGGTGGAAACTGAATGTGAAGGAACGCCCTGCCGTTTTCAGGGTGCAGCTATTACGGCACTGGATGAGTGTGAACAGCTTTTCTCTGAAAGCAGCAAGTGTGCTGTTGATGGGATCACAAATACCACGCTTAGGAGAGTCTCAATGTGCAAACCTTGCACAAAGCCTGGAGCGTATTTCAGTGTCTGTGGTCAACTGAGCAGTCATAACCTGCACAAATTCCTCAGCTGCCTGAAATCAGGACAGGAGAATAGACTTGGGTCTCAGATGGGAAGAATGTATCACGTAAACTCTCCTTCCGTGGCGCTGACTCAGTTGAGCTGCAGCTGCACCAAGCGGAAGCTGCTGTCCCGGCAGACCTGCAGACACCTCTTCCTCTGCATCCTTCTGCTCTTAGGCATGAAGCACTTAAAGGCCTGTGTCACTCCCAGAATTAATTCTCATTCCTCCAGGAGTAGCCAGTGATGGTCACCTGTCCTCCCTCAGCCATGACAGCGTGCTCTGCTTTTCCCTCTGTAGGAAACAAAAGTCATATTAAACAGAAAATTATCACTTTACCATGAAATGTGTAAAAATAAGGGTTTTGTCTCGATGGAGATCAAAGGCAGCTTATAACAATCTCTACTTAATCAGGCTTAGCTTTAATGAAGTGAGAAATGGACCTGTATTATATTTAGGGTTATTACTTAATAAAGATTTTATACGGTCGCTCTTTAATGAGGAGTGATTGTCTAAACTCCTTACATTTTCTAGGACCTTTATGAGAAATGCATCTATCAATGAGAGATTTGTGCCTTCTCAATTATTACTGTGAAATAGATGTCAAAGCCCTGGGTAGCAAACCGAGTAGTGCACTCAGCAGGTGTACCACACAGCTGTGCATATGTTCTTAACATCTCTATTATAATATTCATTTTAACTATTGCTGCTTTATCTGTTAAATGCTTATTTTATGTTTTTCTCATCACAAGCCGTTGAAAGTAGATCTGTGTCGGGTAATGGTTCTGTAATTGTCAGGTTTCACAATGTCTGCAGTGGTGCCTGATCTGTGTAACAGTACAAACACTTCTGACTTTCAGGAAACAATTACGAAATGTACCATCCAGGTAATTATTTCATGTGTGATTGTTGTTTGTTCTCCAGTGAGCCCCTGACATACAACTGCCTCTCTCAAATTGAATACTGAAAGGAAAAGCAGATTTTAGAAGCGTCCTATTTAAAAAGCAGTGAAGCTGTCCGTCCCTAAATCTGCCTTGTAGAAATTGCTTTCCCGTTCATTTAGATTAATGAATAGGAGGATGTCAGGGAGGGGTTTTTGATTCCTGTTGCACCGTTCATTATCGGCTTCTCATCTTCCCGGGAGAGCTCCCGAACAGGAAGGGTCTGGAGCCCCAGTGGCACCGCAGGGAGCCCAAGGTCTGCTGTGTCCCCTCGAGTGCGGGGCCCTGCCCCGAGCTGTGCTCGCTGAGCCCCGGTGACCTCCTCGCACACTTGGGGACCAGAGTCTGTGCCGGCTGAAGCTGCGCTTGGCTTTCATCTGTTGCTGTTACACTTTGTTACACTAAACCTCAGGCATCCCCCGACCTTCCAAAACTTCTGTGCTCAGCAGAGACGGAATTCTTTTCATTTTCTTTCAATGAACTGCAAAAAGGGCCAAGTTCAGTGAATTGCTTTAAGCATTGCGTATATATAAGAATTGGGGCTGATTAATTTCTTTCTCTTCTTTTGCTTTTTGAACAGCAATGTTTTACACTTAGGAGTCCCCGGCTGTGATGAAAATGAGGGCAGGCTCAGGGAATACATGGGATGGGACATGAGATGTTATACTGGTAGATGGGCTTGGGTCTGCTTGCTTTGCTCTGTTTTCTGAGAATTTCATTATTCCTTCCTTCAAGTAACTTTTGGGCCTCTCTGGAAAACTCTCTGTCTTTGGACACAATAAAGTCCAAAATATTTTAGAAGTATAAAGTACTTAAGAGAGCTTTCAGTGATTTACATTTACAGCATCTTTGTAATTCCATCTATGAGCACTGTTGCATAACTACACCCCAAAGAGCTTTGGCCCTTCTGAAATACCTGGAGGTAACATTAAAGATACATTTTGGAATATGGCCAGGTCAAATGGTAGAGAGATTCTTTCATTTTGTGAGTTTTTCAGTGGCATTACAGTTGAGAGGGAGGTGTTTGTTTGCTGGCTGAATCCTGCAGGATGGTGTTTCCTTCCATGTGTGACACAGCAGTGACAACTGTGACAGTCAGTAAGGGCAGGGTTTGCCTCTCAGATAGGAATTTTATGGAAAGTGGGTTTTTTGTATTTCCCTTTTTGCTTTGGAGTCTTCTGCTGCAAAGTCACAGAAGCAGATTTTCCATCTTTATTTTTTTCTTTATTAGCCCAGACAGCACAGTAAACACAGCTCTTACGAGGTGTTGTGAAAAAGGAAGTTACACAACTTCCAAGAAGTGAAGCGAATATAAAATAACGAAGTCAGTGTGACTGTTCTCAGCCTTTTTGTTTTGCTTCTCATTATCTTGTAACTAAAGGGATTAAAATCAAGGACAAAGCAGACATCACTTCCTAACAGGATCTGTTTTGCTTTGAGCAGGCTGAGGGTGCTTTAGCCTGACACCAGGGAGGCCGTACATGTGTTCAGTTGTGACTCTGTTGTAGGAGCGAGGGTGCTCCAGGCAGGTGAGGCTTGTTCCCTGTGACCCCTGATGTCCCCAGAGATTGTCCCTGCCTGGGGACCTGACAGCCCTCAGCCCCTGCCACTGCAACCTCTTCACTTGTGGGGCATCAGAAACCCACAATCAGTCTGTAAAAATTCTCCTGTTCCATGTCAGATCTGTTCCTGCACACGCACCACCTGCAGGAAGATTGTCCATAACCAAGCCTGGGGTGGGGAGGCTCTGTCCACTCTGGCCTTGAGTACTTCCAGGGATGGGGCATCCACAGCTTCTCTGGGCAACCTGTGCCATGTACACACACATAGTTATATTAAAAAATATAACTTTTAAATATATATATAAAATGAATTTATAGAAATATATAAATAATAAACATATAATTGCATAAAATTATACACAATATACATATTGTATATATTATATACAATATAAAGTTATATAACATAATCTTATATAATATAGAGGGAATTAATCGGGCTTTAATCAGGTTTTAAGCTGCATTTCATTCTTCGGGAACCCCAAACATCTTCCCTCCCAACCAGCAATTGCGGATAATTTTAATTAAAGACAATTTTGAGCAATACCGCGTTATTTTTTGACCAAACCCGAATGACTACGACTAAACCTACGAGCGGGGTTTAGTCGGGCGGGCGTCACTCCCACCCACCGGAGCACAACACACACACAAGCCATGCGGCGGGCGGGGACCTTCCACCGGCCGGCTCGGCTCCGGGGCTGGCCCGGCTCCGGGGCTGGCACGGCACGGCTCGGCTCGGCTCGGCTCGGCGGGTACCAAAGCCGGCCCCGGCCCCTTGTTGTCGCCTGGCAACGGCGGGGCGGGGATGCTCCAACTGTTGCCGCCCCGCGGGGCCGCCGCCGCCTGTCGCCGCGCTCCGCCCGCCCTCGCTGCGGGGCGGGGACGGGGCGTGGGGACGGCACCGACCTCCCGGCGCCGAGCCAGGTACGGGCAGCCCGGCGGTAGCAGCAGGAGGAGGAGGAAGAGGAGAAGGCGGGCGCCGCTGTCTCCGGGGTGAGGAGGAAGTTTGCGGCGCGGTTTTTGGGGGTTTTCCGCACCGCAGCTCCCGCTCTGCCGCTCCGGGGAACCCGCGCCGGGGCTGCGGCGTGAGGAGAGGGGGATCCGTGATGGAAGGGGGATCCCTGAGGGCGCTCCGCTGCCGTGGGGATCCAGGAGGGAGGGGGGAAAGCGTCTCTGGGCGTTTTGGTGCGGTATCGGCGTTTTCGTGAAACGCATGGAATTGCAGGTAGAGTGAAACCCTGCTGAGTGGTTGTGGGGTTTTTTTGGTTGGGTTTTTTTTGTTGTTTTTTTGGGGTTTTTTTTTGGTTGGTTGGTTGGTTGGTGGGGTTTTTTTGGTTTTTTTTTTTGGTTTTTGTTTTTTTTTTTTTTTTTTTTTTTTTGGTTTTTTTTTTTTTTTTGTTTGTTTTTTTTTTTCTTTTTTCTTGTTTGCTAAAGGAGGGGATTTTCGCTCCAGAGTTGTGTGTGCTGGAAGGTTGGGCTCACTATGGAAGTGAGCGGGTACTGGGAATATTGTTATATGGGCAAATCTATAACCGTATGTGTGTGTCAGCAGCGGTGTGGGGTGAAATGGGGGTGTTGGGGAGGAAGGGGATGTCTTCCTGCATAGCTGAGCCTCTTCCAGCTCTCAGCTCTGTAAGCTGGAAGTGCCCAAATACATGGGATTTAAACCTTTAGAAGGGGAAGAGGAGAAGAAAAAGTACTTTTTAAGGATGAATGCAAGCAGGAGGCTTGCTCTGTAATTATTTTCTGTGGCACTGGCGAAGTCTTTGGATTGCCATTCCTTATTGTTGAATGTTTTTAATACCCAAATGTGGTTCTGAATGCATTTGCTGGCTCCGGGATGCTGGTGACATAGGCAGAAAGAAATGATTTGCGGTTGGTGTGTGGCTGTGACAGCCTGTGCTGGAACCACAGATATTCCCTGTACCCTCGTGCGGGGCCAGCATTGCCGCGATGCGGTGGGTGAAGTGGTTCTGCCCCCGATGGGCCTGTGAGATGTGTTTGGCAGCCTATGAAAGCAGCTCACAGCAGAGATCTTGTAGATGTGAGCAGTTCCTGGCCTGGAGTTTGTCGTGTCTCTGAAATGGAGAAGGGTAATTGTGCTTTTCTGTTAGGCAGAAGTGACGTGTGGTTGGAGATCCCGGGGCAGGCAGGCACCCTCCTTGCTTTGTGCTGTGCTCATTTTGAGGTGGAATTTTAGTTTGAGGTTGCTGCTTTGGTAGTAGCAGTATTTTCACTGCTTGCGGCAGATTTGTAAGGTTGGTGGCTTTGGGGGCAGAGAGAATGTTTTATTTTCATGGTATTCTGCTGATTTATCGACTTAGGGTAAGGAGGGGACACAGATGGGAGAAAACTTCTGAAATTGGTTCAGAATAGACCCTCTAAACGTCAACTCCATGGTATCTGTATCCAGTATATTATATTATTACCTGTATACCAGTATAATTTGTGATTATTTTGATAACTTTTGCCATGTTATCATAACTGCCTCTGTTGAAAATAGGTTTATTCCATTCAGATGACATGTGAACAGGGGGGCTGCTCCAGTGATGGGACTGCATTGCCCTTTCCCAACATAAGTTATTTTTCTGCCTGTGACCCTTCGGATTTTTGGGGGAGATGGGGAATAACTTGGTGTCACCACCGAATATGTGCAGTAGTGGGGAATATTATTCTTACAACTGGGCACAGAAGGAGGGTGGAATTTCTATTGAGTGTTTGGCAGTGTCTGCCCAAACTGAGAGGAGCTTGAGCTGTACCCAACTCAAGATGTGGCAAGCAGTTTTAAAACCATTTTTAATGGGCTTCTTTTAAGTTTGTTATTTGAAGAATTGCTGCAAACAGCAGCAAGTCTCCCAGAAGCCACCTGATGTGCAGATGTTTCTCAGCTGTGGTTGTCTTGACAGGGCTCTTACCACCAGGGTAGTTGGGGAATCTTTGCCATGTGCAAAACCTGCAAAACAAAACATTTCCCATGCCAAAACTGCGCTGGGAATGGAATTGCATTGCTCCAGTTATTGATTAACCAGTGCTGTTACATCTGTCGAGCACAGCTTGATCTTAACTTTTTCTTTTAAATACACTCTCTTAGTGAAATATTTTAAGTAGTTACTAAACTAATCATAGGTTGTTACTGAATTATCCACATATTAATATCCTCAAATGCTCAGCATGTTTACATAGCTGATCCCTTAAAATTCTGAAATGCAGCATAATAATGTCACTCACTCCTTTTGTTCTTTCTTTAGTAATTTAGGTTGATTGCTGCACCAAACACAGGACAGGCTCTGTAAGTGCTTCCTGACAGCACAGAACTGTGCTTTGGGCACTGTGTTCCAGCTAATACTGAGTTCTGCTGGTTTGTGGAAGGACTCTCTGCATCTGGCTCTACTTTGAATTGTGTTTTCAGTGTGCAGCCTAATCTTATAAATGATTTCTACTTGTTTCCTATCTGCTTTGTCTGTACAGGTTCAAGGGTATCTCCTGCCTATGTGTATTTTACTGTGTAAATCAAAAAAAACCAACTTATTGACCACAAGCCAGGGTTTATGATCAGTGCATTCTTAGTTCATGTTTGTCATGTGTGGAGCTCGATGATGTGCTTGGCAGCCCTTCTGCAATTAAGTGCTTTAACTTGACTCTAGAAAATGAAAAAAAGAGCAGGTTTGGGAGAGCCTTTGTTTAAAAAGAAATAAAATGTCTTTTATAAATACAGGGGGAGACTAAATTTTTTTAAAAAATTGGCATTTGCAACTTTTCTGGGTAATGGCTGCAATTCTGGTTATTCCTGGAGCAGAAATGCCTTAACCTGTGGTTTGCCCAGCCACCAGCTGAAGAGCAGCCAAGGTCCTGCAGCCTCTTTCGTCTAATGAGGAGCTCTTCAGAGCTACTTCAGTATTTCTTAAACATGAAGTAAATTACCTTTTAGGCTTGTCGGCATTCAGAGTGACCAATGAGCTCTGGGAAGTGTTTCTGTATAAACTACAGCAAAGCCACATCCTTAATGCTTTCCCTCTGCTTGCCAACATAAACTACTCCTCATCAGGCATGGCTGGACTTCTTACTGTGTTGGAGAAACTCGAGATGTTTCTTTACCTCTTGGGGTCTGAAATTGCTCCCATTCCCCAAGCATCCCTCCCTGCTGGAGACTGCAGTGTAATCTAACCCGGGTGGGTGGCAAGACAGAAGTATGAGTTGTGAGGTAAAAATCTCTTTTTTTTTTCTCCTTTGTTTTCCTTTAAATGGCTTTATTTCCTTGTGTTTGCTGGAGACTAGACTTGCAGTAGTATAGAAAATAAATGCAAAAATTATAATTTCCGAATTCCTTGGGGGAAGGGAGTTTTACCAGTGTTCCTGTGAATAATTAGCTCAGACACAGGCAGAACTGTTCTGCCTGGGACAGCTTCTTCCTGTTCTTCACGCTGCTTGTGCCTAATGGTGCTGTGGAGGTGCCAGGAGGTGCCTCCTCCTTTCTCCTCACCCAGGGGCTGGGGCAGCACTGAGTCGGCTCATGGAACTCTTCACCCTGTGCCTGCAGCAGCCCAGGGCAGGTGTGATGCAAATGTTTGTTATTTGTGGAGTCCCCGCGGGGTGACCTTGAGGCTTCTCAAAGGAAAACATGTTGGCGTGTGAGCTCAACTGTCCCCCGAGCAGCAAACACCACTGGCAAAGAGCATCTTGTAACTTCGAGTTGGTTAATTACTGGTCTGAACTGAGAAGTGATTGCTGAACTCTGCCCTAGGCATAAGGATATTTTATTGAAAGCAGCCTTCGGCTCTCTTTGTCACAGCCTAAGTGTTCCCTTGTGCCATTGCTTCAAAATAACGTAATCTGAGCATTCCTGTGACCCTTGGGCTTAAGACTGATCTGTACTGGGGGCTCTTTGGGGTGCCTCTGACCGTGAGCTGCAGCTCTGTGTTTGCTGTGTGAGGAGTGCTGTGACACCTGGCCAGGGCACAACCCAGGGCACAGTTTTGGCACCAGGTGTTCCTGCCAAAGGAATGGTGGATGCTGCTGCCCACAGTGTGCCAGAGCTGCCTTCGCTGGCCCTGCTGGCAGGTTGAGCAGGGGCTGAGCTGCAGTCTCAGGCAACAAACCCAGTGAGAGTTTGACGTTTTCTGTCCTCTCTCCCTGGTACTGCTGTTCTGACTTTAAAAATAGAATGAGATTGTCTCATCTCAAGGCAAAGGCTTCTCAAGAGGGTTAATTATGTCACATTTATTATCAGTTCTGCAGATCTTTTTAGGCAAATATGAGTTGGGGTTTTTTTTTTGTTTGTTTGTTTGTTTTTTTAAGTTGTATACCAGCTTTTCTAAACCAAGGTCTGCAGCACTCCCATACACAGCATGAAGGTGATGCTCATTTTGACCTACAGCTGCCTGACCCAGGTGCCCTGTCCAGAGGGAGGGGGTGGCAGGGGGTACCTGCTATGGGCTGTCCCAGCAGTTCACTCCGTGGGAAGGGCCATGACACCAGTCTGAGGAGGTCTGGCTGCTTGCAAAGTCACAAGCATTTCACTCTAGAATCGTTACCAGAGACTTTCCAGGTAATTAGATCTCGTTTCTGCTCTTAGTGGAGTGGACCTTGGGAAGTTTCCTCAGTGATGTTTCCCACATTGCTTGTAGCATGTCAGCATGGCGCCACTTCACACTACTTTTTCTAGATGTGTGAAAGAAAAAGGAAACTGTCTTGCAGTTCAGAGGTAAAAGTGTCTTAAGCAATGCTGGAACAAGGTACCAAACAATGTGGTGGGTTTAAACCTGAACTCTGTTGATGTGCTGGCCCCATCCATGCTGAAGGTAATGTACTCTTTTTCCTACCACTGCAGATTAGGATGTTTTTTCATCTGCAAAGGGATTCTCCTTGCTTTGATGACCCGCCAGTGATGGCTGATGAATGTGTGATAGTCCAGTAGTGGGAAGCACCCCAGGGAGTGATGGGACACAACTTCAAAGTAAAGGGAAGAGATTTTTATTTTTTTACTTTCTTTAGAGGATCAAATTAGCAGTCTGCTAAAGCCTTTTAATGTTAAAACTTTCAGAGCATAAACAATGACCTGTGAAAAGGAGTCTTGGATCTGGACCGTGCATATGATGAAGTTTGGCATCTCCATTATGGCCAATTAAAGTGACAGCAGAGTGTAAACACTCCTGACTCCTGCGTTCCCTGCTGGCTCCCGGCTGCACTCGGCCTTTCTCCTCTGCCTTGGAAAAGGCACAATGTCACTTTGAACTTCCCAGCCAGGGCACAGAGCAGCCTTTCAGAACCCCGGTGCCCTCTCCTCATGTGGTTCAGCAGGGACAGCCCAGAAGCTGAAGCTTGGTCTTGCAGTTGAAACCTGTTGTCCTTGAATTGCACAATTGTACGAGAGACAGATGTTGTCCTGCAGAGGGGAGAGAGGCTGGCAGTGCACTGCAGCACAGGCTTGCCCTCTCTCTGGGGATTCTTCACTGCATTTCCAGGATGCTGTCCAGCACTTGATCCAAGATCTGGATCTTGGGAATAATCTTGCCCCAGAAGTTCTTCCAATACCCACAAACAATGTGTGAAGCTTTGCCTTCACAGAATCACAGAATGTGTAGGTTGGAAGAGACCTTCAAGATAAATGCCTTAAAATGGAGCTTCAAATATTAGAATTGTGTAACTAAACAATCACAGGATGCATTGACCAAACTAACTTGTGGCCCTAGTTAGCTTCTTATTTGAGGAGCTTAGTGGAATAACAGTGCTCTGCACGCTCATCTTGAACTTGGAGAGATTTTATATTCCCAGTTATATGGGGAAGTCTCCAGTTATATGGGGGTGTTCTTCCGTGTTCTGCAGGCAGGAGATGGAAGCAGTTTCTGTGACTTCCTCCCTCCCCTACCAGCCTGCCCATGAGCAGCCTGCTCTTCCCTGTGCACAGGCACAGAACCTGGGTGAGAGGCGGATGTGGGCAAGAGGGAGCCGGCTGTGGGTGAGACCTCACTCACATCATGGACACAGATGCACATATGTAGTCTGACTTAGTGCTCCTACATTTTCCTCTTCTGTCTCTTCCTCGTCTCTCCTGTTCCCATCAGATCAAAGGGTAGATCAGCACCTCCCCACCTCTGCCTGACAACTGAAAAGGAAAGGAAATACCCTGGGGAAAACCTGTGCTTTAAACAAATGTTCATAGCCCACTTGGTGTAAATATGCAAATGTTTGTAGAGGAGTGGCTGTTTCTATAACACATTAGTGAGAAATGCTTCACACCCTTCTTTGTCAGTCGGTAATTAAGAGAATGCTTGCCTTCCAATGCAGTGGCTGCTTAAATAAACATGAGAGAGCCTGGATTTTCTCTTATGATGGAGTGCAACAGTAAGTAACTTTCATCTGAGACCAAGCCTGGCACACCACATGGCACCTCTTCCCTTCCAGTTGTGGTGAGGTGACTTTTCCTGTGCTGGGAAAAAAGTGGCTGGGGAAGGTGCAGGGACTCAGACTGTCCCAGAGCAGATTCAGCTTGTCAGAGGGGTCAGAGGCATGATCCTGGTGAGGGAAGGGCCATGGCTCATCTGCATGGGGCATTTCTTGTTTCTGGTCGTGTGTGATGGGTCCAGCACTTACTAACCAGATTGCACAGTGGTGGGATACTTGGATCCTCTTTTCTTCCTGTCTCCTCGGGCATACTGTGAGGCTGTCTAAATGTCAGGGGTGCTGGTGATTTGGCTGTGATTGGAGTGAATTTTAACGAGGCTGCTCTTCAGCATGAATCTATTGATGTAGGCATGTCATGTAGCCTGTCTGTCAGCCAAGTTTCTAGCTTTCAGCTGCCTTCTATGCATATTTTGGAGATTGCTACCAACCAGTGAGGTCACTGCAGGGCAAGGCAGAGCTCTATTCCCATAGCCACCTAATGCTGACACTGCTGTCCTGCCCCACAAGGATCAGGAGGAATCCATGGGAATCTCTGTCTTCTGGCTCCTGCTTCTGTTTGGGGTGGTTGTTGCAAAGGCAGGCTGGGCTTACTCATCTGCCTTCAATGCAGCCACACAATGCCTCTTCCGAGGAAGGGAATTCATTAAGTTTCTGTGAAGTGGCCTTGGATCTGTGGGCAGCAGGTGCTTCTATAGAGCAAACTGTTGCTGAATATTCAACAGTTGCTATACAAGCGTCTGGCCGGCTGCCTGTGAAGCACTTGGAGTTATCTTGAGCATCCGATTAGATAAAGTGCAAACCACTTAGGGCTTTAAAGCTACCCGCAGCTATGTTGTGTTGGTGGCATTTTAACATTCAGGGTTGGGTTTTCTTTTTATGAGAATCTTCTAAGATCATAAGCAGCAACTTTATCTCTTTTGACTCAGCCAACAAAGAAGGGAGCTGCCTAGGAGAATGTCAACCCCAGTGACTCATATTCAAGTCGTCAGATCCTCATTCTCTTGCTGGTTTCTGCTAATGACATGTGCACTGGAAACAAATGACTCAGGCTGGAAGTGTCTATTCATCTTTAAACTTCTTAAACTCTCCTTAATCTCAAGTTAGCTCTTTTAAGGCTACCTGAAAAACACTTGTTCTTGTCAACCTCTAATTTGGTACATGGAATCTAATTTGGTACTGTGGATATCTAAACTATGAAGGGATAATTTGAGAGGCTAATGCATGCAATCAACCTTTTTATTTTTTCAGTTTAATTTCTTTAGGTGTGGTTTGTAAGCAGCTTGTGCTAGATGTCATCACTGGAAGTATACTTCTGTGAGAAACCACGATCACTGAACAATTACAGCTTCAGATAGCTTACAGCTTTACTCAGTAAGGTGTGGATGCTTGTATATTGTTTACCAGCGACAGGCCCCGCTTCTGTTGTCTTGTAAAAGCTTCCTTAACCTGTATTAGTTGTTTTAAAGATGCTTTGTCTGTGTTCTCCTACTGGTTATTTAGGCCACAGAAGGAAGAGTTTTAATTAAATATGTGATTGTACAATTGCACTGGAGGCTGGTTTCACCCAGGGAGCTGAAGTGGTGTCACCCGAGTTCCATGCTTTACAGAGTCTGTCCCCATGTGGCAGGAACATTGCATTATCAGTGATTTCACACCCCTAAACTCTCAAAGCTCAGTGCTGGAGTGTGTAGTTCTTACCCACAGGGACCAGCATGCAGGCTGGAGCTCGGTGGCTGTTTCTGGCCCTGGCTGCTCTACATCACCTGGAATTGTGTTAGCACCAATTAGAGGTGGACCTTGAGCTCTTCAAAGTGTGAATCGACAGCTACTGGAGCTGAGCCCTCCTGCTCCCGGCACGGTTATTCGTGGTGCTGCTGCTGGCTTTAAAGGGCTAAGGTCTTCATTGTGTGGTTTGGCTGCCTGGTGCTCGGGGAGCAGCTGAGATGTGCTTCCTAAACACCCACTTGGTTTGCATCGGGTACTGGGGTCGGGCCAGGTTTATGACGAGGGTCCTTGCAAACCTGGGATGTGACATCTCCTCGAGGATGGGATCAGCAGGAGGGAGGACCTGCTTCCAGGAGGGTTCCAAGTTTGGCAGTGAGGCATTTCAGAAGATGTAAAGCAGGTGTTGAGGCTTATGATGGATCATTGCCTCCAAAAATTATTCTTTTCATCTTTGTGGTGGTTTTTTGTTGGGGTTTTTTTTTTTTTTTTTTTTTTTTTTTTTTTTTTTTTTTTGGTGGTGTGTGGTTGTGGGGTTTGTTTTTGTTTTTGTTTTTTTTTTTTTTTTTTTTTTTTGTTTTTTTGGTTTTTTTGTGTGTGTTTTTTTGTTTTTGTTTTTTTTTTTGTTTGTTTGTTTTGGTTTTTTTTGTTGTTTTTTTTTTTTTTGTTTTTTGGGGGTTTTTGGGGTTTTTTTGGATTTTTTTGGTTTTTTGTTTTGTTTTGTTTTGTTTTGTTTTGTTTTGTTTTTTTTTTGTGTGTGTGTGTGTGTGTGTGTGTGTGTGTTTCCAGGGAGCTTTAAAGTGCAGGAATAGAGGAATTACACTTAGGAAAAGAATCCCTGGCACTGAGCAGGCTGGGGACAGTGTATTTGTGTGCTGTAGGTGTGGACCAGCTCTCCCATACAAGTAAATGTGTGAAGGTTCCCAGAAAGTGACAGGGGGGAAGTGAGCCCTCAGCCCATAGAGATGACACTGCACATTTAATTGCTAATGGACTCTTCAAAGAGCACCTCACCTGCTATTAATAGAAAAAACAAATGTATGGTGTTACCTACGGGGAGCAAAAAGGGAGTCTTTCGTGATCTTCTTGACCTTTCCTTTCTTGTGTTAATTTGTTTAATACCAGGGAGATTTTCCCGCTGTAAAAACTTGCTTAAGCAGAGACTTTTCCAAGACCTCTGAAAAAGACATGCTAATTGGGGAGCTTCAGGGATCCGCTGTACTCCTTGCCCCTCTCTTTCCCTCCTGGATCAGACTTTACCAGCTGGTACAATTCCATAATAGCAGTCAGCCTTTATTGCGTTAAACTTGTTAGGAAAATAGGAGGTAGTCTGTGCCTTGTGGGGCTCAGCGTGGGGGAGGAAAACTTCGGGAAAATGTTTGATAAATAAACAGTTCTGTGTACTTCTGAAACATTGTAATTGCTCTTAGCAGTCTTTGCTTTTTCAACACCTATTAAAAAGACGTACTGCTTGTGCTATTTGTAGGTCCCGGGGTACTTTGCAAAGAGCACCAGTGGCGTTGTCCCTGCTTGCTTTGGGAGGGTGTCCGGTGCAAGTCAGATGTGCTGAGCAACCCGGGGCTAAGGTGAGGCAGGCTGCAGGACTGGTGTCTGACCTGCCAAACCACGGGCTCGCTGGGGATGAGGGGCTCAGAGCTATAAATCTGATTGCATGAGGCTGCGTGGTTTCAATAAATACTACATGGCATAGAGCAAGGGTAAATCCTTTGGGATGTCTCTTGAAGCAACACCTCAGGAAAGTTTCAGGCATAATAAAGCTGATGCAGAAAAGTGGGAAAAGGCTTTTTGAATAGTGCCAGGTGTCTCACCTTGCTTGTTAATCTGGAAGGCTTGTTGATAGCTCAGCTAGAAAAGCGTCCAGGTGTCTGCGTTGAGTGTGTACCTGGAGTTTCAAACACAGCAGGCAGTGCTGTCCTTTTCCCTGCTGGGGTATTCATTAGTTAATGAGATTTGAGCAGGTGGGGTTGTTTGGAATTTCTTCAGCCTCCATACGCTAGCAGATTTCACAGTTATAAGAACTGGTATTTCAGGAAAAAAAAGTGGATGGTGAGACCTGCATTTCTGTTAGGAGTTTCTGCAAATCTTGAAAAGCTGCAGCTTCTGCCTGACTCTTTTCCTGTTGAAGTGGAAAAGGCAGTTTGTATCATCAGCACAGAACATCACTGGTTCTGCAAAAGGGAGTTTGAGCCTCCTTGGCTCCACCAGGAGTGTCCAGAGGCTGTGGGGGTGGACTTGAAGCTGAGCTGTGTAAGTGGTGGTGCCACTGGGCCAGTGTCCCAACCAATGTGCTCACCAGCAGGGCAGGGAGTGCTGGTGATAGTGCCAATGCCTTGGGATTCCTGGGAGGGGTGGCAGTTGTGCCTAAACACGAGGTATATCCCTGGATGAAGTGCTCCATTCCTTGTGCCGATGAACTCAGCTTCAAAAGCTTCACTTGCTAGCAGTAGCTCCGTGGTCAGGCTGCCTGTGGAGCTTCCAGATGAAGCTTTGGAGTGGAGCTCTGAGTCAGGATTTGCTCTGCAGCTCTGAGATATTTATGTCATGCTGGATGGGAATTGTCAAAGCAGCATTGTGTGGCTGCTTATCAAAGGATAGAGCAAAATCTTACCCTTTGTTTTTTCAATTAAGAATTTTTATTTGTGCCTCAGGGACAAGCAAATAGAACCCAGCTTGTCTTGGCTATTCTTAGTATTCGTGGGGCAGGAAGGGGAGGGAGAGGGCAAACAGCAAGAGCAAGGAGTTGCAGTAATGAGAATGATGTCTTATTTTAGTTGATATTTAATCAAGACATGTGGTTCCAGGAAGCAGGAAGAGATGATTTTGCCTTTTTTTTTTTTCCCTGCTCTTATATATCTTTGATTATCACCAAGACTTAGCCTAAACAATTTAACACGTGCCAATTTTTTTTTCACTTTACAAATTTTTGTCCATCCTCAAAGACAGAGTAAACTTATTAGGCTTATCTTATTTTGCTTTTCTTTAATCTGTAATATTAATAAGAGGACTAACTCTTGGTGACTAATGTATTATCATCTCTCAAAAGATGCCTAATTTTGTTATAAAACTTTGAGGATATTTATTACTTCAAGTACATTTTGTTAGTGAATTAGGGTAAAACTGACTGCATTTTATAGCTGGGTGTTGTGTCCTCCTCTCCTGTGAAGTCCGAGAAAGTCCTTGAGCCCCTCTGGAAGCTACAGGCTACTTTATTGGCTTGCAGGAACCGGCTTTGTAAAGCAGGTCGGCTTTTTGTTTCATGGCTTTTATTCAGTACCACTCTTGCTTACCAGTGCATCCAGAGAGTGTCTTACTGCTTTTCCTGTGTCTGCTGAGCTGCCTTAAGGGGCGATCTGAACTGACTCCCGATTTCCCTCGTGCCAGGGCGGTGAGATCCAGGACTGCGCCTACTTGGACAGCGAAAGCGCCTACAGTGAGTCGGAGCTGTTTCCTGATGAGGACGCGATGACTCTGGCCCAGCAGGAGGTTCACCATGAGTCTGACATGGACAGTGCCATCGAGAGCGCCCAGAGCTCCGAGGCCTCGGACGTCTGCCGGAGCGAGGACAAGGACGGGCTGCTCGGGGGGCTCTTCCTGCCCGGGGACAAGTGAGTGCTGCTTTTGCTCCCTGCCAGGAGCCTTGATGTGGCTAATGCCTGCTGAGGGAGGCTGAGGATGGCTGATGAGTTTAGAAATTTAACATCCGTTTACAACATAAGGGGGGATGGATATCCAGGTCCTCTAAGTGGCTTAGATGGTCTCAGTCCTGGCTCCTTTTGGCCCGTTCTCTGAAAGCTCACAGGACTTGGATGTTGCGTGTTGAAGCAAAAGCATTGGGTCTCTCCAGAACAGATCACTGCATTAGCATCCCCCAAAAGGTTCTTTGCTGTTGCCATAAGCTTTATATGCTGGAATTAAAACAAATACTTCCTGCAGAGCAGTTCAGTATGGGGAATACTGCTGCAGTCTTTTGTACATCTAGTTACCTGATGTTGTGGGCTCTGCTGATTTGCTTTGCAACTTCATGTACCAAGTTAATTCTTTGTGTTTCTAATTTTCCATAACCTTTATTATGCAGCAGTAAGTTGTGTTTAACACTGGATGTCCTGGCATGTGCCTGTGTAACCATAGTTTGCTGTTAACACTTGTGTCTCTGTAACTCTAACTTGACTCTTCCCAGGGGTGTACACCTGGGAGTGCTGGCTAAAGATGATTGTGGGGGAAAAGGACCCAATTTGGTTTAATCCTGCTTTGAACTGAATTAATGCAGTTACCACAGGACAGAGCTCAGCTGGGCTTGCTTTGTAAGCCTCTGCCTTGTCTTCCCTATTTTTGGCCTATCATCTTGATTTGTGCCTCTTGAGCTTTGTTTGTTGTTAAGGCAGCCTTTCTCCTCTCTCCTGGGCCTCCTCAGATGTTCCCTGTGCTGCCTCATTCCTGCCCTGCTCCTGAATTTCTCATCTAGCTCAGTTTGGGCCTTCTCCCATTTGCCCAAGCAACCTCAGAGACTTTATCAATGTATTTACAGTTTCCATCAGCTCTTTGTCAAACTTGTCTCCTTGGCTTGCCATTCCCAGTTCTTCAAAGCCCTATCTTTGTGCTGACTGACTTTTTCCCATGCTGTATTTGAATTTTTTTTCCTCCCAGGTGTGCCAGTCAGGCTCTTGTGAAGGAGGTGGACAAAGCATTGTGCTTTTTGTACTCTCCTTCTAGGGCAGGCAGGAGCTACCAAGAGCTACCGTGCTACTACTGATAGACCTTGATTTATACTCTGAGACCTCCTCAGCTTTGGTAAATCTGTGAGGGGAAAGCACGAGAAGCTTCATGCTGTTGTGTAAAAGGAGGCAATAGAGCTATTTACTTTGGGCAATAGAGGGATTTAATTTGCTGCTTGCTGAAGAAGCAGGTGGGTTGTGTATCAGGTGTGTCAGCCCTCTGAAATCCTGTTCTGAAGAACAGGAGATTACCTTCAAAAACAAACAAACAAAAACCCTCAAACAAACAAAAAAAGCACCAAACACTTGAAAATTCCCTTCAGAATGTGTTAGAATGAGGAAAATCTGTCACTTTTAGCTATTCCTTTGCAAATGAATGTGTGATTTCTAGCCTCTGATCTTGGTGGAAGTGTTACAAGGAGCTTCTCCCCAAACTGACTTGGTGTAACTGCAATTGAGATGCAAACAGCAGTAGAATTGATTGTAAGATCTCCCAAGAACTTATCAATACACAGTATGTCCATGGCACAGCAGCACTTAATGAATAAATGTTAGTGTGATATGTTGAGCTTCTCACTAATCCCTCAGCCAAGGGGTCTTGTTAGATAAGTTTGATCTATTTCTAGTATGAATATTCCTACATTCATCCTTCAGTAGTGTGCCTGGCTTGACTTGTCCTAATTTCTGTTCATGTGAATTAGATAAATGAGTTGCAGGTTATAAATGGATCTCATCAAAACAGGGGAAACAAAAGAGCATACAGCTGAAATGTTGGCAGGCTTCCTCTGCTACTAATTGCTTTTGGAGGGAAGGGATATGCAAATGATGCTTGCACCATCCACCAAAGGAGCACATGCATCTCTTGTTTACAGCTCACAAGTGGAGTATTACAGGAAGAGGACTCTCCCTGTAGAGAAGTTGAGAGGCTCAAGGTAGACTCAGAAGAAATTTAGGAGGAAATATTGTTGAGCTGCTGGAGAACAGTGTCACCTGGGAGCTACTGTCCCATGGCTCATCTGATGGAGCTGGAGATACGAGCACTGTGCACTGAAGCAAAGGGAGAGAAGAACTTAACCTGACCTGCTTTAAGTGCAGATTCCAGTAGTGCCTGGTCTGTACTGCAGAGGCCTTGGATTCGGTAGTGGAGGGAACAGTTGAGCAATGCCAGGGCAGCAAGGTGGGACCTGAGCAAACCTGTGTAAAACAGCTGCACTCTGCAGCTGCACTGCACTGCACAGGGCAGTCTGGACCCTGTGCACTCTCTGCAGCCACCTTGCTCTGTTTTATTAGATTTGATGTGCTCAAAACTGCTCTGCCAGCTGTTTTCCTCTGGTGCTTGATTCTGCTGATCTGTTTACCTCTGTTCCCTCTTTCTCTGAAGTCACAGGGCTCTGCCAGTCCCTACCCATTTAACATCATTCTGTGTACTTTCCTGGTAGTTACACAGCCTTTTCTTGTGGTCCATATCTCCTCTGAAAGACAGAATTTGTCCTGATGGAAGGAAGGGCAGGAACCCAGCCTCCATTAATCATGTCAGTAGCTTTAGTGACTCTCTGGTAAGTGGTGAGCTGAGGTTTCTTTCTGACTACGCAGAGGAGAGTGGCTGGAATTCCTGGGATGTGGGAGCAGGTGTATCTGGATTGCTGGGAAACTATCTGATTGTGGAATAGAGTGACAGGCTCTGTCTTACACATGTTCCTCTCGCTATCCCATGCATTTTGGAGCTGTCTGCATGGTTCCTGCATTCAGAGCAGAAATCTCCATGTGCTCTTCACATGGAAGTGGTGGCTGAGGATCATCAGTGTGCTCTTTAAAGCAAAATGGTTTGTGTTGATCCAAACTTGTCACACACAGGTACCTCGTTCATAGATTCTCACGCTCTTGTCTCTCAAGGCACTCTTTCAGCTGCACATCAGGTACATTTAGCACTTCAGGGGTTTAGCACAAAGGTGGGTTACAGGTCCAAAGAGGGGACAGCCTGTGAAGGTGGAAGGTTCCATATGAGGTGAGGTGCTATCAAAGTCGGCCTTCGAGATGTTTTGACCTCTTGTTTCAGGTCAAGTCCTCACAACCCTTCTGCAGCATCTGACCTCTCCACTTATTCCACCGCCTCCCTGATCAGTAATGAAGAACAGTTTGAAGACTATGGGGAAGGAGATGATGTGGATTTTACTCCCAGTAGCCCATGCCCTGATGATGAGACCAGAACCAACGCCTACTCTGACCTTGGCTCATCTGTATCTTCCAGGTTGCTCCTTATTCATTAACAAACAATTTTTCATTTTTATTCTTCTCTGACCATAGCAGAGTTTACACTGGTTAGATAGACCCAGCTTAAAAGCAAAATGTTATCAGTTCATTTCCTGCCCTCACATTGACAGTCTGCATTTAATAATAAGAGCTATAGCAAATATGTTGTTTCTGATAACCTCTGTTGAGTTGTGTTGAAATAAATGGACTATTTTGTTTGTAGAGGTATCTTTCTATTGCAGACAATAATTCCACAGTTCAGGGCTAGTAGTGGAAGAGATCTGCTGCAAAGGAAACTAACTCAGCATTACATACCCACCCTGATGCAGGGAAGATATACAAGAGAGCTGTTTCCATTTAGTGTCCTGATAATACAAATCCTTAGCACTAATCTGTGAGGGGAACTGCTGCTATGTGTTCAGGGGGTTATTTGAAACAAGCATCCTATTGACTTGGAATGTCTTGGGAAATATAACCAAGTAGCTGCTGTCTGTTAGGAGCCAGAAATGCCATAGCAGTGCACTTGCCTCCTGCATGTATCCTCACTCTCTGCAGCTCTTACGTCCTGTGGCTGAGGCAGGTCCAGATTTTAGAGTCCTTCCCCCAAGCAAGGGAACAGGTGAGCAGGGTTGGGAAGAGCTGAGCATGAAGATTCTCTAGGATTAGTCCGCTTGGATCAATAGCACACAGAGGTCTTGTCTTCATTGCTAACACAGGACAAGTTCACTGCATCCTTCTGTTCTGCATGCGACCCCCACGTGCTCCCCTCTGTTTCCAGCATTTTTTGCAATCCAGCCTGGCCACCTCTCTCATGCATGCAGAGCCAGACCCTTCTCCGCTGCCTTTTCATGATGATGGCTCCTATCTTTCATCCCCTCTTTCCTCAGGTTTATGCAGCACTTTCCTTTCTCATTCCTGGGGCTCAGTGCACATCATGCCATGATTGCTCTCTTTTATTTGAGTTTATTTTCTCTTTATCATACCAAGAGGTATTGCTATCTCCTCTATAGACCTGTGTCCACTTCTCCCTTCCCCCTCATTCCAGGGCTCCTTTCATCCTGCCACCTGAGGGGGTTTGTGTGACTTCTTACCAGACCACTCTGTTTTTCATCTTCCTGCCTTTCTTTTTGAGAGAAGACTCTTCAGGTTGCATGCTGGCCTCTAGTGGGAAGATGGGCAAGATGAGAGGGGGACATTGCTGAGGTTGAATATACTCATGTAGCTGCCTTTGCCGTGTGCATCACAGTGGACCCCATGTACCTTTTGCTGTTCTTCTGGTTACCCAAACTGATTCTTTCCACTGCCACCCAGAAACATCCACATCCTCTGGAAGGCCTCAGCTCAGACAGGTGGACTTGCCCTAAGAGTAGCATTGGCCATCATCAGCTCTGACATAGATGAGCTGTGGTTAGAGATGGTTCTTCAAGTCCTCCATCTGTGATTCTGACACACAGACACATGAGGAAAACCTGTTGTGGGTTGGTTACTACAGCCAGTAATGTCTCTCCTTTCCTGCAAACAGTGCTGGCCAAACCCCACGAAAAATGAGACATGTTTATAACAGCGAGTTACTGGATGTTTACTGCTCACAGTGCTGCAAAAAGATAAATCTCCTCAACGATTTGGAAGCCAGGCTGAAAAATTTGAAAGCAAACAGGTAAGCAGCCTATTGCACTGCTTTTGGCAATGCCCCCTTGGCATGGGATGTCTAATAGCAGGAGGAGAGGGAGAGCAAGCCCCTCTCCATTCTGTATCCCATTTCATCTTACACATAGGTTGTTCATACAAAACAGTAAGAAATTTAGACTTGGATATGTAGCCCAAACCAAAATGCTGTTCTTCGCCAGCTGTTAAATATTTTTCTGATTTAAGGTGCAGACATCATTAATAAACTTAAGTATTTTAACCTATGAGCTCTTTGATTGCAGAGTGAGAGTGATATTTCAAGGAATTTTTCCCAGGAAGTGGGATCTGCTGTGCTGCTTAGTGCAGATCTGCAGTTAGCTACTGCTTTCTCCAGGTGGGAAGGAGGGATCTCCAGATCCTTGGCTAATGCACATAACCTTACATACACCTCTCCTAAAGCTACTGGTCAGCAGAGGTACTTGGCTCCTGTGGGATTTTTTTGTCATGTCAAGAGGACTTGGAAAAATGATGGATCCTGTGGCAGAAGTAAATTTTGGAGTTCTTTGTAATTTCAGCCTTTTCCTTACAGTTCTCTCTCTGCCATTCCATCCACTACTAAGTTGTGCTGAGCACTTAGAAAGTGCTTCTGACAATCACCTGGAGTTTTTGAAGAGAATTATTTGGTGGGATTTTAGCTCCCCCTAGAAATTGGATGTGAGTCCTGCCTGTCGGTGTAATCACTGGGACAGAGCACGCTGCACTCACTGCTGCTCTCCTGATGCACAGCAGTGTAGGACTTGCCATGAACAAAGTCCCTGCCCTAGCAAGGAGTCTGCCAACATCCAGACTGTGACCATCCAGGGCTTTGGGAATTTTCTGAAAGAGGCTGGATATGCCTGACCAAGAGCTGTGTTTGTGCACAAAGAGATGTGACATCCTTTTACCAAGAGATGCCGCAGGATATTTTGGTCTGGTTCCAGTGCTGTTGTCTGCAGCTAGGGGTCTTTATTTAGATAGTACCAGTCTCTGGCTGCACAAGGGAACTGTAAAAATGGAAAGACCTCAGTTCCTGTGCTGAACTGGGAAGCATTATGGGGAAGGATAAACTAACTGTTCATAAAATCATCTAAAAACTGGAAGTCCAGAATAAATGTCCGTCACTAACTTGGTGTCCCTTCGTGGTGTTTCTAATGTTAGTTTCGCTCTGATTTACACTGACAAATCTCTGCTAAGTATAACAGTATTTGCAAATTGACTTCATTAATGATCACAGTAATTTGTGGCTTCACTCATCTTTGTGTTCTTAGCAATTGCAGCTTTTGATTCAGTTGTTAAGGAATATTGTTCACAGAATCATCTTTTGACTTGGCTAAAAAAAGTCTATTATATTTCATTATGTAATTAAAATTGGATCAAATAAGTGTTTAATTCCGATATCATTCCTTCTGTATCCATGTAGCCCTAACAGGAAAATATCAAGCACAGCTTTTGGAAGGTAAGAGTCTTCAAGTTTTCTATGAATATTTGTGGAACCAGCCATAACAATTCCATAAGTGGGAGTGGGAGACGAAAGCAGAAATAATTTTAGAGAAACAAAAATATACCAAGATAAGTTTTTAAGGGAAGGGGCCTGTGTTTGGGTATAAATATTGCAGAATATAGAAGCCCCTGCTACTCTTGGACCAGGCCTCTGAACTGGAAAGAGTTCTATTAAAAATATAGATAGTTTTTGCTTCCTTGTCTTCCAAATGTAATACTTTGTACTGCTATTCCATCAGTCCAGCTACTGCTTCTTTAACCCTCATAATGTGGGCCTTCTGCTGTTGCCAAAGTGTGAAGGAAAGCAAGAGCACCCCTTTAAAAAGGACATATAGAATTGTCATCTTCCTTTAACCGAGTGAACCAGCTCTAGGCTGGGGAAGGCTGTAAGGTTCAAGGACGTTTTAGATAATCTCCAGTGTTACATATTCTGACACTATTCTGCAGTGGGAACTGCTTGAGATTTCTTTTTTTCTGGGTTGGTTTTTTTTTTAAAGTTCTTACTATATGAAATTTGCTAGCTTAACTGTACCAACCAATGTGCAGTGGTGACCTTATTTTAAATTTGTAATAAGGCAAATACAATTCATTAAACTATGTTAATGCTGGTGGCAGATCCTATCAAAAGCAACAAAGAACTCACTCCATAGAACTAATGTCATTGACTGTGCTCAGTATGACTTCATTTAGCTACCAGTCTCTTGTAAGACTTGGGCTTAACCAGTTGTAATTGTCACTGAAATGATTGCACAGATTTTACTATCAGATGTTCAAAGTCTGAAGCCAGACTCATTGTCCTCCCTTCCTCATCCAGCAAAGTAATTATCCTTCTGATCTTTCAGACAACTCTTCCACAACAGTAACTTCAGCAGCAGTAATGGGAGCACAGAAGACTTGTTCAGAGACAGTATAGACTCCTGTGATAATGATATCACTGAAAAGGTGAGAATTTTTGTGCCCTGTGAATAGTGTACCAAACCAAATCCTGCTGGAGCCCTGCATCAGGGGATCCAGATCTTGCTCAGAATTACCCATTATCTGAAATTTGAAATTTGAAAAATTACCATTATTCAAAATGTCCTTGATGTTCCATTACTATTACAACTCTGCTTGGCAATAATGCAAGAACTGAGCAAGCACAGATCTAGGCATTGTGTTAGAATTTCTTTATGATGTGTTTGCAGTGACCACCTTCAAGGAACATACAGGGTCTGGGCAACTCAGAATTGTGGAACTTAATTTTTCTGCTGTCTTTGCAGAGAAATATGCCCCCTTTTTAAATGGTAGGTTAGCTAAATGCCAGTTAGAAATAGTGAAGGGGTGTTTGAAGAGAGATTCAAACTCAAATTTTTCTGCTTGTCCTTCCAGGTAACGTACCTAGAAAAGAAGGTGACAGAACTGGAGAATGATAGCCTGACAAATGGTGACCTGAAGAGCAAACTGAAACAAGAGAACACACAGCTGGTTCACAGGTAACAAAGCACAGAGCCAGGTCTCTTCACCGTGTCAGAGCAAAGCTAGAGCACAGTTGTGGAATATTTCTACCTGTAGGGCATGACCAAGTCTTCTTCCTTAATGCTGACAGATGAAACAAGGCCTCATCTCAGAAGTCCAGGTGGAACAGGGCTGCCTTGCTGAATTTTCAGCAGGAAAAGGCCTCCAGACAAGTGTTTTTGACAAATATGTTACTGGATTCTACAGAGAAAACTTTTCTGCTGTAAGAAAGGTTATCCCTGGTGGTTGGGGTTTTTTATTTTGCATGTAGCAAGAGCAAAAGGGTGGTCTTAGTTCCAGCTTCCTGAGACTGAAAGAATAATAGATGAACTGATACTACTTAATTCTATATTTATTAATAAATATGAGAGATACGGGGAGAGATTAAATGCCAAAAGAGATGGTGAATTAGAATGAAAGAAAGGAGTAGGCAGGGAAGAGAGAGGCAATGAATTTGCTTCTGAAGCTGTTACTGAAATGCAATCTGATTTCCTTAGAGTTCATGAGCTAGAGGAACTATTGAAAGACCAAGAAACATCAGCAGAACAGACTCTGGAAGAAGAGATAAAGAGACATAAAGAAGCTTACAGCAAGTATGAAAAAGAGAAAGGCACCGAAATTGAACTGCTGAACACAAGGTAACAAACATCTTGGTGCCACCCTGAACAGGGCAAAAGGTCTTGTTCTCTTCTCTTTTACTTTGCTCGTAAATGTAGGCTGTTCACCAGCAGACAGTGCACAGATGGTGGCAGGTTGGCAGCTCTGTAGGGTGGCTCTGCAGTCACATGTCTAATGCCCAAAAGCTTGGAGGATGCTTTACATTAATGCTTTAATCCACGTGGTCCATGTAGGCAGCTTAGCTGGATGTTTGGCATGGATTCAAGGAGGGAATTGTGCAAACATTTTTGCCTGCGTTTGTTTTTTTCCAACTTATTTTTTTCAGCTACCTGTTGTTAGGAGCACAAGAATCTGAGGGTCAAGGTAGCATTTTGGGCCCTAATGATGAACAAGCAAAAACTCATGTTAAAAAGTGCTATGATTAAAAAGATTTTCCCTATTTGGTTTTTCTGTCAAGTGCAAGTGAGATGGCTTTTTAGATCATGCTGTTTTGCATGTCTGCATCCTTGAAGAGGTATTTGCTGTAAGATTTTTGTTATTAACACAGGGTTCAACAACTGGAAGAGGAAAATGGTGATCTGAAAAGCACCGTCACACGGCTGAAATCCCAGACAGAGAGATTGGATGAGGTAACAAAACTCCTGAGTCCTTGAGCAATTTAACAGCACTTTATGTAAGAGCAAACACTTACATACAGTGCTTGGCCCAGCTTCTTAAATATTCCTTCCCTAAACAAGATTATCAATGGAATTGGAACATCGGTCACCTTTAGAGGCAGGAATGTCCTGAGACACAAGGCAGTTTATGACCAACTGTGTGTATAGGTTCATGTTGTAAGGCTGAGGGTGTGTCCTGCCCTTGCCAGCCTGTCCTGAGGTTCCCTGTTTGTTCCAGGAGAGGCAGCGCATGTCTGACAGGCTGGAGGACACAAGTCTGCGACTGAAGGATGAGATGGATCTGTACAAGAGGATGATGGACAAGCTGCGGCAGAACAGGCTGGAATTCAACAAGGAGAGGGAAGCCACACAGGAGGTGAGTGTGTGAAGAGGGATGCAAGACCAGGCAGTCACATATCACCTGCATGGAGGCCCTGCTGAGAAAGAATGGGCAGACAGGGTGAACACTTGGGAATACCACATCCAGTGAAGCTATAGCTGGGTTGTGTTTCTGTGGGAAGGGTGCCCACAGACCAATGAATGCTGCAAGAATACTTAATAAGTGCCAATCCCTGACCCAAAGGGTTCACAGCTCTTTGAGAACTGTGTGCCCTAACGTTTCCTGTGCTCTGTCTGCAAGGGAAATGATGCTTCTTAGGCATGAAGCTTGGCAATCACAGCCATTGCCAGCTCTGGGGCAGTTTAGGGGATGTGTGCGTGCAAAGGAAGAAGAGGCTATGTTTCTGGACTGTGGCCTCAGCCAGGCTCAGGGAGTGTTTTTGCATGAGTCCAGAGGGGGCTGTTTGCAGGGAGGGCTGCACAGACAAGGCCTGTTTGCTGCCCACAGCTCATCGAGGACCTGCGCAAGGAGCTGGAGCACCTGCAGCTGTACAAGCTGGAGTGTGAACGTCCTGGACGGGGGAGAAGCTCTTCCTCCAGCCTGAGTGAATTCAATGCCAAAACCAGAGAGGTGGAAATGGAGCATGAAATAAAGCGGCTGAAGCAGGTGAGCAGGGAAGGGCTTCTCAATCCACATCAAATGTACAGGAATACCTTGAAAAATGCAAGTCCAAACATCCTGCCTACAGATTTTGTCCCCTTTTCACACAAGCACAAGAGCCTCGTTGCATCTGTGCAGGACTTCTTTGCAGTGATGATGTAAATTGTGCCCCAGGACAACTCAGGCAGGGAGGCCTTGTCACTGGAGGTAAGAGTTGCTGTTAGTTGCAGCCTTGCTCTGTGTCACCCAAGATAATTATTTTTGTATTGTTTTTTTAATGAAACTTTGTAGGAAGAACTTTAAAAACTATGTCTTTTCATCCTTAAATAGGAGAATCAAAAACTTCGTGACCAAAATGATGATCTTAATGGACAGATTCTAAGCCTCAGTCTTTATGAAGCTAAAAACCTCTTTGCAACGCAAACAAAAGCCCAGTCACTGGCTGCTGAAATTGATTCTGCATCAAGAGATGAGGTAATGTGCTTTTCTAATCAGGTACTGCATCCAAGAATATGGAATTTTCAAAGTAATTAACTGTCAAGGTTGAACTATCTGAACTTGACAGATGAACAGCAGAAAATTCTGGTTTGCTAGGAGTTCAAGGAGGTTAGAAGATTGTCTTAAATCTAACACTGTTTTGGTATCCTTATATTATAACTCTCACATTTTTCTCTCAAAAAAGTTGGAATTATTAAAATCTCAGTGAACTGTTTTACAGTTCTAACATTTTGTATCTTGCAGAGTAATGTGAGAGTATAACATTAATTTCATACAAAAATGGCCATTGGTAGTTACTTTAATTGCCGGAAGATGCCTGGAGATGACTGTTCACCACCTTCTTTGATAGCAAAGATCTGTAACATACAGAATTGTTTCTAATACAGATACAGGGAGGACCTTGAGTTAAAAGACCTGTCACAAAAGGAATTGGTGATCCTGAGCAGGCACTGGTCTCTCACCTTTCTCAGTTTCAGGCTGTTACATAAACTACTGAGACTATTTCAGGAGTAACTTGGAAATGTTCTGTTTTAGCTTATGGAAGCCCTCAAAGAACAGGAAGAGATAAATTACAGATTGCGACAGTATATGGACAAGATAATTTTGGCAATCCTGGACCACAATCCATCTATCTTGGAAATAAAGAATTGAAGAGAATATGAGAAGGAAAAGCAGCAACTGCCTGATATTTCTGCACATGCCACTGGATCTAAGCAGCACTCTGATACTGTAAATGAATCTATAAATATATATACACACTAGGTGTGAGTGTGGGTGCGCGGGTGTTTATATGATGTTTGGTACACTGTTATTTGTCATTGAATTGGCTTGGTTAGACTTTTTCCATGCACTTTCAATACCTGTGATGAGATGGATACTGTATATTAATGTAATAACAATATAACTGGATCATGCTGTTTTAGATACTGGACAAAATGACTCTACCTCTAGTTGTAAAGGTAAAAAAAAAAAAAAAAAAAAAGACAATGGAAACATATGGATGTGGCCCTAACTTTAGGAGCAAGAATTTTTTTCTTTGTTCTTCCAGGAATTTGGGTACCACAAACCAATTGACATACCCAGGTTCAGTTCCTGACTGGTGCTGACTGTGTAATTTCCTATTTGATTTAGTTTTAGTACTTAAACCACACATCAGATTAAAAACAAAAACACGACACAAAACAAACTTTGGGAAAAGACACAAAGTAAATGGGAAGAAATGGAAGATATATTGCAGAATTTTTGCTATTTATGAAAAGTCACCATCCACATGTTTGCCACTGTCAGCACAAAGTGTTTTTTATGTAAGATCACTTTGGAGCCTGCTTTGGGATGTTCTGAGCCTGCTCTCTAGTGTGTGTGCATGTGTGTTTTTTATGCCTGGGTCCCTGTAGCATTGAGGCAAAGAGCTTTTCAAATATCTTCCCCTATTTTCAGGGGTATATCATGGGCCATTAAGATGAATTCTGGGATTCTGCCCCTTCCCCTCACCCTGATTTTAAAGATTTCACTGAAGGAACACATTCCAGTTCTTACCAAAAAAACCCCAGTGAAACAGAACCATGACAACAACAAAAAATTTGCATGAAATATCTCACTTCAGGGCGAGGAGGAGGACCAGCCCTCGACCTGACATGCTGAGTTGCTTTCCCACCCCAGACAGCTGCACTCCTTTGAGAATGGCATTTTTTGGGCAGGCTGTGCAGAGCAATGGCTGGTTCCTGGCACAGTGGTGGAGGACAGTCTGATATGGAGTGGCTTTTACCTGTAGGGCAGGAAAAAGGGCTTCATCTTGCAGGAGTTGCCAGTCTAGACTGAGCACACACACATGTGCATATCTAAAGCTCTGAGTAGGGAACACATCCTGATTTACATGAGCATCTTGTGGAGGTGCTTAACTTCAAGTGTGTGCTGCATCTGCTCATGGCTGTCAGTGGGACAGAACATTAAGCTTTAAAGTTGAGCGTGTGCTTAAATGCTGCCTTAAATAGGGATGACTTCAACATGTGCCTGTGTTCTCCAGAGGTGGATCTATACTGTAGGGCTAGGATGTTTTTAATTAATAATGTAGCTTATATAAGGAACTTACGGAATTGTTTGGGTAGTTGAATGCTAAAAACAAATTTTATTCCATGCACTTTTTTTAAAAGTAAAAGTTTCACACTTTTGATTCACACCAACTGGCACAGAAAAATCAGCCAGAGTATCTGGCTTTCCCCAGTGCATAGAGACAATTTCCTCTATTGAATACACTCCCCAGAAGAATGTTACAGTAGCAATGACTGTGCTTTTCTGTGTATTTCTTGCTGTTGGCAGTGTCTTGCCCCTAGTATTCTCTTGATGTATCTTGGTGTGTATATGTGATGCATTTTTCCTGAAATTGAATACATAAAACTGTATTCAGTTATGGATGTAAATATATTTTTTTTCTGCAATCTCTGTGCTCTTGCCTTCAGTGATGTGTTACTGGAGTGATGGGAAGCAGGGAACATACTGAAATCAGAATTTCTTGAAGGCAAGAAAATAAAAACAGTTTGTTTCTATGTATCTGCATAGGCAGGTGTAAAGTAAGTGTAAAGAGAGAGGGACCGGAGGAATAACTGAGGGACAGAACATCCTAGTTCACAAAGGTCTGCAGTGCTCTGGGAGAAATGGGACAGGCTGGTTCAGACAGTGATGTCACAGGGCTGGGTTCCTGAGGCTCTGGGGTAGCGTGGAGGAAAGGATTTAAAGGCTGCTTTGCACCTGGGAATGGTGTAAGGTGTAACACTGCAGCAGCTTCTCTTTGTGCAGAAATAGTGGAACCCCAAGGAAACCCCCCACATCCACCTTTCCCAGCTGCTGCTTCTTCTGGATGTGCCAGCCAGAAGGTGGGAGAGGAGCAGTTCAGCCAGGTCAGTGCTTCCTGCCTGCAGGACTCCTCACTTGCACTTCAGTGATGGCATTTCCTTCTGCCTGGTGCTGTCTGTGGATAGTGCCAGGGACTTCACTCTTTTTGTAAGCCACAGAGAACTCTTGCCATGGTCAGGGAGCTGTTGCAGACATGCTGTGATGAGCAGGGCTGGGTGACCCAGCAGCACTGCTTCTGGAGCTGACTGTGTGGGAAGCTGCACTGCTGTCCTGCTGTCATGCAGTGGATTTCAATAAGAGTGAAGCTGTTTCAGCTTTAGGCTGGTGACAGTGTTTTCTCCTAATTATTTTTAAGTAAACTGGACTCGGCTTCAAAATTTCAGTGATCTAAAGCCCATTCCCAGTAGGGTGGAACATCAGGAAATGTTGCGGACTGTTTCAGTAAAAGCAAAGCCCGTGGACTTGAACAGAAGATGTGACTATAGTGATAGCCTAGTTTTTGTGCAGATAATTATATGTAGGAGGTGAATAGTCACTAATAGTGACAAATAGTCACTGAATCTGGCTGATATCCCAAAAGGGATATTCTAGCCAAGAGTACCCAGCAGTGGAAATTTCTTAAAACTTGCGGGACTTCTTGTTCAGCTCTATACCCAGCTGTGTTAGTGTTTAGAAGCTCTTCCTTGCTCCAGTGTTTACATTTGAAGAGATGCCTTACCACTATGTTGGTGGTGTTTGTAGCTGTGTTTTATTGTGTAAAGGAGGTATCCTTCTGCTTCTGTGGGGCCCTAGGTGTCATACTGCCATCTGTTACTGTGCAAATCATATCCAGATACTTGCTATGTTTGACAAATAATGTGAGTTAGAGGTGGGAGAGGCATTTCACTGGCAGATATATTTTCCTCTAAGGTATCCAGGTCTAAAAATACTAATTAGCACTTGCATTCTTAGACTGAGTAACTACAGATTTTAGACTAACTTGTCTTGCAACTCAAGACCTGGAGGACCCTTTTATCCCAGAAAAGAAGTCATTGTGTTTTATGACATGCAGGTCATTTGGTAATAAAGGATCACTTGATGGCTCACTGGAGCAGGGAGAAGAGTAATCTGGTATCAGTGTTGCAGAGACTGTGGCAGAACAGACAGGAGATGTTGCAAATAGGGAGACATAATTTTGCTGTCTGTTCTCTGATAAATTTCTTGCTTCTTTGTTGTGAACATCCTTTGTGTTCTCAGGCTGGCCAGGAAAGTACAGCCTGCCTCTGTCAGTGTTACTGTGGGTGGAACAAGGGCCTTCCTTTCCTGGGTAAATCACTTCAGACATAGAAATGTGGTATCATCTCCTTCTAGCAATAAACAAATGCAGTGAACACTCCTGTGTCAAATCCATGGTTCTGTTTAATCCTTGGGGATGCAGGCACAATCCCAGGTACTGTATCTTGATCTGTTCCTTGGTTCATATGACCTTAGATTCTGAAAAGTTAAATTATGTTCTGGTCAAACCTGTCACAAACCACTACAGGTATTTCTGGACAGTGAAAAAAAAAAAAAAAAAAGACTGGCTTTTGGCTAGAAGCTGCCTGACTAGCTGGTCAGGCTAGTCCCACACAAGGTACTGCAGAAAAATTACCTCTTTCAAAACTTCCACTTAAAGGGTACATGAAATGTAGTCTCTAAAATTTTTTTTGGTATTGGCTGCCTCCCTCCAGACTTCAGTCTTCAGCTGCTGCTAGTTCTGATTTTCAGAATGATGCTGATTCAAAACTGCTTTGACATCAAAACATGACTTTTCAGCTTTTTGAATAGCTTCTATTTAAGACTGAAGCTGTTTGAGAATTTGTTTTGAAGTGCAACATTGATGAACTGTAACCATCCCATCTATTTTTAAGGAATTTTTAATATGCAAATATGTAGGAAGTTAAAAAAAAACACCCCAGCATCTAATGCACTTTTGTTGCCAACTTTGCTTTCATGGTCTTTGAGAAAAATTCAGATATTTCTCAGCCAGCTCTGTAGGGAGTTGAACACAGCATTATTAATTCTCAAATATGCGTATCAACAAATATTTTGCTGTCTGAGTGCAGCAATGCTCCATTTACTTTGGTAGAACTGCATTGCTCTCCAGAGAGGATCTAGACCAACAGTATTTAGGTTCCCTAATCTGGTTTGTAAATGAGGGCTTGGAAGCTGATATATAAACACACATTGTGGGCTGCTACACGAGGCACTGCTCAGTGGTCTGTGCATCACAGTGCCTGTGACATGTGATGAGTCTAAGAACTAGAATTCATAAATAAAAGCATGCTTTTTTAACATTCTTTAATGGCAGTGAATATACAGTGGTTTTCTCTTAAAACAAATACTGTATGGTGTGGTCTGAGGGATTTTTTTCCAAGGAAGGAAGGAAGTAGCAGCTGATCAAACACTTGCCAAATCAGTGGCTCGACTTACACTGATTTAAGTGAAAACTTGACTCAGACTTTAACTGAGCAGTTCCTGGTTAAGTAGCAATGCTCATATTCTTGTCAAGTCATTTGTTACTCAAGAAACATTGTCAAGAAATCATGACAGGTGATGTAACACAGCTGGTTGGTTTTAAAGGACATAGTTGCACAGTTCTAACATTTTGTTCCTTTGCATCTCAGTATTTTTGAATTAAAAATACTGATCCTAGGAGCAGTTTGCTGTTAAATCATGCTTGGGTTTCTAGTTAAAGAAACTATGCATGTACCTTTAGAGTTTGCTGAGGATTGCAGTCAGTGTTGGGTCTGAATTCTGTCATTCTGCATAATGCACTGGGACTTGCTCCAATGTGCAAGAGAGTTGTTTCTTTCTGGGACTCTTCCTCAGTGTTCTGTTGACATTTACACTCTTGGTCTTGTTCCCAGCCACTGTCAAGTGTATGTGTGCCTTGGGGCAGCACTTTGAGCAGACAGGAGGGACAAATTCAATATTCTTGGATTTAGTGTGACTTCAGCTACCAATGCAAGAATTTCAGTCCTGTCTTTATACCAGGCCAGTCCTGTCCTTGCCTTTTTTGTGGTTGTGAAAACTGGTTGTGTCCCGTGTACATGACAAAACGTTGTAGCTGATTCTCATGGTATACAAGCAGGCAGGGTAAGTAAACCTGAAGGTGATCCAGGTGAGGGATCTCTGGGATGTTCCTCAGTTCTATCCAGGTGTCCACTGCAGGCTCTACTGACACACTGTGGGAGGCTCAGCCCTGCAGCTCAGCATGGCCAGCACGTCGCAGAGGTCACAGCAGAGCCTGTGAGGATCTGCAGGCAAAATCTGCAGGCAGGGCCACGCTACCAGAGCTTGCCACAGTGTGGAGCCAGCTGACAGGCTCCTGGTGTGCTCTGTACCCTGGCTTTCAGCTGCCTGGCTTCAGTCTGGGCCTTTTGTTCTGCTGCCAGAGTAGTACCTGCTCAAACGTACTGTGAGAGAGATTAGTTTTCACTTAAACTTTAAATCTAATGAAAACATGAACAAACATGGGCTTCTGCAGTGTAATTTGGACAGCTAGCCCTGGAATGGAGGTGCTGTGAGGGGAGCAGCTGTTACACCTGAGCTATCAGCTTTGCTGTCACTGTTCTGGGCACAGTGACCCCCTGGAGACCCCTCAGAGTCCCAGTGAGGGGTGGCAGGTAAATGTTCTGGGGGACACACGTGTGCAGATGGTAAGGTGCAGATGTCTGTGCAGACACTCCTCCTCCCAGTGATGATCTTACACTCCACAGCATCAGCCCTGCTTTATTTACTACCTTATCCATAGCTAAATTATTCTGGCTTTGGAGCAAGGACATCAGAAGGAGAACCAAGAGTTTAGTATCCTGTGAACACTTCAGTACACTACAGGGCAGTAAATGTTGCACTGATATATATTTAAATACTGAGACATTTTAAGAGTTACTGTAAAATCAGTTGTGAGAGCCATTTGTTTTTCTCTGTTGCACAGACTAGTCACGTTTTTTGCATGGTTACATATTTTAGTACTTGTGCCTTTTACTTCTCTGTTGTGAGGATACATTTTATTTTCTCATTTTATCATCTGGTTTTGGACACTTTTTATAAACACTTCTTTAATCGTCTGGTTTCTTGTAATGTACATGTGTATATATAAAATAGATCAGATTTGTATTCATGTGCCTCTGAGATGTAAAAAATACTCATTTTGTACAGGTTTTTTTAGAAGCACTAGTTCATGGTCTGAATTACGTAGCAAATGAAATTTAACATAATTAGCAGTTCTTTGTCGTCTTCTAGGAATGTTGCGTCTGATGGTTGGTCTCTTGTAAGACAATGTCACACACACTGCAGATTTATTGTTTTAATATTGCTATGAGACCAATTCTATCCACTTGTTGGCTTCAGTTAATTCAGAATAATAAAACAATTAAATGTTACAGTCCTGATTTGGTGATTATAGTTTTTATTTCCATTAAAACCAATTTGCTTCCTTTTATATTTGAAATGGGCACCAGACCAAAACCTCATTTGAACACGTTGCCCATTTCAGGTTAACTTCCATTCTGGGATTATTTTTGTGGGATCAGGCAAGTGATTTACTTTGCCCATTGAAATGGAAAGAGAAATAGCATTACCAATTCATAGACTCTCCATCTTAGAGTGCCTAAAATGTTTTAGTTACTCCTTCTCTTCCCTCCCTGGCTTCTGTGGCAGTGTTTCTTAAGGACAGACCCTGGATCTGCATGACTGGAGATCTTGCAGATGTGAGAGATTGGGTGTCTTGGCTCTTCACATTTTGGCAAATGCTGAATAAACTCCTTCCCTTTGGGGTTTGTAGCACAGCACTCTCCTGCAGCATTTGGGAAGCTGTGTAGGTGCATTGTGAGCCTGGACATCTGTAACTCTGGCAACCAGGGACCTGGTCCTAGAAGTGTCCTTCCCTCCCTCCAGCCTCTGCTTGAGCTGGTGGTTTCATTTCTGGAGTGTTGACCCCACTCATCTGATGAGATCCTCAAATTGTTCCTTCCCTCACACCTTGTTTATCAATAACCCACTCACCAGCCTCCAGACACAGTGAGATAATAAACTGTGGTAAGTCTCAAGGAAAAAATCATCAATTTCCCTTAAATCTTCCAAAAAACAAAGCTTTTATCTATAAAAGAACATGTTCCACTCTCACAGAGCAGATTTTTTTTTTACTGAATTTGACACCCATTTCACAGAATATAAAGCTGCCTTAGAAGTAAGGAGGTGGTTTTATTTTTTATTTCAAAGGCTGCTTGGTATGAAAATGAGCAAAGTTCACTTGCTCCATTGTTACTGGAAAAAAGCAGTCAGCAAAAGTGGCATATGACTATTTTTAATCTCATTCTGTAATTTATAACATCAGTGAAGTGATGTCAGTACTGTTGCAATGTGCCATTACACTATATTCTCTGTATTTTCCTGAAATACTTTCTGGGGACAATAAAGTTGTCCTTGCTTCTGTGGATCCTTCAGGTAGCTGTAATGTACAATCAGATATGTAAATAAATTATTTGCTTTCCCTGCATGTTTAAAACGTTGTCTGTGATGGGTGACTCATTTATTGTCCCTTCTTCCCTGGTCCACCTCTATTTCTGTGCTTCATTTAAAGAAGGATTGCCCAATTCTCTTCTCACCTGCCCAAACACCAGCTTCATTAACTTTGCATAAGTTACACAGACGGCACCAGGGAAGGAGTTTGCTCAACACATGCCTTACCTGACATCCACAGTTGTGTTAAATTTCCAAGCTGAAGCTTCACCAACACATTAATCTCTCCCCCCACAGCACTGCCCGTATCAATTGATGGGAACTCTGGCTGAGAACTGTTTGCGGTTTTTTAGCTCCAGCTTTTTAATATGACTTAAATATAATTATTTACTGAGCCATGTAGCTAATGAGCACATGCTGTGGCTCCTTCCTTGAGGAGCAGTGAGCTGTTTGTGGGGAGGGCACAGCCTGGAGCTGTGTCCTGCAGGGATCACTGGCATGGCCAGCACTGACCACCACCCCAGGGCATGTGCTGAGGGGAGTTTCACACTTCAACCAAAGGCAGTAGCTTCCCCAGGAGAGTCCTGAGGGAAATCTCTGCCCTGGGAGAGGCCGAGGCTCCCGGGTGTACCTGGAGGAGCCATCCTGGGAGCAGCACCATGAGCTTTGTCCATGAGGGACCAGGACAGTGCTGGGACACCTCTGGCTGTCACTGGGGGCCAGGACCTGTCACAGGTACCTGGTGTGCAGACCAGAGACCCTCAGCCTGATGTGGGCTCAGCCAGGACTCACCTCATCCCCGTGGCTGGAGGAACAGGCTCTGAGTGAGGCGTGATGGTGAAGGACACACCCAGAGCCTGTTCGACCGACACTCAGAGGTAATTTTTTCTTGTAATCTCCAGTTTGAGCCACCAGACCTGCTGGCCTCTTCTCTGGCCTTTATTTTTAACTGCTGGAGTCAATAACAAGTGAGGAGCAGCTTAGGTTCCAGGCTGCTTTTTGCAAGGTCTGTGTGGAGTGAGGGGAGTGTGCCATGGGCAGGTCCCCTCAGGTCCTGGTTGGTGTCCTTGGGCACATTGCCCAACACAGGGGTCCAGTGCCCTGGGAAATACTGCTGACAGAGGGGCAGACAGTGCCAGCCCAGAGAAATGCTGGGTGCTCCTTCCTTGGAAAAAATGGAGCCTTTTTGTTATGTGTTGGGGACACCCCAGGGTGAGGTGTCCCCTCGAGCAGCCTGGTGCAGTTCCCTGCCCTGTCCTACCTGCCCAGCAGCATCTCAGGTGAAACCATCAGGGCTGGCCTGGGAATGTCAGCAAAGCCCAGCCTGAAACAGCCACAGGGTGCAGGTGGTTCAGAGATGTGTTTCCACAGGGGGTTTAGTGAGTTTGAAGTTCGATTCCTGAAAAGCTTCTGCTCTCACCCTCAGCCTGCACCTCCAGTGTCCTTGGGCTGACAAAATGTGACCATTTTGCACTTGTGTGAAAGACAGTGAAGGATGTAAAGCCAGGGAAACAAGCCTGTGGCATATTATTTAAAATACAAAGCACAGTTTAAGGTGGCAAGATCTCTGCCTCCAGCTGGGCTTGGAGCAAGGCAGAAGAGGAAAGGGAATTTTGAAAAGACTTCACTAATCAGTTCAAGCCTTGCAGGGCCAATTTTTTCCTTTCAAAAACATTTTGATGGTCTTCAAGTGATCATACTGTACCAAACAGCTTTCATTTGACTGACATCAGTCTCTAAACTTGGTATATGTCTTTTAGAATATCATCCCATGAGGTAGCTTTTCTCAGAGTGGGCACAGATACTTGGGGGGATATTTGGGGCAAATATACTGTACAAATAATGCATGGAGCAGTGTATCTGTGTATCATTTTCTCAGGCTTCCCCATTCCCAGATTGCTCCTAGCAATGGGATGTTGGATATTCAGATTTATAACAGCAAACTCAAAGAAAACTCCCTACTGTGTATGCTAAACCACCAGAGAGACAGGGAGCAGTATGGTTCCCAAATCTCAGCAGCCCAGTGTAATGTGCTGCACTACTGACCTTCTTGCAGAGGAGTTACTTGCTGGTACATGAGAAAGACACAGTGGGAAAGCAAATAATGTGTTACTCTGGGGGCAGGAATCATCACCACCACATATCAAAAGTCTGTAATAGTTTCTTGCAAATTATGCTGTTCTTACTGGGCTGGGGAGATGCTAGACCCTTTGGTCATTTTACAATCAGGAATTAAAGCTCAGAACTCCTGGAAGGTGATTGTTGCCTTGTTCTGATTATTTGGGGGGAAAGTGGGTTTGGAGGCAGACAGAAGCTAAATGGAGCAGTAGCAGAGTAGGAAACAGATTGCAGTTCTGACTCCTGAGAACTTGAAGAGTGACAGGGAGAACTGTTACAAAGAGGAAATATATCTCATGGGAGCACCAAGGGAATACATCAGCCAACTCCTGTAGTGTGGCAGTAGGCTCTGATCTGCTCAGGTTGTCTGGGCCGACACGTTTCCTTCAGCATAGCAGTCTCAAATCCCTGACTTTAATGTTTTCCCTTGCTCTGTTCACTGTGATGGCCCCTGTTTCAACATTGTCTTGAATCTCTGATGGCAGACTGGGATCTGGGATGTGTCACTCCACTCTAAATGTCTTTTGACACATGCAATGCAGCAGGGACTCTCCTCGCTTGCGTAACTCAGGGTGAAATTCGAACTTAGAGCTTTTTGGATGCAAATAAAGGCTAGAGCATATGACCAGTAAATTGGAGACTGTCCCAGATGTATAACCATAACTATCTGGGTTAATGGTAATTTTAAAACAACTTTGCAATGATAACATATAGGCACGTACTCTGGCATGGTGCTTAAATCTGAATTTCTGCCATACTAAGATCTTTGTGCCTTAGCAGACGGATGATGCAGTTTGTATTTTGATGTGATAGTGTGTAACAGGGGTTATGACTCAAATACAGATTGTTGCTGAAAAGACAGAGAGGAGCTGGGCTGTGGCACCAACAGAGGTAATGGAACTCAGCTGCTGAAAGGCTGTGCTTGCTCTGTTGTACTGGAGAAAATTGCTGGTTGTGTTTTGTGAAACACTGTCTCTCTTGGCCACCCTGTGGCTTTTCTTAACGTGCTCAGGCTTTTATTTAAAACCTGATTGGTCACCACCAGGGCTACTCTCAGCCCTTCAGGAATCCTCTGGTCAGCCTGAGCACTTGGCCCATGTAACAGAGGAACAACCCCTGACCAAGCCTGTCCTTTAGCTCTGGCTGTGCACTGCATGAATGGGGGGAAAAGCAGAAGCAGAAGAGGTGTTTGCTTTCATTCTTGGGAATACTGTGTAAATCTGCATTGAAGGTGCAGCCCTGAAGGCTCCTTTCAGGTGCCCCATTGCAGGGAGCAGCAAGGCCAGGCTGTGGGCACAGCAGAGCTTCCCTGCAGCAGAAAACAGCCGGGCTCTTCCCATCACTCTGCCAGAGCCAGGGAAGGAGGAGGAGGCTTGCCAGGGCTGCCCTGT